>NC_140299.1:68691992-69291992 GCF_964211825.1 Aythya ferina
TTTGTTTATTTTTTTTGTTTTTAAGAGAAGAGGGGTTATTTATTTATTTATTTTGTGAAGAAATGAGCGACAGAAAGCTAAGCCGTTTCTTGGTAAGCCAGAATGGAAACGACGAGGCTTGTCGTGTGCATCTCCACGTTCCACTATCCGTGCCGTGAGCCAAGTGCAGGCTCCTACATATGGGTAAGAGAAGTGCTCCCGCATCTTGGGCAGTCGGGAAAAAATGAGTTATTTCAGGCTTGAGATATGCCCATGGCGTCTTATGCTACAGTGTGTGTTCTACAGCAGGAAGGAACAAAATGTTCCGTTTGTAAAAAAGATCATAAAATCATGAGAAGGTACGAGGTGAAGCTGGGCTTTCCCGTCGTGCTGCAAGGCTTCTTTTAAACAAGGCATTTGCCAAGTTTCAAGAATGTTTTTAACTCGAGCGTAAGCGTGTGGGTGAAAATCACAGCTCTGCAGATAAGCCCTCTGCATTGGATGGGTGTGAGTGTGCTGTGCGTGTGTGCATCTCTACACACAGAAACAAAACGTGAGAGACGAACGAAGTTGAAATAAATAACACCAACCAATACTGAGCAGTGCTGTAGACAGGACCTTTTAATAGTTGAACACAAAGATTGTTTTTATTAAGCCAACCTCTTTGATATTTTGCCGCTGAAACATAACAGGGAACTCATCACATGTAAATAACATGAACACCGTGTAGACGATGGAAATCTTGTAGAAAAACAAAAACGGCAATTAAAAAAATAACAATAAAAGTAACACCACAAACAGAGGCAATGTGTGGGAAGAAATTCAGGTTTACAAGGGAGCACGGTCTTTTGTTTTCGTTTCCAAATATCTCGATTGGAGACCCCTCAAGCTGCAATAAAAACATGGGTCTTTTTACCAAGAACTTCTGAACCAAGGGAATATTTCCAAATGTTAAAACGATGCGTATTGGTCATCTGTATTAGTTTATGTAAGCGATTAGCAGTTGATTTCACACAGGGAGAGATCTCCCTGGATAAATTTGTAAATTGATACATGGATTTATATATTTATATATCGTAGTACCTTCCTGATTCTAATTTCAGTAGGTATGAAGTTGAGCAGAGAGGTAGGGGAAGAAGAATTGAGCACGAATAAAATTTGAAAAATGGGGTGGCCAAAGTGTTCACTGTTTCAAAGGGTTGCAAGAAAGAAACTCGAAGGGGCAGCGGAACTACAAAGCCCTAAGGGGGACGTGCGACGACGCATAAAATCGTCTCCACCTCGAAACCGCGCTGAAGAGAGAGATCCATGCAGCCGGAGAGAGAGATCCAGCAGGGCAGCGAGCAAAGCGGCAAAGCCAAATGTGCCCGAAGGAGACGAACTGAGCAGCGAGCGGGCAAAACGCCGAATTTAGCACACGCACATGAGCATCCCCTTTCCCTCGCCGTCTGCAGGAGGGGAAAGGACGGCTCCCGTCGGCGGGGTCTCAGCGGTCAGCGCTCGGCGTCCCTCTCCTGGGGGTCGCCCGGGGGCTGTCGCAGGAAGAGCCCCACCGGTCCGTGGGGTCCCCCCGCCGCCACGTCGAGGGGGAGGCGGCCGCGGCCGTCGGGGAGGTCGAGGCGCGCCCCGGCGCGGTGCAGCGCCGCCAGCGTGTCCAGGAAGCCGGCGCGGGCCGCGTCGTGCGCGGGGAGGCAGCCGGTGCGCGGGTCGGGCCGGTTGGGGTCGGCGCCGCGCTGCAGCAGCAGCTCGGCCACCCGCGGGCTGCCCAGCATCATCACCTGCGGGGAGGGAGCGAGGGAGACACGGCGTCAGCGGGCGCCCCGTCCGGGGAGGGAGAGGTGGGGGGACGGCCGCCGAGACCCCCCGCCCCGGGCAGCAGGCGGGGGTGGGCAGGAGGTGGGGAGGGGGGCATGGCCGGGGATGCGGAGGATAATAAGGATAATTAAATTATCCTATCTCAACCCCTGAGCCCTTTTCTTCCCCATCATAATTTCTTCTCCCACGTCCCTTTGAGGAAGGGGTGTGAGAGAGCGGCTCCGATCAAGTTGAGCCGCCCATGGGGCGCGAAACCACTGCAGCTCCCGAGGCTGCGGGGCTGGGGCTGCACTTTATCGGCTGTGTGCTGGCGTGACCTGCATAAGCGCACACTGCTACGTGCAGAGATAAAATGAGGGCTATGATATGCATGATTCCCAGACTATGCATCGCATGTCTATATATTCTGGTCCACATTAAAAAGAAAAAAGTAAGGAAAAGTAAGGAAAGGGAAAAAAAAATAAAATAAAAAAAGAAAAAAAGAAAAAAAAAAAGAAAAAAGAAAAAAGGAACCAATGGGAAAAGAAAATAAAAAGAAAAAGGAAAAGAAAAAAAAAAAGAGAGAGAAGAGAAGAGAAGAGAAGAGAAGAGAAGAGAAGAGAAGAGAAGAGAAGAGAAGAGAAGAGAAGAGAAGAGAAGAGAAGAGAAGAGAAGAGAAGAGAAGAGAAGAGAAGAGAAGAGAAGAGAAGAGAAGAGAAGAGAAGAGAAGAGAAGAGAAGAGAAGAGAAGAGAAGAGAAGAGAAGAGAAGAGAAGAGAAGAAAAAAATATAGCATAACGTAACAATGTGATAATTACATTATTTAATAACTGTACAAAAACAATGTACCGATATTAATATAACAATATTATATTATATATATAGCATTACGGACAAAAATGGCATATAACATAAATGACAAATAACATAGATGACAAATGACAAATAACATAAATGGCATGTACATTTACTCGGCAGAAATGTTACTAATACACCAGTGAACAGCGCAGCTCCCCAACCCATTAAACATGACTGCAGCTGGGCTGGGCGGTTCTCAAAAGATTTGGCACCTTTTGGCCTTGATTTGGCTGCCTGCGTCTTTTCTTCCTTTCAGCTCTAGCTAAATGTGTGCTTCTTCTCAGAAGGAAGCAGGAGGTATGCGGGGGTAACTCACATTACTCTGCTGCTACAATTACTCTGTAAGTGAACCCAAAGCAAACACTTCTGGAAAGGTTTGATCGTGCACCACTAAACAAACAAGCAAGCAAACAAAGAAGCAAACAAACAAACAAACAAAAAAAGTCACTTGGAGTTTTAATTCATGCATTTTCCTTGTGGATTTCAAAAGAATTTTAACCTCTGTAAATAGAATTTTAAAACTGTAGAAAATATCTTGAGACAATAGGTTCTCTTACTATTTTCTTTCTGAAAATAGTCCGGTTATGGAACACTATTTTTTGGTTTGTTTACCATACGAGAGTGAAAATGATTAGGACTGTCACTATTTATAATTTTCTGTTTATAGTTTTTCACAAAGACAGTTCACATATCAGTCTGGCAGCCATTTTGCAAAGTTACTGTAAGGGAAACAGCTTACTCTCACTCTGAAGTGAGGTGAAACAAAAAGATAAAAATAACAAACAAAACAAGAAAGGAGACCTTTTTCTCCTGGACTTTGAACCTAGAATAAAAACAAAACGAATTACTCTCTCAGTGGTTATTATCTCTTTCCATCTGCAACTTATTTTAGAAAAAATATTTCCTTTCACATATGAAGTGCAAAGACCAAAATGGCCGTTCAGCTTAGCTGGTGAGACATTAAATACACCGGTTTAAACGATAACTCGAGAAAACCTCATCACGAAATACACAGCTGCAGTTTAAATCACGGTGTATTAATTGCTCAGCGAGCATTTTTAAAAAATCAGCTTAAATATGTCTATAATACACTGTTATCTCTCAAAATCCCTGGAAAGCCACTCCACTACACAGTGGTGCCTCTATCTATCAGTTCAAATTTCTTCCTCCGATTAATATTGAATATTAAAAACACTAATAATAGTGACTACTAAGTGTACATCGTTGCAAGTCACAATTTCTACTCTGTGACAATTTCTGCGGCGTCTCCTGTGCCGTTCTTTTGCACGGAAATGCTAGCATGTGGTCCCCCTTCGATTTCTTTTAGGAAAAAGACTATACTTGGGTGAAAATATATATATATATATATATAAAGACGATTGAAGTGCAGCCAACTCCCCAAACCCGTTCGGAAGCGGATTTGGCGGTCCCACTTCTCCTTTCAGATACCCTCTGGCACAATCCGTTTGCCTCCGGTGGCGCCCCTCTAGCCCTCCCGCAGCCTCCCGCAGCGGCGAGCCGTCGGGTGGGCGCGATGCGGAGCGGTGCGGAGCGGTGCAGTGCCTTCACCCCGCGGCTCCTCCGCCCACGGCTCCGGGGGTGGGTGCAGCGGTGGCAGAGCCCCCCGCCCAGAGCCCCCCGTCCCGCCCCGGGCTCCCTACCTGCAGCGGGGTCCTCCCGAAGGAGTTGGTCCCGTTGGGGTCCGCGCCCGCCTCCAGCAGCTCCCGCACCTCTGCCAGGTCCCCGCGGGCCGCGGCGCTGCACAGGTGGTCCCCGAGGGGGCTGCCCCGGGGGGGTTCCTGCATCACTGCCGCCGGAGATAGCACAACCCGCTCCCCTTTATCGCCACCCGTTAGTCTCTGCTATTCCTTCTCCTCCTCCTGCTCTCTTTCCTCCTCCTCCTTCCTCCCCTCCTACCCCGGGACCCCGGCCAGGGCCCCTCTCCCGGGCCCCGGGGCGGTGTCGGAGGGCGGGGGGGGACGCGCAGCACCAGAGGTGCAGTCCCCGGCTGCTGCGGGTGAGCCTGAGGGGGGCTGGTGGCACGGGTGGGGGTCGCGTCCCCCTCCGAGTTTCTGCGACCCCACCCCCGGCTCGGGCAGGTGGGATAACGCCGCGGTTATCCCGAGGGGGACACGGAGGAGGATCCCCGACGGGGCGGAGGGAGGCCGCTGAGCGAGGGCTGAATGTCCCTTCTGCCTCCGGGTGGGGGATAGGGGGGCTCTGCCCCGAGCCCCTTGGTAACGTGGGTCTGGGGTCTGCCCCCGCAGCCCGGATGAGGAAGAGCTCCGTGCCCCCGCAGGAAGTCAGTGATCCATCTAGTGGCACCCGGCAGAAGAGGACTGCTTCGCCCCGGCCTCCGCAAAAGCCTCCGTGGGGAGGGAGACCCGCGGCGGGACCCCGACGGGACGGAGCGCCGCTACAGCCCCGCAACCAGCGGCTGGGGGCCGGCATCGCCCGGCTGCAGCGCAGACCCCAAAAACAAAGCACCTGACTCAACCCGCCTTCCTCCCTCCCCTTCGTCCCCGCCGGACAAAGAGGCTCCCGCAAAGGGGCTCCGGGGACCCCACACCTCACCCCCGCAAGAGACCCCGCCGTCGGAGGGGAGCCTCAAGGAGCTCCGGAGCCCCTCCGGACGGCGGGCGGACACGCGTGGAAGGGAGGTGAGGGAGGCGATGCAAGATAAGGCTCCCACCCCCACGCAGAGCCCCACGGGGAGTGGGGCGACCCCGAGCCACCGCCGATGTCTGGCAGGGGTAAACTCCACAGAAATGAACAAACACAGAAAAGAGATTAAGGAAGCTCTTTTTTTTTTTTTTTTTTTTTTTTTTTTTTCTCTCTCTTCAATGTCAGTTCCCTAATCTCCTCTTTTTAGTCGCAGAAAAACCGTGCGACCACCGGTGCCTGCCACGTAGAAACGCCTCTGTTCAATTTGGCACTAACCCGGCCACTCCGTCCGGGCACAACGTGGGATTTTGGCGAAGAAAAACGAGATTTTGCTTCTTTACAGGCCGACGACCACGCTTGGATGTGGAGAAATAAGCACCGAACTACCCCCATCTTGGGCCACTCAGGGGATGGGGGAAATTTCCTGATCGGGGCCGCAGCGCACGGCGCAGGGACTGGCGGCCAAAGGATACAGAAATAAAACAAGAAAGAAATCCACCAACATTGTTTTAAAGTGCTCTTTTCCTTCTTTTCTTTCTTTCTTTTTTTTTTTTTTTTTTTTTTCTCTCTCTCTCTCTTTTTTTTTTTTTAAAGTCCACGATGCCGAAGGAATTAAGAGGAAAGTGTTCCCCATTCAACAGGCAAAGCGCCACCATGACATACGCTCTCTGCCATTTCGTGCCATGGGCATGAAAAGACAAATTCGGGGGGCAGCAAACAAGCAAGCAAGCAAACAAACAAACAAACAAAACCTCCTCGATTACGCCTGTCAAGTGCCTTCACATTTTAAGTCCGCACTAAGGCACGGCAGGGCTGCATGTTGCCCATGGGTGATATCTATTTCCACGAAATGCTGCTGATAATAGATTTTATTCACTCGTGTTTGTGTATAAAATACGTTGCATGCGTGTCTTTCCGCGAATATTTAAGTTTAAAAGCAACTATGCTCGCACATCAGTATATTTGTAAGTGAAGATAAATTGCTAGGGGAGTCAGACGGCCTGTATGCTGTATGCATCTCCTGCATCTCTGCATCGTCTAATAAAACTCCTGAAACCTGCAAAATTGCAGGATAGCGTCAAACATAAAATACGGCCCCGTGCTAGCAATATTGACCCTCCAAAACAAACAAACAAACAAAAAAACAAACAACAACAATTAAAACACTCGTCAAGCTGCTACGCCGTTAAAAATATACGGTTGTAACTGCTATTACTAAAATCATATGATGTTTCCCCCACAAATGTAAATCCTCTTTTGCACAATTCTAGTACCAACAAATGACCTCAAATTAATCAAAACACGACAACATACTGTCATTTCAGAAGTAAAGTAAATAATCGCTGAGTCTGGGTGAATGTATTTTGAAAAAGTCTCTTGCATTGTGCTTACATTTTGGGGAAAGGGAGGAGAGGCCACCCCCCAAATAATCCACCCAAAATAATGTTACTGCAGAGATGTGTTCCTGAAGGGGACAAATAGATCAGCCTACATTAAATAGTCTCACTACCTTCCATTTCTCCCCCTATTTCTTTCTAAAGCCATTTCTCAGCAATACAGATCTTTGACACTGAAAACAGATTCATTTCCATACCACGCTATGGGAATCCTGAGAATTGTTCTGAGATATTTTGATAATAGCAAACAGCACGGAGAAAGTAATTTTCATCTACCAAAAGCAGCCATTTTATGCCCTGTTGAAAGTTAATCAGGCTTAGTTTTTTTCTCTTTTAGAGAAAAAAAAAAAAAACACAACCGTCACCGAAAACAAACCAAATAAAAGCCAAACAAAATGGTAACAACAGCACACACTAACACATACAAGCCACGTACTTCAAAACATTTACTTTAATTATTTTATGCTCTAACAAGTATTTTGTTAATCAGTTTACGGCTTACTCAAATGCCATAAAAAGACAAAGTATAAAGAACACAACACCAGCATTCCCTCGCCTGTAAATAGGCGAAAAAAGGTGCAAGAAAGACAGGAGTGGGAATGCGATGGAAAGGATGCATGGAAGTAACATGATTTACATTAAAAAAAAAAAAAAAAAAAAAAAAAAAAAATCAGATCTATGCTAAAAATGAAACAAAGCTGAAGAATAGAAATGGTTGAACAGTATTCTTCCACCTCTCAGGTTAAAATCTCGGAACATTTGCACATATTGGGTAAGAGCAATAAAATCTAACACCTTAATTTCAGACGAGTTAATTTTTAGAAGTTGCTCAACAGAGGTTTTTTGTTCATAAAAGACGAGATGAAAAATATAAAAAACATCACCGACAAAGAAATACATACGAAAATAAATACCGTGGTTTTCTGTTTCCCTATTTGTCTGTTGTAAACTTAGGCAGAACATATTTCTGAATGTGATCTGCTGCCATAGATAAAGTGAAAATATCCTTATGTGCGTTTCTTACACAGTCCCCCCCCACCAAAAAAAAAAAAGAAAAGAAAAGAAAATATATACATATACATATATATATAATAATCATATATATATAATAATCATACATATATAATAATTCATTCCTCCATTTTGAGATACGGATTCATCAGAAAGTGAAATAAACTAATAGCTTCATGTAACCATCTCACAGTCTACAAAAAGTAATTAAGTATCTGTCAGGCAAAACACTACTACCATCATTAAAAAACAAATAGCAAAGCAAAGACAAATAAATAAGCACACACCCGCGCACACACACACACACACACACAAAGGCAAACAAACATCTTTTTAAATTGTTCTAAAAAATAGGTGTCGATTTTTGCAGGAAAAATAGGTCACCGTGTAGACAGTTTTCTGACAAGGCGCATACACTTAGCAGTGCTCCCACTGACCTACATAGTGTAGGTCCCTGCCTCAGACACATTCGGGGGTCAGAAGCAGCTCCTTCGACACTGCTTCAACGAAAAGAGCTCTCTCTCTCTCCCCTAATGCTCGGAAAATAAATAAATAAATAAATAAATAAATAAATAAAGAAAGAAAGAAAGAAAGAAAATTAAAACTTGCTGTGTTCTATCTAATTCAGCATTTTTATCTTGAACAATCCTAGAGATGAGCAGCCGACCCTCTAAATAGGAAAGAAGGGCAAAAGCAGCCTATTTAAAAATCCATTATTTACGAAACACAAAGTTTTTATAAACCCGAACTTATTTTCCCCCTGAAATATATTTCGAACTAATCCAAATATGAAGCCACCATCTTCCTGCAAAGAAAGTTCCCGAGGACTGTGTGTTAGGTGTTCACTGTCTCTAAGCCACCAAAATGCTTATGTGCATTTTGTGTAAGTAACTCTAATATTATTACATTATATGTTGGAAGCACCGCAATTAAGGAAAAGTGAAAATCTCGTCTTTGCAAAACTCATACCCTTGTCTTAGCTCCACTCGTATCCTTTAGAATCTGCTTTTCAGAAAAGTTCAGCCACTATTCTAGACCTAACTAGAATTTTAGGAGACCTTGATCTCCCTTTAGAGAAACAAAAAAAAAAAAAAAAAGGAAAAAAAAAAAAAAGAAAGAAAAGAAAGAAAGAAAGAAAAAAGAATAAAGTAGTTTATGCCAAGTGTGGAAAAATAATAAAAAAAAAATAAAAAAAAAAAAGAGGAAAAAAGAAAAGAAGAGATACCACACTGCTTGATCCTTGAAGGTGTTTGTTTGTTTGTTTGTTTGTTTAATTATTATTTTTTTTTGTCCTTGCTACCTCACATGTACTGCGAGATAAACAGCACCTTACATATTTATGTTTTACACTCGACATTCGTGCTTTTCAGTGTCAGACAGAGTTTGTGGTTTCTTTTTCATCTATTTAATGAAAAAAAAAAATAAGAAATTAGGCCTACTAAACATGCAAGAAACTAGGTAATTCAAGGTCAAGAGGAAAACTAGAAATTGTTTCTTTTCTTTTAAAAAAAAAAAAAATATTATCACTACACTGGATCGTCAGAAAGCGCTGTGAGTGATTAAACCGAAGCTTGGAGCAGGCACAGTGTGAATTTATTTTCCCCACACCTCGAGTATAATAGAATGATGGGTTTATTTTTGTTGTTTGCCTATAAAAATATATCATTTTTTTACTTATTTTTTTTTGGTAGGTATTTTCAGAAAGTTATTTCTATTTTCCTTCTCTCCTCCCTCTGCCTTTCTACATAGCTCCAGTCTGTGTTCTCGGTTAGAGGAGGGTGTGTGTTCCTCTACGAGGATATTACAAAACAACCCCTAAATGCTCACAAAACGTAACAATCGCTTTATTTTTCATTATGTCTGCGATTGTACACAATGATGGAGGCCCAAGCTGCACTGCGCAGATCCTCAGCAGTCCAGTTTTGCATTCCGAAATCAGGAAAAAGCCCTCCTCTCGCAGCACCCGAGCTCCGGGTGTCTCCGGAGGTCCCGTGAGCATTAGTTTTAATTACCCTTTCCACCCTTTATTGTGGGTATTTATGTAACAGCGAGGACAGGCAGAACAGGCCGGTGTATCTCCCTGTCGGCCGCAGCAGTGAAAAGTAAAACATGCTCGGGAAGCAGTGGCCATTTTCTCTCTTCAGGGCAATAGTTTATGTTCCTCGTTCGCCAGGAAGACTGCGAGGGGCGGTGGGGTTATTTTGGTTTGAGAGCAGAGCAGAGAAGCAGAAAAGAAAATATCTCGGGGAGTGGGGGAGAGAGAAGAGGCAGAAATAGGTCGTGCCGAGCTGTCAGTAACCTGCCGCTCTAAAAAAAAAAAAAAAAAAAAAAAAAAAAAAAAAAAAAAAAAAGGGGGGGGACAAAAAATGAAAAAAAGAAAGAAAAGATAAAAAAAAAAAAAAACGAGCATGCTGCCGAGACCGTGCAAACAGTGCTCCCGGTGCAGCCCGATCGCTCCCGGCGGCCACCACCGTCCCCTCCGCAACCCCCCTCCCCTTTTCCTGGCCGCCCCCCTGGCGCCCCCCGATCCCTACCCGTGCCGGGGGCTCCCGCGGCGCCTCCTGCGCAGGACCAGCCTGAGGGCGAGGCGCGGTGGCCCGCATCCGCGCAGCGCGGCGGCGACCCCGCGGAAGATGCGCCAGCCCAGCGCCAGCGCCAGGGCCAGGCGGCGGCGGCGGGGGCGCCGGCAGCGCACGGTGCACCTTATCCGGGGGGGCATGGGCTCCTGGCGGCCCCCGGCGGCGGGGCCGCGGCAGAAATACCGCCCCGATGGGGCCCCGACGGTGAGTCGGCCCCCTCACCCTCCATTCATTGGAGAGGATTTTTTTTCTTTTTTTTTTTTTTTCCTTTTTTTTTTTTTTCTGTTTTTTTTTTTTTTTTTCCTTTTTTTTTTTTCTTCTTGTCTTCTGTTTTTTCTTCTTTTTCTTTTTTTTTTCTTTCTTTTCTTCTTTCTTCTCTTCTTTCTTTTCTTCTTTCTTTTCTCCTTTCTTTTATCCTTTTTTTTTTTCCTTTTTTTTTCTCCCTTTTGTATCCTTTTTTTTTTCTTTCTTTCTTTTTATTTTTCTCTTTTCCGTTTGGCTAATTCTGACTCCTCATTTCGCCTTACCTCCCTCCCTCCCCTTCCCCCCACCGCCGTTAAACACCTCCCATCATGATGATGATGATGATGGTGATGGCTCCTGCCTCGAGAGGCGGGCGGGCGGCGGGGGATGGGGCCGGGGGGGGGCGGCGGGGCCGCTCTCTCCTCTCACCGGCTCCCCCCGCTGAGCACGGCCGCCGACCGGTCCGCGTCCAATCGCAGCCCTCTGAGGGCTTTCAAATAAAGCCTTGACGACATGTCCTTGCCTCCCTCCCGCCCCCCCGCAACCACACCGCCTCCCGTTCTGCCTGGGGAGGGAGGGGGGGGGGTGATTTCACTTTTTTTTTTTCCTCTTTTTTTATTTTTTTCGGGGGTAAACCCGCGGGTGCCGCGCGGAGGGAGGCGTGATGCCGCCCCGCGACCCCCTGCCCGCCCCCCCGGGGCCGCGGCCGGGTCCCGGAGGCGGTGGCTAGCGGATCCGTGCCGCTCGAGGAGCGCGGGCCAGCATTGGCCCGGGCGAGCAGCTATTTCCTCGTCACGTGGCCATTTGAATACGCCGCGGGGCCGTTGCATAGCGGAGCGAAAATAATTACAAAAAAAAAAAAAAAAATTAAAAAAGCGGATCTCGTCTCCTCTCCCCCCCGGGCCGGTAACAGACACGGGTAATTAACTGCTTCCTCTCCGCCGCCCCCTTCCCCGGCCGTGCTCGCTGATACCGGCCCGCTTTTGCTTTCGGGTTGGGGGTTGTGATTTTGGGAAGGTCGGGGGGAGGACGGGAGACGATCCGGGGGGCTGCAGCGCAGGGTCGCAACCTGCCGGCGCATCCCCTCGGGTGGGATGCAGGCGCTGTCGCCGGGCTGAGCTTGGGGTCCCCCATCGGCCCCGTCCCGTCCTAGAGGGGACAGCCCTCCTCCCCCCCCAAAAAAACACCTTCCAGCCCACCCCCCTGTCGCTGTGTCGGGGTTACCTCGGTGCGCAGCGCGGAGAGGGGCGGTGGGCTGGGAGGCTGCCGGTGCTGCGGGAGCACCTTCGCTTTCTTCAGCTCGGTTTGGCCCGGCTCGGCCCTGCTGGACACGGCTCGGCTCGGCGCGGCTCGGGGGGGTGGGGGTGTGCAAGGACTGCAGGGAGCCGCTGGGGATGGCCCCGGGCAGGGGAGGGGAGACAGCTCTGAATATATGCGGGTGGACCCCCCCTCGGGACCCCCTCCTCCCCACCCCCACCAAACACCTCCTTCCCCTGGCTGGACAAACAGAAATAACACCGAAAATAATGGAAGTTTCCTTCTTCTGCCCGGGCACGGAGTAACCGTGACAATGCTCATGAAGAAGAGCCCGTAGCGCTTTTGCCTGGAGCGAATCCACTTTCGAGCCTGGGAAACGGGTGACTGAAATCAGCCATTTCGAAATGAAAGCGGCTCTTCGATAGATAGCGGGTTGTTGTTGTGCTTTTTTTTTTTTTCTTTCTGATTTTTTTTTTTTTTTTTTTTTTTTGTCGTCCCTTGGCGCACAAGGCAAAACCGAGAGAAACGAATGCAACGCAGCGCCCGCCGGGCTGCAGGGTGCAGGTGCCGGAGCGGCGGTGGGAGGACGAGCGCGCGCTTTGCTCAATAGAAACCCAAATACCCACCAACGCTGAGCGCTTGGCCGAGCATCCATCCCACCTTGCCCGGCTGCACCGGCGGTGCCAAAACCGAGACGTGCGGGGGCACTGAGTGCGGAGCTCTCGTAAATTTGTGTTTCTGCTGCTCACAACCGCTGTCGTTTCCAGGGGGCTCCCAGCCCCGCAGCCGGTGCCGGTGAGGGAAGACGACGCGCACGGTGAAGCTCCCGCCGCCGAGCCAGCCCTGGGCCGGGGAACCCCCATCCACCCCCGGTGAGTGTCCCCCGCAGTGGGCAAGGGTATCGAGACCCAGGCGGTGAGGTAGATTTATGGCAATTAGGCACTTGGCCCTGCTGGGTGTTGAAGGAACCTTTTGGCGGTGTAAGGAGGGCAACCGAGGGGAGTTGGTGTTTTTAATTTTATTTATTTATTTATTTATTTTTCTCCCCACCGGTTTTATGCGACGCTGTTGGGTTTATAACTGGTGTTGTTGTTGTCGTTTTTGTTTCACAGTCCGTAATGGAAATGGTTTAAATCAAATTCTGGTGCTCAGCGAAAACGACCTGTTAACTAGGAATCCCGGTCTAGCTGAGGCTAGAGGAGTAGCTCATTAAACCCTTACTTTTCGTACGAAGGGAGGTCGCCAGGCTCCAGCCTTGCTCTAAATCCATGCCCGAGCTGTATCCCGGCCCCCCTCCGGCTATTGACGCCCACCAGCCCAGCGCCCGCCGCCCCCCGCCCGCCACCGTCCTCCGCCGCTCGCGGCTGCGCCGTGCGCCCAGAGATAGAGCGGCATCATCCCCCGCCGCGATTTTAAAAGCTATTCTCTACATAAACATACGTACGTAATAAAGACCCTCGGCAATGCTTAACTAAACCAGTGTTGATAAAATGTAGCGTGAGCTTTTCGTACATTTTTACGTGCGTAAAAATGCGTTTTTCCCCGCGCACCCCGTCGCACCTTCAGGCTAAATCCGTGTTGCATTTTTACGTGCGTAAAAATGTGGTCATTATTTAGAGTGAACGTGTTGCATATAAAAAAAAAATCAACGATAAGCAGAAACGTAGGCTTTACAGATAATCAAAATGCTTTTATATACACATATGTATGTGCTTATCTTTTTCTGAAATGGACATGTTAAATAGATAAACGGCATAATTACGCATTTATAAAATGTCAACTTACAAGAAAAAAATTATTAAGCAGGCATTGCATGAAATTATATTGTCGTGAATGGCGTATTTTAATAAATTACATTAAGTTATATATAAGTATATATATTATTCTTACTGTTTATGCATAAAAGAGGTGGAAACCGTGAACGCACATCAAAAAGAAACCTCTTTTTCCCTCGGATTCTTCACTGGTAGTGCTCAGGGTTTACTCCGGGGTGTGAGGCAGGAGTTGCCTGGCCGTTCCGTCCCGCTGCCCTCTCCGTGACCAGCTCCGGGGCTGTCGCGCGTGGGAGGTTCACGCGAATCTTTCCCACCCTGGTGCAGCCACAGAGATAGGCATCAGTCCTCGGGCGATTAATCTAGCTCCCCCTCCTCCGTCCCGCTCCTCCTGCAGGAGCAGAGTCGTTGTAATGTCTTTCGGCTCTGTCGTCTCTTCAACAAGTGTTCCACTTTTAGGCAGATTGGGGAAAGGCTGGGGCCGAGCATGGACATATGTTTTTTTAAGTTGTATCTACGTGACGCCCTCGTTTTGCAACCGCCATCATTTCTTGCAAAATATCGTTAAGCTTGCAGTAGCTCAGGGAAGGTCACCTGCACGTATCACTTCAAGCAAGGGCGGCATCGGGCTTGCAGAGACACAAATCACTCTTCATTTTCTCCTTCCAGGTCCCATGTTTACTAACCTCATGACCTCATGAGAGGAGCCACAGATGCGCCACGGGTCCATGCACAGACATGCACAGCACCTTACGTGGTTTTCAGAAGGTATTTGCCAAAGCCTTAGTTTCCCACTGTTCTGCTAGGGAGAGACCGGCCTCAGCGCTCCCGCTGTCCTATTTTACTTAAAGGAGTTGGGGAAGGTGCCCCGCAGTTTTGGGCAGAGGGGTCAGCAGCGCGAGCGGGAGACCCGGAGAGGGAGGGCAAACACGACGCCCAGCCACGACACGAGAGCTTGATTGTGCCGTCCGTGCAGTTTTCTCCTTCATATTCATCTTCACAGTGTGCAAAACGGAGAGAGAGGAGGGCAAAGCATGAAGGTGCGCAAAGCACGGGCGGGCAAAACCCCGCCGTCCTTCGCCACCCCGGGCCATAAATTAGGAGAGGGGTCCGTCCGCGGGCTGTCGCAGGAAGCGCCCCACCGGTCCGTGGGGTCCCCCCGCCGCCACGTCGAGGGGGAGGCGGCCGCGGCCGTCGGGGAGGTCGAGGCGCGCCCCGGCGCGGTGCAGCGCCGCCAGCGTGTCCAGGAAGCCGGCGCGGGCCGCGTCGTGCGCGGGGAGGCAGCCGGTGCGCGGGTCGGCCCGGTTGGGGTCGGCGCCGCGCTGCAGCAGCAGCTCGGCCACCCGCGGGCTGCCCAGCATCATCACCTGCGGGGAGGGAGCGAGGGAGACACGGCGTCAGCGGGCCCGTACGGGGGGCTCCGCGGACCCCTGGGCTGCGTTTTTCCCCGCGCGCCCCGTCGCACCTTCAGGCTAAATCCGTTTTGCGCAGGGGTGCGGAAAAAAAAAAGGACGCCAGAGGACGGCGTCGGACAGGTATTTCTGGTGAAATGCTGCACCGACATTTTGTAGGGGAGAGTTCTGCGAGCCCTCGCAGCATGTCCTGCGTATAGCTCCTCTCATTATTCCTGATTCGTTTTATTTTTAAAATTTGTGAAGAAGCTGTCTAGAACCACATCGGAAATTAGCTCGGGTTTATAAATCTAATTTCTGTTGTTCTTCCAGGTGCTACCTCTGTCTGTACGTTCACGGGACTGTAAAATGGGTGCAGCCAGTCCTCCAGAGAATGCTAGCTGTGTACCTGCAGTGTCTGCTGGGCAAGGCTCTTACACCCGGATGTTTCTGCTCGTCACTTAATACACCGTGAGAACAATTTTATATATATACATACATATATATATATAATATGTGTATAAACATCATATATATTATAAATACATTATACATATCATACATATTATATGTATTGTATATATTAAACAACGTATAAATTATATATATGTATTTAAACAGTATATATATGTGTGTATATATACGTATACGTGTATACGTATATACGTATAATATATATATATATATATATATATATATATTATTCCGTGGGAAAGAGGAAAAAATAATAGGCGTATAGAGCAGAACGTGACAATGTGACGGAGGGGTAAATCCTTCTGAAAAGTTGCCTCGTTACTTTTTATTACACGTTTATTGCGAGATGAGCATTAAAGCTCTCGGTTCTGAGTCATCCTATCTCAGTTGGTTAAAACAAAGTCCGGGGTTGCTGAAACTAAAACCTCTCTGTTGCGGCCGTTGTAGGCTTTCGCAGTTCCACAAAGGCGACGGGAACCGCGGTGCCGCACCGGCTGCACAGCCGCCGAGCGCGGCCGTCGGGGGGTGGCCGCCGCCGGGACCCCTGCCCCGGGGGCTGTCCCCTTGCCCGCCGCTCCCTACCTGGATGGGGGTCCGGCCGAAGGAGTTGACGGCGTTGGGGTCCGCCTCGCCATCCAGCAGCTCCCTCACCCGCTGCACGTCCCCGCGGGCCGCGGCGTTGGCCAGCTCGTCCGCCGCCGCGCTGCCCGCCCGCTGCGCCATGCCCCGGCGCCGCCCGGCCTCACATCGACCGCCGCGGCCGCCGCACGGCCGCGATGCCGGCCCGCGGGGGGCGCCCTGCCCATGGGCACGCCCGGCTCCAAGCCCGCACCCCCGGGGCGACGGCGCCCGGCAGTCCCCGGCCGCCCCCGGCCCCCTCCACCGCCGCCGTCGAGCCGCCTGCGCGCTGCCGTCGGCGGGGCCGCCTCCACCTGCGGGGCCGCGGGCAGCGCCGGGGCGACCCGCCGCTTGTTTTCTCCCCGCAGCCGGGGCCGCTCCGCCCCGGACCGCCCCGGACCGGCCCCGTCGGGCTCCGCCTTGCCCAGCCGCTGATGTCAGCGGCTCCGCGGCGGCCCCGTCGGGGCGAGGCGGCCAGCGGGCGGCGCGGTGCTGCGCGGTGCTGTGCGGTGCTGCACGTTGATGCACGGCGCCGTGCGGTGCTGTGCGGCTACGCTGCTGCCCGAGCTGCTCCCCGCAGCCGGGCCGGGAGGGCAGGGAGCTCGGCGCTTCCCATCGCCTCACTTCTTTCACCCTTTTTTTTTATATTTTATTTTTTCCCCCCCCTGCTTCTCCCTTTAGGGCAACAGCGTTTTCGCTTGTGCCTGAGCAAAGAGTGTGGAAAAGGACTCCGGGATAAGTGTTGGTTTGACGCAGGACGACGGGGAGCGCGGGGTGATGTCGACGGGGGAGCCGCTCCCGCATCGCGTTCCTGCGGCTCCTTCTCCCACGCCTTGCCTGCCCGCCCTCTCTGGGCGCCCACGGGCAGCGGAAGCTTGCTCCACCCTCCTAAGGTAAACGGCAAACCCTGCCGAGCTTTCCTCATCTCGTACAGCCACGGGCGACAGACGACATGCAGCGACACACAGAGCCCGCCGTCAGGACCGAGAGGCGGCCGCGACGCCTCCATTTTCCCCCTGAACTCTCCGCTTTATATATATATATATACATATACATTTAAAAACTAAATAACAAACCAAGCCGGGACTCCGAACCCTTCCTCCGCACAAACTCCGCGCAGCGCGGACGAGCCCTCCCTCGGAGCGGCCGCGCCCCCCGACGGGCTCCCCCCGGAGCGGGGTCGCGGCGGGGCGGGGGGCTCGGGGCGGCGGCAGCACCACGGACAGCTCCCCCCCGGCCGCTGCCCCGCTCCGGCCGAGGCGGGGAAGGGAAAGGAAGGGAGAGGCGGGCACGGGGCGGGCCGGGGGACGAGGGTCCGTCCGCCCCGTCCGTGCTATGTGGGGCTCCGCACGCCGCCCCGCACCCGCAGCCAGACCCACTGCTTGAGGGGAGATGAGGCTAGAGGGGTCTTCTCGCCGTGCGAGAGGACGCGGGGAAAACAGAGAGGAAAGAGCCCTTGCTGCGGTTGCTGCTGTCGTGACAAGGAGCTCTCTCCTCACCTGAGTGCACAGCGACAGGCAGGCGGAACCTCCAGGGTCATTCTCGTGGGAGGTTTGTCATAACTCCGCTCAGCCTGCGTTTCTCAATCCTCCTGCATTCATGCTGCCCGTATCTCTACGTGAAACAGCTGTTACCAAAACGATGACATTTCTTCCTTGGCCCAATACCTTAGAAAAGCACAGTTATACTATCAAGAAAGCCCTCTGTTTTCAGTACCAGACGGTGCCGGTGATTTCCACCGATAACAAACAGAAGGTGGCTAACTGGTGTGGCCAATGAAAACTGTGTAAAGTGTTCAGTTTGTTTGTGGTTTTATTTGCGATGAGTGGCACGTTCCTCTGATTGAATCAGCGCCAAATCCCGTTTCTACACATTCACACCGACTGCTATGTCTACATTCAGATGTGTAGGAACGAGTGAAGTTCCATTCAGGACAAAGAGTTTCTTGATATTAAGAGATACTCTGGTTAAATTAATTAATTTTGTTTTGTTTTGTTTTGCTTTTTTTTCTTTATCTCTTTTCTTCGTAGTGGATTTGCATTCAAGTGTTAGGTGCCATAAAAATAAAATAAAAAAGAAAGACATTTCAGACTTCTATAATCACGAAAAGAAAAAAGGAAAAAAAAAAATCGATATATCCTGACATCTAAACCACTTTACAGTGCAGTTCCCAAGTAGTATAGCTAAGCCTTAAAAAGACTTCAAACTAATTTTGACAGCAGCGGGATGAACAATGGTATTACAGAATCAGCTTGGTAGAGACAGAATGCCGATCCCAGCTGGCAGTTAGAAGGCAGATATGCACTAGTGGCAGAAAAAGGGTTTTGGCAGTGCTTTGCTGCCCGTAATAAGATTCATCCATAAGGAAATAAAAAACAGTTCATTTATAAAGGATCTGTGTACATATTTTGTGCAGGGCGTGCTTTTTTTTTTTTTTTTTTCATAAACAAAAATCACGAAAATTATCTGTAAAGAAGGACAGACTTTGTACTTGTTTTTTTAAATCTCTTGTTACTGCAAGGCTATGTGGTAGATAAGATGCTCAAAACCAAAAACCTTTCTTCACATTGCTCTCCAAAGAGTCTGGGATTTCTTACAAACCTCAAGAAACAACGTTGTCAAATATTCATGAATAAAAAATAAAGCATATTTAGTGGTTTTTCCAGAAGTTCAGGGAAAGAAAAAAAAAATCCACCACCCCACACTACCAGAGAAATGCAGTCTAAGTTCAAAAAAGGTGCGTATGCAAATCCATAAATGCTTATTCTCTGGACCAAGAAGTGAAAGCCCGTCCATGAGGGAAAATACAACATACCACTTGAAAACAGCCTGGCTTTGGAGCTGGAATCTCAGACAGTGTTCTCCTTCTGCTTTAAATATGCTGTTGCTAGTGGAAAGACAGTTTCACTGCCCAATCAGTGGCAGCTTTCAGGACTTTTACACTCTTTGAAGTGCCTTCTTCCGGTTTCAGAGTTAATTGTGCAAGATTAAATTGTGCAATCATGGCCTGGCAACGATCTGTAAGGGAGGCATTATGCCATTCGCAACTCTGTTACAAATGTGTGGTGCAGGCATTTTAAATATGCATATAAACCTTGACAAAATGCCTTGGCAAGAAGACATACCCCACAAGCACTGCAGTGATACCAATTTCTACAGTCAAAAGGAAAAAAGAAAAATGTTGAGAGATTCAGGAAGATAATTGTTACTATTCATAATACATAATCAGCTCAATATTACTCAAAAGGAGCTTACCACAAAGGAAAACATTACTTACAGAAAATTTTCATAGTTTTCACTGATTAATGGTCTTGAAAAACTGTGTTTTATGACGTGAGCAAACAGCTCTAGCTCAGTGCCACAACAAAATGCAGTTTAGTGCAGGCTACAGAGCTTTGAATTTTGAAAAACTTGTCAATGAAGTTATTCTGCAGTAGAATCTTAAAGTACCTTGTACTGATAAAGCAGGTGTGGAAGTTAGTAAATATTACTGTTTTCAATTCTGTCACTGTTTTTACAGGGGAGAATAAACATCACAGACTCCTGAAAATGACTGAAGATGTCTGCTGAGAAGAATGGAGCAAGACAGCTTAAAAAGACTCTTTGGGGATATCATCACTTGGGCTTGAAAACAAAACAAAATCATGCAAATTAAGAGAATATGTGGGAAGTTTTAAAAATCCGCCAGCCCAGTGATAACACTACTGTAAGAGCAGCAGGTCTGCTTACCTTTAAATGAAGGCAACCATTCAGTGCTCCCCCCAGGTACTATTTGCTGACAGCAGAGAGACTTAACCTTAGCAGAGGAGAATCCATCTTTGTAAAAAAGTCTCTTTCTTCCTTGATTTCTTCTGCTTGGTCTGGCAGAAACTAGGCTAGTTTCTAGTTTCTAGTTCCTACTATGCAGGAAAAAAACAATTACCGTATTTGTCACAGATTAGCTTTCATCCTTCAGGGAGTTATGTTTGGAGCAGTATGTTCTGTTCTTCCTTTGCTGGGTCTGTTTCTTTGGGAAAGGGGAAGATAGTCACCACTGATGACTTAGCATTCCTTGTGTATATGGAAATAAACATACAAATAGATCAGAACAGAGAAACACGGGTTCTGGATTTCTTCCAAGTGGAAGTAAAAGTAGGAGCTCCAATTTAATTTTGTCTCTTTAAAGCAGTATTGACATGACTTTGGAATTTGACTTTTATTTATTTATTTATTTATAATTTATTTATTTATTTATTTATAATTTTCAGTTGTTCTTTATGCATTTTTTCAAACAATGTGGACATAAGCACTGCAAAACCCTGCAGAGACAAAAGTCCAGCAATTTCATGGCTATTTGCCTAGCTGTGCTTGTGACGAACTCCTTGTGTGCACTGCAATTCTTACTGAAGGTATTAATTTTATAGTTTCACTGAAGGAGAGCTTTAAACTTGCTCCTTGTGAGGTTACCACATTGGGTATGCCACTTGCTTTCCTGGGGACCTTCAATGAGATGTTCTCCCAGAATAGCTGCATCAGTGGTAGTGTAGGTACTCAGTCTAGAAAACAAAGCAATGCCAGAGAGCTGTAAGCTACCAAAGCATATGCAGATTTCTACGTGTCCGAAGGTTTAGCTGAATACAGAGCCATGAATGCAGAATCCAGAAAACAGTCAAGAAAGTCTAGCACATGCCCAGCTACTTTTTGTGGCATCTGTGTAGCAGAACAGCTTGGAGTCTAAGTAATCTTGCTCATCTTCCATTGCTTACCTATATGGCATCTAGAAAATCACTCCATCTCTGTGGCTAACTTTTATGTGTAAGGGTTGGGCTCATAGGCCCCTAAGACAGAAGGAGAAAGGCTACTGAATTTGTGACATGCTTGAAATACATAGAGCCACATGCCAAATGCTGCTGTGCACCCTGTACACGAGCCTTGCCTTCTGCAGTTTCAGGGCAGTCATTTTTGGAGTGTCTGAGGAAAGGCTGTAAGACAAGTAACGTGCAAACTGGGAGCTGAACTGAGCTTAACACAGCAGTCATCTTCCACAATCAGTAAGTAGGTTACTGAATTGCATTAAACTCTCACTGAACAGTTATTTAATTAAACATTTAACACAGTCCTCAAGCATACGTATATGGAGTTACACCATTAATGACAATTCTTCTGTTTCAGCTTGAATGCATCTGTCAGATCTGATTGGAAAATCATGTTAGCTTTTTCTATTTGATTGAGCATGCTTCAGTTTAGCTGCTGAAGGCTACCAATTTTCTCACCACAGTTTAGCTGTATATGAGGTAATGCTGGGAATCTGTAGTTTCAGTTTAGTCTTACAGTCAGTTATCATTATCAGTTGCTGTATCTATATAGATATGTATTTTTAACCCCAACGAAGAACAAAGGATAAAGATTTCTGAGATACAGGCAACTCACACTCACAAGGATGTGAATTATTCCATGTAGGGGGGTTGGGGGTGCACTTAGGTGAATTATTCCAACATACAGAAATCTTGGAATACGAAATTTTAATTTCCCTTAGCCCATGGACACCAAGGGCTTATTGCTTTCTACATTTTTTTTTATTATTCAATCATCTTGCCATCTGATTGCAAAGAGAGCTTTGCTAGCTGAGAGTGCAGTGAATGTTTCTGGATTTTTCACTTAGTAGCTGTGCCTGCCTTATCTTTGAGAAAGTAACACAGGGAGGGGAGATAGGGGGGTCAAGACATATTTTAAAAGCTGACTTACAAAGAATTTTTGTTAAATTAGTTTTGTCTTGCTTTTGTAAAGTCCACGAATTTTTGAGGAAATGAAAAGCACTAGGAGTTTTCATTCCCTTTAACCCACTCTCCTTTGTAGATCATCTTGAAAATTAATTATCAGGAGTACCATGCCTGATCTTCCTGAGCTTGCTGGTGCACTACTGGGAATACAAGGAGCCGAATGCTGTTCACCAGCTATTGTCAAGCCCAAGTCAGGAGTCACCATATAAATGCTCCAGACTATCACACTTTAAAACCCATTTTTTTTCATGATCTTTACCTTACTCATTAATTATATCAATTACTAGGGTGATATTTTCAAACTGTTGCAAAAAGCTAAGACCTTTCTTCTACCTAATCACATAAGCCCAGGCACTGGGGCTATCAAAAAGCAGGAAGCAGGATAGAGTTGCTCCCTG
This sequence comes from Aythya ferina, assembly GCF_964211825.1. NCBI lineage: Eukaryota > Metazoa > Chordata > Aves > Anseriformes > Anatidae > Aythya > Aythya ferina. Next base: position 68,714,186 of record NC_140299.1, read on the forward strand.
GACTGGCCACACTAAGGTGCTCAAAAATTCACCAGAGTGGTGGGGAAGTAGTTTGACTTTAACCACAGCATTGTTTCTCCAGAATATTCATTAAATGCTAGAAGTGTAAGTATCGTACAAGAGATGAAAAAACATAGGATGAAGTTTTAGCCTATGTCCAGTTTGCACTCCACTTTTGAATATGAACTATTTTGCTTTCCATTTCTTACCAGATTGTTTTAAAAGCATGTATTAGAGCTGCAGGCTTTGCTGCCACACTGACAATATGCAGCTCTGGAGACAGAGTGAAGGGCAGAGGGATGAGTTTTGAGACTGAGCCTGAATCACAGCCAAAACTCTGTGGGAGGGGAAAGTACTAGCAGTAGATCTAATTGAAGGCATTCAGTATTCTTTGTACAATTAATGGTTGGATGGTGCTTAGCATTAGAATTTCTTTACTATGCTGCTTTATTTATTTATTTATTTATTTTACAGTAGTGTACCCAACATGTCTTATTGTCCAGTTAGCTTGTTTGCAGCTTATTTTGCAAAATAAGCTTTAGTAAAATACTGAATGCATAATATGTATACAATATCTGCCCATGCAAACATGCACTTTGAGAGCTTGTACTGACTGCTGAAATGTTTACGTTGCATAAATCAGACACTGTTAAGTCTTCCCTACACATCTGAGATGTGTTTGGTCTCAGTCTGTGTTCTGCTTTGTGTTTGGTGGTGTTTCTAGCTTTTTTTTTTTTTTTTTTTTTTTTTTTTTTTGTGACTAGAAATACATTCCTACTAGATTTTTTTTTGGGACATGGTCAAAAAAATGTCCTGCTCTATAAGTAAAATTATTTTCTGCTTGAATAATTTCAGGCAGAAATGTGTGTTATGATTAGGTCAGCAGATGTAGCTGATGGTGAAAGCAAACATCTCCCACAGTAAAACAAGACTGATCAGGCAATCAAATTCGGTGTTACATGGTAAAAAATATTTTAATCCTCAATGAAAACGTTTTCTATGCAACAATCGCTAAGCTCAAAATTGACTTATAAAAACACTTCTACTGTTCTTAGCTATCATAATTAGTCATAAACAAGGAGATACCACATGGTCAGAAAAGGCCTACTGTGATACCGTGTTGGTTTCTAAAAGCACATGACCTTGGACTTAAGATATAGTAGGTTTATTTTTAACATGAGCACACAGATGTTTTCTGTAAATAGAGTAATGAAAGGGATTAACTTTGTAGTTTATCAAATGGTTGCCGAAATGTGAGTAGGTGGAACAATAAGTGTGCTTTAATATCAAGTATTTTAGGACAAGCTTAGCCAAAACATTTTGTCTTGTCACAAAATGTTTTAAAACAACTTCAAATTGATAATACAGCACTGCTGGTGTTCTTGTGATTTGTATAATGCATATGCAGACAAAACAAGACATTTTATAGGACATGGATAGCTTAGGTGGTTTTAAATGATAAAGAGAGCATGTTATGGTGTAGTGCAGAATGAAACTGTTCCCACCTGAGGAGATCTTTCTGTTAATTGTCCTTTTCTTTTACACCAGATAAACTGTTAATGTTTTTGTCATTAAAACTTCACTTTGTCAGACTTATTTTTTATTGTTGTTGTTGTTGTTGTTGTTGTTATTGTTTGTTTGTTTGTTTCAAGAGTAAAGCATGTTAAATCTATGTCATGCTGCATTTTAAACTTCCTACATATCAAGTGCTTCCTACAAAAGCTTTGATAAGACAACATAGAAGAACAATCCTGTTTAGAAATGTGGATTAAATTATCTCTGTCCTCTCACTGTGGAAGAGGCATCATGACACTGGAGAGGCTATCTGCTGGGTGCCAGCAGACTCCCTGCTGATTGCAGTCTTACAATACTCTGTTAAAAATAGTCCCCTGAGCAGCCCTTTTTCTCACGCTTTTAAATTACAATATGGCTCTTCATATGCCTGTTTACCTTTGGTTAGATGCTACAGCCACTCTATAACCCTGCTGTCCTTCATAAAATTCACTTCACCAATGCTGCTTTTCCTGGCTCAAAGGCACAGACGATGCTCAAAGAGGAGAGAAGGCCACAGGTTCATCACTTTTCATGGGCACGCATATTTTGTGCTGCAATCCACAGTGGTTTGGGATGATTCATGATGCTGAGCGACTGCATGAAGGCAACCTGTGCCAGGGGCAGGGATTGCTCCTGACCTCGCTACTCTCTTGCAGCTGCAGAGGCTCAGCCCCGAGAAGGGGGATGCAGCTCCGTTGCTGATCCTGCTACCACGGCAGAGCGAGCTGCTGTCTGCACTGCAAGCTATTGCGCTGCTCTGTTTCTTTTGGGGGTGGCTCGTGGCAGCTGCTATCACCACATTCGGGCATGTGTTTGCTTTGGAGTTATATATTCACGAGGGAGGTGATTGTCTAGAAAACACAGGTGTTTTGCTTTCTGTTGATGCTGCAATGGCACCGTGCCCACCTGTCAACACCAGTGCACATTAGTTAGCATTCCTGTAGGCTCAGATGCTTCTAAACACCTTGTGGTCCTTTACGAAATGTTGTGCATCTACCTAAAGGCTTGGTGTAGGAGTGGAATGTGATAGGAAATACCTGCACCTGTTAAAAAAAAAAAAAAGCTTTTATTAGCAAAAATACAAAATCTGTATTGCTTCATTATTGTTGTTGTTATTATTATTATTATTATTATCACCATCATCATCATCACCACCATCATCATCATCATTATTTCCCTTCATTTCAGTTACTCTTTGCTGCTGCATTCAATGCATCTCCCAGGCTGTGTGCCATCTACATCCTTAGTACATCCTTAACATGTACTAATTCAGCAAGTCTATTTGATACCACGCCAAGTTCTTGCTGCCCCCTTTAAGGACCTTACAGCTCCAGAGCCCTTCTGTTACTTCCTCAGCAAAACTGTGCAACATCAGGTACAGGTTTCTGCATCTGGCAGCCCAGCTCCCTGTGCAGAGGCAGACCGTTAGCACCACAGCCTGAGCCTGCCTGTCTGTTGTTCTTTTTTTCTGTCACTGGGCTGGCAGCAGCCTGGGTTGGACCCCAGAGCAGTGACTGCTGGCAGAAAGCCCCTGGTGGGTGGTTGTGGTGGCTGTTTGTGTGCTGGGCTCCCCAGGGATGGGCAGCGTTGGCTGGTGGCGGCTGCCCATCTGCAGTACAAACCAGGCATGTGGTTTCCTTCACATGCTGTGCCAGATGCAGCTTCTCCAGCTGCTCAGCTAAATGGAGAGGACTTCTGACTAGCAAAGTTTGATGTGGCTTTTGAAACTGAGTTCTAAAAAATTTAAAAAATATATCTAAAAACTTAATGGTCAGCTCTTAGGAAGTGGAGAATCTTGTAACACTTAGGGAATCACTCCTCGTCATCTTAGTTTTATCCTCTTGTATCTCCTGATTGTATACCTACCTGAAGGGCACACAATGCGCCTGTGGCCACCACACGTTTACATGATATTTATTATATCAGTGGTGCTGCACCGAGGTGACAGCAAAGAACAGCACCACCACTTTAGATGCCACATGAATAAAGCCTTTCAAATAAGCTCTTTGCTTATGTTTTTCCCTCTTGCCATCCAGCCATTGGTAATGCCTGCAAGCAACAAGATACCATTTTGCTATAAACAGAAGATGAATGTAGAGCACACCTGTGGCAGGAGCAGCTCCTGACCGTGCAAAAGCCGTGCAAGGCAGGTGAAGCACACATGGGATGCTTGGTGCACTCCAGCTGCAGCAGACATGAGTCGTGATGTCAGGGCTGATGTGACACCTCTCCATGCTTCGGGAGATGGCAGGCAGCTCAGGGGCAAAATCAGGCATTGATCTGCGGTCCAAAACGTCTCTGTATTAGTGTCTGCCTGTTGAAGCGTGGCAGCGTCCCACCTCCCACCTGCTTTTTTGCTGTTTGCTTTTATGTTCTTGATCGCAGGGGTCTGTCGGAAAGTTGCCAAATGGTGCGAATTTTAGGAGCGGTGCTTGTGCCACCTAGAGGATGCGCCTCGCGGGGCCCGTCCCGAAATGTCGGCCCGGAGCTGGGGACCTGCGAAAAAAAAAACCGGCATGCCGGCTGTGACTGAATTTCCTCAGCGGTCTCCAGAAAATGGCCTGCTGCCCCTCTGTGCTCGCTAAGCTGAAAAAGGGACTTTTAAGCTGAAAAGCAAAAACCCACTCTTTTCCAGGAAAAGGGATAATGCTGTGGTTTACATGTTTTAGTAGTTCTGACATTTATTTAGTGGGTTCTACTTCCTAAGATGCAGAAAGAAACAGCTCTGACCTGGCAAAGAAAGAATTCATCCTTCCTCCTTGCCAGGAGTTTCACTTTTAATTAGTGTCTTCTTGTAGCTCAAAGCTTGCGTGATCTGACACTCCTGGCATGGACCAGCTTTAAGGTGAGCTGGCAGAAAGTTTGGGAGACCTTCCGTTCTTTTGTTCTGGGTAAGTCCATGCAGGGTGGAGTGGATGGGAGTGAGAGCGGCTGCAGTCATGAATGGGAAACCAGAGATAGGAGAAAAGAGCAGAAAACAAAAAGGGATATGGATTGGGGAAGGGGGAGGGGGGGAGGGAATGGAAGTTACAAATACAGAACTGAAAATATCAGGGAAAGAAAAAAGAAAAAAAAAAAAAAAAGGCAGCAAAAGTAAGGGATTTCAGAAGAGCAACTGAAGTTGTCTTTCAAACCTGCAGCCCTGCTGGTCCTTAACAGACCAACTTCCCACAGAAAAGGGCAGCTGTGAACCATTGTTGACCATGTCCTTCCTTGCAGTATGTCTTATTTTACTGGGACACAAATCAACTCCTGGACCAAGTTCACAGACATACAGATGCTCTTCTATTCTAGAAATCTGGGTTTTCATAATAGGACCTTGCTGATGAAGAACTGAACCTCTGAACAGCCCAGGACTGATCTCAATGAGAACACTTACCTTGTCCTCTCACATTTCAGTTCACAATGCTCATTTCTGCCACACCTGAACCTTTGTGAAGCTGGAAATGTTGGGATGCCTGCTGGGTAATGGCTGTGAAAGTGTTGGCAGCCCAGGAGCAAGATACAGTCTCATGGCCTCATTCCCCATTCCCTGCCTCTTGCAATGCATCAGAAAGGACCCAGATCTGGATCCTTTCCTTTCCATTTGCTGTATTGCTTGATACTGAGAGCCTGACTAAACTGTATTTTGTGTAACTACAGAGCCTCAAGTATGGCTAGCAACTCAAACTATAAATATTTGTTCACATAGGAACTACATTGACAAGGAGATAGTTCTGCATGCCCAGAGATCATGTGCACCAAGTTTCTCGTATGCAAGAAACCCTCAGCAGTTTTCAGGAAGGAATCTTTCAGCGTTGCTGCAAACCAGGATTCATCACAGCAGGCACTGCCTGACAAGGTCAGAGCCCTGGTTTCAGATCATGTGCTTAATTTGGTGAACTGGCCTCATTAAAGGAAACAGTCCCATCCTTGTGCCGTGGGTTCAAGCCGAAGGAGCAGAGGGGAAGTCAAGCCTTGCTAACTGGAACTCTGCTGAGCATTTGCTCCTTGGAGACATGTAACATCCAAACAGCTGAAGCACAGCTGCAGTACCCCGTGATTGCTGCTGCAAAGCGTACCAACACTTCTGAAAAGCTAGCAAGTCATGTTCAGTAACTTTCCCCCATTTTCACTGCAGTGAAGTATGCTGAAGCCTCATTGAAGATTTCTAAATAGAAGCTACAGTGACTTGGTGGCTTTAAAGCATTGTGAAGTTGCTTACAGAACAGTTTGGAATAAACAGTGAATAAACAGCATACTCTGTACACATTATGAAGTTTTTAATCATTTCTCTGATATGTGATTAATATCAGGGGATGACTAACCAGAGTCAGAGTGTATCTGACAAGGCTTTTCTTGATGACCTTAGTTGGTGACTTTGGCCTCCGTCACAGGGAGACTGTACCATCTGTTGACTTTTCAGCACCATGCGATCTACAAGCATTTGTTGCAAATGGCAAACCAAGGAATATCAGGGAATAGGAAGTACTTTGGTCTGTAGGAGCATGCTCACTGAGAGAAGCTGATGAAGGTGCAGACACAGTGGCTCAGGCGACAACTTCTGGCTTGTCTCCTCTTCCACAGCACCATCTTACTCTGGGATAAAGGTGATGATACTTTCCCCTCTGTGGAAGAGGAGCAGGCACTCTCCCTCCCCCATTTTCTCTAAGTGACAGATTTAGGTCATTCTCTACTGAGGTTGTCTGGTAGCACCCCATGCAGCAGCAGAAGGATCTGTATCTGGGACCTTGCAGCATGGAGCAATGCTGGGTATTTGTGCTTGCAAGAGCAGGTACCTTGAGGCAGCGTCAGCATTTCAGGGCATCTCTGCATGGCAGCAGGTGATGTACATGGGCATTCCTGCACCACGCAGTGAGCTAGTTGACTTGGTTATTGAAGTCAGAATGAGAGTGCTCTCAGTTGTTAGGTACCCAGAGATATACAGCTGCAGATTCACTATATCCTGTGCCCACCTTGGCTAAAAGGCAACTAAAGCAGTTCTGAGAACATGCAGACACTGTGTCAGTGCTTCCCAATTGCCTCCCTCCATGCACCTCAGCACTTGCTCTTTTCCTGGTGTGATGAAACACATTAGACTCTTGCATTGCATGTAGAAGAGAGGGATGAGCTCTGCTTCCCACTGCAGGGAAGAAGAAAATATGAAATACCAGTACCAATGCTGTCCCCATTATGACAAGGTGTGGAGGTGGAAAGGGGATAGGTTCTCTTCTTAGAAGATGAAGGGTAAAGTCAAGAGTAAAGGAGTCATAAGCAGATGAAGAGGTGGCTGTAACCTTGTATTCCTTCCCAGAACCTTTAGGTCAGATGTCCCTGCTGAAGAAATCATCACTGGCTCAAATTCAACATGAAAAATGGGGGTGGGGGAAAGTCGTCGTGTCCCCCCCCCCCCCTTTATTTTTTATCACAGGTGGCTTCCCACCCAGGAAAATGTGGTTCTTCATCTAACCCATCACAGGTCTTGCATCAGCAGGCAGAGTTTTCATTTGAGTCACCTTGATGCCATACCTTCCTGGTGAGGAGACCATTTTGATACTGGCCAGTTCATTTCATTACTTCCAAGCAGGCTCCCAGGGGGCAGCATGAAATTTTGCAGCCTAGAGGAGGTGTTCACTAGAAGCTGCAAGAGGTGAGCTGGTATTGCATTGGTTTTGAAGATTTTAGTCTTGGGTGAAGTCTAAGTTACGGTTATATTTATGCTACACTAGGCTCCAGAAAACTGGTCTTCCTTCTGCAAGCAAGATGAGTGGGACCCTGCATGACTTTTAAACACAAAACACTGATTTTGTTTACAAGATCAGTGACATAATCAGCTGGAGGTCTGTGCTCATCTCAAAAGGAGATATTTTTGTTGTTGTTGAATATGAGTTAAGAAAAAAAATAAGGTATTTAAAAGGGCATGCCACAGCTCTCCTTTAGAACACCCAATAAACCACATTTATAAAAAAGACTCATTGGAAAGCACCTTAAGAAACCAATGGTGTGAAGCAGTTGAATCCATATAGATACTGTCACCTGAATTTCTATTCTGAAAAAAAAACAAAAAACAAAACAAAACAAAACAAAAAACAACAACAACAACAAAAAAACCTATTGCATACTTACATAAGATTAAATATGAAAACATATGTTTGCTTTGCCCTAGCTGGCCTTCTCTAGCAACATGGGGTGGCTTTAAAATGATTAAGATTTTTTTTTTAAAAAAGAATGTGTTGTGCATCAAATACCAAACTTAATACTGTACACGGTGAATCTGTAAACTGTGACTAAAGGCGAAACATTTTTAAAATGCCTCTGATAATGAAAAGATTTATTGTAAAATATGCCTCAAATGGCCTGAACAAAATGTTCATTGTGTGTGCACAAAATGGCTTTATTCAGCAGTCATTCTAGGATTTATCCCTTGGTGGGGTTCAGATGCAGGAGGAGCAAAGGATTTGACAGCAGGGGGTCTGGAATCCGTAACAAACACCTTTTTAATTCAGGGCAATAACGGTGATGTGATTTGGTACGGGAGAGCTGAATTTGATTATTTTTTCTGAGTACCTGGAGCTACCACCGCATGTGCTGATATTCTCATAAAAATGTCTTTAGTGTGCAAGATGCTGAGGTCAGATACTGTACACCACAAAACTGTGAGGCAGGTTGCAGCTCTAGGTTCAAGAGCTTCTTTTTTTTTTTCTTTTTTTTTTTTTTTTTCAAGCAACCACACAGTACAGGGTGTTGTCTTCTCTCTTTCTATCAATCATTATATCCTACTGTGTTTCCTCATTCCTTGCTAACTTGTACATGCTCAGTGCTCCTGTGAGATCGGCCTTGTGAGCACCCAGAAAAGCACCCAAATTCACCAGCTGCTTTTGGAAGCTTGCAAGCATGAATCTTTTTTTCCTAATTCTCCAGCATGAAAGTCTCTCTCACTTTTGCTCATTCATGCTCTGTAAAACATCTCAAAACAAAGAACTGTAAAATTTTCACATGGAGAGGCAAACAAGATAGAGGATGCTTTTTTTGCACACTTGCTTGAAAACTATCACATGAGAAAATACATGTTTCTGAGCAATGTATAGAAGCTTCTTTCCTTTTCAGCTTTCTTCTCACACAGCCTTTTTTTGAAGCTGTCCAATGTCTCTTTCTGATGACTTCAAACCCTTCTTCTCTTTAATTGTAATTGCTTCATTTCGTGGAACATTTCATGTTGCACAAAACAACTGGAAGGAGAGGAACTTCAAAAAGTAGAAAGCGGATTATACATCAAAGTAGCTCTAAAAAACGGGCTCTGAAGCAGCAGGTTCTGTCTCCTTTCTCCAGAGAAACAACTTCACCAGATGCTTTAACAATGTTCCAGTCCAACAGAAAACTTTTTTGTTGTTGTTTGTTTATTTACCCATTTTAGACACTATAATGGGGCACTCAGGATTGCTACAACCTGCATTGTTGGGCAGGTAAAAACTTGACTTGATCCAGAAACAACTTCTTCTCCTCGTGGATTGATCTGGAATGGTACTTCTTTTTGTAGCATTTTCTCCCCCACCAGTCCTGTACCCATGCTGGAAGACAGGAATTAGTACCTCTTTTCTCTGCTGGCAGCTGGGCTGGTGATCACAGCTGGGCAAACACCATGACCACACCATTGTTCTGAATGACAAATTTTGGTGTACCTATACGCTGAGAAAAATTACTCATGGTGGCAAGTAAAACGTGTCAAGGCTGTGCTCAGTGGTTGTGTCACCAAAACGCTGTACAGATCCCTGCTTGCTGTAAAATGCAGTGGAGTTTAGACCTAAACTAACAGGCACTGGCTATGGATCCAGCCAACTGCTTCCCTCCTAAATGTTTTATCAATCACTTGCTAATACATAAAGTTACAGATACTAGAGAGCACAATTCCATTTCTGTGTTTTTAAAGTGCCGTTGGTACATTTCTATGTGACCAAAAAGGCAGCTTGAGTAGAACAAAAAGAAATCTTTGAACACAGTGTAGAGCACAGAGGTTTGAGATATTGTTACTTGAGGGTCACTCTACTTGAGTTTGCCATGTAAAGGAGGTAGCAGTTGGATAATAACAAAATACAGTCTGCTAGTTTTTGTCCATGTATTTATACATATACCCATGTATTTAGAGCTGGTCATTAGCCTTCTCCAGCTCATTGAAAACTGCATTTCTGTGGAACTGAAAAACTTATAAGACTTTCTTAAGCAGTAACACTTTTCTAAAGGAAGATGCAAATGGTCTTGTCACCACCCACTCTATTATATTTCTACAGATCCCACCAGCTGGGTGTCATTTGAAAATAACCACGGTAAGACAATGTTTAACAGCTAAATTTATGTTCTAGAGATCCTTGCTTCGTTGTTTAGCCTAAGAGACACCTGAAGACTCCTGATGCATAAATTTGCATTTCTATAGCTCTTTGCTTACATTACCAGAACAATCTGTATCATAAAACACAGTGGAGATCCAAATGTGTCAGATATGCCTGAGACCTGCTGTAATAAGCTAGCCATTTCTGTGCCACTTTGATGCAGTAGAAATTATCATGGCATTGTTACTAAAATACAAATTTCACACACACACACACACAAAATCTCTACAATGTGATAGGGTTAGACTTAAGAACATTCTGTTCATAAACCTGACTTTAGAAACCCTCTTTACTTTCTTCAAGGGGTTTCACCACATCTTCCACTTCTGGATGAGTACTCTGACCACTGAGAGGTGACATACTCACCACTGGTTGTCTCTCAGTTCTTCGGTTCAGGAACAGTGGAGCCAACAACTCAGGTACTGAAAGGAAGGATAATATCAAAAAGTGGTAGGGTTTAGGTCCTTGTCCTATCTTAACAAAGTGGAGCAGCTTCAACAGGAGAGACTTAAACATCTCAAACCATTTCACTGCTACAGCTGGTTCTGTTTTGTGAAGAAAGAAAGAAAAAAAAAAAAAGTAGCATTTTTTGCATGTTTTAAGTTTCTTTATATTCTTAGAGCTACAGCTATGATTTTTAAGCTGAAACAATGAGACATTTGATAAGAAGAAAACACTGGTGTCATATAGGAGGAATACGAATAGTCTGAGGCTCAGCATGGAGCAGCCTGGGCTGAAACAGCTTGTCAGATATCACTACAGGCTAAATAATTCTCTTCCAGGAAATAAAATTTAATGCAATTTAGGAAAATAGGAAGGAACATAAAATTACCTGGGTTAAACCTGAGTTGTGGATCAGTGGGAATTTTGAAGAATAAATGCTTAAAATTACAGGAACTTACATTACAAGAAATAAAAGGAATTTCTGGTACAGCAAATACAGAGTCACTGATAAAGAAATAGAGACTTTTTCAGATCGTTAAAAGCTAGAGGATCCATGGAAAAAGTACAGAGTGTGTACACTTCCTGGTTTCATTTTGCAATGGTTTTTGCTGGATAATGGTTAGGCAGATGCTCAATGCTTGCTCTGTCTTCAAGCAGTAGAGATGTGATCAGCAGTTACTACGAAATAAACAAGCACTAGTAATTTAATTGTAAGTGTCAGATAAGAAAACAGAAGAGATGGCTAAGAGATAGGATTGATTTCTGATTTGGCTATTCTGTAATATTTATCAATTTGGTCAAGTTGAAATAACTCCATTAGTTGCATGCATTTGTTCTTATTTCAGAGGAGCTGTTGGAAGGAGTATTTTGTAAGGATCTTTGGTTCCTCAAAAGTGCGGTATTGAAAGACGTGATTCTGGTCAGAGACAAGAGTCCAGTCTCATGACACCGTTTCTATAGATTTCGTTTGCTCAGGATGAAATTACTATCTACTGTGTTTTTCTGGTCTACTGCGAAGTCCCAAATATCACTAGAGAAGTAACCAAAACATGATAAGTTTCTGAACAGGTTCATGCACTGAGCTGATGTATGAGTACTACCTTTAGTTTCATACCATTGCTGGGTCACAGGATTCAAGTGAGATGGAGTACCAGATTCAAGACATGAATAGTCCCAAGTGCAAAAAACTTTTTTTTTAATATACTTTAAGGGGCAAAATGGTGACAATAGTTGTATTTTACAGGCATTTAAGATAGCATGTCTTTCCTCTCACAGGATCTTAGTTGCAACGTTATCTGAATTCAGTTCTGAGTTTCATGCATGCTGGTATAGTCATACTTTGCCTGTGGATCAAAATGAGTAAGATTTGCACATGAAAAGACAAGAAGCTGATATAAGAGTAACATAAAAATTAAGTAAACCAATATATAAACAAATCAACAATTTCAATGAAAATATATCTAATAGCAACCCAACAATAGTAAAAGACTTGTTTTCAGAGTGTTTGTAGGGGAAATTTCTGTTAATGGTTTCCTGTTGTGAATTTGATGGGCTGGTGAGCAGTGACTATTTATTCCTTTTTGCTTTCACTTATAAGATTTTGCTCATTTATAAGATCAACTGTGCTGGGTGGACATGGTTTCAGGAGCAACTACATATGCTCAGGGAGATACCATCCTGGGAACTGAGAGATGCCTTGATACCTGGATAGACCCAGAGGAAAGAGCAGGGACATTGCAACAGAGACTGCTGAAAAAGGCAGGGGATAGCCAACAAGTCAAAAATGGTAGCCTCAGCAGTGACGGATGAAGAAATTTCTGAGAGACTAGGGAGTCTGGGCAGAATTTGCTTCATCCCTTGACTGAAGTCAAGCCTGGAAACAGGGAAACCTGTACCAGGATTAGTTATAAAAACTATATATATATATATATATATATATATATATATATATATTTTTTTTTTTTTTTTTTTTTTTTAGTTGTAAAACAAAACTGACTCTGTGAGCTTGAAAGCTTTTTGAAGCCTTTTGGATTTCTTTGGAGAGTTCAGTGTGAGAAAAATGTCTCATCCAGTCCTTCTCAAAGTTCTGGTGAGCCTGAGGTCCCATCACAGGAAGGGCACCTGAGGCTGACAATATTTCAGAACTCTTCCAATGAGCCTGGCATGTTGTTGCTCTGGAATCTTTGCTTCCTGTGCTTATGAAGGAAAAATCAAAGTAATTTCTCCAGGAAACACTCCAGAGAGGAGAAGGCTTCATGAGGTAGAAGATCTTACAGGGTGCCAACCATCTGGAAAAGCACATCTATTTGGAATTCATGTAGATAGGTTTTTCATAGAGTTAGACAAATAAGCAGGACTGGGCGTTACTTCCTTGACTCTTGGCTCTCTTCCCCCTTGATCCAAATTCTCTACAGAAATGTGAAAGACATTTGAAAGAAATTAAATTCTTTTTCTTCACCTGATTTTGACTGAATCTTGATCCAGGTTTCCCCTTCTCAGCAGGATGTCAGGTATTTGTTGAGATGTCTTTCTTGAGTATCTCCTGCTGAACATGCTCTGCTCTGCCTCAGCTGCGGAGAATCTTGTGCCTCTCATGATCACGACTTGTGATTCTATCCCTGCTTCTGATCATGTGTCACATTTGTGCTTCTCCAGGAAAGGAGTGAAGAAATGAAAAACATTATTTGGTCTCTCTACTTTTCTCCACCCTTAACACTATTGTGAACAGTGTTAGCTTTTCAACAATAAAGACTGGCATTTTGACTTAAGCTGTGGTTTTATTATCTAGTACAAACACCCACAGTTTGCGTGTCTCCTTTAGCACTGGCGTGGGCATAAAGATACAAATTTCTCCCTTCTTCAGTGCCACAGTGACAGCTGTCATGATCGTGAATGGGCATTCTTGAAATATTCCTGAATATGTGCGATAAAATATGTCTACCACAAGAGTTACTTTTGTTCCTAGTGCACATGTTGCTTCTGAGTCTTCTGGGAATTTCCAACACACAAAGTACACAACCTATTTTCACAAGTTAACTAAAATGAAATTTTATTTCATTTTCATTTCACTAAAATGAAAATGAATTTCCAGGCATTTCAGGCATGAAAATGAATTTTCATTTTAGTTAACTAGAAATTTCATTTGGAAATTTGGAATTTCCAATTTGGAAACATAGGAACTAAAGCTTTGTGGCTGACAAACTATTAGAAAGGAGGAAATATTTTACACCTACCAACAATGATAATTCTAAAACCAGAAGTCTTTCACAATCAGTAGTTTCTCTAAATGACTTGAGTACAGCTGCAGAATTTAGTAGAAAGAGAACCAGGAGTTCACAAATATTGTAAACCTTGAGTGTTAGTCTGTGAAGCTCAGTGAGAGGGCTGCTCTGAGAACTCGCTGTGAGTTACTTACTCCTTTTGTTAAGTCTTCTTCTGTGAGAACAACAGAAGAAACATGTCCAGTTTGTTTGCTTTCTGGGTATGTCTACTGTTGTATTTCCCTTTCATTTTCAAGACTTAAGAATGATGTATTGCTTCTAGCGATCATAGCAAAATCGTTTGTGCTGGCTAAATAAATAAATATAAAATTGCATTGTAGATGTATATATTTATCATGCGTTTTCTTGCACACCAAGCATATAAAAGGAAGTTGCAGAGGTGCATTGATTTTGACTGATTTGCTGTTTAAAATGTTAAGTTGGAAAATTAATAGCCTATTTTAATTATCAAGATCTTAACAAAGCTGTGCTGACTCTGCACTGCCAACACCCAGATGACTGCTCTCTTTCATGCTTCAGCTATTCCTGTTTCTTCCTGATCTGTGCCCCTCACATACGCCATCATCGTGGGACAAACCTGCAGTGCTGCCACTCCTTCCTCATCAAGTTCTTTATGTAAACGCTCTTCCTGAGCACAAGGCATTGAGCACAATGTCCGTGCTGCTCTTGGCACACAAATGAAAAAATGTCCTTACTTACCAAGTAAACCACTTGTCTCCTAGCCATCAGGCTGTCAGTCCTGGTGGTGTGTTTGCAATACAAAGGTCGTGTGTGTCTGGCCTGCTAGACTGAAGGCTAGTCCTGGGAGGCACAGACGGCAAGGGCAGGAAGGCTGCTCTCTCTGATGATCATATTCTCTAAAGTAACATGCCAATCAGCACAAGTCCTCTGCCGTTTTAGCAAAAGTGCCCTTAAAAGTGCCCTTAAAACTGCCACCTGCTGCCCTTAAAGCTGCCACTTGCTTTCTGTCCCTTGGGTTATCGAACACAATGTTGTCCTCACCTCCTGCCCCCTGAAGCCAAGCTCTCTGAGCTCCAGGCTGCTGCTGCCCTTCTCTTTGGCAATCCCCAGCACACTGAATGCTATTCCAGAAGACTAGAGTTAGAGTATTTCTAGTTCTAATCTCTCCCACACATTAGCTCTGGCTGTTTCATCTTGTTCCCACTGTCCTTGGTGCAAGGCTGCTGCTGGCAGAGCTGCAGCCAGAGTACAGCCTTGAAAGGCTGTAAGGTGCTTCCTGGAAGCTGGTGGCCATACCGCTTCACATTAGTATTGACATAGATCACATAAATAGGTGTGAAAACCACATTACAGTGCTGTGCCACCATGCAGACATGATTTTACATGGTGCCAAGTGATGAATCATTTGCAGTCTGGACAATAAGCACTTTCATTTCTGGTGTCGCTGCTCTGGAGCAGTCTCCAAGGAAGAGTCCATGATATAACTCGTCTCCCTCAAAGTAAATAGGCAGCAAAAGTAATTTCCCGGAAGAAAGAGCTCTGTTTGGGCATGAGATATAGGCACACTTCTGTCACCAGATATGCACTATATATATTCATACAGCACCCTTGTTGGGGTGGCAGCATATGAAACATGGAGGTGGATTTGGCTGTGTAAGCTGTGTCCCCTAAGGGCAGTTAAAATGGATCCACAGTAATGTGTTCTGCTAACAGTCTCATTGTAAATGTGTACAAGCTGTCCCTATTCACTCCTTTTGGTCAGTACATTCTGCTTCAGGTCTGAAAAAAAAAAAAAAAAAAAAAGCTTTTCATTTTGAAGTAAGGCTTCCCAGGCTTCCCAGTATCTTTAACCTCATAGTTTTGACCAGGCTGGGATTTTGCAGATAGTTCCACATGTGACACTACTGATGATATTTACTTCCTTAATTAGATCATCTTTGTTTGGCAAATACTACTTTTTCTCCTGGAAAAATACACTAGTTGGAAAATACACTAGTTGAAGTTTATCAGGGTAGATAGAAGCAAAGATGGACTCAGCATGTAATAGTGCCAATGGTTTCTCTTTTAACACTGAGTATACTGAAAGCTGTTTCTGAAAAAGGCTGAAGAACCTACTAGAATATTCTGTGTCACAGAATTTGTCTGCAAGTAGACTGTGTTAGGAACCTCATGAGGGAATTAATCGAATACAGTCTGTTCATTTGGTTCAATTCACTTGTGACCTACTCACATATCCTTTTGTAATTCAGAGTTTGGAGTTTGTTTTCTGCCCAGCAGATTGCAATTATCCAGTGCATGGGTCAAAAGCTTTACTGGTCATTACTCCTTTACTGAAAGAAAAACATGAGGTCTGAAATGATTTATTATAGAACCATGGAGGTTAGAAGTCACCTTGGAGGTTTTTAGAACAACCCACTGCTCAAACAGGGTCAATACTGAATGCTGAGCAGGTGGCCCTCAGCTTTATACATTCTGATTTTGAGAACCTCCAGGGATAAAAATTGCACAACTCCTCTGGGCTACTTTTTTTACTCCTTGACATTTCCTCCTTGTGCCCTGTTTGAATCTTCCCCCATTCTAATTTATGACTGTTTTCTTTTGTTCTCCTTCTATTCACCACTGTAAATCATTTAGCTCTCCTTGCCCCCCACTGGGGTGCTGTTAGGGTGCCCCAAAGCCATTTCTTCCCCAGACTGAACCTTCCCAAGCCTCCGAGCATGAACTTGCATGGTGAGTTCACCAGCCCTACCATCCTGGTATCCTCACTCTGTGATGTCTTCCCTGTAAGGTAGAAGAGAGGGCTTGAAGTCCTCAGAGCAGCAAATAGCAGTAGGGTAAGAAGCAACAATCATGAACAGAAACAGGAGATGCTCAGCCTGATGATCAGGAGAAGCCTTTTCCCCAAGAAGACAGCCCAGCACTGGAGCAGGGGGCCAAAAAGGCTGTGCCATCTCCATCCCTGGAGGACTGTTAGTACTTACGGGATTAAAAAAAAAATACTGTTGGCACATTCCTCCTGAAGAAGTCAGTTGCTTGCAGTCATGAAAGCCACTGTGATCTGAGCTGATGACCTCAGGTGCAGTGGGGACCATGGAGCAGTCCTTCTATTTGTGGTGGTGCGGAGCTCTGCCTAGCTAATGTGCACAAGCAGTTGCAGTTTGAAATGACTATCAAATGCTGTCTTTGAGTTATTCAGTAAGGGCAACAGAATTTGTCTGAAACCATGGGAGAATGATGACAATTGCATTTTAATTCTGTGTTATGCCTCTTGCTCTTGCTCCCATGGCTTGTTTTTGCAAGGGATTTGGTCATAAAGCAAATAAAGAAAAGTCCTCCAGCTTTCCTCATGCACTCTTGAATACCAGGTCAGTTCTTTCTGCAAAGTGACTCAGTAGAAGCAGACATTTGTATAGCAAGCAAAACTGTATTTTATTTTTCTAAGCTTTAGCACAACTGAACTAGTGACAGGAAACCTCAAGTACTGTATTGCTAAGCAATAAATAGCAAGTGACTTTCAGTAATTCCTGGAACTCATTCACAGTATTACTACATGAAATTTCTCAGTAATTTCATGAAGGTATTTCCATCTGGCTGGCTTAAATTCTTTGTACTGGTAAATCTGAAAAATAAAGCTGTTTACTAAAAGCAGATTTGAATGTAGATAAAGGGAGTGGAATAGAAGGGCCTCGGCCTCATGACCCAGAAGTTTTATACTCAAAAGCAGTTGGGTTTTCTCAGGGAGCCTGAATATATGATACAGCCTAACAAAAAGAGATCTGAAAATAATCACTGAATGGGATACTCACAGACTAGCAATGTTTCTTCAGAGCAAAAAGACAGAGGTCTGGAAGGGAAAGCTTGGTTGCCAGACTGCTCTTTTCTGCTGTTGTGTTTTAAGAGGAGCACTGCGTGAACTGCTGCAATCTAGAATGCAAGCTGTGATGCACACCGACTAAGAAAAGCCTTGAAGCACTCACAGATAGATTGCAAAAAATATTTTTAGTTGGTAGCTTGAGAGACTGGAAAATGTCTGCATGCCCAAAGCCACAGCAGCACATGTGACATATCCAGATTTATGAGAACTCCTGGCTCTTTTCCGGTTGGTGTCTGAAGACAGTATCTCTCCCAGCCTGCTATGAGATGTATCTCATGTCTAGGAATGAGAGGGAAAATCATGCATTAGCTTAAAAGATGCAGAACTCAGCTGTGTAAAATTGGTTCTTGGAGAGGTTTCCATGAACCAGAAAGGGTTTGGCTTAAGGGCAGAGCTTGCTTTCCAGTTAAAAGGAGTGGACTCATGTTGCATTTGTAGGAGGATTTTCTCCTCCTTCCGAAACTTCTGTGGTATTGGTCTCTGACTGGCATGAGGCACTGGTGTTTTTGCTTAGATTTGGTGATTTGAAATGCAAATCACCACAAATTTCTATTTGTGACTGAAGACTTTGTAGGTGAATCATTTAATCCCTATGGTTTGTTTTACCCATTCATAAAGTAGACACACACAAATAAAAAAAAAATAATTAAAAAAAAAAAGCAGCAACAACAACAACAAAATAACACATTCATGCACACACACTAGTGTCAGGAGTGCCAGACAAAAAGCAGTTTCAGGCTCTGGGGAAGTTTTTGATGCAAATATAAATTTTATGAAAGGCACAGGCTCCGGTCACTACTTCAAAACCCCTAGGAATGACCTGGGATTCCAGAAAAGTGAGAGATCTGACTGACAGTGTTTTAAGTTAAATACTTCAAGCCTAAAGGACTTGACTTGTCGTTTTCTGATGAACAGGTGGTTTCCTCGCCTTATCAGTATTTGCGCTGAGCTGGTGGTTGTCATGGTGTATTGTATCCTTGTTCTGTTATTACTATTTAATCAAATATTGAAGGATGTATATGAAGGAGAGTTTGGGAAATTTCTACATCTTTTGCAAGTGAATTCAGGAAAAATGCTGCAGAACATTCTTCTGGCTATAGTCAGAAAGACTACATGTGTACATATAAATAATATGAGTACAGTGTAGCATAAAGCTATTTTCTCCATTTTGCATTTGGAATATTGAGGCATATGGAAATAAATGTCTCATCTAAGGCCCATAAAGGAATACTTGGACACAGCTGGGAATGGTACTCAGATGTCCTGATACTGCAGCTGCCAGGTGACAGATAGGGTTTTTTTTGGAGAGGATTCAGAAAATTCTGCTTGGTTCGATCTTGGCTGTTTGATTTAACCTGATGGCTCTGTGAAAAAGCTAATGTTCTGTGTACTTCTGAAGGAAATGTCAAAATGGAAGGTTGATGTTCTCAGCTTGTCATATCATGTCACTGAAACCTGAATGTCTTTAATAATGTCAACACAGGGAATCATGAAAGAACTGCTTCTAAATAATTGCAGAATTTTACTTTATTTTATACCTCTTTTCTATAAGTAAATAAATAGATAATGGTTTCTTTAAGATTATCTGAGAAGCAGTAATAATAGGATATGTCTGTGGGAAAAACAGTATACTTTCCCTCCTCCTTTTCCCCTCCTCCCCCTCAGATTTATGTTTCAACTCCTTTTCTAATTTTCAAGTGTTTGATTTTTGACCTATCTCTACTTTAACCCAGTGGTAGAGAGATTTATTCTTTCTTTCACACAAGAATTCTCCTTCCCCCACACCAGGATGTGAATATGGTCTCTGCACTTGGCTTCAGGCTTGAATCTTGGCAAGGAAGCTCCTAAGTATTAGGCAATTAAAAAAAAAAAAAAAAACAAAACAAAAAAAAAAAAACAGTTTCAGCTGTTTTATGCAGAGGAGGAGTGCAAAATGCTAGATGTTTTCCAAGACACCCCCTAATGCCCTAAAGGGTAACCATTCTAGAGCAAGGGACTAAGACACATGACTACTTCAAGCCTGGCAGTACTGCTAGCAGAGTTTTTATTCTGATGTGGACCAGGTTTTCTCTGGATGAACAGATATCTCTATTACACACCACAGATGCATCATTTACATCTGGCCTCTAATCCAACTACGTTTCAAACAACCAAGAAGAGACTTACACAACTCGTCAGTTGCTGCCTGAGACGTGCCAGTTGCAAGGATTTCATAGCTTGCTTGCTGCAACAAGGGTTGTAACAAAAGAGGAGCTCCACTTTGTATTACAGTCAGAGGCCCTGGCTTTTGGCTTTGTTCTGAGTAACAAGGAACACTCAAAAGAGTCCTGATGAAGAACACCTTGAAAAAAGCCTCTTTTGGATTCCTTGCCCCACTGCACAGAAAACAGGTGAACAGTGTTTGGGAATAGAAAGCAGCTGAGAAAATACCCCTGGGGAAGGAGTAGGGGAAGAGAAACAAATGGCATGAGCCGCTGCTGGTACTTTGTGGGGCTGGGAGGAGAAAGGAGGCAGAAAAGATTGTTTTGGAGCACAAACATGTGGGGAAGTTACTAGTGGATCATCAGAAAGAAATCTGAGGCTGTTACAGCATGGTGCTGACAGAGGTCAAATGAGGCTTATTAGATGAGGGGTGGCTTGGTGGGCCTCTGGTTTGTGCTCTGTTGTGGTACTTGGGAACACCACTTGTGTCCTGCTGCATCTCAGCTCTCAGGCTTCGATACAGGAGAGAGATAGAAAATCAGAAGAGCAACATTGCTCCTGGAAAGAGAGATCTGAGCTTCAGTTTGAATGTTCTGAAGCAGAAATCAAGGCTGTTTAATTCATTTTTAAAACATCCACCTTTCAATACTGACTGAATATTAAAGATTTTGGGGAAGAAAATTCCCATCAGAATATCGCCACCATTTAATTTTCCACAAAGTACACTAGTTCCATGGAAGTGTGTAATTCAGGATGAAATATTTTGGTCTATACTTTGTGACCAGCTCATGAGCTGAAGGCCATTATGTCAGAGCCCATGTTGGGCTTCTCCCCATGCCTTGGGCTATAACCACAGAGTAATTTCTACGGCTGTGCTAGAAATAGGCCTGGAAGGTTTTGTTCTTGTCACTAGTTACTCTTGCAGTATCTTGAGAGAAGTGGACAGAAATCACTTCAGAGCCTATCACTGGGTAAAATCCAGGCAGTCGCTTTGCACTAGCTGAATTAGCCAAAGTGCTGTCTTCCTCCTGCGAGAAAAGGAGCCAAAGAAGTGCAGCTGTGCAAGTGCATGCTACCAGAACCACTGTCTTCACATGCCAGGAAGAAACAGCTTGTCTTGATAGTCCCATGGCACTTTCCCTTCAGCTGACTCAGTCCTGTGAACATCTGATTTTAGGAAACAGAGGCCACACACACTTTATACCAACAGCAGAAGATGTCATGGAAACACTGGTGGTTATGGAGACCTTTTTCTAGCCAAGGAGAAATCCAGGCAGAAGGGGACAGATGAAGAAAGACCATCCTAGTTTTAGATAAAGCCTTTTGGAGTCAAAGTTTACTTTGTGGGATTCAAACTCTTGCTTTCATTCTTGCCACGTCTGGTTTGCATTAGAGCACAAACATTACAGATATCTCTTCTTCAGGCCAAAAAGGTGAAAGGCCTTTGGGAAGGGAATAGCTCTGTACCCAGTGAGTGTCCCAAAGGAGAGATCTGCAAGACACAGAAGAGAAGATGTAGGCAAAAAAAAGTCTAGGTTCTGGTAATGCCAGGGACAAAATGCACTGAACTACACCCATTCTCTCTTGGCTGTATGGCCAGGGTGGAGCTCACATTGGTCTGTCTGTTAAATAAGGGATTTGAGACGTGGTCTCAAAGCTTATGGACTCTGGATCAATGCTTTTGAAAATACCTGTTTGGTCAAGAATAAGGGACCTTAAATCCATAATTTCTGGAGCTAGCTATGCTGAAGATATTAAAACATCCTTGTGTTGCTTTTGTGGGTACTGTCCTCTTGGCACACTTCCATTAATAAGACTATGTCCATTCTTACTAGTCTGGTGCAGTACACTGTATTTAAAAAATATAACCCTGACAATGACTACAAGTCAATTACTTTTCCTTCTGAAACTTACACACAACAAATACAAGCACTCCCAAGAAGATCTAAATAAATCAGTTGCTTTTACTTACTAAAGCACAGAAAAAAAAATCACTGAAGTAACTACAGTTGCACTGGATTTTATATGGAAGTGAAAATATCATTTGAGATCAGGAGACTGACTTGCTGGCTGCTGAAGAGATCGTGTTATACTGTCCTAAAATACAGCTCTGAAGACAGCAGAGGAGGAGGAATAACATAGAAAAATACACTCCCAAACATAGAAGGTAAGAGAAGATATGGTAAGATGAATCCATGTGAGATAAAATAATCCAGAGTTCCTTTTTACTAAAAGCATAGGATTTAGTTTGGGCTATTTGTGTCTTCAATAGTACTGTTTCTAAATGGATGCTTAGACTGACTTTCATGTTATGCAAGATAGCTTTATTTTTTATGAAGGAAATTTTTTAGACTGCTTTAATGTGACATTTCACATTAATTTCACAATAATTTCTCGTAGAAAGCTACAGAGATCAAAGGCAGCATGTGCTAGGCTATATTCAGCTTTAAAAAGTATCTGCCTCTCATCACAAAAAAATGTAAAACCAAGCAATGGTACCATTCTGGGGACACTCATCCTCAGCAGATACCTGCAGGAATTCACAGAAGTGATTTGGGTGGAGTCCTGACCCCACAGACATTTCTGGTAACACTGCCATTAATTTTAATGGGGTCAGCAGTAAGTCATCTACTTTCAGAAATTCAGAAAATTTTGAAATTTAATCCCTTGAATTTAACTTTTATTGTTTTACTTTTTCTCACAGGAAATTCAGTTTAGAAGAGATAAGTGGCTCTATAATTTTTAAAATAAATATTGTATTTTTGTGTTTGAATTTTTGAGATCTTTTTAATAAATATGTCTCAGATACATATGTTTATGTGGACCAGTGTGTTATTTAAAAAATAATAATTTTTAAATAAGCAAAAAACAAAGTGCACTTGAAATTTCTGACAATAAATTACCTTTCTACAGCATTTTCTCAGGGGCTGCCAGTGGTCAAATCTACAAGGGCTGTGCTGTGACCAGAACTGTGGTATCTCACTCTGCTATTGATTGTTTCATAGCCCTGGCAACTTATTTAACATCCTCGGATAAATTGTTGCTTGGTGTAAATTGCTGTAGCACCATGTAAGCCATTAACACTGGCCAGGAGGGTCTGCATCTGTGCCTTGCTTTACTCCTGTGATGAAATGAGCACTGCTGGCTGTGCCTGCCAAGTGCATCGTGCTGGTTAAATAACGAACAGCTGTCAAATGCTTTGGGCTTCTCAAATATGAAAAAAAAAAAAAAAAAAAAAAAAAAAAGCTGTAGGAGTGTTGTTGTATTCAGAAATCTTCACAGAACTGGCAGGTGAATGTTAGGAAAGCAAGTCCTGATAAAGACTGGTGACTCTTAATTCCTCATTAAAACATTTGATTACAGATCTAAGTTCTTCTGAACAGTTGTTTTGAAGTCATGGTAATGGGTACATTTGACTCATGTAATGTTTAACTTGCAGTTTTCTATTTGCCCAAGGTTTCGAAAGTATTATAAGATCAAATATGTGTTGTGGGAGAGAAGAATTCAAACAATATTTGAATTCCATCCAGGCTCCAGGAAGACACAAGACTCTTGCTTATCTATTAAAAAATAAACATTTGCAACAATATTCTGTTCACTACTAGTAACTGTGTGATAATAAATGATATATTTTCTCTTAGGAAGTTATCAAGTCTCTGAAAATCAGCATTATGGATGAAAAACTAACCCTACATAGTGACATCTGCAGAACTGTTAAATAATTATTTCTGTATTAATGTGCTTGTGCTGATTTTGTGGGCTGAGCTGCAAAGGGACAATGCCATGTAAGCTTTAATGAAGAGTTGCCATGCAAATGACAGCAGAAATGTGGAAAGATACATTCCCTTTGGTGGCCTCTGTGAGTGCTTACATGCATCCTCGCTCACATGGCAGCAGAAGGGACAGCAGCAGGAGCAGTGCTAGGGCAGCCTGAGCCAGGAGGCTGGGGCTGGCAGCAAATACCTGGGGACCAAGTCTGCCCCCAGCCCTCTGAGAGGAAACCTGTGGGGACACCACTGCACCTGCACCCTGGGCAGCTCCAGACGTAGGGGGTTTTGGGCTTGGGGACAATAACACATTTGTGAGCTTGCAGGTGCTTGGTTTAAGACATCAGCAGTGAGATTGTCTATTAGAGCCGCTGGGGTGATGGGAAGGTGGGTGTTTAAGTGCTCTTCCTATTTCTTAGAAAGCCAGACAAGCTCAGCAGCCAGTGTCTTCCTCTGTAAGTCCCCCAGCAGCTGCAGCAGAAAGCACTGCCCACATCCGCCGAGGAGCAGGGTGTTGTTACCTCTCTGTGGGGATGGAGCTCCTTCCAAAACATGGGCTGGGGAACCTAGTGCTGCCAACAGCTCTCCTTCACACCTACAGAACACTCCTCTGGCTGCTGCTGTCAGGGGAGCAGCAGCTGCAGGGTGCCTTGGTCTGCTATCAGCTGGGCATGAGCTTCTTTCTCCTGCACCAGGAACAAATCTGCAAGGCTTCAGTTTGCAGTGCCACAGCCCGCAATCCCGCACACGTATGGCACGCTTCCACGGTGCTTGACAAATTCTTAAAGCCTCTTGATAAGAACTTGCATTCCCATAGTGTTTGTTGTAATTCCTCTCACCTTTCCACTGGACTAGGTAGAGGTGTGTAAAACAAACACCAGTGGGTTCTGCTTTTCTCTTGGCAGCTATGGTGTGGCCCTGCCTTCTACTTGTGCACAGCCTCAGTCGCTGCTCAGAGGACGTGTGCCCCGTGCTCTCTGTCCTCCAGCAGGCTCCCCTTGGGGATGGGTGTTGAAGGTGTGATGTCCTTCACACAGCAGCTGGCAGAAACTCCCTCCTTACCCCACAGGGAACAGTGGAAGTACTCCCCTTCAGCCAGAATGGAAACAGGTTCAAACCTCCAGCCTGCAGCTCATTTATCTGCAGCTCAGTAACAAACGATGCCACAAAGCCAGTGCTGGAAGCTCCCCAGTGCTAGTGAAACTCCAGGCCACCCAGGAGTCAGGCAGCCAGATCAGTCAGCAGCCGCTGATGAGGTTTCCTGGAGGTATTGCTCTATGTCGCCATCCAGCACATGTAACACAGGGCCTCCCAGAAGATGTCATGACCCCCTCACTATGAGGAGGTATTATGTTGATTTTCATGTGGGAAATGAGGGTGCAGGAAAGGGAGCAGAGCTAATGACTGAGTGTGGTTGAGGGATGCTCATCAGCTCACCCCCAGAGATACACGGATGTCCGTAAGACTTTTTCCCTGCCAGGGGAACCTCCTGCAGCAGACACATTTCTTCTGCCTGAAGTAGAGGATAAATGTAGTTTTCTCTGCCCTTTTTTTGAAAGTACAAAGCACATGTGTAGGGTGGCAGAATTGACAATGAACAGGGATGTCCTGGTGCGAGCATATCTAGCCACTGTAGTAAATCTTCTCTCTGAAAATCTTCTCAATTCAACACGGAGTGACAGAAAACTGTCTGGTTGTGTTGCAGCTGATTGCCCTCGATATGTTACTCACTGTAGGCTAATTGCATGAGATTGTTTTGGTACTGCAGACATGCTGAAAGACTGAACTGTGGATTAACCATGCATCAGATACCTGACCCGACTTGCCATCATCCCAAAACACTTCGGTGTTTGGCTTGCCAGCCAAGCATGCAAAATGGGATCAGGGTGCTGTACGAGGAGGGACGGTCTGACCGGGAGAGCAGGAGGGACGCCTCGCGTTTTTATGGGCTGACATCACATCTTGAAAGCTGCTGCCCTCTGGTGAGTCAGCATACAAAAGGCAATCATACGAGCCTGATCGTCCAATCGTCTGGATGGAGGAGAATGTGCTGCCTCTGCCAGCAGGCTTGTTGTAACTAATTCTCTTCCTGTGTCAGGGAATTTTGAGAACGCTGCAAAAAGCCTTCCGTAAATCTCCACCTGTTTTCTGTGACTGCAACTTCGTTTGCTGCTCATAGGTTTTCCAAGCTGTGTTGGTGTGTGTTACCTGACCAGCCCTTGCCAGGTGTGTTATCACTGGACTGGGGCAGGAACATCTTTTTGCTGGCTGCTCACCCTGCTTGAAGTCTCCTTCATGCCTGGAGCACCGGAGCCTGCTCCAATATGAAGCGGGGGATGATGCTCTTCTTTTGGACAGTATGGAAGTAGTTCTTAATTCCTTTGCTGGTAGGAAAATCCAGAACTTCAGAGAAAGAGGAAAACAAGTTTGTTTGTTTGTTTGTTTGTTTGTTTTCCCCTTTGGTATTTTTTCTGTGATTTGAAGACTAGAAATGTGTCTTGCTTCTCTTCTACAGCAGGCTGCCATAGCTCTTCAGATGCAAATCAAGATTTATACTTTGAAGGCCTGTTCTCTTTTTGGCTATGGATTTTACTAGTGGGAAAAAGATGAGATACTGCTTGTCATAATGATTGCAAATAGCCATCTCTTAGGGTCATTGCTACATCAAAGGGGCAGAGCATCTCTTTGTTGTGGTTGGCATCATGCACCCTGATGATTTCTGTAGCAAACACAGCTGAGAATTATTTGCTGTCACTGCCTCAAATATTCTATGATACATCCCAACACTTTCCTCTTTGTTCCCTCCCATCTACTGAGGTGTGAAGAGAACTCTCAGTGAAAACCCTAAATATAGAGGCAAAGAGAATATTGTACATCTGAGGATAAAGAGGGAAATTACAACCTGGAAACCACACAAACAGTCCGACTTGACTTTCTGATTTCAAATTGATTTCTGCACTAAGCCCACAGTTACCTTTCAATCTGTCTGTGGAATTATTAGTTTTATTTACCAAAAAGCTTTTATTGGCAGAAGAGCAATCACTGCCTTAGTGGACAATCATCCCAATCATCCTTTTAAAAAAATATACATCTTTATCGCAGGCCTGTTTCTGTTCAGTTTTAACTCCCAGAGATTAAATGACATTGTATATTTTTACTTGTTTAATTGAAATAAGTGTATAGCATTGGAATTGTCCCACAAACATAGGTACTGACTGGTTGTGATCAAATCACCATTTAAGTTTTTATTGCATTAATCTGTGACATTTCACAATTGCCTTTACAGAAGGAAAAATTTCAAGATTAGGATTGTTCTTGTGGCTTCTTTGCCAATATCTACTTTGAAGCACAGACATCAGGACTGGACAGAGATTTCCAGGAACAATCTGCAACAGCTGTAATATTTGTAAAAGTAACACAGAGACTTAGCTCTTGTTAACAGATGTCACTGACTTTTGGCGAGACACGGTCTCTGCAGCATTTGGGGTACTTTTATTAGTAAGAGTTGGCACCACCATTTTAATGCAACCATAGCTTTTTCAGCTGTATATGCCCAGGATTTAGGAAAGCCTCCAATAGACAGCTGCTGTCAGTCTGACAAGAATTAGACATGGAAAATGAAACGGACTGGGGAAGGTTTTATTATTAGATTCATCCATTCTCAGGGAAAAAGTGTAATCACACTACAACGAGTATCTAAGACAAGTGGAATCAGTTGCATTCTGAAAGTGACCGTCTCTGAACACAAATAACCAAACAGCTCTGTTAGCCTCCTTTTCTCATTTTTAGGTGGCTGAAAGTGAGAAGAACCCTACATAAAGATGCTGTGTAGTGCTGTTATTTGAACAGGACCACAGCTTTATGTCTGATGGTGGTGTTTCTCTGTCACTGGTGGGAACAAGATGAGCATGCATCATCCCACCCCTTTGGACAGCCGTGGGGACTGGTGTGCACACAACAGAAACCAGTCTATGAGCAAGGAGCACACCCTGGCATTGTGCCGGTACCCAGGAGGCTGTGTTTGCCTGAGGGTGCAAGACTTGCAAAAGGATTTCTCCCTCAGATAAATCCCTGTCCCCTCTTTCTGCACCACGGCCCTTCAGGCACAATAGCCCTGCCCAGCAGAAGGCTCTCCAGAAGAGTGCAGGGAGCAGGTTATTTTTATTTCAAATGCATCTCGACAGTAGTGTGAAAGGGAGGACTTCTGCTGAATAGACAGGAAGGAAAGGAGGTTTGGCACAGGGCATTATCCCAAAGCACTTCTCAGCTGTGCTGTTAACCACTTGGTGGCTGTTTTATAACAGCCTCCTCCCCTTCCTGTCTGAGTGTAGCCTTCCAGCTCACCTGAATCCGCCACTGTTTCTCACAGACCCGGGCTCTCAGCTCCTGCAGTGTCTGGGAGGCTCCAATCAGTCATTCTGCAGATAAGTCTGAACGGGCTCCTGGCAAAGGTGTATCCCCACAGCTCCTCGGGACGGTTGTTGCTCCAGGGCAAGGGCACAGACAGGTGTGCCACAAGGGTATCAGAGAGAAAAGCATGGATGTTGAAATCTCTGGAAATGGGCCTCTGTGCCCTGCTTCTCACAGCATGTCAGACACGGTGTGCTGGAGAAACTTCATCCCTTTGTGGTTCTCTAGGCAAGTGGTGCTAAACACTAGGATGACTTCACTGTTCTGCATAAAAAAAAATAAATAAATAAATAAATAAATAAATAAGGGAAAAAATAAAACTGGAGCCAGATTTGTCTGGAAGCTCCACTGAAGATCTCATCCCTCTTTGAAAGCCTCTGGTATCTCTCTTTGCAAGGCTGCTGGACCTGAATAGAACAGCAAGTGTGTGTGTGGATTTTTGGCCAGAGGGTCTCTCAAGCCACCCTAACCATGAGAAACATGGTGATCAGCAAACCGTGTGCAAAAGCCTGTGTTTGCTTTTCATAGTTAGTAGTGGTATCGTGGCCCATTTTTATTTATTTATTTTTTTCGTGAAAAAGGCAGAAAAAGCAAAATATAGAGGCTGTCCTCACAAGAAACTTTCAATTCTTTGAAAGCAAACCCTGCCAACAGTGCTGTGGGTAGCTTCCTGGTTGAGTTTTTGTTATCCGAGAACATCAGGGTAGGTCACCTGTTGAGTATGTAGCACACATGGGATAGACCCTCAACCCTTTCCTTCCTTAGAAGTGCAGGTGACGCCCGATCACTCAGCAAACAAGGCAGGAGCACTGCTGGCAGTGTTGCCTGCAGCAGCTGCAAGCTGGGCATGCATACAGTGGTGGCTGCATGCAGTATATTCCTCTCATCATAGGGACAAAATTACAGGTACCAATACTCAGTAGATTTAAAAATTATTAGTAGCAGATTTTGAACCTTGCATGTGCTCCCAGTGCACTGAGTAGCAGAGATCTTCATTTTCAGAAAGTTTGCATTCATGATTTGAAGAATGCTTACTATTTCATCCCAGTGAATAAATGCTTTGTTTGCTAGCAGATCAAAGATATTCCACAGCAGATTTCTTTACATATTGTATGAGAAATTGTGGTTATAGACCACCAGCATTCATTGGCCGTCTACCAGCCATTCTTTTATGGCTATTTGGCAAAGATACTGGGAAAAGTACATAGAGTTTGCTGCTATTGGCAAATTCCTACTCCATCCTATTAAGTGTGGATAGGACATGAAAGTAGGTGGTAATAAATGCAATATGTGGATGCATTAAAGCTGGTCTTGAAAGGAACTGAGTTTTTAGAAAAACAAAACAACCAAAACAAAATCCTATCTGAGAATTTAACAGTATTATTGGGTCTAAAATATTTGAGACTGGCCAAAAAAGTAACCATACACTTGGTGTTCTTCAAGAGCCACTGGGAATTTAACCAGAAATCTACTGGGCATAAATAAGTAAGTAGTTAAATAAATAAATTATTAAATAAAGACCCACAGAAAATGGATTCTCCATGGTTCATATCTTGTAATCTCCTTTACACAGAATTAGCGGTAGTTGCCAACCTGCCTAACCATTCTGCCTTGGCATAAATCACATGCCTCTTTTTGTGGCCTGGGGATGGTGTTTGGGGAAATCCTGTTGCTCCTAAATATGTGTGTTCATCTCTGTTCATGGAATGAAGGATCACGCTGTTCAAACACTGAATATCTTTTGGAGATGGGACGAAGAGCAGCACTCCTCCAAACACAAGACACAGGTCAGTGCTGCTGCAGTGTTTGTCAGAGCCTCTGGAATGCCAGTTAACAAACTTCAACCTCATTCCTGCCACAAAACCCATGTTTTTGAGTGGTCAGGGCAGGAGACCAGAGACAGAAAACCTCTGTCAGTTGGTGCTGTTTTGTATGTAGCTTTGGGGTATTTTGGTTAATCCCTGCAGCCAGGTGAGTCAAGATTCTGACAATAGGGACAAAGTCCTCCCGACAGGAGGACCGAATACCTCAGCTAAAGCCTAGCTGAGGGCTTTGCTACAGCCATCCTGTGTGACAGTCAGATGGCCCACACAGAGGATGTCACTTCTGTTTGGGGCAGTGTTTAGGAAGACCAACTTTATCTGCAGATGAGGACCCTGGAGGATGCATCTGGAAGGATGAGACTGCCTGGCCACAGCTGGGATCATGGTGGCTGCTTTTGAGAAAGGAGTGAGGTTTCAGGCACACCATTCCACATGGTGTTTGCCAGCCTACAGATGGTTTAATGCACAGCGGCTTGTCTCATTTTACCACCTTCTCTGGGTATTAACACCTCTGGTGCACAGCGCATGAACCTTTCATTGCTGGCTCTGGCCTTCCAGGTTTCACTCCAAGGACCAGAAACTGAAGCATTAGGTGGCTCAGCATCTGGCTTGAAGTTACTGGTAACCTTAGGTTCAATCCAGCCTTGAGGAACTTGGCTGAATTAGGAATTCAGTCCAAATTCCTCTTGTTCAGGAAGATAGGTTTATGCAAATGTAGGATGAAAATAACCTCTTTTACTCACCGAGCTCCACACTGTGTTTTCACCAACACTGAAAGAAAGATTCAAGAGGTCAAGTCTCTGTCAGGTGCCTGAGAAAGGCCTGACAACAACTGCCTCCAACTTGGCCTCTTCCCATTGGGAAGAATATACACTGGAAGATGTTAGAAGAAAATGCCAAGTGATTCTGCAGCATGATCAAGTCTGCCAACATTAAATATGTGGTCACAGTTCAATCTCTTGGGTGGAAGAAGGAATTCTATACAATAAGGCAGAGATTTGCCCAAGTAATATAGGGGGTTCTCTTGAAATACTTGAAATATCTCCTTATGTCATTTTCCTGTTGTCTTCAACTAGTTTACTGAGTATTTTTCAAAGATGAAGAAATGTCTACTGCTTCCTGTTCTTCAGGTAACAGTGAACTGCTTGGCTGATTGCATAACATATAAAGATTTACATTCCAAGTGAGAATAGAACCTCCAAAGAGACTGGACTGCCTCTTAGAAAACTTTTTCCATCCTCTCTCACACCCCACTAGCAGGTGTCAGAAACTTAATTTAGTGGAAACAGAGAAAGCTTCTGGCGTAATATTGAAAGTTCAGTTTCTTTGACACTGGACAATCTTACTCAGGACTTAGCATTAAGAGTTTCCTTAGGAAAATAAACATAAAACTGGTCAGTTAGAAATCTATGTATAGCTTTTTGTTATAGCTTTTTGGAACATGACAATGTCACCTTTTACAAGAAGGACAGGAGAAAAGTCTTAAAAGTGTGTTTTGAGCCATGTCTGTGAAGGTGATTAGTTTCATCTCTCCTAAATTGTCCTGTGGCAGGGCTGGGATAAATTTAATGTTGTAGTAAGTTGATGGTTCTTGCTTGACATAGGAGATGAGTCATTATACCCGTTCTGGCAACAAACAGGTTTAATCCTGGGAACTGCGATTAGCTAATCAAGGAAGGATTTTCTTGTTGCTTTTAATGACATTGCTATATGAAACTTGAACTAGCATGTTACTACTGTCAGACTGTTTGAAAAAGCAGGTGACTATGGGTGGGGTGTGAAAAAGAAAGTCTAGCAGGTTGCTGATACAATGGCATTTTAAAAACACCTTACCAAGCCTGGTGATTTTTACTCTTGGTCTTTGTAATGTATCCCACTGAAACCACACATAATTCTTGCTATATAATTCTTGCCTCTTAATAACTTTGCAAAGAAAGAAAGAAGGAAAGAGAGAGACAGAGAGGAATGGAGGAAGGGAGGAAGGGAGGAAGAAAGGGAGGAAGGAACTAAGGAACTAAGGAAGGAAGGAAGGAAGGAAGGAAGGAAGGAAGGAAGGAAGGAAGGAAGGAAGGAAGGAAGGAAAGAAAGAAAGAAAGAAAGAAAGAAAGAAAGAAAGAAAGAAAGAAAGAAAGAAAGAAAGAAAGAAAGAAAGAAAGAAAGAAAGAAGGAAAAAATTATCCATAGCATGATGCAAGTCTTCCCATCAGAGAAGGTGCTAGTCCCTGCTCTCAAGACTGTACAAGCAACCATACTCTGAATCTCTATTTGAAGACCTTCACTCAGTGTCCTGGCAATGGTCAATATACAGAGGACTGAACAGTTTCTACACAACCAAGAATTATGTGCTCTGCATAAGAGTGATCTTTCCAGGTTGCCTCTCCCCATACTCTCCTCTCAGCATGTGTGAACAAGTGTTGTCCCACCCTACAAGTCTTTGTTTGTCCCAGACATAGCTGAAGGTGCCACCTCTGCCAGATGCAATTTGTTCAGGAAGGAGAAAATAAGTTCCCGTAAGAAATTACAGGCAAAGAAATTCAGAGACACTAGAAATGGCTGTAAAAAGCAGCTAACCTCATGGCTAGAGATGTGCAGGGGATGTTCTGGTTAGACATTTGCCTTGGTTGTTTGCTATGAAAAGGGGAAATGGTAAGTTTTTTGGCATGGAAGATTTTAGTGTGTATGTTTGGAAATTTTTCATCCAAATGAGAAAGAGGCATCCATCTCAGACATTTCTACTTTCACAGCTATAGATAGGCTTCTTCTGTGTACTTTAGCAGGAGATACTGCAGATGATCAGCCAGTGGCTATGATCTTCACTTGAGGCATGGGGAAGTTTGCTTTTCTCCAGCTCAGAACTAAGCCAGCCAAAAACTGAGTCCAGAGCTCACAAATTCTCAGTGAATGAATGCTCTGGAAACAGGTACTCAGTAATATCAGATGAACAAATTTCCATCTCTGTTTTATACTGAGTGAAAGGAGAGTGATTATTCTTAATAAAAACATAAATAAATAAACAAAACCCCAAACTTATTTGCATTTTGTGGCTGGACTTTCATGTTTACAGGTTCTGAGGAACACAGTCTTCCTTACAGTAATTACCCTTAGGATCTTTCCTCAGGTAAATGTTTCAAATGTGTTGCAGCCAGTCAGTATACCTGGTACACCTGTCATAAAGATAAGCACTGGAATTAAAATGCCTATCTGGGTTATTATCTGATAAAACATTTCTTGGTTCAATAAACTGAATCACAGTTACTTTCTCTTTATTTGTCAGCTGATTGCAAGCTGAGGAGATAGTAAGCAGCAGGAAGGAGGTTGAACTGTGAACTTTTCCTTTATTGCACAGAATAAGCTCTCCTTGACTGGTTTGAACCTTATCTGTCTCTCGGAGTCGTTTCAGCATGCAGGCACAGTGTATAGGAGTATCCCTTACACTCCAGTGTCTGAACATGGTTCCTGCATCTGCAGAGCCACTGGGGGTAACACGACTGCAGGCTCCTACAGAGCGTGTAGGAAGAGCCCTTTTGTTTGAGCTCTTCTTTAGAGTCAGACAAATGTGCCCCAATTATTAATATCCAAACAGCAAGTTACAACTGCCCCTGCAACAAGGACATGTCACCATTTCAAAACAAACAAACAAAACAAACAAAAAAGCATCATAATTGGGGTTATGCCTACCATGAGCTGTTTCACACATCATTTAATGTGTTTTGTTTTTTGTTTTGTTTTGTTTTGTTTTGTTTTGTGTGTGTGTGTATGTGTTTGTTTTGTTTGTTTTTTTGTTTTTGACTGAGAAAGATGCTTCTCTTAAAACTATTCCCACTCAACAAAACCCTTAAGTGTCTTGTAGAATAAAATATTCTTGTCTCTGTATGAAATTCAGGGCAGAATCACTGTAGAAATACCTGCAGCATGAAGATTAATCTTTGTTCTGGAGATTGTTTTGAAAGGCAGCCCTTGGTGTTAATTCAGGGGGGTGACAGCTGCCTCTCTGCAGCAGGTACTGGCAGCATGGGCTGCCATGTGCAGGTTTCTGAGGCCATATGGACACGTTAAAGTGCTCACACCTGGACAAGGTATCTGGTCACAACCACGTCAAACTGCCAGGGAGACTTGTGGTTTTCTGAGGTAAGTTGCCTCTTGTTCAGACTGGTGAAAGTGATGAGATGTGTCTCTTCTGAATCTCGATCATATATTTCATGTGGGCATTTCAGGAGCAGGGGAGGGGACAAGCAGGCTGTGTCCCTCATCAGGAATGAAAGACAGGGTCTCTGCAGACACCCTGCAGAGGCAAAAGCCCAAGCTACATAGTAGAGGAAGGGGATAGTTAGAGGCCATGTGTGGACAAGGGGCATCTTGGAGACCCTCAGGCTAGGAGGGGCTATAAGCTTGTGCCCTGTGCCAGCAGCAGGCAGGCTTCTCCTTTTGCCTGCAGATCTAATGATCTGCACATGGAGGGGAGCAATCAAAGTACTGGAGGGCAGGAGAGCTGTGCAGAGGGACCTGGACAGGTCCAGCAGAGGGCCCCTATGATGGCTAGGGCCGGAGCAAGGGCATACAAGGGAAAGTAAGGGATTCTGGGCTGGCTCAGCCTGGGGAAGAGGAAAGGAAGGGGAAACCTCACTGGTGTCTGCAGCTGGCTGCTGGGAGGGAGCCGAGAAAATGGAGCCAACGCCTGCTCAGTGGAGATCGGTGACAGGATGAGGAGGTGATGGGCACAACCTGGAACATGGGAAATCCCCATTAGAAAAAACTGTGAGAGTGATCAGATATTGGAACCAGGCCCAGAGAGGATGTGAAATATCTGTCCTTGGAGAAGATCAAATTTGACTCAACAAGTCTCTGAGCTGCCTGATCTAACTGGATTAACTCCAGAGAGCCCTTCCGATCTGAATCATTCTATGGTTTTACAAAAATCATTTTTAAGAAAAAAAAAAAATAATTGCCTTTTAAAACTAAGTAATTACCTCCCATAGGTTTCTGTACATGGTTTTGATTTTTTCTTTTTTAATCTTTTTATATGTTTTTAAAAAATCTAAGTGATACCATTATATTTTTGCAAATGTTTAAAACTGTGCTTATATATATATATATATATATAAAGAAAAGAAGACCATTATTACTATTGTACTTATCCACATTGTTACTACAATAGTTTCTTAAAAGCAGTGTCCAGTTACCACTTAAATTATCATGCAGTAATAAACTATGGCATTTAAATTGTCTTGTTATTTAGGACTATAAGCCATACATTGGAACATAACTGTGCAAAGAGCTGTAAAAAATAGTCCAAGAAAGACATTCTATTCTGTCTATTAAAAGCTCCTCACCTGGAGCTTTTGAGCTAACAGAAAAAATATTTTTGTATTCTTATGTGTTTTGAGCTTTGTTCTTTTTTTTCTTTTTTTTTTTTCTTTTTTTTTTCTTTTTTTTTCTTTTTCTTTCTTTTTTTTTCTTTTTTTTTCTTTTTTTTTTTTGTTTTCTTTCCCCACTGAAATTTTCAAGATAGACCAAGCAAGAGAGAGAGATAATGTGAAATGGAAACACAGAAAAAGAAAGATATGTGGACTTTCTGTATCAAAGGAGTAACTCTGCTCATTGCACACCTCCAGACAGAAAAGAAGACAAAGCAAATCTTTTATTTGTGTCAAAAATAAAGTCACGTGAGTAAAGACTTGTGCTGACCATATAACAGTGACTTACATGTAAATACGTAACATTTTCTAGAGAATTCAGTATAAAAATACCTCTTGTATCATGAAATAAACTACCATTCCAGAAGCCTAGCATTCTTTTAGGCAAGTCATAGCAAATTGCTGGGCCACCTTCTCAGGTAAGGGGGGCAAGAAATTTCACCATCTCTGCCTCTCACACAGTTCAAAGCGTCTCTCTCCACTGCTTGTTAATTTCCATTCACCTGGAAGAACCACTCAGCAAGTTTCAATAGCTATATTTTGCCCTTTGTGTGCAGCCTGAGATTGCTTTGGACTACACCCTTCACTCAGGTAAAGTGATTCAGCTTTCCAAAAAGTGGTCCGCCTGTTAACTGGTAACTAGAGAGTGTTGGCCACATAGCACTGGGGGAGCGGATCTTCAACTTGTCTTTTTTCTTACAGCTGCAGTTGGAAGGCTCTAATGGAAAACAGATGCAGAAAACATGCCCAGCTACACAACAAAACAAACTGCTCTTCCCCCACATCCTCCCCTCGCTCCCCTGCAGCACACTTGGTTGCAGATCGCGCTGTGCCTGCAGGAGCCATGCCAGATTACCAGTGGTGTGGCTGAAATGTCCCTGGCTGCCAAGGCTGCATTAATGCTTTGTCATTGCACTTGCAGCTAACAAGGCCTAATGGTCCTTACTTCAAACTGAGTCTTTGGTGAGGGACTTTTGTGCATTATTTCTTCACTAGGGCCTCTCTGACCAGTTAAGTGATAGATCTGAAAAGCTTGAGGCGGCAGGTGTGTGAGCAGAAAGCAACACACAGCTTTAGTGTTCCTAACAGTGGTCTTGCAGCTAGGTAATAGCATTTTATGTCTATATATATACATATATTTAAACTACTTATTTAAAACTCAAGGCTTGTGTTTTGAGAGACAGTGGTTTCTTTTTTATGCAAATCTTATAGGTCATTGAAGTACTGTGCATGAAAAATTGTTTAATATACCAAGGACATGCTCAGTGTTTGCTGTATGTTGAAGAGAGGGTATTTTCCACCTGTCAGTAAACAGCTTTGATGAACGAATCCTGTTAGCCCACTTGTGTGTAGTATTAATAATTCAAGGAAAAGGGAGATCATAGTTAGGGGGCTAAACCCTCGTGCTAAAAGTATACTTGGGTGTATTTGACATTGTGGTTATGTCTGTGGCCATGGTGGATAATTCCCAGAATTTTTACAAGCAGAACTGCACATTGTTTATAGGAACTAAGCCACTTAATGTAACTTTATCTGCCAGTAAGGAAGCATAAACGAACAAAAACATACTTCCACTTTTCTTGTCCTTGACAGAGCTACATGCACATCGTAGAGAAGTAGATTAAATCACACACATGGCTGCAATCACAGTAATTTCTTCATTTGCATATGCAAACAGTAGTCTGTGCTGAAGAAACACTGTATTTATCAGTGGAGATAGCTTTGCAGACATTTCTCATGCCTTAGATGCAATAACTGCACACATATTAGAGATGAACTAATGGTTAGAGAACTTTTGTGTAGGTATATCTTGTTCCTTGAAAACTTCTTCTTTGGATTATTTATAGGATTTTTCTTTTTATTATTATTATTATTTGAATTCCTATATTATCTAAAAATAATGCATTACTTTAATGTATTAAAGTAATGTATATGTAATATGTATATGTAGTAATGCATTATCTTTTACTTTACTAATAATACTTTAAAAAATACATTTGCTCCCTAGTTTAATTACCAAAGATGTTTTTTATTGTTCGTCTTAGAAGATGAAGCCAAAGTAGACAAGAATTCTGCAGACTGCTGAAGGAGAAAGAACAGCTTGGAAGACTGCAATGTAAAGTACAACAATTTTTCTAGTGTTTTATATCCTTGAATGTGGGCATGTGACTTCTGGAAAAGTCAGTCATGCTGGGAACGGTTTTGTTACTCACTTTCCAGTGATAAGCTGACTGAAATAAGGAGCTGCTTTTGGCACAAAATTCTAATGGAACTAAAATTATGTTCCCATTTTCTGCAAGACAAAAAGGGTCTTGGTTATAATATTCAGTCATGGATTTTATACCACGGCCTGGGTCTTTCACGTCTGCAGCAGAAAACCAGCCCTCTGTGTTAGAGGGTCTATGACCATAATGGGATGTTTGCTCAGCCCCTAGGAGCTGCTCAAATGTGGTCCACAATGTATCCCTCCATGTCTGAGGAGGAGGGTGTTTGGGAATTGTATTTGATTCACACAAGCTGTTAGATAAGCTTGTTAATAGGCTTTTTTTTTTTTTTTTTTTTTTTTTTTCCCTGTGCTTTTTTACTTCACTGTTCTCCACCCACCAGTAGATAGAACTGTATCCCTGTCTGGCTAGACAAGCGTGAGTCAGATCACTACCTTTCAGGCAGAATTGCTGGGAGGGAAATCATTCCACTGACAAAAATAGGATGCGCTGAGTGATGCACAGCTTCATCTTTCTCCTTAAAATATTAAAAGAAAGAGTCCTGATCAAATGTCCCTTATTTGGTAAAAGTGCAGCCTGTTCTGCTGGCCCTGGGATGTTTGGAAGCACCACTTCTAGGCATGTCTGGCATTAGGAGGTATTTGGAAGATCAGATTATTTGCTCTTAATCTCTGATAAATGATGAGTCTGAACACAGTGCATGTTTACTTCCTGCTCATTCCTGAAAGGGGAATGAAAAAAAGGACAAACCAGACAGCCTGCTGTTCTTGCTGCCATTGCTGTCCGTAACACTTCCTCTCCTTATACAGTCGTTCAGCAGCAGATGGAAAATTCCTGTTCCATGAAATCAGAAAGTGGCTTTTAGTTATTTTGTGTACCTGTCCCACCTGTTACAGTCTTCCCGTAAGCTTGCTCCAGAAAAACCTATCATCTACTAAATCCCAGACACCAAAATTTGCAGGATGTGACCTGACTCTGCTCAGTTGCATCTGGTGATTCTCCAGAGCTGCTAGCCTGCGATTATTCCCATCCCACGCAGAGGAGTAAATCAAATACAGATGACAGGCACGAGGGCACAATTTCCGACAGGAACAGTAAGCAGGGACAGGGCGGGTAGGGTTTTCCCGGCCTCGCAGCTCCTCCAACATTTCTCCCAGTGAAAGCAGACTTTGCAAGGCCAGCAGTACCTACTGCAGTGGTAGCACTGGCAGTGGATGTTTTAGAGAGAGAATTCACCCTGCTGAAAGAAAGAACATGTATCAAAGATGGGACTTTGTGGAGTGAGAAGGCACTTCTTGTGGTTGGGGAAACATACTCTTGGGTTGTTAGTGCTGTGTGAGGGTGAAGGTGTATGACAAGCTAAATGCTGGGACTTCCCCAAGTAATCCAAAACGTCAAGTGGCAGAAAGCCACCTGATTAATTTCTGATGGTAATGTAATCCAAGGTTCTGAAAAACTTTGTTGTTGTTGTTGTTGTTGTTGTTGTTTTTGTTTTGTTTTTGTTTTTGTTTTCTCTGCATGGCATTTAGTCATGTTGGTATTTGTTGTCTGTTATTTAGACACACTCTTTCTTTGAAGTCTTTCAGGTTGG
The DNA here is from genome assembly GCF_964211825.1 of Aythya ferina. Taxonomy (NCBI): domain Eukaryota; kingdom Metazoa; phylum Chordata; class Aves; order Anseriformes; family Anatidae; genus Aythya; species Aythya ferina. Next base: position 68,753,095 of record NC_140299.1, read on the forward strand.
GGAAGCCTAGATATCCCCACTTCTGATTAAAGTTTAAAGGCAGGCACATTCTGACTAAGCCTCTTGAGGGGTTTCCTATCCTGCAACAATTTTTTATATTTTTATCTCTTTATGTACTAAAACATCAGCCCCAAACACCCCAGAACTATTCGTGCAGAAGCCCACTCTGACCAGGAGTGGGTCCTCTTGGTGGTCGGTGCTGCAGATTTTTCAGCAAGATGTTTCTGTGCATTGGCCTCCTACAGCTGCCTGAAAACTCCCAGTCTGCTCTGAAGTAGATAACTACTGATGAAAACATTTACAACAAGTGTAAGGTGAAGGCAGAAGACAAGGCTTTTCAACTGCACTTATCATTGTTCTCATTATAAGAAGTAAAAGATAAAGATAGCTGTATCTACATTCTGCACCACTTTTTGTTTGACTTAACTGGCTACCCAACCCCTTTGAAGGCATCTTTTTATCTTATTTGTATGATATGAACTGTAAATGTCTTCCATGACTTCTGAATTGTAAATCCTGCATCTATAGCATCAGAGAGATCTTACAAGTTGGGTTTTTGTTTTTGTTTTTGTTTTTGTAATTGGGCCCCTTTTCCTAGGATGCTGTCAGCTGTATGCTTAGAAATGTACTTAAAATTAATATGCAAAAAAATGAAAATTTGCAACTGGACACACAACTAGATGAAAATTGCAAACAGAATAACTGCATACATATATTTAAGTTGGAAGTTGAAAGTAAATCTCTCTCTGAGGAAAAAAAAAAATATGTAAGGCAGCACGAATGTTACCTTGATTTGTAAGCTCTTAGTATACTTTGGTTGGAATCACACCCCTCAGCTTCTATAGTCATCCTCAACTTTTAAGTTGTGATCATACTACAGAACTGGAGACTGATTCATCTTTGAAACAAAAGTCTTCCAAGGCAAAAGTCTTTTATCATACTATGAAATAGCCTTGTGATAAAATCTGTACTATTCAACCTTGGGTCCACAGCAATGTCCAGGTCATTAGTACAAGGTCTAGAAAGATTATGATAGTGAGCATGTTGTAGACTTCTTTGAAGCATTCAGTGCCTGCTGAAATGCCACAGCTCCAGCTCGGATCCTGCTGCTCCCCTTCCTTGGCTATGTACACTCTGATAACAGCACCAGTGGGATTACCTTCATTTTTACTCACAGTGATGAGTGACAACAGAGAATTGACCTGAAACAGAAGAGGTTGTAAGAGCAGCTTGTTCATCCCCTGTGTGGAGAGCAGAGCACCTGAACAGGCAGCACTGTAAATGATACCTCAGTCCTGCACAAAATTCCAGTCTCAAATCCTCTGCTTCCCTGAAGGACCCATGTCTATTTTGAAAGAGAAAAAAGTGCCTGTATGTCTTTTATTTGCTTACATATGGCAAAAAAGAAAGCTGCAGTGAATGTTAACTGATTTAAAATTTGCTGAATAGATGTTCAAATTATGATGTTGGATTTAATTGCACAATAAGGTCAGTGAAAATATATGCCATTATTAATACACATATATGGTCAGACTGGTCAGTAACTTCTCAGAAAGTGTTAAAGAAAAATTCTTTTTCTTCTCAAGACAAAAATAGAAATAGAAAAAAAAAAGAATATAGAGAAGGGGAAATTATTTGTCCCTAAATCACAACTTTGGGACATTATGGCTGGCAGTTTATTTACATATGTAATGGGTTTATGAGTCTGTATTTTCTAAAAAAATATTACAAGAAAGAGATGAATAAGTGATGACTTGTGCAACCTGACATGTTTTCCTTTTTTTAGGAACACACCGACTGCTCCAAATTTATCCAGGCCTCACATGTTCTTAGTTGTATCCCCTGACCTAATGAGAACTGTCAGTTTCTCACCCATGCGCAGGCTGTATGCTTCCTTTCAAAATTTCCTAAAATACTCCTGGGTTTGTCCTGCCAGAAAATACTGGGGAATCTGACCTTTTGTGTCTTAACAGAGGAAACAGCTGCCTTACTGTCTGCAGTAAAGCTGTATGACAGACCTATTCAGACAACTCTAAGACAATTAATAATTATAAAAACTTTAAGTCTGTCTTCACTGAAGAAAAATAGTCTTTATATATACTAGACTTCACAAGGCATGGGCATGTTTTCCATATAATTTTGATATTGACTGGAAGATCCCTTTTTTCCTGTCCTTCATATTCAGAACACATCTGATATCTGCCTACCATTATTGCTGTGCTCCAGCCAGGGCTAGCTAAGGGAATTGGGATGAGCTTTTGGGAACATGCATTGAGCTTCCAGGTGATTTATAGGGTCCTTACACCCATCTTCTTAAGGATGAGGGAAAGGCTGGGAAGCTGCAAACCTAGCAAATGCCTTTGGCTTATTCTTTTTGGAGGCAAAGTCTCCAGACTATGTTGTTGTTGTTGTTTGTTTTGTTTTTTTTTTTAAGAACAAAGTCATGAGTTGTGACTTATGAACAGCTGTAAATAGTGTGTGAGCATGAAGCCTTGTTGCAATGAAGGAGGAAGTCAACAATACCTTTGTAAATGATTTACAATAGAGAATCAAAGAACTGGCCACTAGCAAACTTGTCTAATATCTGTGGAATGCCCTGGTATAAACAGATAATTACTATCTTGTCCACAGACACTGACGTGTCCATTTACTGTCATAGACAGTCTGACAGACTACAGTATGGCAGCGTATTTTCAATTACTTGCTGTACTGTAGTCTATGAAATAGGAGAGAATACATCAGTACTGTTGCAACCAGCAGAGCATCTGAACTCTGCAAAGCCCTTTCCTTGACAGCTTGTATCAAAGTAAAGTCTGTTGTGTGACATACCCTGCATGCTTCACAGGGTCTAATGTAAGGCTAGGTAGGGGAAGAGTGAAGGCAGGATCATGGCTCTTGTGTAGCCTTTAAGGTCAGAGCATGTACATTCAACAGTCTGTTTCTTCACTGTGTGAGATTACTTTCCCTCCTGGGAAGCGTAGGGTCTCTGTGCTTTATTAATATTCATTGTACCAATTATCAGTGTCTCTACAAATTGGTCAGTGAAGAGCCACAGTGACATTTAGGTTGTACTGGGGTGAGTCCTCCTGGGTTTCAGTACCACTGAATTTGGCTGCAGCTGGTAAGAACACGGTGCAGCAGCCCTGGGCCACGAATTGCACTTGTCCCTCGGTTACATGCTCTCCTATTCTCAGACAGGAAATTACTATGCTTTTCTTTGTAATAAAGACAGACTTTCCCTCTCCAGATCCTTCAAAAACAGGTAGGTGTACTTCTGTTACTTAAAATACTCTTGTGGTTTGATGCTTGATAGAGAAATCAGGGTGCCTGCCAGAGATATTATCTCTTAAGTGGTAGATGTGTTTTTCACCACCTTTCTCCAGATGTCAAATGAAATAAAATACTAAGATGGATTTTCTGCATAGGGACAGATAAAAGAACAGACCTTTCCCATGGTAAAAGAGGCACTGTGGAGGTGTATTAAGGTAGTAAAGGTCAGGGAGAAACTAACAGGAAGCAGTAGGAGATAGACGTGCATACATTCACATTGGATATATATGTGGACATCAGGAGGGAGGACATTGCCATTCTGAATGCAAGGAGGCAGTAGTCTAATCATATATGAGAGAGGATGCAGTGATCTATGTCATGTTCTGTGTTGACCATTTACTGTACATTGCATGAGCAAGAGCTCATTGGTCCTCTGTCTTAGAGTCTATCTTGCAATATGGGGATTACCGTCATCAACACAACAGACCCCAGACCAAAATGTATTTAAGTTACTCTTACAATACCTTGTGAAATTCTACTTAAAATGTGCTGCAAAGAGGTAAAAATAAATAAATAAATAAATAAAAGGAACATTTGAGTAACAGGAGATTTCAAAAGCCAAGCCTGCTATTAAAATTCCTCTGAAGGCAATTTTATATGTAAGGATAAAGATTCTATACAGTAACTCAATTATCCTGTACTTCAAGAAAGTATGGAGGTGGCTCAGAACAGAGAATTGGCATCTCATTAAAAAAAAAAGAAAAAAAAAAAAAGAAAAAGAATGGTATCAAAACTGTGAATGATTTTTTAAAGATCTATTTAATCATCTTCGGCATATGCTTTACATATTTAATTTTATATAAGTTTCTTCTCATTTATGCAGTACCTGTAAAGCTGCACAATCACTGGTTAAAGCCAAAGATTTTTGGCTTTAGACTGTTGTTTTTTACACCACAGCAATAACTTCAAGTCTAGCAAACAAGTGCTGTAATTGGCATTGATGCTTTTAGTATGGTGTCACAGTAGCAGTTGTTTCTCTGTGCCACTGCTGTAGAATCTAATCAGGAATTAAGTTATCCTTAGATACCATATTCCAAAGGAAATAAAAGTGTAGAAAGAAAAATAATTACACATTTTTGCTTTTCTCTGTAATGCAGTGTTCAGCAGCTTTGCTTTGAAGAGTTTCCCAGCTCTCAGACATTCCCTTTACCCCATCCTCATCCAACTTCATGAAAATGTCTTCTGGTTTAAGACCAAATAGAAAATCTAAAATTACATTTTTTTTTTTGTATTTTTTGTCCCGTTTTAGTGGGTGATCAGCAACTTTTTGTATACCTCTAGCAAAAATATCATAAATTTCTCACGTCTTCTGAAATCTTACATGGCAATAGATAGGCATATTTCTTCTCCTTATTAAGACTCTGTAAATGTTTCTTTACCCTTTGTTATCATAGAAGGTACAATAAGGTTAAGTAATTCTGTGTTAAGTGCAATGTACATTTCAATTTATGAGATAGGCAGTAGTTCATTAACATTTTACTCAGAGGCTGAAGTTCTTCTTTCTATAGTTACTGTTTAGAACAAGATCTTTTACAGAGTGCAGTACTACTGTTTTGGCAATTTATTTACAAAATACAGTTGACTAACAAAGATAAAAGTGTTTTTAATGCTAATTCCTGTAAAACTGAATCAGGAGATGGGTGACTGAAGATAGAATCCTAGAATATCCTGAGTTGGAAGGGACCACAAGATTCATAGAGTCCAACTCCTGGCTCCTCATAGGACCACCCAAAAATCAGACCATGTGTCTAAGAGCATTGTCTAAACAGTTCTTGAACTCCAGCAGGCTCAGTGCTGTGACCATGTCCCAGTGCCAGACCACTTCTGGGTGCAGACCCTTTCCCTAACCCCCAGCCTGACCCTCCCCTGCCCCAGCTCTATGCGTTCCCTCAGGTCCACTCACTGTCCCCAGAGAGCAGAGATCAGTGCCTGCCCCTCTGCTCCCACTGGGGCAGAGATGGATAGAAGCTGGATTCTTTCTTCTATATGATGAACTTCTACATGTTGAACTCCAGCATTGATCACAGCTATGAATCAAGCTGTCTACAAGTACGTTCTGCAATAAATGCACACATTTGAAGACAGTAAACAGCCAAGTACAAGAAGGAAGACAGTCCAGTTTATGTCAATGGGTAACTTTACACCTTGACAATTTAGGAAGTTTTCTCTCCTCTGCTGTTATAGCCCATTCTTATCTAAGGGAGTTTATCACTGGTTTTACAAGCCATGTAATGAGGACATGGGGTGGCTGTTAACAGCCTTCGCCCCAGTACTGGATTTTGTCTGCCTAATCACACTAGATAAAGAAAGCCATTTGTATGTTTGATTTGTGAAATACCTTATTGGTTACAACTGTGTTGCCTAGAGATGTTAAATAGTGCAAGGAAGCAAGATTTTTATTTAAGTGTATGGTGCAATAATTAAGTGTGATCTAAGTCCAATGATTTAAATGAATTTTGGTTAGGACTGTACAATTGTTTGACAAAGGTCAAACTGAGAGTTAGTGCAGAACAAGCTGCTAATTCAGGAGCTTTTGGCTACTGAATCTGCACTGAGTTTACCAGGGATTTGTGCCTCTCAGATATGTGAGAAAATTTTATAATCAGGTTGATGTGCAGGACTGTGTTATAGAACACTGCTAAGTTGTATTTTCTCCTAGACATGCAATGTTCACACACATCTTAAAATCAATCTCCTTCCTGAAGTGTGTCTCCTTTGGCTTGTGCTGGAAGGATCCCTTAAAGCACTGCTCTGGGAATTACAGGAGTGGGATTCAGTTCTTTGTTTTCCTTCATCTGTATTTGCAAACTTCAGCATCTCATTTCTCTTTTCCTCATTTGTCACATCCAAAAGGTGGAGATCATACCATATCCTGGTTTTGAATAAACAAACTAGGCTGCATTTGTCCTCTGCAACATTGGAACAGAAATGTACTCATACCTGCGTAGACCTCAGCTGGAGAGCTTCATCTCAGCAATTTTTATGATGAAAAACAACTCTCTTTTCCAAATGAAGGCTGTACTATCATCAATTGCAATTAGTTCTTGTTTTCACATTTGATCCTTTAAAAAATTATTCCCTTTTAGTTGCTAATATTACTGTAAAGTTTTTGGGCAGTATTTGATCAGTTTTGTTCACCTTTTAAACTACTGGAAGTATTGAGTTGGTAGTCTTCTACATTTAGAATGTAGGGTACCTTTTAAATAAATTTAATTAGATCTATTGACTTCCTGATTGATAAGCAATGACTTTATACACATTCTTCTCATAGTTCTCAACTGCCAAATAAAACATTGTGGTTAGAAGGGGAAAATTTCAGGAATGTCTGAAGCATTCACTAGAAAAAAAGAAATCCTGCTTCTGTTTTGTTGACTGGAGTAGCCAGCCGTCAGTCTTGCCCATAGCTCATCTTTTGCTAAAAATAAAATAAAGGTTTTTTTTTTTAAATATCTTAACTTGTTAACACAAAAATACAAAAACCACAGGAATTTTCAGTGTTCAACTCAAGATTGCTTTTAGCTGATTTAAAGGACATATGATTGTTGCAGTGTGACTCATAGGCCTGTTTTATTGATCTTCCCCACTATTAAAATATATATAGCCATATGTACTTCTGGGACTCATTTGCTTCTTATTCCAAATATTTAGGAACAAGATGTGCCAAGATACTAAGATTTTGCCTCTGCTATTCTTTCAAAGTTCAGTGCCCTAAAATAGAAGACATCCCAACAGATAAGGATCACTGCATAATGTATTTATCCTCTCTAGACTAAATACAATGCCTTCTTACAGACTTTAAAAATAAATAAATAAATAAATAAAGTCCGTAATTTCTTTCATGGGAACTTACTAGCAGAAGAATGGTAATTCCAACAGTGCATACACAGGTCACATTGCTACCACCATGTTAAGTGACTCCAAGGGGTCTTACCTTAGTCACATTCCTGCAAAATTTCTAGTCTGGGTAATCTCCAAGAGAAAAATGATTCTCTTGTACACTGACTCTTCAACCATATTCAGTGATTCAGCTCCCACTAAAGCAGCTTCTTTAATGGTTATTTAGCCAAACCATTTAAGATTAAATACTCCATCCTAGGTTATTTCACCCAGAGGAAAGGCCCACTTTTCACCAGAAAAAGCCTAAAGCTTTGCCTTTAGGCTATCCAGCCCCCCGAGCATACAGACATAGTCTGTGGAAATGAAACACTAAGCCAATTAGACACATGCAGGCCAGTCAGACCAGACAGGATGCACCCAAAGGTGTCAAAGGAGCTGGCCTGTGTCCTTGCAAGGCTTGCTCTCTACCATCTTAATCTCTAACATCTTTGATGACTTTGATTCCTTGTGTGCATCTTCAAGAAAGGCAAGAAGGAGACTCCCAGAGGATCCTGGGATCTACACACTGGTCAGCTCCTGCTAAGTCCCTGGGAAGGTGAGGGAGAAAAATCCTCATCTGAGCTACTTTCACTCATGGAAAAGATAAGAAGGCCACAGGGAGCAGCCCTATGACTTACATACCAGGGGCAAATCCTGCACAGCCAATCTGATTGCTTTCTACAGGGACATGGGTGTGTGGAAAAGGTGAGGGCAGCAGGTGTTATACAACTTGACTTTGGCATGATGTCTTGCAGACTATTTACTGCCACACCTGTGAGATATAGGCTGGGTCTGTGGACAATGAAATGGGTGGAAAACTGGTTGGACTTCCAGGTTCAAAAGGTTGTGATGGCAGCATGAGGACCAGCTGGTGGCTGGTTACTAGTTCTGTGCCTCAGAGACTGGCTGTGGGATCAGTACTGTTTAAAGCCTTCCTCAATGACATCCATGATGAGTTGGACCACACTCTATGACAGTTTGGACAGGACACCGAATGGGGAGCAGCAGTCAACATGTTGGAAGGCAGGGAGCAGTAGTCAACATGTTGGAAGGCAGGGCTGCTATTCATAAGGCAGTACAGTCTGGAGAAATTAGCTGATGGAAAACTCATGACATTTGTTAAACGAAAGCCCGTGCAAAGCTGGACCTCTGTGATGGACTGCAGCAGGACAGGCTGCGGCCATACAGCTGAGGGCAGTTCTGCAGAAAAAGCCCTGGTGGAACACGGTGTGATCAGGAGGCAGGAGTGCACCAACACAACAAAACAGCCCCCACATACTAAGCTGCACCAGCAAGGAGCAAGGGTAAGGGATCCTGATGGGATGGTCAACACTTGTAAGCCTGCTGTTAGTGTGCCATCCTGGGGTTTGGGCTCCTGGTGCACGACAAGCCCTGACGTACAGGAAGAAGATCAGTGGAGAGCTCCTGTGATGGCAGAGTTTGGAGAGAGGGGTATACAAAGGGAGGTGGATTGGTTTAGTTTGGGGAAGAGGAGGAAAAGGGGAGAGCTCACTGCTGTCTGCAACTGTCTGGTGGGAAGCTACAGAGAAGAGGGTGCTAGGCTCTGCTTGGTGGGGCAAAGCAATAGGATGTGAGGAAACAGGCACATGCTGGAATATAGGAAACACCCATTAGGCTTTAGGAAAAGCATTTACAGCATGAGGATGGTAAAATATTATAACAAGACCTGGTGTGATCCTTGGAGACGTTCAAACCTCAGATGACCTTGGAGACATTCAAACCTCAAACTCCTGGAGCAACCTGATTTAACTAGGCCTGCTTCTAGCAGGGATTTGAAGTAGACAACCTCTAGAGTTCCCTTCCAATATAAATTATCCAGTGACTACTTTGTTATGCTGAATTACTTCAGTTAAAGTGAGTCTAACTCTTTAGAGAATAAATTTGGAGGAAAATGAATTCTTAAGCACAAGTTTGAAGTGGTTAAGAACAAATTTGACAAATGTTTTGGGAGAATTGTTTTAACTATGAGAAATGTTTTAAATATATCATACCAAATATATTTTATGATACTTACAGGTACAGAAGCTTGCCTTGCTGCTGGGATGATGCTTTTTACTAGAACTGTAGTTTTCTCTTTGGCAAACAGTAATGCTTCCCCACAGGAGGATGCCAGGGTCTGTGCCACATACAGATGCATAGAGAATCAAGGTACCCTTTGAAGTAGGCAGAAGGCACACATTCTATCTGCTCTGAATGATCTGGGATTTTTGCTTTTAGCCCGAATTATGCTTGCCTAGCTGAACAGAAAATGCCAAACAGAATTCTTAAATGGAAAAGAATAAAATGTGTTGAATTCCATCCACATTTCACTCATAATTATCACGTTTCAAGCCATACACTGAATATACAGCAGCTATAAAAGAAGAAACAATTAACAATTCTTATCAATGTTTAGAGATTGTCTGAAAATCACTTACACAAGAGGAATGTGCCACTCCCTCTTAGAGACCTAAGGTGAGTTCTCCAGGGCAGTAAAGTATTGTAACTGGTGCTGGCTAAGAGACAAGACTTTGGAAAAATGCCCACAGGCAGGAGAGGTTGGCACCGTCCCTCTTCCCTTGCAAGAGAAAGGAAATATCTTCAAGGTGTTATTGACACTGACCGTAGCTTAAAGGAAAAGTAGATGAAGTGTTTTCATTGCAGAAGAGAAGGGGACCTCTTCTGTAGGTCCCTTGATGAAGGTTTCACTTGTGATGAAGCAGAGATCAGTTGTGCTGAATCCTTTCCCTGGCCTTAAAATGGCAATGGAGTCACACCTGAGACTCCTTGTTGTGTGCGGGCTGTGACCATTGGTGTACGTTAAAAGTATGCTAGCAAGTTTATCATCCTTTCCTGTTTGTTTTTAAGAAGAAGAGAAAAAAAAAAAAAAAAAAAAAAAAAAAAAGCCTGCAGGCTGTATTGCTTGCTTGCCTGCTGTGTCTATGCTCTGCGAATATCTGTGATAATGGGTTGAGACTCTCACAGTGCTTATGTCGAAGGGGTCTTGCTTTAAGGACTGGCACCGTGTGATACAGGCATTGACAAGCTGAGCACTGGCTCAGTGGCTATGGTGTGCGCAGAAGCAGAACCACAGACATAAAAAGAAATATACTGGTAAACACCCAAGCCCAAGTCCTACTAGCAACAAAGCCTTCAGATGTGGATCAGGGCGTATGCTCTTTCTCATTTCCTTTCACACGACATCGCTCCATTATTCTTGTCTTTAAAAGTCATTTATTGGCATGGCACTGAACATTACTACATAGTGCCAAAGGCACATCAGTCTCAAAAATATTTTAGTGTAAATATTTTTCTGCAGTAAATACTTGTATGAAATGGATATCAGTGATTTGGACAAATCATTGGGAGCACAGGTCCATAATTACTCCCACTTCCTAGCAACCCATCTTCTTCATTAAAATTTGGGAGAGATGTTTCATTGCTGGGTTTACAAATGAAGATCTAACTTTTTGTTCCAGTGTGCATTCCCTCTTTTATCTTGTAGAGCAGTTTCAGGACGTACTTCCATGGCCTTTGCTAAATTCTCCAGACTGGTTTTGCAATGGTACAACACCTCCTTGTCCTTTTTAGTGTTTTGTCTTGCTGCAGAAAGCTACCCCTATCTGAGGCAATAGAAAAAAAAATAAAATAAAAATAAATTATAAACAAACAAACAAACAAACAAAAAATTAGAGAAAACTGTGAACTGTGAGTGACACACTTGTATTTTTTTAATCCCATGCTCTGCCACAGGGAGATGTTTGTCTGAGACAAAAAGGTTCTCTTTCTGCAAAATGATGTGGTGCTTCATGCAAGGTTGGCAGAGGTTTTGGAAGGACCTGAAACAGGGAGCACGGTGCAGTCACCTTGCTACAGCTCCCTGCAGATGCTCACCCCACTGCAGTCCTCATGTCGGGAAAGATGAGGGCTCCCCGCACCTCAGCAGGGTCTCACCCAACCCATGCTGCCATGGCTTGACCTGTGCCAAGGGAGAGAAGCAAGCAACCTGCCCGGCTGCACCCTCGTCAAGGAATTTGCTGCCTGCTCCTACTGAGCAGCCCATCATGCTGCCGCTGGCTTTGATGGTTGACTCACAGCGGCCTACGCAAAACCAAGGGTGCCAGGCTCAGTGAAACTGCACTTTCAGCACTTCTGCACAACTGAAAACCCACGCAGTTGTCCTCAGTTTTCCCTCAGCAGGTCTCTTTGCCCAGTGCCACTGGGCTGGGAGGGACAGAGGTCCTGGCATGCCAGCGCTGTGGGGCAGCCAAGAGCAAAATCAAGCCCTGTGCAGGGCATTGCAGTGGTAGTGCTGTGTGTGGGCCCTCGGAAGAACCCAGGGAGATGCAGTGGAGACCGATGGTCAGGCTGGAAGGCCAGGACTACCTCCTGGGAGCCCCACAGGCTCCGGCTGAGCCCTGCAGGGACCAGCTGGGCCCTGCAGCAAACACAGCGCTGCGCTGGGGGCAGGTCCACCTGCCCGCTTCATTCCGCCACCCGCCAACCTCACCTCATTTTAAAAACAGATTTCAGTCAGTTTTCTTAATGCTTTGGTCTGCTTCTCCTCCTGCTGGCATTCCAGTTAAATTACTTCTGATACTGAAGATATCGCAAGGCAGAGCTGGTAAAACGGCCTGAATGGGACAGAGATCTGCTTGTTTAGGATTGCAACTGAGAAATACTGTGTTATGTCTCCAGTGCAGATTTAATAACTACTTCTTTGCACAGAAGGTTAAGGCAGAAAGAAGATGATCTGGAGCTGAAATTCCCTTTTTGAAGACTTTCTGAACAGCTTTCTTAAAAGCACAGAACCAAAAAAAAAAAAAAAAAATCATTTAAATTTCTGCATACAAAACCTCCCCTTGTTAGGGAAATGAAAGACATTTTGCAGAGTAGCCTTTGTTACTGCAGAAAGGAAAAAGCTTGTTGGTCACAGTAGTCAGAAGACCTATGTTTTTATTTCCAGCTGAGCTGCACGTTTCCTGTGTGACCTTGTAACTCCCCCGTACCTCCGTTTCCCGTTTGTAATGCTGGATAATAGATATGATGGCAAAGCCAGGCCGATACTCAGATTGCAGAAACTCTTTGCAGCTCCATGTCAGGGTAGCTGGCAGTCTGAAGTGTCCTTCTGTGAACTGGGAAACTCCTGATATGTGGTGAGAGGGCCGGGGTGCCCTCTCCTGTGCTGAGAGGAGGAGTGTGTCACTCCCTTTTCCTTTGCCTTCATTTTCACAGACATTGGAGAGGCTGCTTTGGGAGAAATGTGGTCTTTTTGGCACTCTGTGATGCTAAGGAAGCCCAGAGGTGAGAAAAGGTGTCAAAGCTTCATTGCAGGGGTGGATGGTAAATGAAGGAAACAGTCCTCAGACCACCAAAACTGCATATTGATGAGTCATTCCCACACCAGGTTTCTTTTTAGGTTTGTGTAGACTTATCCCTTTTGCCTTTCCTAGGAGACAATTGAGAATATTGCCTTTATATCTTCCATAGTTTTCTTCTTCTGACATTGATTTTAAGAGGTGATACCTTGCTGTCTAGGCATACCTGTACAAACTGATGTAAAATCCTACCATGCCTGCAAAACATGTTTTGTGCCTTCGTTTTGCCCAGGTTAGAACAGTTGAATTTCTATGTGATGGCAATGGGAAGTGACCCTCTCAATTTCTCCACCTCAACAGATGCCCTCCCAGCTGCTAACCAAGTGCTGTGCATGGCCATACTGGAGCACTGCAGCACATTTGACATGATTCCAGGGATTTTCCAGAAATATTGTTCCCAGCCTGAGCACAGAAAGTGTCTCTTGTAGCAAGTTTGGCAATCTGTGGCACATGTGCCAAAGACAACAAAGTGGTGAATTTCAAGTGATACTCAAGAGGGCAAACACGTGGCCAGCATGCAGCTGAAAGCATCCAGAGGCAGTAAAGGAGTGTCTCTGAGGTCCAGCTTCCCCCATGTCTAAACTGGTGAGCACCTGACAGTCCTGCTTCTGTGATCACCCAGCTCCTGCCTCTGCCTCCCTCAGCACATGGGATTTCCTTCTGGAGGACAGTGTGGGTGGAGGCTGGTGAGCAAATCCAGCATCCCACCATGACGTGGCAGGTGTGCTCTCATGCCCAGCAACATGGGTACCCCATGAAGGTACAGGATGGGCACTGCAGGCTCTCCTCAGCACACTGGAACCAAGGGTGTTTTGTGCAACCATTGCCAACCTATTGTAAATAAAAACTAACTCACCACTCATGCCTACCACCCCTCTATTAGGATCACAGCTTGTATTCATGGATTTTCAGGAAGATCAGGCTGAAAAACCGCTGAACAATGAACTGGTGAACCAGTTCACTTCACACCAGCGCTTAGCTGTTTGAGAAACCTGGCAAGGAATTTATTTATTTATTTATTTATTTTTGCATTGGTTTAGGAGTTCAGGAAACAGTTTAAGGAAGATGCAACCTGGAAGTTCCTGTGTTTTTTCCTGTTAAGTAAGGATCATGTTTAGAAAACAATGAACCTGAAGTTCTGCCTCACCTATTTTAAACCATGTTCTTGCTGAAGGGAACAGATCAGTTCTCCTGCCAGAGGGCTTACTCTGAAACCTGGCGTCCTCCTTCTGTTCGACCCTAGTTTTTCACCGTGCCTGCTCTCCTCTGCTCAGACATGAAGCCTGCAGCTCTTTGAGGATGTTGGTGAAAAGCTAAAAGCAAAGCTCAAAGCTGAAGTCTGGGGCAAGATCTCCTCTGCTCCAGGACTCCATCTTTGGTCCCATGTCTCCAAACTGTCATGAAATGTTAACTAAAAGAACACTCTAAGTGATGCCAAATGGTATAAATACACATCACTGCCCACCTTCTGTGGGGCTACTGAAACGTAGATGGTGAATTGAAGGGCAGGCAGACCTCTGCTGCACTTGGGTGGAGGGATTCAAAATGCTTTTGAAAGGTTTCAGGCCAGAGCAACTTGCAGCACTGAAAGAGCAAATGGCTGCTTTTGGGTGCAGCCTCTCAGCAGTACGAATTGCACCAGCCAGCACTGGTGAACAGATGGACTCCAGCCAGGAGAGGCACTTCAGCCAGCGCAGGGTAGAAATGGGAGCTCTTGGCAGGGAGTCTGCAGAAGGCAGCAGCAGAGCGGTCCATGCAGGAATACAATGGCAATACCGTTTCCCATAGACTGAAATAATGAATCATGGCTTCCCCTTGCTACTGTCGTTCACATAACCTTTACAATAATTTATAATTAGATTAGTTGCCCTTTGGATAGGTACACATACTTTTTTTTTTTTTTTTTTTTTTTTTTTTTGGTGTTGCTAGGGTAACTGATGATTTCCTTATTTCATCCTGTGCAGGGGGAAATTTTACTTCCTAGTGAGCCTGAACTCAGGACTCTGTGAAAACAAATACTTGTTTATCAGGAGTTTCAGTGCTTCTGCAGTTATCAGTCAGAGGACTCTCAACCTGTTTTATGGGGGAATGATTGCATTTTTTCATTTTAGTGATTTTAGTGTTAAAGAAGAGCAAGTATAACTTGCTTGAATTGTTTCACTCTAAAACAAAAAAAAAAAAAAAAAAAAAAAAAAAGAAAAAAGGACTTTTTCATTTTAAAAGGCTCTTGACACTTTCTTACAAACTTTTACCCAGCCTGTTTGCTTTGCTATTTTTTCTCTTCTTAACTAAAGTACAGTAAAGTACACACACACTAAAAGAGCCAGAGACGTCTCTGTGGGTGGATGTTGGTCTGCCACCACTGACCTGACCAGTCCTCTCTTTTGAAGAACAGAAGCTGAAGTTTTACAAACTGAGGAACTAGGGGGAGAATTTCTGCCAAGGGAATTCTCTCCTTCCCACAGACATGGAGGCTTGAAAACAGAGGGAAGCTACAACAGATGGAAAGTTCTGGAGAACCTAACACACACCTTCAAAACAAACAGCAAAATTCCCCAGAATGCCTGCCCTCTGCCACTCTGCAGAACACGACAGACGCTGCCTGGCTTCTGGAAGAAAATTATCAGCATGGCAGATGTGGTGGGCAGCTGGCTCAGTAACGCCTCCGAGCCCTGCGTGCTGTCTTGCAGCAGCCTTCTCCATGGGCAGCATGCACACTGCAGGCAGCATGCCCCTGGGCAGCCAGCCTCTGGTGTGAGCAAGTGGACCAGGAGGGATGGCAGTGCCCTGGGAGGAGGCCACTCATGGGTTACAGCAGAAAGTGCCAGAGGCTTTATGGAGGGTATTTCCCTTCTCTCACTGCACCTCCCATCCATCCTGTTCCAGCAAGTTTATCTCTGAATGCTCTGGCTTTCCCTCAGCAGTGGAATGGAGAAAGTCAGCCCCAGACACCTCCCCACCTGCATCCATGCAAGACACCCACATGGCTGGCTGTGGGCACAGAGCTCCTCTGGTCATTGCTAGGTGGTTGCAATCATGCCAAAGCCTGGGGAAACACCTCCAGGAAATGCTGGCTGCAAGTTTAGAAGTAACTTAAAGAGTTACAGGACAAAGGTGAGAACATTTTATTATTTAATCTGTCAGAAAGTTCAATGCAATTCAAGGTTATTGTAATAAATAGAAATGTTTACTTAACCTTTCACCACCTGATTCATCATTAATTGTATGATATGTCCCCAGTGACACAGCGATGTATAACTATAACCAAGAAATGAGCAGATAAGAGCTTTACAGTGCATATCTCTGGTTTTATATAAAACAGCACATTGAAGATAGGCACTTCCCAGAATGTAGCTGTAGATGTATATTCTACCCACAGTGTGTTGACCAGATGAGGTTTTACACAGCAATTGAACCCCTAAGAAGCACTTCAAACTGGCATCTTGAAGGCTTCCACAGTTCACATTTTTCTCTCTACCTCCACCCTCCTTTCCTGCTAAGCATTTGCTATAATACTCTTGGAGAAAGTGAAAACAATAAAGAGAATAAAATGGTTAATCTCATTCTTCCTACGTGACCACAGCAGAGAATGTTATTTTGAGTCACTATGGAATAAAAGACACAGTTATTCATCAAGAGAAATGATTTAGCTCAGCATGTGTCTTGAACTGCTGATGGGATGTGAAGTCTATGCTGTGCTTGTTCTGAGGTTTAATTTTATTGATAAAAAGACCAGTGTAATGCTTTTTCAGATAAATAATTATTTGTCAAGAAAAAGATATCATTCATAATAACCAAAGATATTCATAAGGAAGAATTATTTACAAGTTATTTACAAGTCATCAAAATGTTTTAATTTTCTTTTCAGTTGATAATTTTTAAAAGTACAATCTTTGTTTCTAAAAGAGTTTTCTTTCAAAGATCATTCTGAAAAGTTTATGGTCAATCATTTAGTTATCAAAGACCATTGAGAATAAGTCTGTGGTCAAAATCAAAACAAAACTTGTCATAACACTTGGAATTTCCAGATTTCCACCTTTAATTCTTTTTTCTTTTTTTTTTTTAATTTTTTGACCTTTTTCCTAACTAGGCTTGGGACTTGTTTTCTACATTGAAAACTTGTATTGGGAAGCAGAAACTATTTCTCTCTTGAAATTTTGAGATATTTATTTAGTTAATAAAAGGAAAAAAAAAAAAAAAAAAAAAAAGCACAACATCTGGAAGCAGCTGGAAGAGTAACTCAAATCATCTTGCAAGTCCTGAGTTTCTTCCAAGACCACTCAATTCTTTTCTCCTGGAGAGCTGCCACTTCATACATAAATTAGTGGATGGTCAGAAGAACTGGAACTATTCATTCTTGGTAAGATTGACTCTTGTTGAACGTGCGGGGAATTTTAAGCCCTCTTGGATATCTTGTTGCATCAAGCTGGACATTTTGTTTATCACTTACCTTTCCCAGAACAGTGGTTGTACAGTTTGGTAGAGACCCCATCTTGTCACCTTTAGGTTCATGGAGAGAGAGTGGAGTTCAGTGGTGTCTCCAGAGCTTTGCTAGACAAGGGTAGTACATGGGTTCTGCACCAGAGTGAACATGGGAAGGGGTGGCTACTCATGGGACGAAAAGTGATGCCCTCAAACTGGCCCAACTCACTGATTTTCTCTGTTGAAATGTACGATTGGAGCATCCTTGCAGCAGTTGCTTCTAAGCCAAAGTGGGGAGATGTTACGTAGGGAGAATCATTCACAGAAAGTAACTGTATAGGTGACTCTGGTTAAGCCTACAGCTGTTAGTGGGGAAGTAGAGGTTAACAACATTGCACACTGAGTGTCATTTCTCTGTAGATATATCTTTTAACTTGAAAAAAATAATAATCCGGAGAAGTCCTTCAGCAGTAAAAGTCTTTTTTTCCCAGAAAGTTGGAGTCCATCTGAAGTACTCAGGGTAATTAATTAATTAATTAATTAATTAAAAATTTAAACTGTAGCATGAAGAAATAACTTCAGATTTGCAGTTGCCTGACTAGAAACAGAGTAGTTGCATTTTAGAGTGCCAATGGTGTTCTTTACATTTATGAAAAGCAAATGATAAAGGTGGAAAATACAAAGAATACCGACTCTTGCATGACAGAGCATCTCCTCTCTGACTTCTAAAAGGTGATGAGTCTTTATCACCTCAGATCTCGGAAGTGGTACAAAACTGATTGCATTTGAACACTGACATTATGTGAAGACACAATCTTTAAAGTGGCTATGCCCTTCCATTCTACAAAACAAAGTAAATAGCAAAATTATTCAGCCGTTCACACAGATCGACACTAGCAGGCTAACACCAGGAAATTAAATCAATAGGTAGGTTACTCCAGAAAACACGCCCAATACATGGTGTTAACCTGTGTAGTGGGATTATGTGGCAAGGTTTTGGTAGCAGGGGGCTATAGGGGTGGTTTCTGTAAGAAGGATCTAGAAGCTGCCCCGTGTTAGGTAAGGGCCCCACTGCTGACCAGAGCCAATCCACTAAGTGATGTTATTTGAGCCTCTGTGAGAGCAGATTTAAGACAGGAAAAAAACACTGCGCCACACATTAACTGGGAGAGTGAGAGGAGTGAGGAACAGCCTTGCAGACACCAAGGTCAGTGTAGAAGGAGGGGGAGAGGCACTCCAGGAGCTGGAGCAGAAGTCGCCTGTGGTCTGTGGTGAGGACCATGGTGCAGCAGGTTGTCCCCCTGCAGCCCATGGAGTACCACGGTGGAGCAGGGTTCCACGCTGCAGCCCATGGAGGAGACCACGGTGGAGCAGGTGGCCCTGCACCGATGGAGGCTGCTGCCTGTGGAAGACCCCTGCCAGAACAGATTCCTGGCCGGACCTGTAGCCCGTGGAGAGGAGACCATGCAGGAGCAGGTGACCTGGCAGGAGCTGCTGCCCGTAGGGGACCCAGGTTGGAGCAGTTTTCTCCTGAGGGATGGACCCCGTGGTACGGACCCGTATCTGGAGCTGCCTGTGGGAAGCCCACGCTGGATCAGTTCATCAAGGGCTGTATCCCGTGGGTGGGACCCCACAGCACAGGGGACAAGAGTGACGGAGAAGGAGTGGTAGAGAAGAAGTGCTGTAGACTGACCATAACCCCCATTCCCTCGTCCCCCTGCGCCGCTCGGGGAGAGGAGGTGGAAGAGGGTGGATGGGGGGGAAGGTGCATTTGGTTTCTTTCCTTTGTTTCTCACTTCTCTAGCTTGTTAGTAATAAGCAATAAATCTTACTATCTCCCTATGCAATGTCTATTTTGCCCATTACTACATGCCACAGGGCATGTGGAAAAAATGTGTGCAAATATTTTAGTTATGCACCTATTTCATTTCTTCTGGCTTCTTTGGCTTCACGGTTGGTAAGCTACATAGCAGGAGCTCATTACATGCCATAAAATACACAGAAAATCTGAAAACCTTAATAATAATTTACATGTAAATAATAATTAATATTACGTGTAATAATTAATATTACATGTATATTACTTACAGTACTTTCTGTGTTTCAGGCACCAAAACAATTTTAATGAAATCAATTACACATAAAATGTCTATTTCAAGCCATCTCAATCCAAATTTTTACTGCATCCACAATCCTTTGTTTTAGCTCTGGAGCTCTAGCAAAGAAAAAGGAGTTTCCTCCTCTGTTTTCGAGCAGTATCTTAAAGATGTTAGGAATATCATAAGAGTGAATCCATGCAGTTTACTTGAATAAATACTTGTGTTCACTTTGTTGAGGTTTCTGGCCAAATGCGCCTCATCCTCAGTAATATATTGGATATATAGGCATAACTATCATCTCTTCAAAGAAGGAACTACTCCTGCATAGAATATGTAATAGTACCCAGAAAATGTGTAAGAACGGCCAGAGCAAAGGTAAACAAATGTTAACCAGGACTGCTACACTATTTTGTAAGACAAATAATAAGATGAGCATGCAGCCAGTGGTTATGCTTCCAACCATGCACAGCTGGATTATTGCCAGCTGTGTTTCATCTGTGTGCTTGTAAGCACGTACCTGTTTAAATCCTCTGTTGCTTGCTTTTAAGGTCTCCCATGGACCAGGCAAAGGCTGTTCCTCAGTCCTTTTCAACATTCAGAACACCATCCTCCATCCTGTGATGCATTCTGGTCTTTTTGGCATGCTGTTACTTCTGTAAAGGAGCTTTTTTCCAAACTCACCTTACTGTGTTTCTTGGCTGTCACAAGGGATGCTACTTCCATCCCTCAACAGGGGAAAATAAGCTTATCACCCTCTTCCAGAAGCCAGCTAGCTATCATACTGCCACTGGATGGGAGACCAACGATTTTCCAAATGACCTCAGCACAAAATTGCTCCTCTAGGTTTGCAGTGCCTATGGTGTGAACACCGGCGATTAAGACAACTCTAGGCAGGTAAGTGTGGGAGGGATTTCCACAGTAAATGCCTTCGTACTCAGTCACATAGAGTTTGTGACTGACAACAAAGCACCTGGTTGTTTAGACCTTAGTGAACAGGGAAAAGCAGGACAGTGGAGTCTTACTCGTGTTGCATTTCACCTGGTGGAGGGCAGAGGGAGTAAAGTGGAGTCTGTTAAAAATAAGGCTCTTTGACTCAGTGTGGAGAACCTTGTACATTCAAGTGTTTGAGGTGAAAATTGCATAGTAAGAATCTTTCTGACCTGATCTTCTGTTTTTCTCTGTGAGCACGAGGTTTTCTGCTTTAACCTCTTAACCTGGGACCTCTCTTCCATAGAGATGCAGGAATGTTAGGTGAAAACCTCCAGAGGGGAGAATAAGTGCATTCTGCTGTGATAGTGGAAAAGCCTAGGCCAAGGTCCCATTGAGATGAGTGGCTGGAGGCCAATGGAGTGGCAGCAAAGGCAAATGTCACCCTTCCCTTCTGCTTAAAGAGGTGCCATCCCAGAGTCATCAACGGCATTCCTGCAGCGTGCCTACATCACATCAGCATGCACTACTATCTGCCTGGAGCTGGTCTTGACCAAAGACTGCTGGGTTTGGAAAGACAGCCTCTGTGTGCTTTTACCAGCCATTTCCAGCTATTATGCTCTTTAATTAGTGAAATAAGTAGAAAAGTAATCAGCATAAAATTGGTGTCCACAATTCATTTATCAGACTCTGTGGATTAATTAGTTCCAGTGGATGGCCCTCTTTTCAAAGGCACTAAAATTCACTGCTCCTGTGTGTGTTGGTGGAAATGTGTACATTTTTGGCCACCCTTACTGAGAAATCTGATATCTGTTACCAATGAATGAACTAATGAAGCCTTTCACTCTTAGGTCACGCAAACTTCTGAGCAATGTGAAGCTGAGGTACATAGGCAAAACAGGGTAATTTTCTGCATAATATCGGCAAAACAGGGTAATTTTCTGCATAACATCCGTAAGGAAAGCATTTTTCATTTTTCCTTTTAACACTGAGCCTCCAGCTATCAGCATTGTGACTTATGAATTTTAATATAAATTCCATTCTTTTTCTTGCCTGCATGTTTCAAGATTTTTCCTTGACTAATCTTAGCAGTGCCCCTCTAATCATGATTAACATTGCACTTAATCAGGAAATGGGATTAGAAAGGGGTCTGAACATGTAGGCATTCATAGAATGACTCTGAAAGACTGACCACAAGGCTGTGGCTGTGGGTGGCTGCATCCGTTTGTATCATTATTGAGAGACAAATATCCGGAGGCTTCAGTGGAAAAAAAATAGTCAGGAGGAGAGAGGAAGTTTAGGGTATTTAGAAGATCTGCTAAGTCCCTTAAAATTGAAAAGGAAGGATCCGCTGAACACTTATTAAGAGGAGCAATGAGAATTGCTGGTGATTTTTGCTGGTATTCTGATCAATTCAGCTTGTAATTTTTATTTTTAGATAGCTGTTTCACAGCATGGTTGAAGTTGGAAGGGATCTCAGGAGATCATCTAGTCCAGCTCCCCTCAATGTGCTCACCCAGAGCACAATTCACTATATATTTTTCTCTATGATGTTTAAAGATGTTTTGGCTAACTCTGGCTTCAGAAATTGTGTTATGACAGGTTTGCATTTTCTTGATTCTGCCTCTAGGTGCATGATCTTTTAGGAAAGAAAGAAGATATAAGACATATTACTAGCAATCACACTTTACACTGGGGTCCTGATGTCATGAATCTCAATTCCTATGAGGTACCAAGGCTAAAAGTTGTATGAATGGGCACAAATAACAAAAATGCCTGCGTTCAGCAGTTCAGTTAAAAACATTTTCCCCTATCCGGGAAATAACCAATGTGTTCCAACTGGCCATTGAACATTACCAAGGAGCACATATGGGTCATGATCCTTGGTCTTATGTTCTCTTTGAAGATATATGCAAGGTATGTCTCGTTTTCATATATGAGAATTAAAAAAGATTATACAAATCTAAAAATTTTAGAAGTAATGACTGAATGATCTAAATAAAATCCCTTTAGTGTTGGAATTTACAATTGCAGCTTGCATCAAGTGAGTCTTTTCCCAGAATTCAGAGGGTATACTGACACCTAAGTGAAACACACAGGTTCAGACTGGGGAGTTGTCAGGTAATCTGAATTACTTAAATGTATTCATTATTAGCTGGGTTAAAACAGCTCCACACAGTTGTGGAACCTGTGTAATTGCTGCTGCAGAAATGAATGGCAAAGGATAGATAATCCCTGGTGCAAATTTTTTCTGTGTGTAAATGGATGCAGCCCGCCCTTAATGGCTAAGCAGGTGATTTACACCCTGGCAGGCTCCAGAGAAGTGACACCACTGGGGTGGTGATGAATGCCATGAATGAATGCCATGGGTTGAGCCATTGTAGCCCATATGAATGCAGAGCAAATGGGAAATCTACGCAAAGGTAGATCTACGCCAAAATCATACAAGAGTTTACTGGTATTTCCACTTTCACTGGTCCTCTGTCATGTATGCAGTGCTTTTACTTTTTCAGATCTCATCATAATGAGGTACCTATATGGGACAAGACTGTGAAAGATGCTTGTGGATCAATGAGCAAGACAAGGTTGCACCAGAGAGGGGGTCGGCACAATGGGTAAGAAATGGCAGAATAAGAGAGAAAAAATGATTAGTAACCATGTTCAGAAAGCTTTTAAAATAGAAGCCAGGAAAACTTTATAGTGGGGTCAGAGCTAATGGAAGAGATGTGGATAAAATTATAAACCTAAAATATTACCTTGTCTTAGCATTAGGTCTTCTCTGAGAAGAGAAGCCAGAGGCAGTGGATTAAATGAAAGCAGAATGAAGGAAGAAATTATTTGTGTATTCAGAGCAGAATAAGCTGAATATATCATCTATGAAATGGGAGGGTTCAAAGGTATTCATAATGATTGAGAAGAATGTCAGGAACAAGGTCAAAAAGGAAACAAAACTTAATTTGTCTAGAACAGAGGCTAAATCAGAGGTGCTTATGCACAGAAACAACAGGATAACAGTTGGGTATTTGAACAGTTTTATTGCCAAAGGATAAGGCAGAAGTACCCAGAGAAAATGCAGGCTTTAAAGGACAAGTGCCAAAAACTATAGGAGAAAAGGGTAAGCCTATCATGCAAGTTAGGGAGGGGCAGCCAAATGTACACAAAGGAAGGACTGAGTTATGAAAGCCAAAAAAAAAAAAAAAAAAAAAAGAAGACAAAGCATCCAACAGGTAATGATTGATAATCAAAGGAAAAAGTAATTTGGAAAGCTTTCCATCCTGTAGTACATAAACAGTAATTATTATGAGTAACAGGAAGAAAAATCCCAGGACTCTCATTAGATCCAAAATAGATTGTAAATCCAAAACATAGGAAGAGGAAGAAAGCATGTACAATATTGTTTCCTAAAGTAGTAAAAACTAGACCCATGAGATACATTGAGTGCAACAAGGCATTTGTTTGAATGAATTAAACTTGGACATTGCATATTACAGTTTCCATTCAGCCTGAGAACTAACTAGCTAGTGTTTACTTGACCTTCCACTCCCACTGTACATGGTGGCTGGAAAAACAGTTGTGCCATTCACAGATATTCTGTGTATTTCTGTTGTGCTTGTACCTGCTTTGGGCTGTTTGCGTGTGTCTGTGTCTATATGCAACTCCAAATTTCATTCACAGGCAGTTGGCAGAAGGCAGCTTACCACATCTCTTTAGCCCCAAATGCTGAAGCTCAAGGCAACACAAGTAGCAGTGAAGGGCTGCTGTGTGAACCCACAGTGGTGGGATGAGCACTCACTGCATGCGTTTCAGCAGAGAGAAATGGGCAGGTGTTTGATTAAGCACGTTTCATCTGTGTGGTTAATCAGGTAAGTGGTTACTGTGGCTACAGTCAGAATAATGACTGTCATTTGCTCCAGCCCATTAGACAGCAACTTGATTCCTAGTGGTTGGTTGTAAACATGAAAACCTTGCCAGTTCGCCAAAGCTCAGCTTCCTGAAGCTCAGGGGCAGGGTGAAATGGGGGCCACGGGGAAGGGAGTGTCGGTGGCAGTCGGCCACGTGGCAGCATGCCCATCGCTGCACCTGCAGCAGGCGCCCAGGGCACAAGAACCTACACCTGGAGGTACTACTCCCACCTCATCTCCTGCCCCTCTCCACGCTGGCAGGAGGCACTCCAGCTTCACGGCGAAGCTTGGTTAGGAGGGGATGAGGCAGCTTTTGATGCAGGGATATAAACACAGAGAGAGAGGGTGAAGAAATTAAGGCTAGTTGGAAGGCAGGTGCAGATAATGGTGAGCCAAGGATCAACCTTTGCTTGTTGTGGTTGGAAGGAGCATGGCATGGGAAGGGCTAGAGATTGAGATGGGTTTTCTGTAACAGTGACTCATTAGGAGTTTCATAAGCATTGTGATAGGAACTCAGTACCTAGCTGCTGAAAATAGGCTGGATAAAGCACTAGAAGCAGATGTCATAAGAAGTAGACAATCGGTCTGAACAGAAGGCAGATTGCAGTGTGTAAAGTTTTTCTGTGAAAATACATTTGCTTTTATGAAAGATGAGATCATTTCTCACTGAGCCCGTTAACCTGCAGCAACATGTAAGCCTTGATTTTGTAAGAAACAGGTGTGGATAAGCTGAGTCACAGGCCAGACATACTATCTATGTCCTAGATGTATTTGTGTTTAATGCCATTCCTTGAAGGTACCAGACCTTGTCAGTCCCTGTCTGACCACAGGAGTCACTAAAATGACGCAAAGTATTGTGCAGCATGGAATTTAATCTGATACGGATCAGCTGAGATCCTGGTGCTGTTGTACCAGTTTTGTGACAATCTAAGCAAATACCAGATGTTTTACCTGCATTTCTTAGAGGGCACACAGTGCTTTGGTACAATTATTAAAACATCATTATCAGATGGAACATACAGACCCAGTATCCTAGAAAATAATAAAATAGACTTACACCTTGATAAATGTCAGCACAAATTCAAAAGAAAAGCAGATCTTTGTTAGTTTTGTTCTTGTTGTTTTTATTGTTTTGATTTGATTTTTTGTTGTTGTTGTTTTTTATATGCCTGCACCCCTTCCCTTCCCTTCCCTTCCCTTCCCTTCCCTTCCCTTCCCTTCCCTTCCCTTCCCTTCCCTTCCCTTCCCTTCCCTTCCCTTCCCTTCCCTTCCCTTCCCTTCCCTTCCCTTCCCTTCCCTTCCCTTCCCTTCCCTTCCCTTCCCTTCCCTTCCCTTCCCTTCCCTTCCCTTCCCTTCCCTTCCCTTCCCTTCCCTTCCCTTCCCTTCCCTTCCCTTCCCTTCCCTTCCCTTCCCTTCCCTTCCCTGTCATAATGCTTTTTGATACATTTTTTTCTGACTAGTCAAAATACCCAATATATTCCAAAGTCTTTGTAGAGCTAGATGCGTATTCTGATCACAGCAAGTCTTATTTATCTGTTTAAAAATTTCTCTTCTTTGGCTCTGGCAGATGTCTAATTGCGAAACTGAAATAATTTATAAATATTTATGGAATAAATAATTATAAATTTAATTAATTACTTATAATAAATATTTAATTTATTATAATTATTTATAATAATTATAAATTTAATTTAATTTATAACTAAAATTAATTAAATTTATAATTATTTATGGAATACATAATTATAAATATTTATGGAATATGTAGCTACAGGTCAACTGTTATTTTCAAAATACTGACTACTAATTAGGAGGCTCTTCAAGCACAGACATAGTGTCAAAGGCTCAGTCAAACCTTAAAGTGACCCAATCCCAATGCTCTTGAAACTGTTTGGCAATTTTATCAAAGAACGAACTTCAAAAGATGCTAGTAAGACAATTACATGAAGCATTGTGCTTTTGTGACATAGCAAAAATTGGTAATATTTAGCACATGTTTGTATGTGTAGAGAAATGTATGGTCTGATGACAGTGAATACTAGTTACCCATTTCAAAATTTCTGTTCGTCCTTGGCAAAGTTTGCCAAGTGATACGGAGTGGAGAGTCTTAAAAACTGGTCTCTAGGTATGTTGCTTATATCTATGTTAGTAGCTGTGGGAGCTGCCCATTGCAGGCAGAACTGAATATCACTGTATTTTTTTTTTAAACTGCTTTAAGCATGTGACAATGTTAATGGGACTTATTCTCACAGATCGTTGTGGATACAGGAACCTTGAAGGAAGGAGGAGGAAGTACGCTCTATAGACCCTGAAAAATACAAGAAAAAGTAATTCAGGAAAAAAAAAAAAAAAAAAAAAAAAAAAAAAAAAAGCAGGAAAAAAAAATGTAGTGGGTTTGCCTACTTAGCTATGTTGTGGACTTAACATTATAATTTTCAGGTGGAGAAAGTGTTTGGGAGGTGCTGAAGATGAGCTCCAGGGAGATTTGGCACTGAGCAGAAGTGCAACAAGCAGGGCTTCCAGAGTAAATATTATTTCAATGGGGACACTTCTGTCTTTGTGAGGTTGGTATGGTTGGGTAATTGTGAAAAGAGGAACTTCTGTTGCCCCTCACCACCCACACACTTCCTCATCAGCTTTAAACTTGATAACGCAGTCTGTAAAACACCGCTGTCTTTTCTGCCCCTTGCTGATGACAGCAAGTACCACACATCCAAGAGGACAGGCTTTGCTCCTGGTGTTGTTTTACCAAAACCCCTCTTCCCCACTGCTATGTGGCAATGACCTTCTTTGTGTTGGAGACCTGGTGCTTGTCCTATGTGAGGAAGGTAGATACGTAAACAAATCCTTACTGTTCATTGGAAAAATACTCCAGACGCTGGGCAGCTGAGGTCCCTCTGTGCACTCACAGGTGTGAAGAAAGGAAAGGGCTTCCTGATATGTGAGGGAGCAGTGGGGTGAGCCAATGCTGGCAGGAGATATCATCTGAAAACCACTTCGAGGAGAAGGGACTTCTGCTACCACCATCCATACCTTTGGTAGGCATGTGCCCTGTATATCTCCCACCTCACAGGCTTCTTCCAGCACATCCCACCAATTTGGGGGAAGACCTAGTGGTGAGTGTGGTGTCTCTGAGTATGGTAAATGGATGGAAAAGGGCGTTCTGGAATTAGAAAGGTGAAAAGCAAACAAAAAGTCCTATCAGCTACACTGCAGTTAACAGAAAGTACACACAACCCTGGAGGCAGTTCAGACTTCCCTGCCTAGACAGTGCCCCTTGGCTTTGTTGCTCACCCACACATTTTGCAGATGCACAAGTCTGGGACAAGGCTGCTCCTCCTGTGGGGGCAAAATAATTGCTGTGGAGTTTTACTTTGATTTGTCTGAGCTAGTTTTGGACTTTACAGGCAGGCCTTGGATAAGGACAAGGAGGCTCTGGTGGTGTCTTCACCGCATCCTGGTGGGACTTCAGAGCTTCAGCTGGTCTTCTGTGCTGTTTGTGCTGCTGGACAGTGCCCACATGTGGTGTTGGGAAGGCTCCAGGGGAGCAGGGGCACTGGTTGCAGAGGGCTGGGCACCGGAGGTTCAGTGGGGCTTTCCTTCTGCAGGCGTTATTTACAGTTGGTATTAACGGATATGTCCTATTTGCAGCTGGAAGTGGGCAGCTCACTGAGTGCTTTTCTCCACCCCGGGTGAGATGGTGCTGCACTGCAAGCAGGCACAATAAGGCGTGTGAATCATACCATCCCAAAGGCCTGGCATCCGCCTGAGTCATGGTTCTGCTACCCTGTTATACAATTCCTTCCTGTTTTGCAGCATCGAAGGGTTTGTTGACCTTGTGACCTGCCCACGGCATGTTGAAGACTGACCGAGGTGCAAATGGAAGCATAGGCTGGGTACAGTATGCTTTATTTCCTACAAAATCTGAAAATCAACACCTATTTCAAAAGGAAATGAAATAAACTTTTGAAATGCCCTGCAGATTATCAGAGTTTTATAAATTCGGGGTCAGATCTTGAAATGCTCTTCCCATTCCATTCCATTAAGCTTAAGTCTAACATATTTGACATTTCCATCAAAACTACTTAGAAAGAAAAATGAAAATGACGAGTATTTAAAGTTTGCATGAGACACAAATATTAGATAATTGCTAAACAGTGTAGAGGCTGTATTATGGATTTAACACTCTGAATTTTATAGAAAATTATATACAACAATGTATGATAGCTCAGAGCAAAAATGCAGGCAACATTGTCTAAATGGGGACCGATCACCCTGATAAGATCCTTGTGGGTAGTATGAAAGCTTCCCCCACAACAGCAGGGCCAAAAAATAGTGTAAGAAGTCTACTGGGAAGTATTAAATGCAAATGCAGAGGTATTGTTTGTTTGGTTTGGTTTGGTTTTTGTTTTTTCTTTTTTTCTCCTGCATCTGCCACTGATATTGCTGTTTCTGCAGTACTATTAAAAATGCTGATAAAATACAGAGAATTCGTTGAGGAGCAACAGGGATGAGTAACAACTTGAAAAATATGTCCTGTTCTAGGAGACACAAAATAGTTGGTTTACCAGAAAGGAAGTTGGAAGATGATTTGATCACAGCTTGTCAGCACTCACAAAGCAAACCTTTGACTTTCATCTCTTAAATCTGGCAGATGAAAGTATCAGAAGAACCAGTGATTCTGGTTCTTCTGCATCTGAGCAAGACAGATCAAGCAACACAAAAGCAGATTAGAGAAGAAATGCAGATTTTCAGCCTCCAGGCTAATTACACTTTGGAACAATGTATTTAAAAATGTGGTAGATTCTTCAGATGAAAGTTTTAATTCGGAATTTTGTTGCCTAAAAGAAAAAAAAAAAGTCTGCTCCAGACAAATAAGAAATAGTGTAGAGAAATTTCGTGATGCTTTGTTCAAGAGGTTAGTATGAATGACTGAAGTGATTCCCTTTTGCCTTACACTATAGAAATGCCTGGTCTGTGATCTTAATTTAGTGTGCTTTCCAACATGAAGAAGTGGTGGATGGCATCTATGCTGCTCCTGTGTTTTCAGTGATATATTGCATTCCATTAGGAAGTGATGAAGTTAGTTTGAACCTTCTAGAAGCAAACAGAAAGTAGGTAGCTGCTGCCTAGGTAGGAACCAGACATAAAAGTCTCAGAGGAGTGGAATATAGGGTATTTTTGGAGGGAGCTAGGCAGAATTTACTGCTGCTCAAAAAGTTGATGGGTTGGCTGGAATCAACCATAGCTATGAGTCTCTGCCTACAGAGATGCAATGGTCAGGGGAAGAGATGTGTGTAGAGATCTTTTTGACCTAGTTGCTTAGAGTTTTCTCAATTAATAAAGTTAAGTGTTTTAGTTTCAGTTCTGCTAAAACTAAGCTTTTCTCACTTTAATGTATTTTTTGTCCTTTCTGAAGATCTCATTTTGGACAACTCCTAGGCATATTGCCTTCAAGGCTAGCCAAATTTAGGATATCCTGACTATTTATCTTTGCTTGTCTAAACTCTCCTCCAACTTCAAGAAGTAGTAAAAGCTTTTCTACTACTTCTCCATGGTGTGGTTCCCGTGTGGCATAATGGAAACACTGGAGCAGGTCCAGCAATGAGTATTATTCAGCTTATGCTTTCTGACAGTTATTAGTGAGGTATACTTGTTGGCAGTGCCTACAAGAATATTTGGTCGGGAGCTTTCACAGACTCCCCAGGTAATGTGAGCTATCCAGATCGTGCCATTAGTGTTTGACTTTCCTCTCCCTTTCTGCAGGTTACCTAAGCTTGTCAAGCCTGTTCTTGTCCTGTTCTCTCTTCTGTCCTCTTTGAAGCAGACAACTTCAGTTCTTTAAGTTTTTCCGTATAGGCTGTGTTTTCTAACCTCCTGATCATTCTTATTTTTCTCCTCTGAATCTCCCGTCATAAAGCATACATTTGTACATAGATTTCACTTTTCTTGAGAGAGGGCACCTGTAAGTGGGCAGAGAAATTGGCGAAAGATGTGTCAGTGGATCAGACAGAACTTCTCCCTGGTTCTCTCAAATTAGACACCTGATCAGACATCCCAGAGTGAGCTTTTCACCTTTCTTTCAGCAATGTAAGACTTTGTCTTGTTTAATTTAGAAACCACCTTCCTTCAGATGCTCTTCTGCAGGACTAAAGCCTCCTATCATTTCTCATGCCACATTTGAGCCATTTAATTGCCATTGTTTATCTGGAATTTTGCTCTTGTCACTACCAAAAATTTAACAGTATTTTCAAACCTTTTCTTTAATTTTTCAAAATTATGACAAACTCTAAATATGCTCTCCATCATGTCCAACCTTGTAGGTCATAACACATTTATGATGCACAAAAGAAATTCACTCTTTCATCATTAACTGTTAATGAGAACACTGAATACCTGTGGGACAGGCCCCAGGACAATTTACCCAATACATACATCTTGTTTGACACTGATGTCCTCACTGCTTGGAGTGTGTTTTTCCAAAATGCTTAGCAGCCACCTTAGACACTAGAATCTAAACCATGTTCACCTAAGAGAATGTCATGCAAAACTGTGTTTCAGGTGCCTTTTTTAAATGAGGACCTCAAAAAAACCTGAAATGCATATTAGATTAAATATACCTAATGTGTTTTAACTTTATTTCCAGGACCTACTGCCCTATTATGTTCATGTACAAATCTACATCTTTGATTAAGCTTATGCTTCCAGAATGATGCAGACTCTGAACTACAAAAAGGGACATAGCAAAACGGAAAATAGCAGCTGGCTCTAGCTGGTTCTGCAACCATTGCTTTTGTTATCTGCATGAGAAGTGATTTTGGTTTCTTAGGAAAGCATTCACATAGGGAATATTAGTTTGTGTGGGAGGTTAGTACAAGCATGGTAAACAAATAAAATGAATTGATTTTTACAGAAATAATACTGTACATATATAAGATGTTATTTTCAAGACACTTTATAGATCTTATATTGCACTTGCAAAGAATATTCTAGTATCTATATGGATAAAGGTATGTCATATGCATCAGAATGGAGTAGAAGGATTTAAAGGCAAAAATGGCATAAGGGAAAGCCTATTAAATATTTGTGATATGGTTTAAAATTCCCTGAATTTTTCATTGATATCTTAGATGAAGAACAATAAACAGCTGTATAATTTGCAGATGTATCAGCTGCATTTGCAGCTGACAGAAGGAGGGACATGAGTGGAGTAATTCCCTGTGGGAGTGATGAAAGTATAAACTGATGGATGTACTCATCACCCCAGAGAAATAGTTGTCATCTGCTCTCCACATAGTAATAATAATGAGGCTGTGAAGTGGGTGGATAAGGAAGACAGCTATAATCCCCCTGAAGTGTAAGACCTCCTTTCTCTTGTCCTCACTGTACCTTGCAACCCTTGCATTGTATACACATAGTCTTCCTGCCAGCAGCCCAGATGTTCCCAACAAATACGTATCATCCTACTGCAAAAAACACCAGTCCTCCTTTGTGGGGATCCCTCCTGCTCTGTCCCTGCCAGGACATTTTGTCTATATGACACCTAGTCTGTGTGCTGTAACACCTACCTCTGTCCTCAGTCACAGAGCTGCAGTCACAAAGAGGTTGGCACCTCAGACATCAGGGACTGCAGCAAATGGAGATTAATGTTAAATTACTCGAGGCAGTGCTCTTGCAGATGCAGAGAGTGCACTTCAGGCTGCAAAACTTGAGGTCCTTTCTAAGCCCCTTGGTGCCTCACTCTATACTTCTGGGACAAGGCTGGTGTTCATTTTTGTACAGAACATCAGCTACATGTATATCTAGGGAGCATACCATTTTATTTAAATAATTTGAGAATGCAGGTCTTTTGCTGGCCTCTGTGTTTGTTTGTTTGTTTGTTTTGTTTTGTTTTTGTTTGTTTGTTTTTGTTGTTTTGTTTTGTTTTGTTTTGTTTTTGTTTTTAATTGAATCTGAAGTTTACTGTTTTGCAAACCAGTCATGCTCATCTGCTCTATTTTGCTTGAGCTTCCGCTGACTCATTTCCATCAAAGTCCAAAGCATGGCCAGAGAAATTACCTAAGATCAGTGAAAGAAATTCTTCGGCGACACTAAGCCTTTACTGTAAGATTAAAAATGTGGCCTGACATCCTTCATTATTTCTCCTGCAACACTATCTAGGTGTCAATCAGCAGATGAGTGTGGGTCCCTGGAGAAGCGTTGGGAAAAAGATCAAATGGTTTTACTGACAACAATGTGACACCCTGAAGTACATTAGGTCTTGCCAAACGTTTCTCTTTATGGTTTCCCCAAAGGATTCCCATAGAGTGAAGGGTATTGTGTTCAGTGATTCTGCTCTGGTGAAAAGAAGCTGCCATAGCTATAGTATTTATCTTTGCAGTTCCAAGAACAGAGAGCTTCACATTGCTTTTAATGTACATTTGATGCTAGACCAAGAGTTTCACATTTTGGAGCTTATTGTGATAAAGGCCATATAAAAATATAATCAACTACAGGGCAAAGAGCACTGAAAATTTCAGCATGATCCCTTTCTGCTAGCCCACATCCAGCTTGAACACAAGAGGTATTGCCATCCTTGCATCAAAAAGTCAATATTGCACCTTTGTGCAGTTTCACAAGTATTTTGCTTTCAGCTGTGATTGTTGAAAGGGAAGTGTATGGCAAACAGGATGCAATCTGACAGTTCATAAGATGGGCAAGACTGTCTCACCGGAAGGGTTACAGTGAGGTGAATTTCTCGTTGTTGCTAAAACTTTGTCCAAATATATTTATGTACGCTTAGTTTCGGACTTTGGCAGGAAGCTTTAATGCAGAAACAGCATGCCCTTCCGTCCTTCGTGTGTTTAAAAGCTCTTTTGGTGTGAGTCATCGGAATCCTGTGGTTTGTGTATCCTGAGCGGAGAAGGGTTCTCTGTGATTATCAGACATCATGCAAAAGTTGCAGTTTGAAAATAAAATGATAAGGAAGTTCATTATTTCATAGGAAGTGTCCGCTGATGGCTTTTTTTTTTTTTTTTTTTTTAATTTCTCCTGTAGGTTTGGTGTTTTGTTTGAAGGCCTTGTGAGGGTACAAGGACTCTGTGGCTTTGCATCACAGATACATATCATTTTTCAGAAGTGCTGCTGCGTTGCAAATAGGAGAATCTCCTTATGAGCCAAATAAAATAAGATTCATCAAACAAGGCTCTCTGGAACAAGAAAGCCATCCTCAATGGTTGCCCAAATGTTGAGCTGCTGTAGTTCATACGCCACTGTCTGATACTGGTCAGTAGCAATCAAGGTACATCTTGCCTCACAAAAGAGGGAAAATATCCATTGTCACTGCCTTTCTCTTGGTGCCTTAAGAACATGAGCTAGGTAAGTTAAGTCCCAAAGTGTTTTGTAATGTTTCTTGTAATGTTTCTTGTAAAATTACAAAGTTTCTTGTAATGTTTTCTTGAGATGGCTCTTAGCATGTACCATTGATCTCTGTGTCTTTATACCCTGCTGAAATCAGGGGTATAATATATATAATATATATATAATATATAATGCATATTAATGGTCCTGTCATTGTGACAGATTGTTGTGACAGAACAGGTTAACAAAATGAATGGACAGGATGCAGAATTTAAACTAATCTGCCTAATTGGCTTTTATGTCCAAAGTAAAGCTATCACTGTATGGGATCTCTAAGACTTTACCAAGCTATTTCATGAAAGAACATGAGGAGAACACTCTCACTGACATATTTAGGGTGTATATGCCTGAGAGGTCTCTCACTGAGCAAGCAAACGTGCCGTTTGAGAAAACTGTCTTCTTCCTGGCAATGAAAAGAAGAAAGGGGAAGAGGACAGGCAAAGGAAAGGGGAAAGAGAAGAGGAAGAAAAGGGAAAGGGGGAAGAGGACATTGAGGGGAAAGGGGAGGATAGAAAAGGGGAGGGGAGAAAAAGGGAGAGGAGAGGAGAGGAGAGGAGAGGAGAGGAGAGGAGAGGAGAGGAGAGGAGAGGAGAGGAGAGGAGAGGAGAGGAGAGGAGAGGAGAGGAGAGGAGAGGAGAGGAGAGGAGAGGAGAGGAGAGGAGAGGAGAGGAGAGGAGAGGAGAGGAGAGGAGAGGAGAGGAGAGGAGAGGAGAGGAGAGGAGAGGAGAGGAGAGGAGAGGAGAGGAGAGGAGAGGAGAGGAGAGGAGAGGAGAGGAGAGGAGAGGAGAGGAGAGGAGAGGAGAGGAGAGGAGAGGAGAGGAGAGGAGAGGAGAGGAGAGGAGAGGAGAGGAGAGGAGAGGAGAGGAGAGGAGAGGAGAGAGAGGAGAGGAGAGGAGAGGAGAGGAGAGGAGAGGAGAGGAGAGGAGAGGAGAGGAGAGGAGAGGAGAGGAGAGGAGAGGAGAGGAGAGGAGAGAGAGGAGAGGAGAGGAGAGGAGAGGGGAGGGGAGGAGAGGAGAGGGGAGGAGAGGAGAGGAGAGGAGAGGAGAGGAGAGGAGAGGAGAGGATGTAAAATAACTTGGTGTAACTAATTACTGCTGACTAATTCAGCAAGCTTGTGATGTTGAACAGCACCTTGGAGAATTGTGGCATGTGAATTTATTTAGAATAAATAAATTCATGTAACCTTCTCAATGATCTTTCATCCCACAAAAAAAGATCTTCTCAAGACTTGGAGAAAAATCCCAATTCTAGGAAGTGCTTGGAACACTAAGACTTGTGTAATATTTGAAGTATGAGTTACAGTGTGCATAGGCTGAATTTGGAGTGATATCCTTATGACATTTTTTCTGTGTTTTTTATAAACAATAGCCAGGTTGGAGGTTCACAATGTAAGTACTCTGCCATACCACACAGACCACACTAGCAATATTGATGACTTTGTGAAAGAGGTGAACAACTGGAGCCATATTGCAGTAGTATAGACTACACAGCTGCTTTGTGCACCACTGTCTTGCAAATATACCTATGCAAATACTTGGAACAAGGTAACCAAGTGTGTGACACTTAAGTGCGCTATTTTTTTAAGTTGGAGTCTTTTGATATATGAATAAGAAAACAATAGCCCAACCCGTGTAGTAAAGTGTGTTGCAATTTGAATTAATTACAGATTTTCTTTCTGCAGTCTGCCTTAAAAGATGTTTACTCTCACCATGACCTTTACCTTGATAGTTGCTTTATCAATAATACAAAACAAAAATACACATCACTTCTAGAAAGCATGATTAGAGATTCTACCGGTCTTAGAAAGAAAAGAGAGTTGGCAAAAAAGACTGCCATGGATTTTTATGGCCATAGGACATAAATGAGGTCAGTCTCAAGTAAACTACAATATAATTTATGTGAACTTCTGGGTGACATCCAAAGTCTTTGGTTAAGTAGAACTACAATGAAGAAACAAGTTGCAACCAACAAAGTACCAGTAATAACAAAGTTGAGTACAGTTGGTGAAATTCTTCTCAGATGAGGTAAATATGGCAGACTACTCATTGACTTTCATATGGTCAGTGTTTTGCTTTAATTCTGAACCCAGCAATTTAGGGAGGAGCAACTTAAAAGATGGTTAATTTGGAAAACAGCAAAAATTTGCAGGCAGCGTTACCCAGAAGTATGAAGCTGAACTCTGTTTAACCTAAGATCTTGTGTATTTGGGATGCCATTACAGAGGACTCTACAGATTTCTACAGGATACTGAATCATTCTTAAATCTGGTGGGGACTCTCCATAAATCTCCCAAGACATGCACAGAAAACCAGTCATGTGCTATGTTGGAGTCCTCTTCAGTAACCATAGGAATTGTAACTAAACACTTAGCTTTCAACACAGAGCCTGATGTACTACACTGAAGTGTACAAGAGTATTTGGAGTTACTTAGTAGGTCATCATTTTTCTAAAAACATAAAGCTCACTTTTGCAGTCTTATAACTACTTAGAAATACTGTGCTATTGCTAATCATCTGTGTCACATGCATTGGCCAGGAATTTGACACAAGGTACTTTGCAATCTGCTTTACATTTTGGAGCAATCTGAAGTTACAAGTAAAATGAAAGCCCTAGAAAATTAAGGCCTTTGATATGGGTGTAAAGGACTGTGGTTGATCTTGTGTTATTTTATTACCATGTAATTTGTTCTGAATCACAAAATACAGAGTTCCTTCCTGTTTTGCACAAAGTATTTTCTTACATTTTCTATCCAGTATTGAGTGAAGTCAGGAAAAAATTATAAAGGATGTTTTCTTCACTACATGAAACTTATTTCATTGAAAGAAATTAAATAACAGAATACCTCAGAAGAAGTACAAAACATATTCTGATTTGAGTCAGCAGATGTACATGTATTTACTTGAGGTTCAGTAAATATGGAATTAAGCCATAATGATTTACCAGAACTGGCCTTCTTGTTGACATCCTCAAAGATCAGTGAGGATGAATATAAAGATCAGTTTTGTCCCTCCAAAACAGATGAAATATTTTAAGAGATTCCCTTCTTTGTTTCCACCTCTACTTGACTGATATTTTTATGAGCACTTATTTCACTCAGAAATAGTATCTGTGGAGGATATACTTCTGCCCTGGGGGTATTCTACTACTGGGAAAACCTTACATGAAAAATTACAGATGCCAGGTGTCTTGCTGTATCCTGGTTTTGGCTAAGATAGAGTGAATGTTCCTCCTAGTAGCTGGTATGGTGCTATATTTGTGGTTTAGGATGAGAATGACAATGAAAACATGCTGAAGTTTTAGTTGTTGTAGAGCAGTGCTTGCAGAGAGACAAGGACCTTTCAGCTGCCCTGCCAGCAAGGAGGCTGGGGCTGCATGTGGAACTGGGAGGGGACACATCCAGGACCACTGGCCCAGACTGGCCAAAGGGATGTCCCGTACCATGTGGTGTCATGCTGAGCAATTAATTTGGGTTGGCTGGCAGGGGTGGGGAGAAATGCTGCTCTGGGGCAGGCTGGGTGGTGAGCAATTGCATTGCACATCACTTGCTTTGCACATATTATTACTGTTGTTGTACATATTATTATCCACCTGCCTACAGTGGAGTGCAGGATTGCACAGGCCTCCCTCCTACTGGTTATTAAGATGTTGCAAACCATCATGTAAAGTTTCATCTTTAGCAGCTGATAAGTGGCATCCGTTGCCAGCTGATGTAGAACTTCTGGAGAATTCTGTAGGGATGTTTAGAAGTGTACATTTTTTGTAGGTTTAATATGTTCATTTTTATGTTTGGCATTTTGTGATCCTTTAACACACTATGTCCATGTTGATTTTTAAGAGTAGTTCCTTCACAATGAGACTCCACTACCAATAAAGGTTCTTTTCATAACATGCCTTGCAGATGGGGGAGGTAGTTCTTAAAAACTAGATTTTGTGTGTTATTAAAAATGAACATCAAGTAGGAATAAAAAAATCCCACTGATTTTAAAAGGTAAGAATCTCAACAAGAACAGAAGTCCTTCAAACCGTGTGTGTGCATGCGTGTGTCTGTGTTTTAACCTAGTCTTTCACTTCATTGTCTGTGCTGGCATATTAAACTTATGAAGCAAAGTGGTTCAGGTTACCTCAGCATAAAGTTGTTTTATTGATACCTCTGTTTTTTTTTAATCTATTGGCTTTTAGTGTAGATTAGCAGAGATACTACACTTTGAAATCAATAGGATATCCAATTTTTTAAAAAATCCACAAAGCCTTTATGAGCAGTAGAAGTGATAGGCATCAAGAAGAGAGCTGTCTGAGAAGAGAGCCATCCTCAGGCCATACCCATCCACCCTTATTTCCTAAACTAAGTGTTGCAGCTAAGTTACTACTTGATAATTACTTTTGTTTTACAGAATCACAGAGTGTCTCAAATTCAAGGAAGAAAGCAATGGTAAAGCTCCTCTTCATTCAGAGAAGCTTGCTCCAGCCTTCACAACTACTTGTTCTGGATGTAGAAGATTAATTTAATTTCTGCATTTCCTACTGTCATCTTGTACCTGGAGAGTGGCTGATCTTTCTGTCATTTACCAAAGCAAAATTGCAATGGAAGAACTTTTCAGTCTTATACCAATTCAGCTTCATCCACAGAGTGAACTTTCATCTGTTTTTGGTCATGGTCCTGTGAGAATCCCTGAAGACCACTGGGATTTCTGTTAATATAGAACATCCTACTGCAGATAGGGCCATGAATATTCATGGTTTTCAAGGTTTCATATTCTTCAAGGTGTTTTTGCTTTTGCTTTTTTTTGTTTGTTTTTTCTCCATCTTTGGGACTACAGTTTGACTTGGATTTCAATCATCTGTCCTTCTCATGATCATCCATTCTTATTCCTCACTACCAGGTATACCAAGGCCAAAAGTCCATGGATTTCTTTTTCCAATTTTTCCCACACTTTCTCCTGGGTGTCTGACCAATACTTGCAGCAGGAGATATCGCTCCCTTTTTCCACTTGTATTGTTTCTCCAGGGTCTTCTTCAGCCTCTTCAAAGTACCAGTTTACCTAGTCAACAGCCATGGTGGAGATAGGTGGACCTTTTTATTTGTGCATTGGACAGAGCAAAAGCAGAGCTAGCATTTATGTGCTGCCAGAGACATGAGAGAGATGACCTAGAGATATGGTCTAGAGAAATGACCAGAGAGAGCACTGTGTCCACTCTGTAAGGGCGTGGAAAGACAGCAAGGAAATTCAGCAAAGTGGAACTGAGCATAAGAAAAGAAACATAGTCAACAAGACTACTCTGAAGGAAAGCAAACAGTTAAACTCCCACTTTTACGCTGTGTGTCTGAGTAAAAATTGTTTTACTTTATGATTAAGAATGGTCTTTTCAGGTGTTTGAGAGAGGAATGTGAAATTCAGCAGTAGAAAGATGAATCAGAGTCTGTTGTGGTTAGTTTGTAAATTCCCACTGCATAGCGTAAGATAACAACACCCCAAGACCTAAATTCTTCCACGTTCAGGAGACCCAACAACAACAATAAGGCAAGCTTATTTCTGCACGTACGGATGTACATGGCTTGACATTATGGTTCGATATCCTTGTAAAGAGGAAGGCAAAAATTTATGTAAGAGAGCACATGGGTCTCAGGGAGACAA
Organism: Aythya ferina; assembly: GCF_964211825.1. Taxonomy (NCBI): domain Eukaryota; kingdom Metazoa; phylum Chordata; class Aves; order Anseriformes; family Anatidae; genus Aythya; species Aythya ferina. Next base: position 68,792,061 of record NC_140299.1, read on the forward strand.
ACAGCCTGGTGAATATGAAAGTGAATTGTTGTGGGCTGCTTGGTAAACAATGGTAGATTTCTGTTCAGGATAATCCTTATGAATAGCAAACATGGAAGATATTAATGGGAAGGACTGGAAGTTTGTAAAGATGACACCAATTAGGTTGGCTTAAAAATGCATCACTTGGCTTAAAATGCAGCACGTATCCTTTAAGTGTATGAACTTCTAGCATTTGCAATAACATCGTATTTCTATTAATGCTGTGTTAATTGTTGCAATGCATGACTGAATAAAATCTAGCAGATTTAAATCTTATTACTAAATAAGGTGTTAGTGATCACTACCCTTGGAAGTCAGGAAAACAAAGATGACTTTCATGGAGATAAGTTTGGATGCAGAAAGAAACATGCAAGTGAAAGGAACATAAAAGAGATGATTGATTAAGGAAATTGCAAGTAGGGTTGTGCAACAAATAAACTGATGAAATACTGGAAAAACACCTGCAGTGTGTTAGATTAATAACTATTGATTTTTTTTTCTCTTATATCAATTTAGAAGTGCATAAATTTATGTTTTTAGTTTTTGTTGTGTCCTGAAGCACTAAGTTTTCCAGTAAAACAAGACAGCCAGAGCTAAATGTTCAATAAACATTAAATGCTAAATGTTTTTGAATCCCTTTGTTTCTTTGTTCTCAGATTTTACCGTTTTGCCTTTACAACCTTTACAAAATTTTTTTTCTTTTTTTCTTTTTTTTTTTTTTTTTTTGTGTGTCCCCTCCATCCCCTCCAGTCTAGGAAAAGGAAGGAAGCTAAAGTTAGAACTAGGAGTCACTACTTAAATACTGTGTTATGTGCTCTAGCACCGATTCTACATGTTTCTTGTATATTTTTACCTGAAAGTTATTAGGAACCACGGGCTGTGTCTCTGAGCAGTCTAAGACCTACACTAACATGAAGAGGCATGTTCTGCATGTATTTCACATCTCTGTTAGTTCCAGAAATGGGGCATGTCTCCATACACTTTCCTGGGGGATCCTGATTCAGAAGCTGCTCTCACAGCATCGTTGCACATGCGGTATTGCATACAATAGCATGCATGAGGGCAGAAAGAGAAAGAGGAGTTTGACCTTCAGACAGAAGAAGAAGAAATATTTGTGTTCCAATAATTACTCTCCATTTTATCCAAAGTCTGCTTAATGTAGGATAAGAAAATGATACTAGGATCAGAGCTGAGACACAGAGTTATCACTGACCAGTCAGGGACTCTGTATTTTCCATTAGAAAATATGTACATTAACACCAACATTTTAGGTGGAGGCACTAGAAAAACAAGGTATTACTATATTTCATTGTTAACCTGAATGTTGTGGCATCTACCTTTGGCCTGTGTTTGGTGTCGGTGAAGCTGGGCAAAGCCCAATGAACTTTTTTTCACCCATCACATTAGTTTCTCTACTGGCAGTATTTATTGGCACAAGTTCTCAAATAACCCTATGGCAAATAATCTTTTGTATGATGCCATGCTTTGCTTCCTCATTTATTCTTGTTTTCAGGGCAGCTTGTCTGTAACATATAAGTTTTTTATTGCTCTTATTAGATACTGCCTGCCTCCCAGTAGTATGAGACAACTGCATCCCCTCACTTTACTCAGCAATATTATACCTTCTCACCCAGGGAAAACACAAGGTTTGTTTGAAATGCAGATGTATGTGGCCTGGTGGAGGCTGCATGGATTTCAGCATGAGCCTGAAGTGCATCCAGATCTTGTGGTGCTTGAGGTAAGGAAGATGCAACAAAACCAGTGTTATTAACTCTTCAGGATGTGGATCCCTGCACTTAGGTGTGTGCAACATTTTGAATTGTAATTAGAGAGGTTATTACAGACTAATATGGTAAATTCACTTTTATTATGCTCACTAAACAGGAAGAACTCCTGGCTGAACAAAGAATAGAAATCAGCTGAGGTCAGCCTGAAGCAAAACAGCTTTCTGAAAAGCAAACCAAGAACTACGCCCAGATTTATTTGCTCTCCCTCAAACCAAACATTTTGCATATTCTACACTGACACCTCACCTCCTCACCATTTCTAGATTATTTAACCCTTTATTTTTTCTTCCTGTTGATAAATTAGGTCCCTTTCTCAATCAACTGCATTTTCAGAAGTTGGAGTAAAAGTGTTATGTTTTGATAAAGGTGAACAAATATTGAAATTTTCTAAATGACATAGTTTTCAGTTTGGCTAATGCTGGAAAACAAATTATTGTGATGTCTTAAAAATCTTCCTAAGCTTTTTTTTTTTTTTTTCTTCAGACACACTTTGATGAATTTACTCATGACTTTTGAATAATTTTTGTCCTTGCACTACTTCTTTTTTTCAGTGAAGTGACAATTATTTTGAATGCTTTATCCATCTGTTCCAGCCACTTATGTGCTTCATGCAATGCTGTAAGCCACTTAGATGTTGTCTGTGGTTCCTTGTTCCCTGGATGTAATGGAGAGTAAGGGAAGAGAAACATCTTACTTGAAGAGATAAGTCTTAGTTACTATTTGTTTCCTGAAAAAGTTTAGCCAACACATACCCACTGAACCATTCCTACTCGTATACACAGTACTCAGCTCAATTGTTAGCGCTCCTGCTGCACAGTGCTTTGGAAGACGCTCAGAGAGTCTGTTGATCTTCAGGGAAACCCCCTAGATTTCCTTTCTTATTATTCATGGGGATTTCCCAGTCTGATGTAGAAAAACAAGGATCAAAGTGTTTTACATGGTGATGGATGTCTTCAGCTTCTTCACCATATTTAAACACTTAAGCAAGTGAGTGGCCATAAATAGAATTATTAAAACAATAGAAGTAGGAAGGACATAAGCAGAAAGTAATATTTTGTATATTTTAAAAAATGTGTTATTAAACTAGCTTTCATAACACAGCTTAACACATTGATATTTACTGTGCAGCAGGGAGTGCTGGAGAGAAAGGAATGGAAAACAGTAATTTGTAACTGTACTTTCTATAGCAATTGGGAAAGAAAAAGATACATTTATACATTTACCACCAAAATGTGATGTGGGTGAGAATGACCACATCTCCAAAAGTAAGGATGTATGTAGCACACACTGCATTTACTCCCTGTTAGTTTCAAACTTGTCCTTCTTCTTTTTTCCTTTTTTTTTTTTTTTTTGTTTTGTTGTTGTTGTTGTTGTTTTAATATATATATGCAATGAGTCTTATCATATGTTGATATCAAGCTAAAAAAATCCTTTTGCATGCATGCTTAATTGGTCATAATCATTATCTTTCAGTTTTTCAGCAGTATAAGGAAGTTTGTGGTCAATCTGAAAACCATGCAAAACCTCACAGAAACACTAGGTTTTCCAATACAACAAAACAGCCTGAGTTAAAAGTTCAATAAACATTAGATGTTAATTTTGCTTTAACCACTTTGTGCTCAGATTTTCTCATTGATTCTGCCTTTATAACCTCTTTATTTTTTATAACCTATTATTTTCACACAAACATTTGTAATCATATATAACTTTTTAAAAGACAAGTGATTTGAAGATGAAAGAAAGATAGCAGCTTTCACTCTAGATGGAAATCCATCCTCATAAGGGCTGGGATTCATCACAGTCTGCTTGAAATACGACAAATGTTAGAGAGGAAATGCTCACTTATCTACTTAAGAATAAAACTAGCAAATATTAAATGACTAATTGTTGGCAAATTTTGAGAACAATGGGCTAAGCTACCCTTAGTAAGTCAGACCAGAATGGAGTTAACCACAGAATGGACTTTTTCCCCTTATGTTTGTCTTCTGTGTTCTCTATCTTGAAGTAAGTTTAAAGTTCTGTGCTAAGGTATTAGTCAAATGATGCAGGAAGTAATTATAAATGTGTATACAGAATGTAAAAGAATAACACACATTTGTTATCTATTTTAGCTGCAAAATAAAAATAATTGCCCATGCATTTGCCCGTGACTTTCCTGTTTGGCTCAGTACAGTCTCTTGGCCCTGTCTGTGCACTTTTGAATACCTCTCATTTATTCCTGCAGACACAGGGCAAACCAGTCTGAACTCCGACTAGGTTACCTGTTGGTGGAGGCTTGTGCCAAGACTATAACTCCAAATATCAGTTCTAAGAGTACCCAGAAGGGATCACAAAACTCTTGGTGAAAGACCTAATAATGCATAATGCTGACTTGTTTTGATTTTGGACCCTGAGGGCCAAATTGCTGAGTCTACTGTAATGGACCCAGTGATGCTGCCAGACCTACTATCTGGTGGCTGGGGGACTGGATCTGGGAAAAAGACCTCTTTATTGCCATAACGGTGGCTGCTGTGTGCACAGGTGCTCATGTGAAATACACTGCTCATGAAAGACTCACCTGCGAAACCTGTGTGTGTTCAGATATTGTTCTAATAGTCGGTCTTAAACAGTTATGAAAACAAGCCTTCCCGTTGCTACACTATGTCTAAGCAACATAAATAAACCATAAATAAAATTCTTAGCCTTGAACCACAGGCTTCAGCAAGACCAGTCTGGAGTGCAAAGCTCGGCACAGCAAAGGTGTCCAGGCTCATCAGCTGCCCAATTTGCGGAAGCTGTCACCACGTTGTACCTCATTTCCCAGAAGGATGGGCTCCACAGCATGCCATTTGTTGTCATCGAGGTTGCTTGGTTTATGCTTTGTCCCGATGAACGATGTAGTATCAAAGTCTGTACATCTTCCTCCCACCTTTTTAGCTGCTACCAGCACAGTGATGGGGGTCCACCAGGACTTTTCGCCGGGTTGGGCCATGTCGTGCATTTTTCTAGTGCCAACGCTAGATGGTGCCGGTAAACCTCCTGCAAAGTCATCCGTCCTGATCTCAGCCCGGGAACCTCAGAAACAGTTAAAAGAGTGATTTCTGTCCCTCCCAGCCCGCTCCCTCTAGCAATACGTGCTTAGTTAATGACATTTGAAACAGTTTTATCCCTTAGTTCCTGGTAATGATTATTGTAAACAGGCATGTGCTGCTCTTTTCCTGTTTTCCCCAAACGCCCACATGGGAATGAGAAGAGAGGCGTGTTGGTGTGAGGGCCTGCTAACAACATTTTCAGGAGATAGGACAGTGGCAGATCTGGTCCTGATCAAATGAGCGAGCCTGGTGTGGGGGGAGCCCTCCCGAATTTCATGGCAGGGTTTGTCTGCATGAATCGGTGACCTGCAGGTCCGCATCGATCTCTCTAAAGTAAAGTTTTCTGCACTCTGTGCTGAATGTAATGGTAATACGCACTTAAGGCTTGATTCTGCTGATATTTGAGGAAAATATATGTATCTTAATTGCTTAATTCAGGAGAGAATAATCCACATGCATGCTTGGATTGGATCTGAAGGATTGAAGGTTCCCCCCTTCTTATCTTCTCCCACCCTTGTTTTTATTTTGCTTATTGTCTTTTTTTTTTTTTTTTTTTTTTTTTTTTTTTTTTTTTGGTGTTCAGCAAACAGCATGGAAATTACAGGAAGAAAAGCAGGTTGCAGTAGGAATAAATAATGCATAGACACTGAGCTTGTGGTGCTCTTGAGGTCATACCTTTCCTGCAGGTGCAACGTCTTAAAGAGGAACCACTTCTGCACCAAGAGGGTGGTCGGGCACTGAGACAGGCTCCCCAGGGCAGTGGTCACAGTACTGAGCATGCCAGAGTTCAAGAAGTGTTTGGACAGTACTCTTAGATACATGGTCTGGTGTATTTTTTGGGGGGGATGGAAGGGTTGTTTGTCCTTTGAGGACCCATTAGTTGGACTCAGTGATTTTGTGGGACCCTTCCAACTCTGATTCTCTGATTCTCTGGCTCCCTTACCTCTTTAAGTGCTTTCAAAAATTCTGTTTTGAGAAGCTGAACTTCTCTGACTACCACGCTTTAGCTTCTTCCAGTACAGAAGACCTGTAACTAATATTGTGGTCAAGTATTTCTTTTGTTTGTTTGTTTGTTTTTTGGTGATATGTGCTGTACTTGCCAGTTTTCTACAAAGACAGAAAGGACAGTGTGACACAATATTTACTTCCTTTTTCCTGTTTAGTTGATTTCCAAAAAGATCATTTCATTTTTTTTTTTGGCTGGTTCCTTGGCAGCTTTCTCTCTGCCTGCACCATCATGATGGATGTGCCAAGAAGCCCCATCTGATTCTATGCCAGTTTGTAGATCTGGACCTTTGTTCCTTGATCACTGAGCTTATTTTGAAAAATGCACTTCAATTTTTTTTTGTTTTCCCAGAGTTGCGATGGAATTGAGCTTCACGGTAAAATTCTGCTCTGAACTATGATGCACATTTTTCAGGCATGCTGTAATGGTTTGATGTGCTGCCCACAAGCACAAACTGCTACATCATCCAGTCCTAGCTGACAAAAAACATTTCTGCTCATGCTACTTTATCACCTGATGTTATGACATCTGAAATGATTAGCTGAAGTGCTTTGGACTTCATAATTTGTTCAGAAAAGCTTTCATAGACACAAGCTCAGCCAGCAGGGATGGATTTATGGTATTCTCAACATTCTAGATGTGTTTCCTGAGAAGAGTAACAAACTGGCTCCTCAATTGCATTTTCCAATAAAAACTCAGTGGCATCCACTCAGCACATTAATAATTCTTGTGACTACAGAATTACAAAGTAAGGGGGCATTTTCCCACGTACAGTTATGTCTCTGTGTAGCTGAGTGATAGCCCTGCACAATGATGTCACAGATTCAAAGTTCAAAGTATTAATAACTGGCTAGAAAACTACTCTCAATGTTTTTTAGGATGATTAGAACTATTAAATCTGAATAAGACCCTAGCTTCAATACCATGGGATACATACTCACTGGTTGTCTCATTATGAGCAACACAGTGTTTTAAACATGAAAATTTTAGAAATATTTTATTGTTTAGTTCATATTCCCAATGAATAGCTGAAGGGTGGGCACATCACTGGGAAGTGCCTTTGCCTGGCACAGTGGCTCCTGGCCCTCATCCCTGGTAAGACATTGGCAGGAATTGCTCACGCTGTGGGAGCAGGACAGCATGGAAGCTACTGTCTTCTTTCTGTCTTAGCCTGTGTTTGGGGGAGAAGACATTGCCTTGCATTAAAAATTTGTTTTGTACGAGCCACTGAGGATTGCAGATACCACTGGTTTCCTAGCTTCCAAGTCCATGAACCATGACATACCACAAATTTCTGGCCAGCAGACCACTCAGCAAACATGAATTAAACGATGATGTATTTCTAAAGTGTACCAGAAAGCAGAAATGTATTTGTGCAATTTGATAGTCAAACCCAGATTTCCACGTGTTTAATCAGTCTGGCACCCTGTTTTTCACAGGAAAGTTAGCCTTCACGTCGTGGCATTTCCACAAGCCACTTTCCAGTGACCAGTCAGTAGGATCACATGTGAGAATTCAGGAAAAGCAAAGAGTTGTTGGGTATGTTCCTTTAACCAGAACTGCACGTTTGTGTTTACAGAGGGAAGTTTTAACATTGAATAACAACGCATACTCTCAGCATGGCACACTCTGTGGGAACCATGTATCCCCATGGGTGCAGGTGGGCTTCAGCATTGTGAAAACACTTGATCTGCAAGGAACAGCCTAAATGCAACTCCGCAGTAAGACTGTGCAGAAGGGACATCAGACTTTGAGCCTGAAGTGTAACAGCATGCACTTGGGACTTCTAAATCCTAGGATTTACATAAAAATTGAGCACCTATCAGGCTGCAGGGCTCAGGCTGTACTGCTCTTCTTTGCATCTCTGTCAGTCTGAACTGTAAGAGAAGTATAAGTTTATAAGCATGCCCATGTCCTCTCAAACTTTTTACAGTAACACAAATTCAAAAAATTAAGAATGTTGTAACACAGGAGTATTATGGGTAATTCCTGCCAGTGTGCCTCTTCTGAGTGGGATCAGGTAGAAGTCATAATAATTTATTTATTTTTCAGCAGAAATTCTCCCCACCAAGGACACTGACCAGGACATACATCCCACTGCCTGAATATACACAACTTTGAGACACCAGTGAACACTTTCTAAAGTCTGTTTCAGCTAACCATGAGGTTAACAGCAAACCTCCCCAACAAGCTGCCTGAAGCTCAGATTTGTTGCTCATATGCAAGTCAGCATTATCCACTTATACTTCTGTTTTCACTGAGGCCACATGTAATGTCCACATAAAGTCAACCCTGATGATTATTCTGATTATTTTCTGTTCACTACCTCATGTAGGAGGTAGGATCTTTGGACCACCTAGCTTGCTAAATCCTTCATGGACATTAATTGGTTGAACATAATTTCTTCTTCCTTTCTGTGGAACACGTGCACTGAATAATGCAGGCAGTGTACACAGTTATCCCCGAGATTTGTTTTCCACTGCAGATCCATCTAATGAAAAAGTGGGGAGTAAAATAATTGAGATAATGAAAAATTCAAGTCTGTCAGTTGCCTTCAGTCAGAAATTACTATTATTCTCTTGCACTACTTCACAGAACTTAAAATAAAATATTGGCACAATGGCTTTTACATTTTTTTTTGGAGGAGACAACTATGACATACAAAATGCCTGCTGAAAAAGAGAGCAGAGATGTCATACACGTTGGTTAACAGAGAATGTGGATGCTTAAGAAGCCTCATGGAAACTAATAATAAAGCTTAAATGTGGTTGCCAGGTTGGCCTTTTATATTTATTTGTTTGTTTGTTTGTTTGTTTGTTTGTTTGTTTTCAGTGAGCAGCTGTCAGCAGCACCAGGTTCTTTGGCCACAAACATTAATGACAGTCATCAACCCTTCTGCTTCTTCGCACTGTTCCTTTGTATGTTAAACTCCTCAGTTTAGCTTCTGCCTCATTGCATGAGGATGAAAAAGGCTTCAGACAAGATACGTTGGAGAGAAAGATAATGTTAATTTCACAGGGGAATGCTGGAAGCATTAGAAGAAAATCAGTCCTTCAAATGACAGTAACTGTATTAATTTCCTGGATCAATCTATCAATAATAAAAAGAGGGCAACCAGGCTTGTTTCTCTGTTAGAAAGATACTCAGGAACTGTGCTGACTTCCTGACATAGTACAGACAAAGGTAATTTAGATAATCTTTCTTTCAGTTCTCATTCTTTGCTTTGCCAAAGGTAAAAATAAGCTCTGGTATAATTGTATTGTATTCTAAGAGTTTTGCATGGTTCCTTCCCATGCCTCCTGAATGGTGGTGTATAGAAATCTTCAGAAAGGGGAAACACTGTTTTAAGGTTGGGGGGGGGGGGGATTAAGCCACAAAGGCCACATTCTTCCCATGAGAGGTAAAACATCTCATGCCAAACGTTACTTCTAAAAGGCACCAGATGCTCTTACAGGTTAACCGGCAATAGAATCAAGCAGAGGAGTCACCAAGGAAGAAGAACGAGGGTTGTTATCCAAATACGCTGTTCTGCAACCTTGCTTCAGAGCATGAGACGTGAGGATCATGCAAGTGGAGGCTGCCAGGGATACACCATGCACTGCAGTGATGCTCCTCGTACAGGTTACTGCAGAGTTTTCTGAACTTAATGGTTACCTTTAATAAATCTTTACTAATTAATTGTTCTCTGCAAAGTGAACTGTTATTGAGTAGCTCATAAAATGGAGTTTTAAAGATCTCTAATTCATTCTGCAGGAAGCAAACTGTGCTCAGAAAATTGCAGTTAGGTCTGATGCAAGTCTGGATCAGCAGAGGGAGCTACAGCATAATATATTAACTACAGTCAGGTCCAGCCTCCCATACAAAACACCAGTGGCTTGGCAGATCTGTCATTTTGCACTGATATTTATAGTTAATGTTTATTAACTATGCACCATCCGTATAACATCATGCAGTCATCACAGGGCTCTCCTTGGTCTCAGATGTACTTGTTCTTGTGCTCTTTGGCCAGGTAAAATCTGAGCAGGAGTCTGTGCATGCTGCAAACTGCTGAGGACACTGCAAGGAACAAAGTATCCCTAGGGGGAGAAACTTCAGCATTCACCTGCCCTTTCTGGAGGCACAAAAGTGAAATTAGGCAAATCAGATTAGGCATACAAGTTTGAACAAACTGTTATTAATCCTCACATTTCAGGTAGTGGGTCGTAGCTGTACCTGGGTTACACCTGCATTAAACAGGACAATTTCTGAGAGCTCCTGGTCCCCAAAACTATCCCTCAGGAACAAGCTGAGGGAGCAACATCAAACAAAGGAGGGCGTACAAGCTACACACTGTCATCATATCACCATTTCATAGGCTAGCAAATATCAAACCATGGAGTAATATTCATGGACAGAAAAAGTTCCACCTAAGGAAGCAGCAGTATTCATCCATCTGCTACAAAATCTCTCAGGAGAAGTGCAGAAACCACTTTGTTACTCCTGGTCATGATCTCATGACACCTCTTCAGTCATTGAGTCCTGTGCTGTTAGAAAACAATTTGTCAGACGTACTGATTAGTTAGTCTTACTTGAGATCTTTCAATAACCCAATAGGAGTTAGAAGAATGGTATCTTCTTAATTATTCTGCAATAGCTAATAGGACCAATTCTACGAGAAAATTAGTACCATCCTTTTTCTGGATAGACAATATACAAATGGCAAGAAGACAGAAAGGGAGTGACTTGGTAACAGGCAACAGTGAAATAGTAGAAATATCCTGAGCCCTTCAACAAAGAGTGATCCACATTTTTAGTAGTGAGTGAGCAGAATATAAGAAGATGTATTTACTTCATATGGACATGGCTCTGTGAGCTTATGTGGCCCTGTTCCCTGCTTAGCTCACTGGGGTATCATGTCAAAGAGACTCACTGTGAGCTGCAGGCATTCGTCTCTGAAAATACCATTTGTGTCCTGGCTAATGGATGCATCTGAAAGCAGGCAGAGTATGGATTTTTCTGAGCTCTAATTCCTCTTGCACAACACAAAAGTCACACAACCCAGTGCAAGTGCAGTCCTCAAGAGGCACTTGGGACCTCGTTGTTCCTTTGTAAGTCTGCCATCCCCAGGGGACGTGGGTCACTTGTCAATGCCAGCATGAGGGTGTGTTGCCCTGGGGGAAAGGGAATGAGCAGCTTACACTGTCTGTGAGGCATTTCTCCCCTTCATGCTGATAGGATCATCAGGCAGTTCAGGCTGGCAAAGACCATGGGAGCCTCCAGTCTGCCCCCTGCCCTGAGCAGTCTCAGCTGTGGGGCCAGACAGGGCTGCTCAGGGCTTCAACCACCCAGGTCCAGATCCTCCAAGGATGGAGATGTCCCCGTCTGCTTCCTGCCTGTCCTTCAATCTCCCCTCAGCTCAGGGTTCATTTCAGTTGCCCCTGATGAAAGATGTGTCTTTCCATGACTACTGGGATGATTAGGATGAGGGTAAGGAAGAAGAGCCTGGCTATAACGTCAATTGATTAGGCAACACACTGTCAAAAATTTAATAAAAGCTGAAATAGCTACTAAGCAGGTGACTGTTATATTACTAAACAACTACTTCACTGCAAGTAATCCTGAGCTATAATACAGTTCTATTATATGTTATTGTTATTAGTATTGACACAGGATTGTATCATTATTAATATAATTTATAAGTCAACCACATAAGCACTATTTCCTTTTTCACCATTTCACTCCTTAAAAAAAAACTTTATTTTTTTTAACATTGTTTGCAACACATTAAAAGAGTGTTCCTAAGCAATTAGTTTTTATTCGTGATACAGTAGTTTGATATTTGTGGGGAGGAAAAAAGATCTAGGACCACACTGAACATGTATATAATTCAAAAGGTTGCTATATAAAAATACCAGTTTTGTCACATACACTCTATTGAAGCAAAATATGAATTGTTCATTCTGTCAGTAGTATTTAAATGTGTGTTTTCATTGTGGGAGACAGACTTATTGCTGAATACTCAGGGCCGTGACAGAGGATGAATAGATCGAGTTCTTTAGTAAATGCAGGACATCATTATCTCCAGGGGAAAGAAGGGTAAATGGGGAAAAAGAAACTGTAGAGAGTTTTAAGCATCACTGCTGCTGTTGAGCTGTTGTGCTGCTATTGAGATACGTACTCATGGCCACACTTGGCAAAGCTGTGACATTAGATAATTTATTAAGATGTTATTGTAAGGAAATGGTGAATCTTTTATATGGTATGAGTTGCAGGCAGAAGAAGTGCTTCTATTAAAAGCTCATTACTGGTTAGGACTGCCAACCATAACAAGAGCTTTGCTTGCATTAAACCCAGTGACAAACGAAGAACCTCAGAGTCAGCAGATGTCTGGCGCTCATGTGTTTGCTCTAAGAAACACAACATCTTCACACCCAGCACTGGAGCTGCCATAAGAACACAGATACTACCTGCTTGACAGGATTTTCTTTCTGTTGGAACAACAAATGTTTAAAGAGGTTAATGCTTTGGAGCCAATTTCAAAAGAGAATGCCATCATCCTGGTCCAAAGGTCTCAGAGACTGAAATCTGCTGTTTGTCCTCAGGATTTGTATGGAGAAAAAGGGTAGTGCAAGTGACTGTATCTGCACGAGCCTCTGTCAGCACTTAGGACTCACCATAGGAACCTGGAGAGATGGTGTTGTACGCTGGGAGACAAGTGTAGGGTCAGTGAAGCTGACAATTTTGCAACGTCCCCAGAAGTGTTGGGGTGACATGGCATCAAGGGTCAGGGCAGGAGACAGGACGGGGTTTGTGTCCTACTCAGGCTCCTGTTCATGCTGGAGACCTTGGATGCCCTATTCTTCATGTCAGGTCTGGTTTGCAGGTGTGGGAAATTAAGGTATGTGGTTGGAAAGCAGTGGATTGATCAATGAGATCGGTAAGAGGACAACTTTGTTAGAGCCTGAACTCCCCCTGGTATCCTTGTTCTCGCCCTGGTGTGGGGAGGACATCCATAAGGTGACACACCTGAGAGCACACAGAAGACAACAGGCAATGACGATGCTGTTGTTACTGGCATTGAAGCCATTAAACTGCACCCTGTGCAAAGAAAAGGAAAGAGTTTCAGTATTGGTTTAAGGGGAAGTCTGCGCTGACTTTGCAATGATCAAAAAACACAGCAGCTGGTGGGTGCAAGAGATGCTTGAGAATGATGTTTGATGTGTAGCTATTTATTTCCCTTTCTTTAATGGTAAACATTTTTTTTATTTTTTTTTTTTGTCTAAGAAAAATGTATGTTTTTTCAACAGTTGTTATGAACCTATTCTAATAGTCCCATAACGTTTGGTCAAAACAGGCTATCAAATGTAATTCTAGGCTTCTGCTTGTAACACTTTTTCACAAAAACCACAAGAGGGTGCTTATTGTCTCCATCAGTGTGAAAACATTAACAGACGAATAATAGCTGTGTTCTCTTATATCTCAGTTGACTAATAGGACTGAAATATGGGGGAATAAATGTGCTTTATTTTAGACACTGAAAACATCATTGTGAAAACTATAGTATTTGGTATTTGGTTTCAGGTAAAAACAAAAAAAAAATACAAAAAAAAAACTCTTACAGAGTAATGCTGGAAAATAGTCTGCTTAGACATCTGCAAGCATGAATATTCTAAACTGTGGGGCCTTCATCTCTGTGTCTAACAGCAATATTTGACCTGAAACACAAGCACACCTCAACTGCTTCCTGGTTATGCCAGTCTTGTACAGACAATCTCATGAAGTTTTCAGCCCTGAGAGAGACTTCACAGATTGAATACAGAACTGGATGTCTGTAGGATAATTAAATTCTCAGAGATAATAATAGTAAAGACTGATGAAAAAAAAAATGGAAAAGATTTAAATGACCTTCTTCAGGTTCAACTAATCTCTATCAGAAATTTGGATGGGTCATAGAGCCACCTAACATGAGGGTCTTTCATCTCCTGAGGAAAGGGTACTGGGTGGTATTGGGGAGAGGATGCTGGTCTAAACTAACCCTGTATGTCTTCTTTAATAATAATTTCTAAAATCTCTTGGGATTTTACTTTGCTTTTTTCAGTCTTGAGGCCTGACATGATATAGCTTTTCCCCTATCCCAGTTACTCTGTGCGTTCTAAATATAACTTCTCTGGAGCAGCATCTGCCTCCTGCCACATGGCTGCAGTTTCTGGAGGCAGTATGCAAACAAATACCAGCTGCAAGCTAAATTCTATGCTGTGTCCATTTGTACTGCATTACAGAAAAGACAGCTGTAGCTGGAAGTTTTCCAATTGACATGACGTCCTTTTTAGCATCTACCAAGAATGAAGAATGTAACGCTCTGGAAGTTGGCAATTTCTTCAAGCAAACTTGGCATGCAAGAGAACTAGCACAGCCTTCATTCAAAAGTGTCCCATAAAAAGTTTATCCTCTTTTCTTGTTTGTTTTTTGTTTGTTTGTTTGTTTGTTTGTTTTCTTTTTGTTTGTTTGTTTGTTTTAGGAGTAAATTGAGCAAATTGTATCTTATTTCTTCATTTCTGTATTTTCTATGGGAGGAAAAGGTATGGCATTCTTAATGAGGTCAGATACATTCCTAGTAAGAGAAAGCTCATGCTTTCCTTGTTTGTACTAGCATGCCTCAACAGCAAAGTTTGGGAATAGCAAGTAGAGAAAGACATATGTTCCCTAAATGTCTTCCACAGACTTCTCAGGACATAATGTAGAATATGTTGTTAACCACAATATGTGATCCCTTCAGTGCTTTGGTACTAGGAGGTCTGGTCACATGAGAAGTCTCTGAGAAATCTGGCAGCAGATATTCCCTGGTGCAGTGAATAGTCTAAATCTATGGATGCTGAAAGAAGGTTTTCTGAGCTGTTGTTGTTATTATTTATGTAGGAATATGCACCAACCTAACTGAAAATTTCAAATTATAAAATGTTTGTCTTTTTCAGTCTTTTCTGTTTGTTTCATGGACAGTCAGGAAAAACAAGCATATTATGCTGCTTTCTTCTAATACGTAAAGCCTCCTCCCTGCTTGGACGGTTAACTTGACACCAAAAGAACAGGCTATTGAAATGGGGGTGCCTATGGCTGTGAGTGCAGTGAACTGGCAATACCTGCCAACACACTTCTCTTGCACTGAATTAAGAGTCCCAGAGATGTGCTGTCTGGCCAGTTGCATGCCATGCTGTCCCTAGGCAGCACACAAATTTTGACAGAGTAAGGGTGGTATTTGGTATCTTGTATTAGCTAGTTGGTTCAATGCATGGAGTCAGCATCAACACAGAAAATCTGATGCCCCATTTGTTTTAAATCAGGGGCTTTAATAATTGAAATTCAATATTATAAATCATGTCAGGGTTTTAATAGGTCAAGACAATGACATAATGCAAGAGTTGCAGAATCCTGAGCTCAGCATTTCTTCACCTGCATGATTGAATATATCTTATAAAAAACTCTTTTCCTTACCTAATCCACTGAGAAGTCTGTAGTTGGCTGTCCTCAGACGGAGGAGAAGATAACTACACTGACACCTGGGCAAGAACAGGTATAAGTACACCAATGAATCTAATGAGACTGAGGCAAGAACTGACCAAGAGTTAATAAATTCAGAGAGCCATTGGACCTATTACTAGTAGATGGGATTATTTATATTGTGCTCAGTGATGGGACTTGTAAAACGTATCGTGTGTCTTGTAAAATGTGCTGTGTTTTAAGACCCATAAATCATTAAGACAGCTGAGCACAAGTATGTGTTTCTAGTCCAAAGAGTGCAAGCACTTTTTAAGATCTTTTAAGATCTTTTGCAACTGAAGAGAGGTTAAATGGATCTGAAAAGTATCTGAAGAAATTTTATAGACTGGTATGTGTCTGAGTAATGACTAGTAGTAGCCATTGCTACTTCCACTGCCAGTTCAAAATGAAGAAAATGGAGTTCCATTTTGAGAAAAAATAAAATAAAATAAAATAAAATAAAATAAAATAAAATAAAATAAAATAAAATAAAATAAAATAAAATAAAATAAAATAAAATAAAATAAAATAAAATAAAATAAAATAAAATAAAATAAAATAAAATAAAATAAAAATCCATTCAAATGAAATAATAAGTGGTTGTGAAGAAGTGTTATAGACATTTCATTTTATAGAGTCATTGAGTGGCTTGGGTTGGAAAGAACCTTAAAAATCATCTAGTTCCAGCAAAGTTTCCTCTTTTTCCAGAAAACTATGTATTTTCTCCTTGAAGGATTCCTGCATACTGAGGCACACTTTTCTGCAAACCATTGTGATACTGGTGTAGAATTCAAAGTTCAGTATTGTCTTTTCCTTTGCTACTATTTAGTTGAAAATAAAAGCAAATGCCAGTTTATTTGCTAAACTTTGGAGGATTTGTACCTAAATATTTGAGATATCAATAGTTACCCAAATGGCTTTAGTAATTCACGCCTCACTGTGGGCATTGTGTGTGTAAATTTCATCATGCATATATACTGCAGCAGAGCAGAGCTGAAATAGATAATAATAGCTAATGAACTTGTCAGAAAATGAGGAAAAGAAAATTGTTGTGTTTTTTTTTTTCTCCTCCCTCCCCCTCCACCCCCTTTTTTTTTTCTTTTGGGAGGAAGAAAGTGAAACATAATGTTTTAGATCAAGCTATTTTTTCCTTTTTGTTTTGATAGGAAAAAAGATACTTACTATACTATTTTTGAAAAGGCTTTATCTGTCCTTTTTAACCTCTGCCATTTGGGGACCAAAGAGGACTTAATCAACTCCACACTGAATTCTGCCATACTTTGTCATTACTCCCAGTTCCGTTTAAGTCAACTGACTCCACAAAACACAAACTCACCTCTCCATCTGCAGCAGGGATGATATTATTTCCTAGCAAGATCACCAAAATATAGAGTTGTTGTTGCGTAAGTAACAGTCTTGTATAATCTTAAATGTGAATAGTGGTTTAGTTTTTGCCACCATCTGTCTGTAGCTGAGTGACTAAAGATCATAGAAGCACAGACTGGTCAAAGTTGGCAGGGAGCTCTGGAGGTCATCAAATCCAACCCCCTGTTCAAGCAGGGACACTTACAGCAGGTTGTCTGGGACCACATCCACATAGCATTTTAAGATCTCCAAAGAGGGAGACTCCACATCCATTCTGGGCAACCTGCTCTAATCTAATTACTAAATGTAAACTATTCTCCCCTATGGAAGAGGAAGTGTATTTCCATTTTGCAGAGACATCTTATGGCAGGCAAATTTTTGGGACATTTTTAAAAGGACAGTTTTAACACTTGACCCTACACATAGTTAGTTGAAGTTTCTTGGAAGAAAAAACAAGATGCTGAAATTCATGTCTTCTCTATTCACAGTGAAGCCAACTAAGTTTACCTTTAACCAATGGGAAGTCATCTCAGACAAACATAAATATGATGAGCACTTTAAGGACTTTCTTTAAAATATAGTGATTTTCTGAGGGGTAACAGGACAATATTTTCTTTTAGATCCCCACTGACAGAACCTGCTAAATCCATCTATGGCTCTTTGAAATAAATAGCCATATTGCACTACCCATCAACATTGCCAAGCAGGTTATGACTACGAACAGGCACAACACCTTAAAGATAATACAGCTGTGCAGATTTATGCTGCTTATATCAGTATTTGCGTGACAGATACCTGTGTGTATCAGTACCTTTCTGACATCTCATGTTTGTCTGATTTGGAATAACTTTACAGATATTTTCCAGTTGATTCTGTTGACCTATGAGAGTGTGGCACAATTCCTACAGAGAGGTATTCAATCAGAAATTGACTCTCTGATCTATAGAACATTGTTGGTTTGGAGGCCCATGTCAAGGTGGAGGAGCTGGTCAAACCAAACAGTTTGCAGGACTGTATTGTGAAGGTATCGTGTTCATTGATGTTCATAACTAATAAAATTGTACACATGGGTTTTATGGATTCTTCTAGTGACCACTGAAATCTTGTCTTCTTTTAGAATTAGAATTTAGAGTTAGACAGAATTGCTTTCCCGGAGTGCAGGATGGATTCTGAATTACCAAACTGATCAGAATCTCCATTAAATATATCCTCAGCAGTCTGATGGAAAGACTACAATGTAAGGTAAATACAAAGAAAAGGCACCTGCATTCATCCCTTTGGATTTAAACTCAGGGAGGAGTATAAAGATCAATCATACATCCCTGCTGTTATGGCTGCCCACTGAGTGAAACAAATCACAGGTCTGAATTATCCAAAACTATCACAGAAGTAGTAAGCTCAGAATGACTCACTTGTCTGGAAGAATTAATACAATGACAGAAAGTTGTTACGCTGTTCTTTTTCCATTTCTCTTGTATTTTGAGAGCTTGCCATCTGGGGTTGGGGGGGAGGGGAGTGTGGAATCTGCTTAAAGATGTGTTTTCATTCACTAACCCTGGAAGTCTTAAGCTTCTGAGTTTAGGCACTGCACTCAGAGTTGCTAAGAGCAGGTAATGCTAATGGAGGATGTGGGTGATTCTTAAGGATTCTGAAAACTCTCTCAAAAAGCTGTATTTGGGCACAAGAATCATGACTTGTTTTTCCAAAATGAGGTATAGAAGTTTTTCTGTTGTCAGATATTTCACTTTTCAAAATGCAAGAAATTTTGAAAAATCTTAGTAAAATAAAATACAGTTTTAGGAAGCAGATTTTGTGAGATTTTGGCCATGTCGCTATCTTCAGACATGATGAAAAATCTTCACAGGAGTCACTGATGCTGAAAAAAAGAACAATCTGTCAGTGAGCAGAAAAAGCATTTACAGCCTTCTCACAAGCAACACAAGTGATAAGACAAAAGCAAATGGCCTCAAGTTGCACTAGGGGTGGTTTAGGTTGGATATTCGGAAAAAAAAAATATTCACTGAAAGGGTTGTGAAGTATTGGAATAGGCTGCCCAGGGAAGTAGTCACCATCCCTAGAGGTCTTCAAAAAATATATAGATGTAGTGCTTAGTCACATGGTCCAATGGTGGACTTGGCAGGTTAAAGGTTGGACAAGATGATCTCAGAGGTCTTTTCCAATCTAACTGATTCTATGATTCTGTGATTTAGAGGCAAATCTTCACTATAACCCTTTCTGCCTTATCAGCTGTCTGTTCTCCTGTGTGCATTTCCAATATCACTGGCATTATCCTGTAGCGAGAATGTGAAGTAATGGCTTTTGTGCTCCTTACCTTTTTGCTTTTGTATACATATCATCCAGAGCTTAGGGTTTTATGTTGTGCCTTGCTGCCTCTAGAATTTCTGGGATTCAGGAGAAACTGAGGACAGATGTAAAATATTCTGGCACATATGGATCATTTGCTTTAGATCTATGGGGAATTTTCACCACAAGGATGTAAAGAGAAGAAAATAATATGGACACAAAAGTAAGATCATCAGCCTTTCAAATAGGTTAAAAAAAAAATAAAGTACATTTTAAAAATCAGCAGTTGATTTTTTTTCTTAGATATTATCAGGTGCTCTGAAGAATAAATTGGATTTTAAGTTGATCTTTTTTTTTTTTGTTTAATATTCCCACCTCAGTAAAGCTTGAACATGTGTACTTGGAGCAGGAATTCTGACAATAATCTTGTCCAAAGGCTAAGCTTTTACATCTAGTGTTACATATTTGTTCTTCTTTACTAAATCACTCTTCAGCTTTAATCCCTAAATTAGCTCCTTCTTTTCTTCTTCTTTATTTTCATTGCCCCACATGCTTTTTTATAAATGAACCGTGAAAGAATGCTCCTTTCCTTTTCCTATCTGTGTGTCTTTCAAGCAGCAGTTTGTCCACTGTGCTATAATTAAATATGTAGTTAATTAAGGTTTGTAAGGAATGGTGGGAGGAGCATTCTTTAGAAACAATTCATGCAAAATGGTTTTGCATCAAAATTAGATGAAGTCTCAACATAATACAGAGGTTGGCCATTTTCTAGATTTTCAGTTTCTCCTTAGTCAAAAGGGAAAAGGGGTTGATCTGTTAGTTCTGAAGGCAGGCGTTTTGCAATATTCCGGCAGCTGACCCTTGTGCAATCTAACTGAAGGCTGCTTTTGCAGGGCATTTGGCCCGTCTCTTCTCAGCACAGCATCACCAAATTGGATGCCCACAAAGCAAGAAGATTAAAGTCATGACAGAGGTCCTAGATGGTGGCATGTTCAGCGCAAGGACTCTACAATTAAAGTCACAGATAAACTTTTACTCCAGACTGTTTAAAAGCATTAAAAAGCCCTCAAAATATAATTTCTAACAGTAAGTATGTTACCAATGATCTAACTGTCATTAAAATAGCCATAATTTCATAAAATTCTGCAGTTCTTTTTAGTGCAAACATTTTCAGAAGACACTGGTATTTCGTGCAAAGGAAGGAAGGAAGGAAGGAAAGAAGGAAGAGAGAGAGAGAGAGAAAGAGAGAGAGAGAAAAACACTGCAATGGGTAATTTTATTTTTTTTAATATTTTTTTTTAGTGAAGAGAATACCAAATCATGGTAATTTTGTTCTTCCTCCTGTCCTCACAGCATGACACAGAAGAAGAGCCTTTCAGCTGCACAATGGTAGGTTTGGTTCATTTTCTTTACTTTCCTTCACCCTTTACCAATCTTTTCTGAGCATTAAGCATTACTTAACTCCCAGACAAAGACTAGAAATTCTCTGAGCTAATGTGTATTTGTAATTTGATTGTGCAAGCACAGGAATGTATCCTACCAAATTCTTCAAAGTGATGCATCTATGTCCTGTCTAGGATGGGGAAGGCATTTATATACCCTCAAATTCAGTGGCTGGGGAAAGTCAAGGAGGGCACCTCAGCAGGAGAATCCTTGAATGGGGTGGTCCGTGGGAATGACCTAACACAGATGTGTGGTCATGTCTTAGGATTTTTCCTGTTGTCTTCGGAGGAGAGAGGCTATTCATATTATAAATAGAAGTAGTTTCCTATTGAGCTGTCAGAGCATTGTATTTAGAAACCCCAGTGATGAATGCAGCTGCCTTGCCTTAGGATGCCAGTTTGTCCATTCAGTACAAACAGTATAACATGCCTCTTGCATCACAGCAAGCCATCTAATTCATGCCAATTTCTACCAACACTGTGCTAGTTGAGAGTGAGGCACCAACTTTGTTGATGTATCTTGTCTATTCCCTCTCAGCCCCCATGAATGAATGAAGGGCAGCTCAAGCAGAAAAGCAGCTTCCTAAATGTATGTTGGTTATGTTATCCTACAGGCAAGAGGATTTTAGCTCCATGCTAATTGCTGACCAAAGCAGTGAGATCTGACCATTGATATGCTCTGTGTCACAAAGGACACATTTAAGTGTTGCATAGCAGCTGTTTTTTTCCTCAGGATGCCAATGGGCTACCCAAAAGTTTAAACATGTTATCAAAGGCATTATCCAGAAGTTCCTTGAATACTGACAGTCTTGGGGAACCAACCACCCCGCTAGGAAGCCTGTTCCAGTGTCTGACCACCCTCACAGTACAGGAATGTTTCCTCATGCCCTGTCTGAACCTTCTCTGTTGCAGCTCTGTGCCATTCTCTTGTTCTCTCGTGTCTTCCCATCACTCACCAGGGAGCAGAGATCGGCACCTCCCTCTCTGCCTCATCTCCTCAGAGAGCAGCGAGGTTGCCTCTTGGCCTCCTTTTCTCCAGACTAGACAAGCCAAGTGTCCTCAGCCTCTCCTCACAGACCTTTGTATGCTCAGAGCTTTATTCCTCATTTGCGGTTTCAGAAGCGAAATTTTACAGTGCAATGTCAACAGAAAATTTTTACAATGCATGCATCACTATTTGCAAACAACCGCTGGCGTCTCAGTCCTGCAGGCTGTCACACTCCTCGCAGTTCCCAGAGTGTTGCAAAGCTCCAGCAATGTCTCTGTGGCTGTCTGAACAGGAGTCATCACAGGGCTGGGGGCTTTGCTTCTACACTTGCCCTTTTCTCCACTCCTCTCCCTCCTAGTTCCCCCCGAAAAGAGCAGCACTGCTCATTGTGAGGCTGAAAGTTAGCATAATTTGGGCAATGTACATTTCTGTTTCCTTATTTTAACTGGAATGTGACTTCTTGTAAAACTAAACACTATTAATTTACTCGTGTCTTTCTTTCAGTTTAGTTGCAAAAGGAGGGCTATTCCCAGACATATTAGCACCTTCATGATTTAATCAAGTTAACTGAATTTGATGTTGTGTCCCAGTAATGATTTAACAAGGATTAAAGCTTTACTAGAACCTCACAGGAAGTTCTACATGGTCAGGAAAGTTTTGGGTCTGGACAGATCTGTGGAAATCCAGATGATTTAGTGATGGGGTCTGCCAGGCAGCCAGCCCATGCAGGATTGGGCCCCAGGTTGCTGCGAGGGACATATATTCACTATGAATAATTGCATATATTCCTTGAAAGTATGTTCTTTGGCTAGTTTTAAAAGTTATTTTTGAACTGCCATTGAAGACCTAAATTCATGCTAAAAGGCATCTGTCTTCTGTATCTGCTAAAAGTAACAAGGCCCTTTTTTCACTTTTTTTTTTCTTTTTCTTTTTTTTTTTTGTGGAGGGGTGGGCAATGGTCCTTTTTTATTATTATTATTATTTTTATTTTTTCCAATTTTGCTTTAATTGCTGTTTTCTGTGGCATGACAAAATTGTTTTGCCTATTTCCTCTGTCATCTTCTCTTTGCTCCAAAACCATGGGGAGAGAGTATCCTTCAAGGGGTTGCAAATGTATCCCCTTGAAATCAGTGTTGCTCTGGATGGGATCAGAAATTTGTTTTTATTAATACTTTCTTTTTGAAGTTGCACAGCCTTAAATAGTCAGTTTTAGTTTTGAATCTCAGTTGTACAATCCCTGCTTTGAAGCCAGAGAAAGACCTTTTATTCTGTGCACACCAGAAGTAATTTTCCCATTGATCTTTTTACTCCAGTATTCTCCCCACATTTTCTCCCGGAAAGTGCAAGCTACTTACTCTGCGTGGGAAACTGCCACTAAAAGACTGCTGAATGGCAGCCAGTGACTTACAAAGAGGATTCACAGAGGTGTGACGGGGCTGCACGGGGTCAGAAGGCACCCTCCTCCCGAGGCATCCCTCCCACCATCTGTGGGAATGACGGGGGGCTGCAGGAGGGGGCTGCCTCTCGTGGACTTTTTGCAAAAGGAGAAGAGTGCTCACTCTGCCAGTCCAAAGGAGCTGCTGGAAACCACAGACGGGTCAAGGGTTCCTCTGAGCCTTGGTGAGATGTGTTGCTGTTGGCAGAAAATCAGCCTGGATTTGGCAGAATGTTTTCAGTTCATTACTGAAAAATGGTGAACAAAGCCTCTTAAATGCATTAAAATTAGAATTTTAGAATTTTCTTCTAACACTTAATGTAGGAGAATGCCATGAAAAACTGTTTGTTTTTGTTTTGTTTGCTTGCCTTTTCCCATGGGGAAGCAAAAATAATTTCCTCTGTATTTATTTATCCAGATGTATGCTGTAAGGAGCTTCTCTGCAAACCAGTACTGACTTTTAAAACAGAGATACAAGTGATCTCAGTTTAGTTTTAGGAAATCTTTAGAAAGATTTGTAAATGAAACAAAATGTCCTTTTTTTATGAACTGAGAAACAGAATTGGGTTCTAAGGAAAAACTAAGGAATTAAAAGGTCAGATGTGCCTTTTCCTTTTGAGCATGCAGTAACCAAATTTATTTCTTGAATTGTTTTTTCACTTTTGACAATGGATAGTAAAACAAAGATTTAGAAAACACATTCTTGTAGCTCATCAGTATGAAGAACAGAGTGATCTTCAAGGGTTATTGCTACAGTAGCAAGAAGACAGTGATTGTTCATCATTTTTTGGAGCTATAACATTTCTTTTATTTATTATCTCCATCAATACAGGTACTCTTGTTCTCCTAGATACTCAGTCCATGCTTCATTAAATACATTGAGCATCTGTGGATCCACAGGGATTGGTAAGCCATGATAAATTTGAGGTAGTTTAGTTGAAATCAGCTAACATGGGCATTTAGTTGATCTTGTATTAAACTTTAAATGTGAATAAGCCTCTTCAGGATCACAGATGAGATATGGGTTTAGGACACTGATTCTAGACCTTTGAAAATTAATTGTCTTCAAGTGTAGAAGACGTGCAATGGCTTGGACACCTGAAGCTCACCTGGGTTTCTGAAGAACAGCAGTGGTATTGTGTTTGGTTAGGAGTCTCTCTGAGGTCTTTGTGGGACTCTTTCCGTGCCTGTTGAATAACGCGAGCCAGCACATTGTTGTAACGCGTGTCCCTTGGCTGCGGTGTGCACCAAACCGTGCCCACACCGTGGAAAGACCCACGGGAAGGCAGCGCCATCTCCTGACCTCTCCCGTTCAGCGCAACGAAGGATTTGGGGTTGTGAGGATTATTTTAGACGCTGGGCAGTTTTTACTTCCATGCTGGTGCTGAAATTTTTCTTTCAGGTATTAAATTACAGAGTCCCAAGTCGCTACGAGTTTGCATGCAGAAACCTATGACACGGGAGCACGGTTCCCAGCAAATAAAGTAAACCCAAAGGTTTTAATCTGCTGCCATCTCCTTTTCCCCTGAAATATCCGTGTGAGATAAGGCCTATGACTATGGAAAATGCTTCTTAGGCACAGTGCTTTTACATATGCCATGCATATCCTTCATTTTGGGCATGAGCATCATCCTTCTGGGTGGATGTGTTGGTGAGAGCCACATCGCGTGTTCAACGCCATCACAACACTCAAGACACAAAATCACTGCCTTCTCCATAGGACTGCAGTGACCACTGATCACTACACTCTCTAGTCATTTTGTTGTTCCAGGTCAAGAAAAAATTATGTACGTGTGTGTGCAAGTATTTAAAAAGCTGCTGCAAACATCAGTGTTTGTCTTGTTTGTTCTTGGCTGCTGTCTCCACTGACTGCCGGGGATACTCAGAGGAGTCAGCCAAGGCTAGGCAACAGCAAAGAGTTAATGGGTTATGAAAAAGACTGTATTTAGCAGCACTTGTTAAACTGTATTTTTAAAGTGATTTCTTTTTACTGAATTATTGAACATCTTATTTGCAGTGAAAGGCTTGTGCATATGTTAGGGATGTGGGGTAATCTTGTCATGTTAGCTTACCATGAAGATTCAGTAACTTTTTCGTCTAGTTTTCTGATGTCTTATGAAATGTCAGGATTCATAAATATAGTTAAACATGTGCTTTTAACAGGTTGAAATTAAACATATGCTCAAGTGTTTTTTCTGTACTGGGTCCTCAAACCTAAATTAATGGTCAAATTATATTTTTTATTTCTGATCTTATTTATAATTTTATTCACAGATGCAATCAAGAAATGCCCTTGGTGATTGCTGCAACAATTTTAAAGACATTAAGCATCTCAAAACTTCTGTTTGAATTTGTACATTTATATCTTTCGAAATTCATTTCTTTTAAATTTGTGAGGCTTTATGATGGTGATATTTTGAAGTACAATCTCTGTTTCACATCTGTTTTCCTCCATCTGCTTTCTCTTCCTTCAATTCTGTGTTTTCCAGCCTCCCACCCCAATTTGTTAATTCCAGCCCATTGTGTGTCCTCAGCAGAAGGAGCAATCACTTGGACACAGTTCTGGAGCTGAGACTGGGCACAGTGCTGGCTGCTGTATGCCTAATCCTCTTCTTGCTTTGCTTCAGCTGCAGAACAACATAAGTATAAATACAAATTCTGTTGGCCTCTTTGATTTGCCAAGCATATTATTAACTTGACCCATGAGTTGAAACAAAAATGTGTACTTAAGCATTTGGAGAAAATCAGATAAAAATTCTGATGACTTGGGGTATTAATTTCAGTGTACCACCTGGAAATAAAATTATTAATGGCCTGTTTCCTCACGCACTTTGAGGATGCTACATCCAAGCTGTATTGTCAGGGCTGAGTGTACCACAACTCCTCAGCGACTTGCAGTTGTCTTGGGACGTTACATGTCTGAAGATCTGAATTTCTTCCTGCTTCTCCTTCACAGACCCTGAGATGATTCAAAGGCTTTGGAATAACAAAGGCTTTAAATGTCACTGTATTAGAAGATGAGGATGTGAAGAAAAGAAGTTTGAGAATGAGCAAGGGTGGAAATTGAAAGGCCTTGAAGATGTGCTCAGAGATTGTAATGCCAGGCACTGGTTTCCTTGGCACGGACTCATCCTTGCAGCCTTGGGTCCTGTGGGAGTACAGCCAACTGTGGAGGTGGCTTCTGAGCCAAGCTCCAGCAGACAGGTGCAGCCATGCATTTGAGCACGTGCAGCCTCCCCACAACAACAAGAAGCCCCAGGGTCCTTAGAGATAATTTCTCCTGGCCTGTGTGTCCAGGGGTGGGTCAAAGGGCTGGAGACTGGTCTCAGCAGCACATGGAGGTGGGATAAAGACCCTCATGTACACACACATGCACTGTGGATCCCTCCAGTAACTGACCTTAGACACTTGGTCTATCCAGTAGACAGCATTGAGCTGATACTCCTTTTCCCACACAACCCATCTCACTCACTCCTTCCTTATTGGGCCCTGCCTTGCTAACTTAGAACCTGAATTTGCTGACCCTACAGCACCACCCACACCAGTAAGCCAGCACTTCCCCTCTCTTGCCATTGTCTGTCATTTGTCACCCTCAGTCTTCCCAGTGCTCTCTGTAGTTTCTCCTGGCCACACACTTTTCCATCTCCCATTTGCCACACCTGTTAGTTTCTCTTCTTGTGGTCCCATCAGCTATGGCTGGCCATCAGTCTCAAAACCTCCTGTGATGTTTTGCTCTCTGCCATTTGGGCAATTGCTTCCAGGTGGTGATCACGAGGAAAATCTACAGCTGATGACCTGCAAAAAGTTGGACATGCAAAATTTAATGCTGAGGAACACAACTACACACTATGCTCTGAAAAAGAAAAAATAATAATACCAATCAAAAAAATCATTTATTCCCACCAGCTGGACCACACTCTCTAAGGCAGGACTTGGTGGGTCACACAGGGACCCTTCCAGGCAGCCACAAGTGATTTTGGGAAAAAGTAACATTTTTCCTACACCCTTGCCTAGAAAGTTCTCCAGGAAACTGCTCAGCACCATGGTTTGCAGCAGCACAAGCAGATTAAGGTCTTCCCAGTGCTGCAGCTTCTTCTCACCCGATGTGCTTGGCCACTGCAACCCACCACTTACGATGTAGCATAACACAGCCACTGAGAATGTGAGCATGAGACACCGCACAGGCCACAACCCATCCCACTGCACCACTGCCCTGCAACGACAAAGCCTGGGAGAGCCTCCTGTGCTCACCAGGTGCATCTCCAGCCTGGTGCGACTGATCCCTGCTGCCCTCAGGACCCCTCCTGCAGCCACCCTGCCCAGCAGGTCCATTTCACAGGGCAGATTGACTTCTCCATCTAGGGCTGGAGAAGCAGCAAGCAAGGAGTTTGATTTCCTCCTCTTCTCAGATGAAGGACAAGACTGGGTTTCTGCTTGGCGGAGCGATTGCTACCCACCCTCAGCACTGATCTTTGAATCTTTGAACACTCCGTCTGTGATGAGCAGAACCTGAGTGCTAATATCACTCATTACTGAATGAAAGCTGTAATAGGCACTTCTCACGTGGAAATAGGCTCAGTAGGCACTGCCAAGTAAAAATGCCTCTCTGCTATGTTTGTTACCTGTCAGTCTAATCACCATGCTCTACAAGGTGTGTTGGGCAACTCACATAGAGGCTAACACTTCTTCCTTGTTACTCACAAGCAAATTAAGCCCTAAGAGATTATCTTACTGAAAATGCGGGGTGGAGAGATGACTGACAGGGGCTTGTTCCCCTGTCCTTTGCTTGATGCAGAAGACTTCCTCTCTCAGTTGTTCAGCATTTCCCAGTCTAGGAGTGGGTAGCCTTTCTGTGTTTTGGTCAGCTGTGCATGATATTTCTCTCTTCTCATTGCTCTGGTTAAGCTAACAGCCCAAATGCAAGTCTCTCCTAGCCTAGGGCCATTCGTAGCCTAGGGCAACAACTGCTGGGAGAGAGTGAGAAAATGTGAGAGAACCTCACATTTGGGATCTTTGGGGAGCTGCTGCCCATGGAGGACCCATGCTGGAGCAGTTTGCTCCTGGGGGATGGATGGACCCCGTGGGACGGAGCCGTGTGGGAGCAGTGCTTGAAGAGCTGCTGCCTGTGGGCAGCCCCCCAGGCTCAGTTTGGGAAGGACGGCATCCCTGGGAGGGACCCCACGGGGAGCAGGGGCAGAGAGGGACCGTGAGGGAGCGGTGGAGGCAAAGTGTCAGGGACTGACCGCAGCCCCCATTCCCCTGCACTGCTTGGGGGGAAGAGGAAGAGGATGGTGGATGGTGGGGAAGGTGTTTTTCATTTCCTTTTATTTTTTCTCACCGCTCTAGTCTGATAGTGATAGGCAATGCATTCTCTTGTTCTCCCCATCCTTACGCCAACCCCTGAGCCCTTTCCATCTCATTTTCTCCCCGTTTCCCTTTGAGGAGGCGGAGTGGGAGAGCGGCTGTGCCGGAGCCCAGGCCCGTCTCTCGGTGTCCCGGTGGGGCTGTTGGTGGCGATAGGAGGCTCGCGAAGCTGCGAGCCGCTGCCTGTGCCCGCTGGCGGCCAGAGGGCGGGCTGCGGATGGGGCCGCGATCTCCACTCCCCGCGGGGGCCGCTTTCGTTTTCCATTCCCCGCCGGGCCTCGCTGCCTTTCTGTGCCGAGCCGGGGGGGGGCCGGGCCGGGCCGGGCGGCGGCCGGCGGAGCCCAGCCATGACGGCGGAGGAGAAGCGGAACCTGCAGTGCTACCGCCGCTACATCGAGCGGAGCCTCAACCCGGTCTACGTGCTGGGCAACATGACGGACTGGCTGCCCGACGGTGAGCCGCCCCCTCCCCACAGCCTCCCCAGGGCCTCTCAGCGCCCTGCCCGCGGCCGCGGGGCCCCGGGGTGCCCCCCGGGGGTGTCCCCGATTCCCCCCACGTCGGGTTGCAGCCCTGACGGGAGCGCTTCTCTGCGGCAGAGCTGCGGGAGAGGATCCGCAAGGAGGAGGAGAGGGGGGTGAGCGGCGCCGCCGCGCTCTTCCTGGACGCCGTGCTGCAGCTGGAGGCCCGGGGGTGGTTTCGAGGGATGCTGGACGCGATGCTGGCCGCAGGTGGGTGTGAGGGAAGGAGGAGGACCCCCGCCGGGACACCCCCCCTTCAGGACACGGGGAGCCCCCCCGGGGAGCTGTGGCTGCTGGGTGTGTGAGGTCCCCGCAGGTGGCAGGAAAAAAAAAGATGGTGGAAGCGTAAAGTGGTCGGGGTTTGGCATCTCCGCTCTCCAGGAGTGGGTTCTGTCACAGGTTGCTGCTGGGGATTTGTTAGAAACCTCATCTCCACAGGTCTCATGAGAAAAGCCACTACTGCTTTCACTTACTGCATCGATGGCTACGGTACCTCAGGGAGCAGTTGTTGCTGGCTTTCTTACCGCTTGGATGTTGTCCCGCCCTCCCTGTGAAGCAAATATTCGTTCTAGGGCAACTTTTTCCCATGGTGTTATATTGTTGATCCCGGGATTCCAGAAAAATGCCCCCTTTAAACATTTTCATAGCATTTGGTTTGGTGTGTGTCCAGCAGAAACACTGAAAACATCTGCCTACTGACCCCAAGTGCTATCCCCAAGTGCTATTTACTCACTTTCATTTTGGGTTGCAACAGTTAACAGAGCTCTTTGGCCTTAAACTAGAAATGAGCATTACTCTTGTCCTTGGCAAATGAAGAGATAGGTGACAACCAGGTTAAAGACACTGTGATGGTAAGTACCCACACTGCTCTCCCGCTCCTCCAAAAGACAAGAAAAAGCTATGGAAATTGTTCTGTGCTCCCACTGTCCCTCTGGGGTAACGTCCTGCTTTCCTTCTCTTCTGAACCAAGACAAATCATGCAAGTCGTGTATGTGGTATTCCCTGCTGTTTTCTGTCCCATTACATTGTTTTCAGCTGTTTGCTGACTAACTAGGCAGAAGTCGTCTGGCTAGTTCTCAGTCAGGGTTCTGAAATGAATGCATTATGGTAGGAAATACTAAATGAGGGTGGAGCCAAGGACAGGAATAAAACGTAGATGGTGAATAAAATCAAAGGGGTCCAAAGGCTCTCATGATGCAGAGCAGTGTCTGTGCTCTGGACAAATTATGTAGGAGTATTTGCAAAGACTGAATGGATCCGAGGATTGTAAGGACCAAAGGAAGTGGGTTGTAATGGCCACTTAAGGGAACACACTCAGTGAGTGACCTTTTATAGCATTTTTGTCCTCCTTGCAAGTATTACTGCTCTTTTAGCAAAAGTCTTTTCTTATTTCATATTGTGGTTTAACCCGGGAGGCAGCTAAGCACCACACAGCCATTTGCTCATTCTCCCACTAACTCCCACTGGGATGGGGGAAGAGAATCAAAACAGGGTGAAAAAAAATCATGGGTTGAGTAAAAATAGTTTAATAGGACAGAAAATGAAGGGAAAAACAATAACAATAGAATATAGAAAGCAAGTGATGCACAATGCAATTGCTTACCACCCACTGGCTAATGCCCAGACAGATCCCAAGTAGAGGCAGTGCCCCAAGCCAACTCCCCCAGTTTTACTGCTGACCATGACACCCCATGGCACGGGACATCCCTGTGGTCCATTTGGGCCAGCTGTCCTGGCTGTGTCCCCTCCCAGCTCCTGGTGCACCCTCAGCCTCCTTGCTGGTGGGGAAGCACCAGAAGTTGAAAGGTCCTTGGCTCTGTGCAAGCACTGCTCTGCAACAGCTGAAATATCCATGTGTTATCAAATTTTTCCCATCCTCAGTCCAACACACAGCACCATACCAGCCAGTAGGAAGAAAAGTAAATCTGTTCCAGCCAAAACCAGGACTTATATGAAGATGTGGTAATGTAAATAGTCACTGAATCCATAAAAATTGTTGTTGGCCTAGACTTTTGTCAGTCACAAGCCAAAACAATTTTGTTTCTCCAGAGTGGCTAAGAAAGTGTATTGCAGCTCACACATGGGTATTCTAGCCAGAAGTTGAATTAATAGTAACTCTTTGACCCATTTTTTCCTGAAGGTTACACAGGACTGGCAGAAGCAATTGAGAACTGGGACTTCAGCAAACTGGAAAAACTGGAGTTACACAGACAGCTGTTGAAGCGGATAGAGGCAACAATGTTAGAAGTCGACCCAGTAGCACTCATTCCCTACATAAACACGTGCCTGATAGACAGGGAGTGCGAAGAGATCCAGCAGGTTTGGTTAATGGCAAAACCCCTGTATTTGCCTGGTGTTGCTGCTGTACAAATGTTCGGCATTGTCTGTGCCCAGCCACATACGTTTGCAGAGTCGATGCTCCAGAGAAGAGACCTCAGGGCTTCTGGAAGGTGCCATGTTGCGGTCAAATGGGTGTCTTGCTGTGCCTTGCAGTAGTCCCCTTTTTGGAGCACTCATGCTGCATTAAGCCTCCTAGAAATAGAGGTGGATGTAGGCAAAATGGCAATTAGATACCAGCTAAACTGATTCTTACTTGTAATGGTGTTTCAGATAGACTAGTACCTGGACGGTGGAAAACCCTAGAAACTTTGTATGGCATTTTGAGTTTTGTCAGCACCCAAAGAGATGCCCATAGAGTAAAATAAACCTTCTGGTCCAAAGTCATTAGGTAAATGCAGTGTCACAGATGTTTTTAACACTTCTGGATGTGAAGCAATTTTACTGTTACCCAGCAATTTTACTGTTACCTCAGTGTCATTACTGACTGATGGCTGATAACAATTAACACTAACCTGTGGTAGTTAATGAGTGATTGGTAATAATAAATTAATGATGCTAGGTGAAGGAGTCTGTAAGGTGTTCTTGCTCCTTGTGACTCCTGAGGAGGGTTGTTTGCAGCTATTTTATCTTAAAAGAGTTTTTTCTTTACAGAGATAACATTTAGGAAGGTTGCCTCTGACTAAATATCAGGCCTGCCACACAGTTTGCTTTATGGTGTTCTAAATATTTAAGCAAGTAATCTGTCTGTTGATGTAGTCCAGCTAATCTTAGTATACACCTAGGCAGGCAGAATTGCAGCAGTAGTAGGTAAATGACCACATTTTTTTGGAGACTGTTTTTTTTCTTCTGTGGGAGGGAAATGTAATTTTCAACTGAACATCAAACAATATAAATCAATCAAAATGTCAGAGAATTGCTTTTGATTGCTCACAAGCAACAGCAACTTCTGTTTGTTGTACATGCAGATTAGCGAAAACAGAAGTAAAGCAGCAGGCATAACTAAACTCATTGAATGTCTCTGTCGGTCGGATAAGGAGCACTGGCCAAAAAGCCTTCAGCTGGCACTAGATACCACAGGATATTACAGTGCAAGTGAACTGTGGGATATAAGAGAAGGTAAACTTCAAATTGTTTTTATGATGTTCTCTTTCTCTTCTTGTAACAAGACAGGTTGTTGGTTTTTTTTGTTTGTTTGTTTGTTTTTGTTTGTTTTGTTGTTTCTTCAGGAGAGTAAGACCAATTTAAAAGGATACCATCAGACTGCATTTCTCCTTAATGCTAAAAATGAAACAAAACAGAAAACCAGCAATATTCTTTCTTAAAAATTAAAATATCTCTTATATAAAATTAAATATATGTATTTCACTACTAAAACATTAAGCCAATTGGTTTTGGATAAATTGGTTTCTATTTCTTTATGTCTGTATTTGCTTTTTCCCAAACCATAAATGATTGTTTTATTTGTTAGACAAGCCACTCTTAAGTGGCTTTTTACATGAAAATATTCAGAATAAGAAATATTATTGCAGTAGTCAAATGTGTGTGTGTGTTATTTCTTATCTGGGGATTTAGTTTGATATGGTTAATCAAATTATGAACAAATTCAATATAAAATATATAAGAATAATACTTTCAAATATATAGATACTATTTTACATAGCTGATGGCTATATATATGATACGGATAACAACTATATTTTAAAAGTAAAAGTTCTCACTGTTCTGGGGCAGCATCTGCTTACATCTAGTTTAAAGCTGACTGAAGTGATATCGTACATGCTGGAAGTGCTTTAATGCTAGCAGTTAAGGAGGGTTACCAGTAGAATTTAATCCTGGGTAACATATGCTTTCAGGAGCTGGATTAGGGCACATTTGTGCTCTTTCCCCCTCTCCAAAAACAGTGCTTTGCCTTGGTGTGTTCTGTTCACAGTGAGACTCTTTGCAAAGCCTACTTAAATTTGTTTGAAAAGGTAAATAATTACAGGGCGAAAGAAAATTCTAGTGTCTTGATATTATCACGTAAGATAAAGTATACAGATATAAATAAAGTATATAGATACTTTATATATAGATAATATATATACTTTATATATAGATATATATAGATATATATATACACATATATATGTATACGTATATATATACATATATATATGTATCTCTCTCTCTATATACATATATATAGATACTATATAGATACTTTTAGATAGATAGATAGATACAAATAAAGTATATAGATAGTCCCACAGTTTCTAGGTCCTTCCAAAGAATAAGGGTAAAGGGAGAACAAAGTCTTGAATTTACAAAGCTTCTTTGGACTCCTACATGTGTTTAATTGTGGTTAATGTCCACATTAGATCAGTAATCTTGTCTCTACACGTCTATTCTCTCCCTTACTTTTTAAGGGGTACTTAAATATGCATTGAGTTTGTGGATTTCCTAAGACCAACACTGAATGCAATGCATTTTATGTAACAGGGAGCCTGGATGCAGCATCATTTAGTGTAGCTTTTCCATGCTAGTAACCATCTCTTTCACCTTTCCATCCCAGCAAATACAGCATTTTAAAATCAAAAGGGTAGTTAACATGACTTTTTTCTTTTGTCGTTGTACAGATAATGCCAAAGATGTTGACAGTGAAATGACAGATGCCTCTGAGGACTGCCTTGAAGCCAGTATGACGTATTCTGAAGAAGCAGAACCTGATGATAATCTCAGTGAAAATCTTGGTTCAGCTGCAGGTAAGACTTAGCAACAGTTTACAGTGGGGATTCTTCATTCCTTTAGACCCCTGGAGGAAGCAGATGTGATTTGCCACAAAGGACGGCACTGAAGATGTAGTACAAGTCAATGACTTGATTTTGCTATCTCCTCTTTCAGTGTTTAAAGTATTGCATGTTGGACATTACATGTGTTAGAGGTTGCCCTCCATTTACCATATTTCCAATGCAGAGTTGTTCCATCAGCACATTATCAACGAAGTTTCCAACATCAGGCTGTTGTTATATCTCTTCTCTGATACAACCAATGCACACAAGACCTGATGTCAGCCAATTTCTGTAGCTGAAAGTGGCTGTGAAGGATCTGTACAGTTGCTGACATATTTCATATGTGAAATTTTGTCCCACCTGTGGATTCTACATACTGTTCTGTAATACAAGCCCTCTGGTAAGACTGTTATTTAAAAGTCTTTGAAGCAGAAGGCTGAAGGAATACAAGTTGAACTCAGTACACATATTTTTGGGAAAAATATGTCCATATGTTTTATTTCTGAGTTAAAGATGTCCAGTCAAGGTGAGAGTTGTCTTCCAAGATGCTGGAGTGACTTCATTTTTGGAAGCACAATCTGCTAACAATCTCGTAACAAAAGCCTACCATCAAAAGTACATACAATTCTTGTCTGATGCATGTGTCCTGTAAAAAGCATTTTCCATCAGAGAATGCCCTGTGTAGACTGCAAGGACACTAGCTCTATCATTTTGGATACTAAGCATGTGGGGGACAATACATTTTATCCATTTCTGTTGAAACACTCTTTGACAAATGATGCTTAATCCATGTTTTTGCAATCTTTCCTAGAAGGAATTGGCAAACCTCCACCTGCCTATGAAACAAAGAAGGCTCGGAGCTACCAGATTGAACTTGCACAGCCTGCTATCGATGGGAAAAATGCCTTAATATGTGCCCCTACTGGTAAGAAAATGCAAGTATTTTGGAAGAGAGTGCTGTGAAGGACAGAGGAGGGTAAAGACTGAGTCAGACTTTTCCAGCTGTTTATTTAAAAGCAGACATCCCTGCAAGAGTAGAGTCTTTGAGCAATTTGCCTTGCAACCCTTAGGAAAAACAGAATGAATTCCCATCAGACTCTTCGTCAGACTCTGTGCTTCGCTGCCTGCAGCACCAGACCACCACAGGGAACTTTTGCAGTAGCTCAGTACTGAATTGATAGTGAAGATCAGCAGCAAAAGAGAGATCACTCAGCTCTTTCTCCCCACCGTATTTTCTCTGCTGCTAGCCTGATTCTCCCCAGATGCTGCAGAAGCAGGTGGGGTAGCGGCAGCAGAGCGAAGAAGAGCTCAGGTGCTCCACACACTGAGCCTGAATGCTAGTGGGGAAGAGAGAAATGTGAGAGGCGCAAGGCTACAACGGGAAGGACTGAGGCTGAAAACACTGGTACCTGTGCCATGGCCTGGCCTCATGTGGTAGCGCACACCAGGAACAGAAATACACTTAGTGACTTCAAACAGAACGAATAACACTGCAGACAGCTTTTCACCTGGTGTCTGCAGACTGAGACTGCAGGAGAGAAAGGGATGACCACCTAGCTGAAAAGACAGCCTCCAAAGGGCAGCATAGCACTCTCCTTGTTCCTCTGCACAACACTGGAAAAAAGTAGAGGTGAACCAGAATAAGTGAATGTAAAAAAATCAGAAATTGTCCATTACTAACAACAAAATATGTTAGAGAATATGCATGTTCTTTCATGAAGCAGATGCTGCTGCCACCCATGCCCTCTGTACTCCATTATTTTCCATGTAATCATTTCTGGGGTATGTGGAGATGCCATATTATGAACTCAGCTTTGTGCATTGTGGAACAGAGCTGTGTAACTTGTCTGGGACCTGCAACAGAGATGTGCAGGCCCTGGTTCTGCACCAAGAGCATCTGGCAGTATTACAGTCCCTTTGCCAGCTCCCTGTTGCTCAAGGCCCAGACGGCAAGCACAGGGGACAGGCCCCTGCTTACAAGCATGACCTTTCACTCTAGTGCCTTACCCATCATGTTCTTCATTTAAAGGATCTGGAAAAACTTTCGTCTCAATTCTGATTTGCGAACACCATTTCCAAAACATGCCTGCAGGACGAAAGGCGAAAGTTGTCTTTCTTGCAACTAAAGTCCCAGTGTATGAACAGCAGAAAAATGTCTTCAAGCACCATTTTGAAAGACAAGGGTAAGTGTAATTCTGCCTCCACAGAAGATAAGCTATACTCTCACTCAGCTACAGCTCAGGCAAAATGTAATGGTTTAACTGCTGACAGGAATGTTTCTCACTAATGTG
This sequence comes from Aythya ferina, assembly GCF_964211825.1. Classification (NCBI taxonomy): domain Eukaryota; kingdom Metazoa; phylum Chordata; class Aves; order Anseriformes; family Anatidae; genus Aythya; species Aythya ferina. Next base: position 68,828,274 of record NC_140299.1, read on the forward strand.
AGATGGTTTGTGGTAAGAATGACAAGTCAACATGCTAAGTGCTGTGAAAAGAGCGTGGTGCCTCTGCTCTGGTGAGTTCACACACTGGCTGTACTGCATCTGTGGCAATAGCCAAAGCATACCTGTGCTTGCCTCTGGAGAAGGGCTGACGTGTCTTTTCCCTGGAGGCTCCTTGCAGCTCTGCTCCCAAGGACAAGGCACTTGGAAGCACCAGAGTTGGGATGCATCTTGTTCTCAAATGGTAGCATCTCCTTCTTTTCCAAAAGAAAGGATCCTAACTTGTTCAACCTTTCAACCTTTCTTCAGATGGCAGTCAACCTCTCAGATGGAACTGAAAATTTCCTAGGGGAGTATTGATACCCTGCAGTTTCTGATTTTGAACAAATATATAGGAATTCCTATAGCTATGGGAAAAGGAGGCTGCTGGACAGAAAACAGTCATGTGCTACCAGCTGTACACAGAAAACAGGTGAAGGGCAGGTTCTGCAAATACAACTTGACTGTGAACTGACAGGTGAAGCTTAAATGGACAAAGTCACCACCCCTCAAATCTAATATATTTCATTTAATGGGAGATGAAAATCCAGCTGTTTACTCTCAGCACTTGTTTTTCTCAGTTTCTGCAGGTCAGACTATAGGTTCCAACATTTTTAATTTAGTTACTTCCCTCTAGGGCTTGCTGAAAATTAACCCTTCTAGCTGTTTATTTGTTTGTTTTTCTTTGCAGAACATCCTCTTTTCATACATTATCTTTTATTTCTTCTTAGATATTCTGTTCAAGGAATTAGTGGTGAAAATTTTTCAAATGTCTCTGTCGAAAAAGTTATAGAGGATAGTGACATCATCGTAGTGACACCCCAGATCCTGGTGAATAGCTTCGAGGACGGGTCCCTTACCTCCCTCTCCATTTTCACTCTGATGATATTCGATGAGTGCCACAACACTACAGGCAACCACCCTTACAACGTGTTAATGACCAGGTATCTGGAGCAGAAATTTAACTCCTCTGCAAGTCAACTGCCACAGGTAAGGCTCAGCCTGGCAGTGGTGGAAACTTTAATGAGAAACATATTGCAGTGTGGTCAGCAAAGCCTGAAGTTTTGCCTTCTGTGTTAGTCTAGTTCAAACTCCCACTTATCAATGGCTGCAAATAAAAATGCTAGCACCTGCAACTCCTCTCTTTCTTCAGCTACCTCCAAACTATTTTCCCCAGTTGCATCTTCCCTTCAGCTGCCAAGAAACTGCTGTAAAGACACTTCCTCGGAGTGGGTGTGGAGGACAGCTCTGGGTGTGGATTTGCTGTTTCTGTGTGTGATGAGCACAGGCAAATGCAGCTGTTGATGGATTAAATTAGCTGGATAATTTATTTGCAGTTTAAATACAGAAGGCTTGACCAACATGGAGAAGGCATGAGTGGGGTCAAGGTCTGACTCTCAAGAATAAGTCCTGGCACTTAGGACTTCAGGCACTTCAGCTGCTTGCTTTGTTTCCTTGTTTTTGAAGACAGTGACCATTTGTTGGTTGGTAACTGCACCTCCAGTCTTTTTTTACTTGTGACAAAGGACCAACACTGCTATTCATGTGTGTGTGTTCAGATTTTAGGTTTGACTGCTTCTGTTGGAGTTGGTAATGCCAAGAACATTGAGGAAACAATAGAGCACATCTGTAGTCTCTGCTCCTACCTTGACATACAGGCCATATCCACTGTCAGAGAGAACATACAAGAACTGCAAAGGTTCATGAACAAGCCAGAAATAGGTAAATGTTTCCTTTTCATTTTCCTCTGAGATGCAAAGCACCACCAATAACTCAGCTATCTGACCCACTTTTGTCAGGTGAAGTTAAGAGCTTATAAGTCAGCTGGAGCTTTGCTTCCTGATAGCTTGAAAGAGGTCTGAGCATGCACTTAAGCATTGCCCTGCAGTAAGACAATGCCAGTTTGGGCACAGATTGCATCCAGTTTTAGGGCTCATTCATGTGACCAGGCAAAAAACAATGTAGCCAGCACCACAAGAGCCAGCACAAGCATCCCTGAACCTGCAGAAAAAGCAGACCATACCATGTAGACTTAGCTTCATCAGCTGCAAGTCATCATCTGTACTAGATGACGTTGCTGTGTCACATACTGCAAACAGAGCTCCCATCAGACAACCTCAGGGTCAACACAGCCATGCCACCACTTTGCTGAGATTAATGTGTTGAGAGATGAAAGGTAGAGAAATGAGGTGGATGATGTTGTGTCTTTTTTTTTTTTTTTTTTTTTTTTTTTTTTTTTTTTTTTGTCCCTCCTAGGAAATACTTAAATTTCTCCTGGCTCTTCCCATGAAGAGCCATGTGGTCATAACATCATTCCAGAAGGGGATGGTACTGAAAACAGCAGGAAAAAACAAATTTTCTCTTTGCTGAGCTGCAGTGTCTGGTATTCATTTAGCAAGGCAGAAAAGTCAGTTCAGTTCTGCCAGTGAAGACTGGGAACTGTTTCTGCACAAACATAATGCTTACTAACAATAAACATCATTATGATAGCACAGAGCATTGTATGTAGTGTTCTTCCAGATGAGGATTTGTTCTGTGCTGCCCAGGAAAACATTCGACTTACTGAAGCCACTGACCACTCACTTCTGCTTTTTGTCTTTAGATGTCAGATTGGTTAAGAGACGAGTTCACAATCCCTTTGCAGTTATTATCTCAAATCTGATGTCCGAGACAGAGGCACTGATGAGGACGATTTACTCAGTGGGTAAGGCACTATAACATGCCTATAACTGGGATTCTGTCATCGATTACATCAGTGTAAATCCTCATGGCTGCTACAACAGTCACTTATCTTCCTCTGACTTTCTCCTCCTTCCTTTTTACTTGTCTCTAACCAGTATTACCTACATGAGAGATCACAGGTAGAAGAGTCACATACTGTCCTGTTACTTGTGATTAATTTTGTAACCTTGAATATTTTTGCTTGGATTTCAGCCTGTGTTTCTAGAAGCTAAGAATGGTGTGTTTTTGACACTGTCACATCAGCTTGAATTGGAAACAAAGCTACCAAAAGGCTTGCTTTCAAAATGTGGTGAGCTGGATTTCGTTGATGAGAGATAGTTGGAAGTTCTCACTCAAGCATTTCTCCAGATGATTCATTCCTAGCTGTCTCCGTCAATGAAAGTGAGAAGGGACTCAGCCTCTGTGTTACTCTGACTGCTCTAAGTTCTTCCTCTTCGTGAAAGTTTTCTCTCTCTTCTGCTGCACTGAGACTTCTTCACACAGTATCTCTGGTCTCTCTGAGTTGCACACAGAGTTCTTTGTAGGGGTACCCTGACCACCTTTTCTGGTCAGCCTTTTGTTCTCACATTTTTGGCTGCATTTTCCCCTGTTTCCTTTGTTTACCAAGCCTCTGTTATTTCCTGATGAAAGCATTTAAGATAATTTTGCAGAAGAGGATCTCTGGAACAGAAACACCGTCAGAGAGAGGATACAGCTGCCAAAGAAAGGAGACATTTGTCTGCAGGATCCCAGCTTCATGAGCTGCCAGAGATGTGCAGGTTTGCAGAGAAGCAGATGCACAGTTGTGAGAAGAAACAATGGGTGGCATTGTCAGGAGACTGAATTGTGCAGCCCTGCAGAAATGACATTGATCCTGTCTGCTTTTGCAGGGTTCCTAAGTGGTGTCCAGTAAATGGTCTTATATACAGTTTGAGAGCTACAGCGCAAAGTGGACACCCCTGAAGAGTTATGCTCAGGATCTGCCTTGGTCTATCGAGTCCGTCTCTGAATTAAAGGATTTTGTCTGCACTTAGACTGGCCTTTGCAAACTGAATAGGGTGCCTTGAGCCTGTCTTCCTTGTTTCCGTATTTTCCTAATTACTTTTCCCCCACTTTCCAGATATTGGAGAATGAACTGTACTCCATGGCTGGAAGGGAGAATTAGAAAGCAAAACAAGGCAATAAAAAACAAAGAATAATTTTTGTTTTCAAATTGCACAACAAACTTTCCAAGCTGTACAGCAAATTAAGTAAACGTTTCTGAAGCTTATCTCCCTGTCACAGTTCCTCTTGCATAAAATGTCATTGCCTTCCCTTCTGTGGACCCTCAGAGTACTGATATTTATGAAGTTCTCAGAGTATGGACAAAACAAAGAGGTACTAGCTAGTTCTGCCTCCAGAACAGCCCTTTGGGTAATAGACGTTTAAGTACCATGGACCATATAACAGATGATTACTGAACTATTGAGTAGCTGGTAATCCAAGGAGCAATGCATTTACAGTGTCTTGAATACTGTGGGATTCTTACAGGAAAAGAGAACTCCAACTTTATTGGTAAAAGCCTTACAAATGTTTGTATCTACATAGATCCTCAACTGAATTGTACCAGGTTAATTCTAGCCTAATCTCTGGGTGTAACTTGAAACACACAGAATAAAGAAGACAGTTCCAGGCTCTTCTCAGATGGTTCCTAGAGACAGAACAAGAGGCAGTGGGCACAAACAGAAACCCAGGAAATCCCCCTTTAGCATCAGGAAGAACTTCTTTGCTGTGAAGGTGGTCAAGCACTGGAACAGGTTGCCCAGAGAAGCTGTGACATCACCATCCTTGGAAATACTCAAAATTGATTTGGACGTGGTCCTGAGAAATCTGCTCTAAGTGACCCTGCTTTGAGCCGGGATTTGTCCTAAAGATCACCAGAGGTGCTTGCAGCCTCAGCAGTTCAGTGATTGTATCTTACGGTACTTTTCTGTTTAGGCTTTTTAGACCTAAATTCATTGAAAGTGCATTGTCTTCTGGCCAACTGTTCTGTTTATTTGTGATGATGAACAAGGCAAACAAATGATTGTTTCCTCCCTTTTTCTAGATACTGTCTCCCAAAACAGCAAGAAAGATTTTGGAACACAGAACTATGAACACTGGATAGTTGTCACTCAGAGGAAATGCAGACTGCTGCAGCTAGAAGACAAAGAGGAGGAGAGCAGGATATGTAGAGCCCTTTTCATTTGCACTGAACACCTGCGGGTAAGTGTGTATCTTCTGTTCTTCCATACAGAGATACTGCCCTCCTGTTCCTCCTGATAATGGTATGTGCATGGAGGAGCAGGTTTTTAACCTAATAATCTTTTTTGAAACAGGCTAAAGCATGCATCCTCTAGGAACTGTGTCTTAAGGTACTCACTAAGCGTAGTATAACACAGAGGAGCCTTTGTAACATTTGTGTTGCCATGCAAATGGAAGAACAACACAATTCTGTAATATGTAATCTACCTAAATAACATTTGCATTCATCCTTTGTCCCATGGAAAGTGAAGCTTCAGTATGTGTGTCTTTTTCTGTGGTCAGAAATACAATGATGCCCTCATCATCAGTGAAGATGCCCGCATCATAGATGCTTTATCCTACCTGACCGAGTTTTTCACAAATGTCAAGAATGGACCATACACAGAATTAGAGCAGCACCTGACGGCCAAATTTCAAGGTATTTCACACAGTCACCTCTGACAACTGCAGGAAGGAAAAGGGCTTCTGGTAGGGTAATTCAAGTTGTTTTTTCAGAATAGCTGTAATTTTTTTTTTTTTTTTTTTTTTCCCCTAGAAGTTTTGTACTTTTCCTGTGTATTTTGTACTATTCCTGTGGGCACAAAGGTAGTACTAGGGTTTGTTGGGGGGGGGGGTCCTCACTTTCTGGGATTACAATCTCTACCACAGGAGCTAAGGAAGCAATGGTAGTTTTAAGTAAATGCTGTAGTAGGTTCTTAAGTGCCAGCCTTTGAGATAAGGCCGTGGTATCCTTTGAGGGCTGCTTCACAAGCAGATGGACAGATAGGTGCTGGCAGCTTTAGATAAGGCAACATACACTGATCACAGCACTGCCTAGCCTCCCCCTGCCCAGTGCTCCTGGACAAGCCACGAGCTCCTGGCAAACAGCAGGCAGACCTCTACACCTCTTTTACTGAAATTTGGAGGCTGAGCAGTTGTCTAGCTTCTGGGTTCACAACAGTGTGCTGTAAACCTGGCTGTGATGTGGTGTGTTGCAGTGCTGACTGCAGTTTTACATCACTGGGGTGTCTGCCCTTTAGTGCCAGTTGTTTCTGAAGAAATGGAAACCAAGTTTGTTCTGATTAGAACTGATCCTGTAGTTTGCTACAAAATGTATTCTGAAATGAGATTCAAAAATTGTTTTCTGAGGGTTTTGTTACATTTAATCAATAGCTTTTTTTCTTTGCATCTGAAAGAATACAAGTAAAAATAGAAGCTAAAGAGAATACGGGTGGCATTTGAAAGTAGGTTGAGGTGAGAATTCTGTTTCCTGCATTAAAGAAAGCGATTTAGTTCTTTTTGAATAAAATGCTATTTTCTTCCAGAGAAAGAACCAGAACTGATTGCCCTTTCAAAAGACGAAACAAATGAGAATCCTAAACTGGAAGAGCTTGCCTGCATCCTGGATGATGCATACCGCTATAACCCACAGACTCGCACTCTTCTCTTTGCTAAGACAAGAGCCTTAGTATCTGTAAGACATCTCTTTTTAAAGCTCCTACAATGGGAAATGATAAAATGTAATGCCTCATCTATTTTCCTTTCCATTTTGATCTGGAAATGTAAAAATATGCATGTCTTCCTAAGCAAATATTTATCTTTCTATACCATCCTAAGCAGTGGTGCTCTGAAGCAGGGTGAGGTTATTATTTTTCCTAAAAGCTACAAGATAAGGGATGTTGTTCTTCATCATTTCTGCTTGTTACAGGTTGTAGTTTATCATTAAGCTGTCAGTTTTTTACTTTAGGTACAAAGTCAGTTTTAGCTAGTTGTTTTACAAGATTTTTGGCCTTGGTACAGCAGTGTTATCAACTAGCAGCTCTGCTCTTTTACTGACTGTGCACATCAGGAGGTATTCTTAGGTGTCCTGGAGGATTCCTGTAGGCCCAAAGGAGGTCTGTGCCCTAGCATGTGTTCTTGATCAAGGAAAAGGGAAGACTTTGTGGAACAGATTTTCTCTGGACCCTTCTGATGCACTGATCTATTCTATATTTGCCTGGGATCAAAGATCTAGGTTGGGTGATCTTTTTTCACTATTCCACTACATTGTTCCCAGAAAACAAAATCATTCTTGAAGTAACTGTGCTGCTAATCATTAGCTTCAGTAGCTCCTAGACATTTGCTGCAATGTGTCATAATCTCTGGCTACTGTAAACAGACTTATCGGCTGAGTGTCTCAATCTCCATTTCATCCTTGCATATAGACTTGCTGGATGAATTACAAAACAGAAAAAAAAAAAAAAAAAGTTAAATGCAAGGTAAGGTCCAGACTAACAACACCAAGCATCTCCTGGCAGCTTTCTGTGATATTTGCAAAAGCCTACTTTAGCCTGGCTGAAATTCGTTCTTACATAAGGACAGTTTGAAGATGCTACTTTCACTGTGCAGTGGAAAAGTGCAGTTTGTAAGTAGTGCTTCATTTCCTTTGGATCCCAGAGCTCTACTATTCAGTGATCTACTGGCTTACAGGAGAACATTAAAAAAAATAAAGGAATGCATACTATTTAGCAGTGAAAGGCTGCCTGCACTTTAGCCAGCCTTTATGTTGGGAGGGTTAAAAGAGAGGAAACCAGCTGAGACGTGATCAGATCTGGCATCAGGGCTGCAATAGTGATTGTGTTCCCTCACCTACTTGTAGAATTTCCCTGCTGAAATATGGCTTTACCTTCTTTTCTGCCTTTTGTTCTCAGAAGCATTAATTGCCTAGGCAAGGACAGGGAGGTTCTGCATAGCTGTCCCAAACTGGCATTTCATCTGGATGGCAATCTAACTCCCTGGTTTGCTTTCCAGGCTTTGAAGAAGTGTATGGAGGAAAACCCTATCCTTAGCTACATAAAGCCAGGTGTTCTGATGGGACGCGGAAGAAGAGATCAAACAACAGGTATGCAGGTCTGCTCTGTGGAATACCAGTCTCCAGACATGCTCTGGCTACAGAGCTAAAATTGTTTTACTGCTCCTGTGTTCCTAAGCAGCAGAAGATCATTTATGCTATGATTTCTTCAGTATCTAGAAGACTTTTAATCAATTCTGTGTAGATGCTGGCTTTTTCCATCTAGGATCTTTGGTTAAAGCAGCAGTTAGAAACATCTGTGGACCTTTCCTTTTGGATTCTTTTGCCAGTTCAAATGAAATTCACAAATTGTTTTCCTTGTGATTACTTCTCATGATATTTTCCCTGTTCTTTTACAGTCTCCTGTCTAATTTTGTATTTGGTGGTACAAAGACATTTTATGATGGAGTGGAAGCAGCACCCAAAATGAATCACAGAATCACAGTACATGAACTACAAATGGCTTAAATTAAGAGTTAGATTGGTCTTAAAATAAGTAATCTGCATGGGTTTCATTAACTAAGATCAGTTAGGTGCTGTGTGTGTGGTGCTTTTTCCTAGGATGACAATTATTGTGGCACATCAACATATTTGCTGTTCAGTGGGTATTGTGTACAGCCAGTGGGGTATGCTAACCTAAAGTATTTTTCCATATCAAAAAGATGTACTAATTTCCACGTACCACTTCAGCAACAGCAAATACAGGTAGCTTGCTCAAGAAACCTTTTGGTGTTTTTTCCTGACTCAGTTTCTTGGTACTGTAGGTATGACCCTCCTAAGCCAGAAGGGTGTGCTGGATGCGTTCAAAACCAGCAAGGACAACAGGCTGCTCATTGCTACATCTGTTGCTGATGAAGGCATTGATATTGTCCAGTGCAACCTTGTTGTGCTCTATGAATACTCCGGTAACGTGACCAAAATGATCCAAGTCAGAGGTATGGAAATTCAGAGCTATTACTTTGCTTTATTTACTCTTTTGGCCTAGAAATTGACTTAAAAGTGCTACTAAATGGCACTTCAGAAATAATATAGCAATATGTGCATTGCTTACTGTTGTTCCTTTGTGCCTTTTGAGTACAGTCAGATAAATGATGGGACTGGATGTAACAAATTTGTTCACAGAACAGAGTCCTTAATGTTGTGTGGCTTTTCTTTTGCCATGTGAATTAACCATGGTACACATGGCTATTGAGCTATTGAAGAGCAAACCTCAAGTGAATAATCAAATATACAAACAAAAGTATGGTTACAAAAACTGTAGCCAAAAATAGTGCGAATTGTAGTGATTGTGATAATTTACAAAGGACTGCTGTAATCAAGTTTCACGTGTTGCCTTTTCTCCCAAAGACCTTCCCCTACTCAGTGGCCAATTACCAACACAGGCACTCCCTTTGTGCCCACTGATAATTCACCAAGCACTAGGTCACTGCATAACAGACCTCTAATATTCAAGAGCAAAAAAAAGCTTCTGTCTTGGCTTGCTTGGAGTCTAAGACTTCAGTCTCAAACCTAGGTGATTTTATTATATGGCCACTAGAGGGGAAAAAAGAGCCACACTAAATACTGCTTCTACTTGACATTCCCAGATGTCCTAAACCTGCCTCTGTCTTTCAGGGATTCACCTGCAATATTTTATCATATCACCTGAGTAATTAAGTTCACAATCTGATGAGATGTGATCTCTTTTGCACTCAGATCTCTGCTTTCAGAGCTTGTGTGCTGTGATTTTTGAGTTTTGTCCTATAAAGAAATAATAGTCCTTGTTTTGGCTTATGGCTGAAAGAGTAGTGTTAGTTCATAATATGCCATTGAAGATACAAAGAAAATAAGCTACATAACTTTTTACGCCGCATAAAGTCATGACTTTGGAGGGGATTGGAGCTCAAAAATAAATGAGGACACTTGTTCTAAGTGCAGTATTTCTGAACTGGTATGAAATCCATGTTTGCCTGTGTCACAGCAGCAAAAAGGAGACAAGCAGTAGGCACCAACAGATTGAAGAGACAGCACTTGCTTTTTATTGACAGCAATGTATTTCCAGTTCTTCATTGCTGGTTTGTTTTACTTTGCTGTTGGTTGTCATTGTTTTGTTTTGTGATATTTTTTTTTATTTATTTATCTGTTTATTTTGATAGACACCAATTAGCAGAGGAAAAAAATAGTAAGAACTTTTCTGCTCTACCCTGTTTTTTCCAAAGAAGGCTGCAAGATGCTGTACAGTAAATGAAGCATGTCAAGCATGCCTGAGCTTAACTGAGGCAGGCCATAGAAGCAGGCAATACAGCAGAGGCTGGGAGATAGGCATGAAGATGCCTAGAAGGGTACAAATTATTTGTTCTGGTTTATGATCAGGGAAGAAACAGATGAGAGAATGCTGTTCAGGAAACAGTGCTATATAAATTTGAAGACAAGTACAGGAAACATGAGCAGCCACACGGAAAGTCCTTAATGCTCTTTTATGGCATAGCTACTAGTTTTGCACATTGTGTTAAGAGTAACTAATGAGGATGAAAGTGTTGCTGTATAGGTCGTGGAAGGGCAGCAGGCAGCAAGTGCATCCTTGTGACAAGCAAAACAGAAGTGGTTGAGAATGAAAAATGCAACCGTTATAAGGAAGAAATGATGAATAAAGCTGTTGAAAAGATCCAGAAATGGGATGAAGAAACATTTGCAAAAAAGGTTTGTTATATTTTTGTCCTAAAATCTACACGTACAGTGTGTATTTTCCTTCATCTACCACAGCTTTATCTAGGACTACATGATAATGTGAGGAAAGTGTGCTCTGTGCTTGGTTTCAGACAGAGGCTGGACCAGCAGAGAAGGGATAGTGTATACCACTAGCTAGCAAAATGTCATCTGGGTTGGAACTGCAGAAGCCTTAAAAGTTGAGGTAGAATTTATTAATTTCTCAGCTTAAAAAATTAAATATAAACTATTTTGTCTACTAGAAGAAAAATATTTTATCTGTTTGGGACTGTGGATGGGCAGATGGGATTACTTAAACTGTGCAGCTGGTGGTAATATGTCCATCCATATCCATGTCCAGAAGCACTTTTCCTTAACAGCAGGCCACTACAAGTGTTTTCCTAAGTTATTTGCTGTGATGCCTAAGGTTTATCGATTTCAAGAAACCATTGACCAGGATATTAACAGGATGATGTTTGGGTTTGTGCATGCTGTTCTGCTGGTGACCTTTTCAGTACTGCCTACAATACTGTTCATCTTTGCCACAAGCAATATTTGACAGAAAACAAGCGTTATAGGAACAATCAGCATGCATACAGTGTTTTACATTAACTCTGCTGTGAACCACGCACTTGCAGATCAGAAAACATTATGAGGGGCAGAGGAAGAAGTGTCAGGAACCCTTGGATCTGAGGTGACATGCAAAGATGTGTGTTGGGCTAAGCCAGCTGTGATGGACAGGTGGGGATCCTCCTAGGCCTTAGTAACAAGTGTCCCAGGGAGGGCAGGAGGAAGCCAGTCACAGTCACTGCAAGTAAAAATGCTTTGTACACAGTTCTGCCACATCCCTGTGGATTTGCAGTTTGCCCTGTTTCCATGTGAGCTTTCATAGTCTGAGTTGTAACAAGGGGTGTCCAAGGCCCTGTAGCCATTGCAGAGCTTCTTCTCCCACCTGAGGCCTCAATGGAGGCCCTTCTGGAGCCTTCTTTCCAAACCAGGGACTGCCCAGAGCAGCAGTGCTGTTTCTGCTGTAGGGAGTCTCACATGACTTAAATTTTATAAGGACTTTAACAGTGTTATGACCAAAAGGGCCATGTGCTCAGGTGGGAGAGCAATGGCATGAACACTGCCCATCCTGAAGACTCATTCTGGCATTGGTTGCCTAATCTGACATACATACCATGTTCTTTCTGGGCTAGAACAGGGCATGGTTTGTTTCCTCATAAGTAATGGGTCCCCAGACATTACCTACCAAGAGAACTTAGCCATCTTGAGTTGTGTTCAGACATTGGTGCTCCTCTGAATTTTGCGATGCCTTTTATGATCTTGATTTGTATTTATCTGTTAATTTTAAAGATACATAATCTGCAAATGAAGGAAAGGGTGTTACGAGATTCCAGGAGGAAAGAAATAAAACCTAAAGTAGTGGAAGGCCAGAAGAACCTCCTGTGTGGAAAATGCAAAGCATATGCCTGCAGTACAGATGACATCAGAATTATAAAGGTATGCCTCTGTATGGAAATCTCCATCCATGAACTCCAGGGAAGTCAGCATTTTTGGACCAATAGCATTGGTTTTCTGTGTGGAAAGTAAGCTATTTTGTGCCAACTGGGGAAGACAAAAAATATTGGTATATCACTAAGCCACAGGACCAGTCGTAACAGCTTCTGTAGCATATTATGGTGGCAGCTGATGATGTACGAGGTGTGCAAATATGTGATATGACAGAAATCAGTTCAGGATTCCTGAATTCCCTTCTGACAAAATCCTTGTATTTTTGCAGGAAACCATGTGACGTTTAATAATGTAACTTCTTAGTGTAACTGCTGGATATTTACTTTCCCTATTAATGTAAGCTTCTCCTGGACCTCTTCCTGCAGCTGACATTTCTCTCACTATTTCTGCTGAGAGAAAATTATCAGCACAAAGTACTGAGATCCACTCACACCTTGGTTTATGGTCCACTTTTGTGTATTGAAAGGCAAGGCAAACCAGGGTTTTGCAAGGGGAGTCCTGCAATCCTTCAGTATTTTGTTGTTTTCCACTCTTTATAGGTAGCTCACATTGTTTCTGTGTATCTCATGAGGACATTTTTGTTGTACTTCTGAACTTGAAGAATCTGTGTAGGCCTAGGAAGCCAATACTCTGCACATGGGGTGCGGTAATCGTGAGAGAGCCTTATCTGGATATTCTGAGCCTTTCCTGCTTTTTTTTTTTTTTTTTTTTTTTTTTAAGATCCTTCTCTTTAATTCGTGCTGTTCTGACAAGCACAGATGTGATAAGGTGCTTCAAGCCACAGCTGAGCATTATGATTACTTGCTTCCAGGCACTCTCCTTTTTAATCAAGAAAACCTTTTTGTTTTTACCAGCTGTTTTTGGACTATTGATGGGAGTTCACTATTCCTCTGCCCTGGTGAAGTCAATAGACAGGGGTTTGAAATAGCTCAGCCTTACAAAAAAAAAAAAAAAAAAATTAATTTCTTTGCCAAATAACAAGATGCGTCTAACATGCAACTCTGTTACTTTTTTCTTTTTTTTTTTTTCCCTGTGGTGTTGGGTTATCACCAATACCTGTGCAAATTTTGAGAGCTCAGAAAACAGATTTTTTGCTTAGTGTCATGCAAATAACCCCCAACATTTTAAATAATTCCTCTAAACTCAGTTCTGACAATTTACAAGCCTAAATAGATTTAACAGAAATTGCATTTCCAGAAGGGATTGAGAGTTTTCAGATTCCACCTTAAGTTCTGTATATGCTTTCATATTGCTTTTTTTTGAAACAAACTTTGATAATACGTTACAAACAAGTGTAAATAACTGTAACCTCTATAATTTGTTAGTGTGGCTTTTGCTACCTCTGCAAATTATTTGCATCGTAACTCACAGAAAACTGTGGGAAGCAGGAGTCTCTCAGGTCATCTGTTGTTCAGATGGCTTTCAGTTTTATGCACAAGGCTCAAATAACAGCAGTCGTGGTTTTGAGAGAAGCTAAGTTAAATGTGTATATGCTGGTGATATGTAAGAGTTCTGGTTTTGATAGTCCCAGCCCTGCTCCTTTCTGGTACCTGGTATTTAATGAAAATATAACAAACTATTTAAAAAAAAAAAAAAAAAAAAAGGCAAAGAGGGGCTGGAAGGTGAGACTTGCAAGTATTGAGAAGCCCTTTACGACTGAAATGATATTTGTGAGGGGAAGGGAAATGTCAGGAAGTATGACAAAAGGTGTTTCTACAATTAACCATTTTTGGCACGTGCGTTGTTTCAGGACTCTCATCACATTGTCCTAGGAGAAGCATTCAAGGAGCGTTATATAACAAAGCCTCATAAGAAACCAATGCAGTTTGATGGTTTTGAGAAAAAAAGCAAGATGTATTGCCGAAATAATAATTGCCAGCATGACTGGGGAATCACAGTGAAGTACCTGACATTTGACAATCTACCAGTGATCAAAATCAAAAGCTTCGTAATGGAGAGTACTGCAACTGGAACACAAATGGACTTTCAGAAATGGAAAAGCATTAATTCTTCTTTGAAGAATTTTGATGTTGAAGAAATGTCCAACTTGTACCCACCATTTTAGTGCATCTATTACTCTCCTACACTAATGTGAAAAAGGAAATGATCTCCTATTTCCTTGTATAAAAAATACTTGTTCTTTATACTGTGTGTGTGCTAGGTACCTCAATGGCATCTGTCTAGATAACAAAAGGCTGGTATGGCCACCAAAAAAAAAAAAACACACAAAAGCTATCTTATTAAGTGTTTCACCAGAACTTATGAAGTAAGTATGGACCAACATATGCCTAAGTATCTAGATCTTAATCTTTACTGATTTTATTAAAATAGTAGCATTTTTCTATCATGGCATATTTGTCAGCTTGCTACAGCTGAAGTTGCAGAATGGATACCTTTCTATGTGTTGCTTACCTTAATGAGCTGCAAGGGAGACAAGACAGTGCTGTCTAAGATAGGTGACGGCTTAATTTAGATGGTGATTACCCTGATGTTTTGCCTCAGGGGTTGGTATTTGAAGTCTCTCACAATGTTGATATTGATTCTATAGGTGCCCTGTCAGCTGAGTTGGAATCAGAACTGAGTTTAAACATTAGAGTGTTTAAATCCCTTCCCCTCACCTAGATCCCAGACTTCTCTAAGAAAAAAACAGAAGTTGCTACAGATGCAATTATGAAAGGTGATGTTAAAACTGTAAATTATAAAGCACTTGATTCTACGTGATACCTTCAAAGAGCATAATCTTCAAAGTTTTTGGAACTAAGATGAAATGTAGTTTACTTTCTACATTTAGTAGTGCAGTAAGATAATAACGTAGAAGAGTTATGCATTTAATTATACACTTGAACTCTTAAGCAGAAAGCACCTCAAATGATAAGCTAAGAGTGGAAAATGTTTTGTAAACTACTTAATTCCTAGTCAGGGAGACTTGGGATGGTCTTTTAAACGTTGTCACAGGGCATTAAAAGCAAAAATCTTTTAAAGTGATGCTTCATGTTCTATCTTGGTCCATGCCTTTTCTTGTGAAAGCTCTATAGCACCATACATAATGCCTGCACTTCAGTCCTACAATGATTTATTCTGGATATAGCTTTTACCCAGTAAATGTCCTGTTCGTATAGCTGCTTCTAAAAGGAAACATGGAACAATGAATAAAGATGATTTATTATTGGATATGCCACCCCTCCAAAAATACTAGAAACAAAGAACTGGAAGAAGGCTGGCCCTTGAGAGTATCTGATTTTATTTTTTTATTGAACCCAGAATTACATATTTATTACCAAAAAACATTCAAGATTATGACCACGTTAACAGCTCTCAAGATGCTCTACAGAATGGTTCAGGGTAGAAGGAATTCTGTGGGCCATCTAGTCCTCTGCTTAAGCAGGGACAGCTAGAGCAGACCACATTCACATGGCTTTTGAATACCACCAAGGATGGAGAATCCACAGCCTCTTGGGGCAACCTGTGACAGTACCCAGTCATCCTCACAGTGAGAAAGTGTTTCCAGACATTCAGAGGGAACATCCTGTTTCCTTTGGTGGCCCATTGCATCTTGTCCTGTTGCTGCACACACTGAAAAGAGCTTGGGTCCGCCTTCTTCACGCCTTCCCCTTGGGTATTTGTACACACAAATAGCCAAGGTGCCCCTGAGCCTCCTCTTCTCTAGGCTAAACAGTCCCAGCTCTTTCACCCTTCCCTTCTACCAGGGAGTCCAGAACTGGACATAGTACCCCAGAGGTGACCTCAGCAGTGCTGTTTGTTATAATCAAGCAACATTTGGCTATTGCAGGCACAGTGCACTCTCTACCCTCCATCTAAGACTCTTGCTTTCTTTCAGAACTAATTTCACTGTTTTTTTCCTCAGATACAGTTGGAGCTAAGTGCACTGAAAATACAACAGGAGGGTATAATATTTTTTCCACTGTGTTGTTTTAGCAGTTGGTCTAAATACAGTTAAGAGTAAGTGCTTTATTAACCCTGTTTATCTCTGAGTTATCTGTTATCTGTTCATAAACAAATACATGTTTTGGGGATTGGGCAGCCACTGCCTTCAACAAATATATTACTGTAATCACTGGTTGGTAACTACCATAAAATTGCTGACATTAATCTTGAAAGCGTGGTAAATTGTCTTCTTGATAACAAAACAGGGAAATAAACCAGCCCTATTCTGCTGGGTTACAGAAGACTGCCAGTACCAGACAGCATCTGCATTCATTCTATCTCCTGTAGATTATTCAAAGAAACAAGTAAGAACTAAAATATGAGAATGTAAGATCAGTAGAATCTTGCTCCTACAATGACAGTAGAGCTTAAGCTCAAAGCTTTGTTCTGTGTCTCAGCACTGAGGATAACATGAAACAATACACCAAGCTCCTTTAAAATAAGTTTTATTTTATCCATTAGAAATATTATCCCCAATAGGTCCACCTTTTCACAAAGGCTTAGGTTTTAAAAGGAACAGAGTTCACATTTTTTTTTTAAATTAATAAACAGCTAAATAATTAATTTCAGTATTAGATTCAGATTCTGGTCAACTGAATAAGAAAGCGAGTCAATATCAGGTAATCAGGAAAGAATAAAAATTAATTGTATATTGTCAGTTAGTTTTTGGACCACTGATATGAGCAGAGAACTGAACTTCAGAGTCAAAGTAAATGGACGAAATATATAAAATCAGCACATTATCTCCAACAGATCCACAGATTCCATCAGTATTTTAATGACTTTTGCACAGTATTCTAAGGTAAGTCAAGCCAACCACCATACAAAAGTAATAAAAGGTTGTTTTCTTTAACTGGTAAGACTTAAACTGGTGTCCAGTTTCCTGATACACAGAATCATTCAGCATTGTGAACAAGCCTTTCAAAAAGCTTGTTAAAAAAAACAAACAAACAAACAAGCAACACTGTTCATTTTATGGTTCACACTTTTAAATTCACGATAACTACATGGTTTTATTGCGTTCACCAGAAGCAGGCTTTACCTGGACGGCTTCGCTTAATGCTTTTGATTAGGATGCCATTTTACGAATCATGTAGTTCAGAATGCCACCGTTGTGGAAGTAAGTGAGCTCCACGTCAGTGTCAAACCTCATGATGGCGTGAAAGGTTTTCCCAGTATCCAGCTGTTGGGGTCAAAGAGAGTCATTCAAGCAGCAGAACTTTCCACATGTTACAGGACATAATAATAAGATAGAGGATATTATGACAGTTTTGCAGTCAAAAGAAAAAACTGTGATAGAAAGCCAAAGTGAAGAGGGACTAGATGTAAGATTGTTTTTTTTTAGGACAAGTTGCCACACTATACCACAGCCAGATGCTTCAGAGGAAGTTTGTTTGAAACAAACCAAACTCTTTGCATTGCATTTACTGCCTCTCTTAGATTTATTGTTGATTTCAAGCCTAGAGGCATGAAAGCTGATCACCCTTTCTATATGGTCATTTTCCTGGCTACGGTACAACAGCAATACTAATTTCATTAACTTTCTATCGAGCTTAGCATGGGAATAAGAAAAGCACAAAGATGAGTGCAAGAAGTGAATAAAACTACTTCAGTTTTAATGAAAACTCATTTAGTTTCTTCCAGATAAGCTGATGAATTCATTGGGATCAAGGCTTTTCCATTTCAGGACAGTTAATGAGATATACATGTAAACAACTTTTGTAGACTACTCCAGACTACTTGCTATAGACTACTTTGTGCTGATTGAAACAGTTTGGTCATACTGCTTTTAACTCCCATCATAACAAATCTCTCTTAGAATGACTGTTTTCATCCCCTCTGCCTTTGTCTTGATTCTCTTCCCTTACTAAAAAGAGAGAAGCTTACTGGAAGGCATGTTGTTTGAAGAGACAGTTACTTTGGTTGAAATCATAGTGCTGTAGAACACTCAGCCCTTAGGCATTTCATACCTTGATCTGGATGTTCATCTGCGGTTTTAGTTTTTCAGGAATTATAATTGTATAACGCTCCCTTCCCGTGAGTCCTAAAGTCGCCGCATCTTCTCCAGGTAAATACTGCAGAGGAATCACTCCCATCCCTACTAGGTTACTCCGGTGAATTCTCTCATAGCTTTCAGCAAGCACAGCCTTGACACCCTGGGAAGTACACAAAATGCATATTTATCTGCATGGTTCAAGATAGCTTTTCTGTGCTCAAAGGAAGGCAACTGGTATGTTTGAGTTCCCATCCTTTCATTTACCAGCTACTGTTAGAGGCAATAAGTCTGTCCAACAGCAGACTCTAGAATGAATTGCTTATATGTCAATTTCCAAACATATTTAAAAGAAAGATTGTCAAAAAATTACAGGCACTTTTTCTGAAATCCTGTGTACCTCTTTAATGTGTTTTATGTAGAGCACCTGTAGTCATTTCACTAGGTCTTGTTAATTCAATGTTGTCCTCCTACAGTACATGTTCCAGGTTGCAGTGTTACTGATTTCTACATTTTTGCATGTTAATACAGTTAAGACAAAAATTCACTACTGAAGGAAGGCGAAAAATAAAAAATTAGACAAACATAATCTTAAACACTAACTGTCCTAAAGCCTTGTATAATAATATACAAAACTATTGCATTCAAAAATCTCACACTGCGAAAACCTGAATCAGAGTTCGGAGAGGCTGCTGAATGGTACAGGACAGGACAGAGAAAACAGATACTCCACTGTACCTGAGTATTATAATCTTATCACAATATTGGTAAGTATTCCTGCAACCTGCGTGTTGAAGCAATGCTAAATTTCATGTTCACTAATACTACTCTTCACTTATACTTTTTATCTTCCCTGGTAAGCAAGCTGAAAAAAGCACCTGGAAGCAGACCCAAGGTGTACTGGGTTGCATGATGCAACAGTAAAGAAAAATGGGCTTTCTGGCTAGATGAAGATCAGTCAAGATTTCCTGCCTGAATGGGCTCTATGATTATTTAAATCGCTTTGCAACTCTGCTGTGGCTCTTGGACACGTATATTTCAAACTAACTTTTACTATCAAGCTACCCAGGATACTGGTTATAAGCTACTCTTCACAAAAGATTAATTAACTTCCAAATATTGTCCTTCTTCTAGTTTACTGTAGTTACTCACCAAGAGGAATGGTCCTTTGGCTGCCCAGTCTCTGGAACTTCCTGCACCATACTCCTTCCCAGCCAGCACAATCAGAGGATGGCCAGCCTGCTTGTATCTTTCTGCAGCATCAAACACATCCAGCTGGAATGAAAATACCAAACACTTTATATACTTTTTCTGGGTAGAAATACAGTTCTGGGGACACGAGGAAAACATGTTATCACATAAAGAGCTGAAGCCCACACTTTCTGCCGAGCTGCATGTTAAGGATGTTAGTTACACAGCACTATGTGACTTCTAGCTTGAACTCATTCCTACCACACACCTGCACATTTTACTGTCACTTCTACAATGGTTATTCTCTCCACTGATAAGCATGATAGCACCTCATTATGTAGGTATGTGTGACCTGCTGCCCTAAGTCAATACATCTCCATTCCCCTTATTAGCTTTACTTAAAAGGCACTTAACTAAATGACTTAAGCTGTAAGGAGGAAAGCTAGTGTTAATTCAGCCATCAGTGAGCTTCATCTTAAAGCAGCATGTATTACTTACCGTTTCCCCCGAAGGGAAATGGATAGTTTGAGGTCCCTGTTTATCAATAAATTTGTTCACCAGACGAATGTTTGCAAAGGTTCCTCTAGCCATGACAGCATCATTCCCTCTGCGGGAGCCATAAGAATTGAACTCTCGAGGAGTCAAGCTATTAACGGAAAAGAGAAAAATGAAAATGTGTTAGTTTTTGACTGAAGAACTCTGTATTTTAAGGTAAAATGAGGAACTGGTGTTTCTGAGGCACATATGAACAGTTCCCATCATGGCAGTAATATCCAGTTATCTGATACTTCTACAGTTTTCTTGGAAGAAAAAGAGTAAAGAAAAAAGAGAGAGAGAGAGAGAAAGTTTGCATACTTAGCCTGGGCACAGAAAGCAGCTTCAATGGCATTCTCACCCTTTGCCCTACAAAATAGATTCTGATACTGACACACAGATATAGCTGCGTTGTCAAAGATAGATACACCACTGTGCTACATGTCTAAAAGGCAAAGAGAAAGCCTTGCTGGAAGTTAGGACTAAGGAAGAAAAATTTCATTTGGAAATAGGAATATGGGAAGACTCCATCCTAACTAATAAAGAAAAAAAAATGTTGGAATGTGACATAAAAATGGACTGTTTGTATTGGGCTATATCCATAAGGCAGCTATGAAATACAACATCTGTTTTGTAACATGGGGGAGCTACTTAGATTCCAAAGTGACTGATAGTAGTGGGCCAAAGAGGCCAAAACAGTTACTTGTCAGTAGACCACACAGTTTTAACCAATTTCCTCTCCAGATTTATTGCAGTGAAAACATTTCTAAAATGTCAGTGCTGTCCCTCAAAATACCACTGAAGGTGTAAGAAGTATTAATCCAGAGAATAAACCCAACATATTACATGTGAAGACAGAACAGGTAGACTCAGCAAGCCCAGGTACGGCAGCTGCACCAAAACCTAAACTTCCTGATGTTCTGTAATTCATATCCCACATATGCAGTATCACTGCACTTGCTAAGAGAACTGAGTATAGAATCAGTTGTTGGCTCCAAGGAATATGACCATAGGGAGAAAAATACTCATTTCCGTATTTACAAGTTGAATTACTACAAAAACTAGCATCATCTTCCCCTCTCTATATGTAGGCCTTTAGCTTGCCTGTATATCATCTGCATACCCTACACAAGCTCTTAGGATCAGTGGCAGCTGCTGAAACAGCAGAGATAGGAATGTTTTTCTGTCTTCTTTTACATATTCTCCAGGCACCATCCAATGTTCAGTGTATGTGAACAGACAGCAGATACATGTGCCTGTAACATGTTGTAGTAATTGTGGCTTGTTTCCTCTTATCAATTTGTAAAAATCACAAGAAGTACTGCTTACCCTCTGCTGGTCAAATAACGTGCTGCAGGACTATTCCTTGCTATATTCCCAGCTGGAGATATGTGGTCAGTTGTCACAGAATCTCCAAAACTCAACAGGACATAAGCACCTTCTATAGTTTTGGGGGTCTGAAGAGCCAAAGTCTAAGCCACAACATATACAAAGAGAATCATTAAAACATGACATATAATTCCATTATCTTTCTCAAAAGGGCAAGATATGTATAGAAATTTGCAAAATAGAGCTTCTCTTTTCATACAAGCTAGAAGACAAAAAAAAAACACTATTAAAATTGCAGGTGCTCTTGAACAAAACCAGATACTATGGGTGCTTGTCAGCAAGTTCATGCATGTATAAAATAGATGAGGCAAAAAAAGTTAGATGGGAGCTTCAACAGAACATGCATGAACACAGAAGTTCATGAATGAATCCCGGATTCCAGGACATCTGCATACACTGAAATTTGCATTTTCTTCTAAACAGTGCTGAAATTGCAATCTGAGCACTGAACTATTTAGTGTAAGACAGAAAGATCTTTGGGTTCTTTTCCTTTTCCTTCACTTGCTTTATTACTACTTAATACTACTCCAGCTTAAAAAGAAAGGAGAATTTTCAAAAGTCTTGAAGGGACAGAATCCTTGCAATCTTCAGTGCAATTTTCACTTGTGCCTTTGAATTCAAAAGAATACAATGGGTGTGATGCTAACATTTGAGAAACAAGGTCTTAGTAGGCTATGGTGGATGTTCCCAAGCCCCTTAAAGTGCCTCTGCTTCCTCTTTAACATTCATTAAGTTTGCCTTGATTCAAAGGGAAAGTGTGCACGTACCAGACCATCAAAGAAAGGTGGAGATTTGATGTACGTTGACTTGGGATTCCAAGTGTATAGCTTGTCTGAGGGAGCTTCTAAGGCATTCCAAGCTTCATTTACTGTCTGGAAAAAACACACAAAAACATCCCATTAATTTTGTAAGTTTTCAGAAGTAATGGAATCATTTCAGATTCCAGGTAAAACCACAAATTTGACTTCAGCAAGAAGTCTTGCATTTGCACTATGGGAAGTTCTTATGACATTATAATTATTATTTTTTTTCAAATGATTCTACCTATCCTATTAAAATCAAGTACCCTCCCTAACTTACAGAAGAGCTGCTTATCCAGTTTTCTGACATTTGTCTGTGGTATGTTTACAGATAGCACTTTATAACTCTCAAGTGTATTTATCATTAACCTTAAGCTTTCCTAACATGTAAACCTAAAGAACATTTTGTTTTACCACTTGAGGAAGACCTGCAGAAAGATATTACCAAGCACAAGTTCTCCTCTGGCATGAATGGTATTAGGTAATGCAGATGAATTTTGTCAGCTCAGGAAGAAGTATTTGTGAGGCTGGAATATCTCACCTTCTAATATCAGCCTGGAATTACTGTTTAGAGCCCATCATCTCCACATTACATTAGAAAATCATTAAGAAGCAATTTACAGGATGTGACTCGCTATAAGAACCAATTAACTAACCAGAAGCCATTACAAAAATAAAAAAAATAAAATAAAATCTCATTTCAACACTTGTCATGAACTACATGACAGCAACAGGAACAGAAGGAAAATATTCATTTCATTGCCAAGACCACCTTATCTGACCTCTTCAGAATAGCACAGCACATCAATCAAACCACTTCCCTGAGGATTAATTCACCTCTATTTTTTGGTAGACCTCCTTGAACATCCCAGGAATAACAAACTGACGCTCAACAGCCTGAATCTCATCTCGTGTTGGCCAGATGTCTTTTAGGAAAATCTTCTTTCCCGAAGCATTTATTCCTGTAGAAATTGGTATTGTTATATCTGTTCTATAAATGTTCCATTAAAAAGAAAGAAAGAAAGAAAAAGAAAAGTATATCTTGTCATGTCCTTCAGTTATGTGGTCCTTCTAGCCTAACCAGGACTCATGAGAAGCACTCTTTTTCATCTACAAGACTGACAGAAGAGGGCCTTGATAATGTCTTTTTTTTTTTTTTTTTCTTCTGCGATTTCCACTAGTCTGCCAGAATGACTTGAAGGAAAATTTAGGTTAGAAAGGGTCTTGAGTTGAACCGTCTACTCAAAGAAAGTCTGCAAGGTCAGGCTGTTCATGAGAGGCCATCACCCAGATATAATTAAAATATCCCCCAACGAATCAAAATATTGGTCAGACCTATTTTTTCCCTTCTTCCAACATACAGACTCCATTATTACTCTGTTGCTTAACACTTGGTATGCTTTGTATCCCAGAGGCATATACTCAGGCATTTGAAGCATCTCCACAGGACAAGCATTTCTGAAGAGCTCAATTCCAACGGGTTCCATTTATAAGCATCCCAGCAGTGTCTTACCCAAAGGCTCTTTCTCAAAGTCGATCCGGATGGTCCCTGCAATTGCGTAGGCAATCACTAGTGGTGGGGAGGCCAGGTAGTTAGCACGGGTGTTGGGATGGACACGCCCTTCGAAATTCCTATTGCCAGACAGTACACCCACTGCTACAAGGTCTCCCTGCAAGAATTTGAGATAAAGGAAGCTGCAGAGCTTGCAGACTCCACATGCACAACAGGTCTGCAGAGCTGTCCTGTGCTGCAACACCAACAACTGGACAGTCACACAGCTCTCTCCTTCCACAAGACCCCAAAGCACCTCCCATAGAAAATTGAATATAAACTGAATTTACTTTGCATGCAGGTGAGAAGGTTTAGCTCAAGTACAGCACACAACAGAGAACAGCTTATCTAAATAAACTGCACAGGAAAATCTGACTGATGCATACCTGCGTAATGGCCTCAACAACGGAGTCTGGTAGGGGCCCACTGTTGCCAATACAAGTCATACAGCCATAACCCACCACATCAAACCTAGACAGAGCACAGAAATCATGAGCAAAAAAAAAAAAAGAAATTTTGTAGTAAGGTGTTTAACTAAGTAATTGGGTAGGGTTACTTTCAGAAGATGTTCAGTTTTAACAAATAAATTGCTACTGTAAACAGAATTTTTAAGAATGCTCCATTTTTATCATTGCAATGATTCTCCAGGTACACAGAGTGAACAGAGTGAAGAGCGGGAAAATGTTTTATCTAGCAAGATAGACTATAATATTTTGCCATTTGTGCTATTTAAAAATCATTATTCTGGGGAAAAAAAAAAAAAAAAAAAAAAAGAAAATATTTTCCTGTGTAAGAACATGAGCCTTCAAGAAGCTATAGAATGCAGCAATCACTCTTCCAAGTTACCACAAAGTCAGCCAGCACAACAGCAACGCGTTAACTTGTGCAGGATCACGCCGTAGGGCACCTGACATAGCTTTTAAGTTGTGCAAAGAAGTGGTTGTTCTGTTGCAGCACTTGTCAGTGCAGTTAAGCAGCCATTGGACAACAGTAAGAAAAGTGCTCTTACCCCAGTTTAGAAAGGTAACTCATAACTCCACTCTCCCTCAGATAGTAAGTAACAACTCCACTTCCCGGGGACAGGCTGGTTTTAATGTATGGCTTCACTGTCAAACCAGCTTCAACAGCTTTCTTAGCAAGCAATCCTGAAAAATGAAAATGATAGTTGTAGTTTTTCCTGGAAGTAATATAGTTCGGTGGATAAACAGATCAACAGCAGTGCCATTAAATAGCTGGAAAACAGAAATGATTCAATTTCCAGCAATGAAATGGCACAGCTAACTACAGCACTAATCCCTGAGGAACCAGCTAGAGCTCAAGTGTTCTGCCGTACTGTAAATCCAGCCTGCAATTTCTGCTCCACTGGAAAGCCACATGAAGTTGCATTTGCCAAGGTGCACTCACACTGGGGCAACATGTAGACATCCAGAACTCAAACAGTTAAGTGAACATCAGCCACCAGACAAACATCTCACAGAAAGTGCAATGAAGGATTGTTACCTTCCCACTTACGGCTGTCTACTGACCCAGACCTGAAATAACTACCAGTATATGGCTTGGTACAATCGTTACCATCTGCATCTCAGGGCAGAAACTCTGGCCCTTGTCACAAACAAGCTATCTCACAATCTGCAGCTTGTTACAGGAGTGCTGTTTTACTACTCCTGATTTGTAATGTGCATAGAGGTGATTAAGTTGCCAAAAACATATTTACCCTGACCTTCTTCCTTTTAAATGAACAGGCCATATGCAGAGGAATGTTCAGAAAACAAATCGTCTCCAGCTCTTTCCCAGGATGGACATAAAACGAGCAGCAACTATGCAAACTATGCAAAACTTCGTATTCCCATGCCTCATTTTCTCTCTCACACACCCACTTAGATAAGAAAATAGACGTCATCTTTGCTTTGATCCAACATCATCTCCAGCAGAAAGATATCATCAAACTGGTTTGTTTCTGTCGACCATTTGGCAGCTGTGTTAGACATGACCTGGAGACCTTCACTTTCGGTGCTGTGAGAAGGACTAGACTATTAGATTTGGAGGCATAAAGGTAGATAATATATTAAAAAAAAAAAAAAAGTTCTATCCCTGAAATTGCTGAAGCTTCGTAGGTGTCAGAGAAAGCTGTGGAAACTGGAGCTTTCCAGTTCTCTTGGGTAACTTTCAAAAGGTGACCATGATCAAGATAATGATTCTTGAACCTGAGAGCCTGTCTGAAAGTGCTGGCTTCCATTTTCCTGCAAATACCACCTCTAAAAAGAATGCAAAGTCAAACACTAAAAGGCAAGGAAATGATAGAACTTAAGTTACTTTGAGCAACCTTAGTCCAAAACTTTTTTAGAGTCAGATTAGGCTGACAAAGCTTCTATAACATACACTCATTGTTCCCACAGACACACAACCCTCAAATACCATTTAGCGCACAGGATACACTGTTGTTGTTTGAAACAGCTATTCATATTCTGGATTTCTCTTAGCTTGTTTAGTAAGTGTTGGTGCACCGAATGTTTTATTTAATTTAATTTGAAATCCCACTTTGAAAGTGGAATGATCATCTTTTCTGTGAGCATCTCTGAGGGTTCTAAACATCACAGTGCACAGTCACCAGAGACTGAGAGAATTTTTCTTCCCCTCTTTACAAAGTCAAAGCTTAAGTGCTGCTCACTGTATGGAAAGGCAGCAGAACTGGTTGCTGTGCACTATGTTACAGTGAACATGTTCAAAGTACCAACTTCATTTGCAGCTGCAGAGCTTTCTGCATGTTAAACCCTTAGAGCTATTAAGCTGAGCAAGCTGAAAGATCAGCATCACCACTGCCGCAGAGGAGAGGGTTAAAAATGCACACCATTAGGCTGGGAGCCAAACACCTAAGGAAACTGTGCCCTGTGCTGGTGGAACAACTGAGGGATACACCCACCTGGAACTAAAGGAACAAGACAGAGTAAGGAGAGTCTGCCTGGAGGAAACCTACTTGTTGATCCTCAGAAGAAATAAACACAGCTCAACTTCTGTGATCATGATCAGGATGGACCTGAGAAAAAGAGTGCTGATTTGGTTGTCCTGTCACGGGCAGGTGAATTGAGAGACTTTAATTTTGTTCCTCTCAAAGGACTAAGAAAGAGTCTTCTCTCCCTTTCCCATCTCCCAGCTTCTGGAAGGTGATCATCCCATTCCCTGCTTGTTGGAATTAAAAGACAGATCATGCCTGTGAAAGGGGTGAGCTACTGATACTGCAGAATCCCAGAGAAAGATGCTAGCCCAAGGACAGGTCACATCACAGACAAACGAGACACAAAGTGACTGTTGTTAGAGGTTGTCCACAAGATTAAGATTTTTCCAGCACCACACAGGAACTCAAGAGAAATTAAAGAAACTTCAGACATCCTCTCTTGTATTACCCATTACACATTCATTCAGATTTTTGTAAAAAATAAGCTTACATCCTACAGTCTTACAAACTAGGAAGCCCTAACGTAGTGACGATCTTAACAGTGGCAGGTAACTTCTGTGCACATATTTGCAAAGGAGAGAACGAAATACACGTTGACATATATTGAAGAACCTGAGAAAGGGAGATGAACTGGGATAAGACAGTCCAAGCCCACTCAGCTGACTCCATTCATACTTTCTTGCCAGAAGCACACATTTGCAATGAGCAGTTTTCAGCTTACACTGTACAGGTTAGAAATGAACCATGTTCTGCCACCAAAATGTAACTGCTTTTTATGACTTGAAATTTCGTGCAACAAATTCATACTAACTGTATTATAGTGTTTGATCAGTGATAAGCACAAGAGTGGGGGACAAAGTACACCTCTGACCACTTCTTGGATGCAGTTAATGTGAAAATGACAAAGCTCTGAAAGACAGAAATCCCAGAGAACGCAGTTTTCCTCCTTTGCTTGTCCCCAGGTGCCCTCAGACTCCTGCACTGACAGCTCAATACATCTCTAGCTAAGAGTATTTTCTGTAGTCTGCTGGTAGATAAGAGTACCTCCAGTCTTAAACTCACAGACCCTTCTTTACTGTCCCTTTTCTCGTGGCTCTCTGACTTTCAATAGCCTCTCCTCAGCTCCAGTCACAGAAGAGCTTTATAGCTGTTTCTGTGCTGGTTAATTCAGTTCCAGCTTGTCCTGTAGAGAAGACAGTGCAGGAAAAGTACGTTTTCTTCAACTCACATTTCCAGCTACTATTTCCAGAATTTATTCTGCTACCCCTTAGGGACTAATCTCTGTTTTAGCATGCCAAATGAAGAAAACAGCATCAGTGATGTATTTGAATCTTCACAACACACAGCCAGAGCCACAGAGAAACTACTCTGCATAAAACTGAGCAAATGTACTTACCTGCTCCCAACATAACTGAGGGGTTACTGGTGTTAGTACAGCTCGTAATGGCAGCGATCACTACGGAACCATGAGTGAGCTCAAAGTCACAGCCCTCAAAATTAAATTTCATTACACTGTTGTGTCGATCTGGGGCAATCTGGAATCCCTTGAAGCCTTGCTGTAAGAGGAGAAAGGAAGAATACAAAGGATGTTGTTAATATTTTGACTGGAAATTAGCAATGAGATGCGAACTTCATCAATGAGAAGTGTGTGTTAGTCACACCAATTACTTGCACTGATGGTGAAAGCTTGCATCTCTGGTCAAAGTAGTGGACAAAAATCATTTCCATGAGATCTATATCCCATTCTCTGTTTACTGGTGCTCAGATGCTTCTAGCTGCACTTGCACCAGATTCCTGACCACACATTGGAAAGCAAAGACTCGTCAGGCTAGTCTTGTGATAAAATCTAGTCCTAAGATTTCAGCTGTAACACGTCAGATTTTTAAACATTGAGTATCAAACAGCACAAACCTATGCTGCAAGCTGACTTGAGAGGCAAATCTGATAAAGAACAAGCAGCCACTGTTTGCAGCATAAAACGTTATGCTTAGAGATTGGGAAGGATAAGGCCGCTTAATTAAGTTTGGAACATGTAACAAATCAAGAATTATGAGACTCACTGCAGTTTTAAGTTTCTTCATTTACATCACTAGAGTTCTGTACTGCCATCTAACAGGTAAGGTTACTGTATAAGGTTACCAGAGAGGATAACTATGTCAGGGAAGGATTCAAACTGGTTTTGGAAACTTGCATGTCTGGGCATATTGATTCAAAATAAAATTTTGCTCTTCTTTCAATGCCTATTTTTGACTGGATGAGGTAGAAGAAGTATTTATTTCTCAAAATGTCTTTTTTTCTGTCTTTATCACCAACGCGGAAGAGACATGGAGACAGAAGCAGTATTGAACTGCTGAATCTAATTTGAATACTGGAAGCAAAACTACCTTGTGGAGCTCAGATCATAACCCGCTTGGAAAGCTGGACGTAGAGCTGGGCAGTTAGCACACAGGTCAGTGCATTATCTACTTCACCCCTCTACTACTAATACCCAATGTAGTTATTTCAGAAATCCCTTCTGCACACTGAACACACATTGGGCCTAAGAGCTGTCTAAAATCAGAAGGAACTCATAGTTCAGTAGAAAAGGAACGCTTTCATGTGAGAGGAATACACAAAATGAACACTGATGTCATTTTCTGAACTGCATTCAAGCACCAAACGATCTCATTCACTTTTTAAATAGGCAAGCAAAGAGCTCACTAGTTAACCTCAACATGTAGTTCCTCAAAATGTGTTTTTAGAAGCACATATGACTTTGTAGATCCAAATGTTCCTAGTCCCTACCTTCGCTCCTAGACAAGTCTCAAAGTCCTTCTTCATATCTGACACAGCAACTTTGTCCTGGGGTCTTTTTGGTCCACTGCAGCAAGGCACAACAGTATGAAGATCCAACTCAACAACCTATTCAGTAAGAGAAACAGAGAGGGGTTCAGTACTGCATAACATGCTGAAGCCAGTTAAGCCACAGGTGTACTTGCCTCTGCTGTTGAATCAAGGCTAAATCTGAAAATTTTGTATTCTTTTTTGTAGAAATTATCTGAGACATATGAGAAGGGAAAGATCAAAAGCAAAGGAACAGTTCTACTTTTAGACCCTGCTTGCTCCCAGGTATGGCTCTCAAAAGTAGCCCAGTTATTGAAAAATGGATGCGTGACTGAAGCATCTGAACAACGTACATCTTTTTGAGAATTAAGTCCTTTCAGACGTTAGCAGCAGGGTTCTTTTCATAAAACAATGATGCGGAGAAATCCTGGTATTGCCATAAACCAGACCAGACTATTTGTCTTGATTCTAGGGAAAATGTTCACAGTCTACTGTGAAGCATTAGAGATTATCCTATTTTCTTACTCCTCATCCATGTTTCAGCTTTGTTTTTGTAGTTTATTTCCATTTTATTTATTATATTTTTTATTATATTTATGTTATTTATTTATTTATTATATTTAGACAAAAACTAAGATCTTGATTTTCTTTCATAGAATACAACTTGTGTGGTCTGCAGTTACCAAACAGAGCTTCTAATTGTCCTGATTCACACAGTAAAATACGTTGCTGAATGTACGAACAGTAAACCTGGGAC
This sequence comes from Aythya ferina, assembly GCF_964211825.1. Classification (NCBI taxonomy): domain Eukaryota; kingdom Metazoa; phylum Chordata; class Aves; order Anseriformes; family Anatidae; genus Aythya; species Aythya ferina. Next base: position 68,858,260 of record NC_140299.1, read on the forward strand.
AAGGCCTACAGAGACCACATCCACACCATCTTCAAGAGCTCTGTTCAAGTCTGGACTGAAATTCTTATAACACCATGGAACCAGTCATGGTATCTGCACCAGCTACAGCTCAACAGACAGCCAGTCTATACTGATGCCTGCATTTTCACACCTGGAGACCAGCTGACTCAACTCAGAGCCCAGTGGAGTAAGACTGTTGTGCAGATCAAGCCAAAGGAATAGAAGGATAAAAAGTCCCTTGATTATTTTTAGTTTCTGTGAAAAACAGACAATAGTTGCATTAAAATATAGCAAGATATAAAACAAGGAGCCAAAAGGCAGTAACTTCTAACCTGTGTGAAGTCTGGATCCTGAGAGGAATTTTTGAAATCTCTTAGCATTCCCACAGCCTCGAGATACCTTTTTGTGCACATAACTTTCTCTTTATCACGGCCTAAGGTAAAAGCCAGATATAGTAGGGGAAAAAAAAAAAAAAAGCAAATGAAACAAATGAAACAGGAATTCATATATAACAGAAAGTAAAAATGCATGACTAAGGCTATTTCACACTGATCACACTATAAATTGCACAAAAACACCACTCTTTTGGTGCAAATGTTAGGGACTCACTAGGAACAAAGCAACTGAGCAGACTTAGTGGCTTTTGCGGAACAAAAGCTTAGGTTATTGCTTCTGTAATCTGGACAGTCTAGCTTCAAGCAGCGCTAAGCAGATAGTTGGAAAACAATCTAAAATTTGGCTCTTCAGAAACATGGATGCTAAGCAAGAAACAGCTTGAAAAAGTAAATATTTGGATTAAAAAGCACTCAAGTTTATAAGGCTCCACCTGATTCAACAGTGTCGTTGACTGTACCATACAGACTTGGGATCCCTGCTTTCAATTCCACCTTTAGTTTCTGTTACAACTCACCAGTTTGCACCAGGTACCCAATGCTAATATCATCCACTGGGAAGTAGGCAGCTGTTGCTCCATACTCCGGACACATGTTGGCAATGGTGGCTCGGTCAGCAATTGAGAGCTGGGCTACACCAGGACCAAAAAACTCCACGAATTTACCCACAACTCCAACTTGGCGAAGGTGCTGTTATAAAAATACAGTGACTATATCATTGCTAGGTAATGACCTGTCTATGTAAGGTAGGAAGTCCTGCTTTTGACTTTGTGATTTAGTTTGCCAAAGTCTCCTGGTTTCAAATAGCTATAGAACCCTTAGGAAAGATTTCACAAAGATGAGGATTCAGAGATGTGAAGTTTCAATAAGATACAGCACAGGGATGTATTCCTTTTGAACTTGCTCTTCTTCTCAATTAAACTAGAGTCTATCTCTGAACAACTGCGTTTATCTTAACATGACTTTCCAAGGGACGAAAAGTGTGGTCTCCTTTTCCAGTAAACCCTGAAAGATGGGGAAACAGGAGGAACCAGCTGCACAAGTACACAAAACAAACTGTAAATGTTTGAAAATATACAACATCTGGATGAACTCAGAAGGTCAACTTTCCTAAGCTGGAGGTTCTTTCTACAGCCAGCATTCCAGGATGAATATAAATATAAGTATAATATAAGTATAATATAAATATAAAGATATAAGTACCAGATTTCTGAGCTCCCACTTAACAGTACTGCTGACCCAGTAATACACTTAATATTTTTATTTACTATGTGACTTGTGACCAAATTATGAGTATGTGAGCCAAATACCTGTAAATCAAAGAAATCAGGCTGCACCACTTCCTGTTTTCAGGTTTTACATTACATTATTCTAAGCAAGGCATTCAAATAAAGAGTCATCATGTTTATTTTGAGGTGATAAAGAATCGAAAACCTTTTACAAGCTTTGCTGTTCCTAAATAGGTCTGTACATGAGGAATTGAACTGGCAGTGAGGTATCAGCTCTGTGTTCTATTTTATCTGGCTTTTGGGAAACAGATTTACATAGCAAATTCACAGTTGTCTTTGGGCAGTTGATTCCAACCCACAGAGCAACAAAGCTTAAAAAACAAAGAAACAAAAAAGACCAAAATGACTACATGGAAGTACAAAGAGGCCTCCTAAGTATGCAGCACAGCAGCTCTGTCTTAGAGTACATGCACAGCTTCCAGCAAAAACAATAAAACAGCAGACATGTTCATTACCTTGGTAATGGTGAGCACTATGTCAGTGGATGTTACCAGTGGCTGAGGGTTTCCTAACAGCTTATAGCCAACCACCTCAGGAAGCACCATGCTAATTGGCTGGCCCAACATCACTGCTTCTGCTTCAATGCCACCAACACCTGGGTGCAACAGAATTACACAATCAGATCATCCAAAAGATAGAGAAGTGTCAAATATACCCATGAGATATGTTTGATTACTTGATTTAAAGTGTGAAAGAGAAGAAGGCACACCATAAGACAGATTGACCCCTCTGTGAACAGACATTCATCATCCTGTTTCAGTTTTTGCAAGGTTGAGCCTTTCTTATTTCCTTTGGGTTCATATTTTCAATCTTGTTCCTCAGCTAATAGATGGAATTTGAGATAAATCGAACTCACTCTGAGGAGACTTGACTTTTACAACGCAAGATGTAAAAGATTTATTTAATGACTTAACTACGCAATGAATAAACAAAGAACAAAAACCCTGATATGGCATGAAACATGATGCACTGTTTGTGAAATGTATGATAACCAATAGTTGTGGTCTATAAAACAAAACCCGAAAAGTTATTTTAAAGGAAGGAAAGAGCACTAGAGTCAGTGCTATAGACTGTTCCCCGCCCATGGCAGATTGTTTGGAACTAGTTGATCTTTAAGGTCCCTTCCAATTCAAACTATTCTATGATTCTAAAGGATATAGAGTGTTATAAAGAATACTAACAAAAATAGCTACTTGTTAAGACAATCTTCTTTAAATCCATTAAGTTTCAACAGGGCTTTGGCATGTGCTGGTGGGACCTCTGTGTAAGCACACCTTTTGCATTAGAAGAACGCTGTTCAGGTCACTACTTCCTCTTACTCAAGTGTCAAGACTTCATAGTCATATGCAATCTTAAAAACACGATGCTTCTTATTCACATGATTTTAGTTGGGCATGAAGCATCTGTTTTATGACTCTGCCTGTAGAAAGTCCCTAGCGTGTTTATCTTGCACTTTCAAACTTCCTTCTACATTTTGTTTAGTTTACTTAATACCAAGCTAGAAAAACTGCCTGTAATACCTTCTTATGCATGCCAAATTGCTACTCGTATCATTATTCCCACTAATTGGTTCTGAATAATACTTTCCAATTTATTTTATGCAAAAAGATACACCTACATCAATTAAAGAGAGAAACCTGTGAAAGGTCTAGTCACATGACTCCTTTCACTAGGTGGTGAACCAGCTGTCACCACAGTCAAGCCGGTGGGCAAACCTGTCTGGCTACCACGGACTGTCACGAAGCAAGTTCAGCGCTACCAGCCATTAGCAAGAAATGCTGGATTCAAAAGCGCATGCTTTGAGTATGTATGTTATGGACTATCCCCTCCTATACTTTCCAAATTCTGGAGCACCACAAGGCTAAGTTTACAAGCTTACTCTTCCAAGCAGCTACTGGTATATTGCAACATGATCTGAGCATGACGGTCCCATGTGCAAGCTGCAGCCAAACACAGAATAAAAGAGACATCTCCCATGTCAAAGATGTCATGGCTTTAAGCAAAGTCAACTTTTGTGTATCTGTATAATCAGGTCAGCAGAAATTCCTCCATCCTTGACAGGATTCTTCAGTCAGTATTTCTAGTGGTATACATAGGGCAGAAAACTGACAGTTCTTTGCATCACGTGCCACTCAGAGCTTGACAAGAACCTTTGACAACAAGCATATGGTGTTTAAGATCACCATACCTTGCATTATTGTACAGTATGTGTTTCAATAGTACTCCTATGACCATATCACAGGAAAATAAGAAGCTCAACTCAAGTTTTTGGTACCATGTCTAAGATAACTGCAAATACTTTAATTTCAGACCTATTTATTTAGTCAATAATTGAATACCGCAGTTTGTCACTGGCAGAAAAAAATGAATTACTTATATTTTTTTCTATAAAAAATAGGCTGCAGACTACTGATATCAGACCACACCTCATAGACCATACCTCATACCACATTTTTTTTTCCCTCAGCTCCCTCCCTGGCCATGTTTAACCTATTCAGACTCAGTCAGCACCTTCAGCCCAAAAGAGCTTTTTCAGTACTTTTTGATATGGCAACACTTTGGAACTAGGTAAATGATTAAGGAACAGAAACGGACATCCTGTAACACTTCCCTTCTAATTTTCTAAAGCAGATGTTGCTTGGGAACTGGCTGGGCTTCAGTATGCTAATGGTATGTGAAAAGTGATCATCTTTTGCATGCCTTGTTTTTCCTTTTTTTTCTCGTTTCACTTATTGAACTGCCTTTATCTTCACACATGATTTTGTTTCTCAGTTTTCCCTTCTGATTCTCTCCCATCCTGCTGAGGGGGAAGCAAGTGAGCAACTGAGGGTGGGGTTCGCCTACCAGCTGAGGTCAAACCACAACAGTCTGAAAAACAGCTTAATCACCCAACGGACTATTCATGATGAGCTACTGCACATACCCCAGCCAAGCACTCCCAAGCCATCTATCATGGTAGTGTGCGAGTCTGTGCCCACCACACTGTCTGGATAGTAGTAGCCGTCCTGATCCATCACCACTCTTGCTAAGTACTCCAAGTTCACTTGGTGGATGATCCCTGAGCCTGGTGGAACAATCCTCATGTTTTTAAAAGCCTGAGAGCCCCACTGAAACAGAAAGAAGTGGATCAAAAGTTTTCAACACACATGAGCACTGGAAGAACTTCTGCTCATTCCATCTTTGGATGTGCAAATAAGATCAACTCTTTCTGTACCTTTAAGAACTCAAACCTTTCTTTGTTCCTTTCAAATTCCAGGTCCTGATTCTTTTGCAAGCTGTCTGATCTGGAAGTGAAAATAATCAGCTGTCAGAAAAGAAACAAAAAGCGTCCACCTGATATTTATGTATGATCATACATACCCAAAAGGTGAAAAAGCATTATTAGCTAATTTAAACATTGATCAATCTCACCTTTAATCTCACCCCAGCTGAAAACTACAGGCAATTATGATGTAAGTTGCCTGTAGCATTTAAGAAGTCTTCGAGGTAAAACCTGAAGTTTGGTAATAATGCAAACACTAATCTACATATTATACAGGTGGTAGTCCTGAAACTTGTAGCTTGGGAAGCCCTAGACCATGCATTACTCTATTATGAAGTTTTCAACACATAAATCTAGAGAAATCAGGAAAGTAGTAAAGGGAGATGGAACACAACTGCCATGGAACTGTGGTTAAATAGAGGCTATCACTGGTAAGTGACTGTACAGTTCTTCCTGAAGCCCCCATGCTTCTATACAGACAGAGCTAACAAGCTTTCCACTTGTAGCAGCTCCCTAACTTAGGACTGAGGTGTTAGAAAGAACTGAAGCATGGGACTGGCCAACGTTGTCTACGTATATACATGGCCCAGGCAGAATCAAAATAAGGTTAAAACAAGAAGTAATTATTTGCAAAATACTGTCTAAATAGAGCCCTGGAGAGTAATGATAACATAAAACAAACGTTATTATAATACACAGAAAAACGATCAAAATAATTGATTTCATCCTGTGGTAAAGATAAAATCATACCTTGTTCAGAAAGGAATACAGTGTTTCCCAAGTTTCCCTGTTTCCCAACTTAAAAATTATACAGATGCCAATTACAAACCAAAAAGGTTATGCTTCTAGTTTATTAGATTGCTGTTAAAATGCCCATTACCCCAGAGATCAGTCTGGAAATTATTTTTAATTTTGTGTCTATTTCCAAAATCCTTAGTGCTATATTAAGATTTAGATACAGCACTTCTAAAAAAAACTAAAAGGAGTTGATTTTTGACTGCAATGTATGTCAACATTTTTTGGCCTTTTTTCTCTCATCAGCTATGAAAGGACACCCATGAATTTGTATCCTTATGAGTCTACAGTTTAAAAAAAGAAAAGGTAAGAAAAGGTTACATTTAAAATCTTGTTGGCAACTTTCTTCTATGAAGTAGATTTTACGATACATTTTTGCTCAGAAGTTTAGTATTTTTATTCTGAAGAGGCCTTGAAATATTGGCACTGACAGAATGTTCTTTATGTTCTTTAATTTCCACCTTCTATTACTTTTCTTCCCTGTAATGCTATAATTTAAGTGGCCTGCTTCAAAACCATCTCATACAGAGAGAAATAAATACACAATATTTTAGCAGACCAACTAACTTCAGAAGTTTGGAAAATGGAAGGAAACCACCAGGAAACATGTAATTGCAGGATCCGTTTTGAAGAGTATTTTGGGAGGCACACGTTTACAGACTATGGAGGTTAAAAGGACCCCTATGTATTGTGTTTACTTGCAGGTCTAGTGTTTGTCTGTCTCTAGCATACTGAAGAGTCATTAGCATTATACTTTCCTGTACTTTTGGGGACCATATTAATCAATGTGTTCTCTGTGGAGGTATTAAACTAGCAAACAGCTGGGTTAGGGCAGCTCAGGTCTATTCTTATATTAATAAGGAAGAAAGGAGACAGTCTTGCATGTCCTTTCCAAAAAGGCCCACAAGGTCAAAAAGTGCATGTGGAAAAAAGCTATTTCTGAACAACTAATAATAATGCAATATTATTATGGAAAATTGTGATCACCACAGGTCTGGACTGAGCCTGTTTCCATTAACATTTATTCCAGGCTTGTGCTACTTAGAAATGCTCTACAGAAAAAAAAAAAGTAAATCCATTTTGTTCACAACAGCAACACATACAACAGTTTAACTTAATCACTTGCTAAGGTCCAAATGCTCGAGTATCACCAATTACACTACCAGTAATAGGAACTAGTTTCCTAATTAACCTTATGAAGTAAGAGTGAATTTGTGTCCTTACCGCCTGTTAAAATCAACCTGGATGGAGTGATCTATCACTAGATCAGCAGGACAGATAGGATTGATTTTTTCAGGGTCCCCACCAAGTTTCTTCACAGCATCACGCATTGCAGCAAAGTCAACAACAGCGGGTACCCCACTGAAATGAAAGAGAATTAGAAAAGGTGAAACAATTTGGAAAACAAAAACAAAACAAAACACAACCCAGGACTCAGAATAGAAATCTACTGCCATATATGAAGCAAACCATAGCCTGACCCTAAGCCTCTCAATCACTGCTCTACTGCAGAGATGCTACCCTTGGGAAGATGAAGTTGGAATAGAAGAGACACAACTGTATCTACATCCTGAGCATTGTAACAATGAAAAACTAAAACCCTACCTCCTCCCCCACCCCCACCCAAAAAAAAAAAAAAAAAAAAGCATTTTAACATGCTTGGCTGGGACTCCAGAAAACTGGTCCTATTCAGCATTCCTTTGGGACCTTGAACTGATTTCTCTTTTTTGCTCTGTTCTCTCTCCTCTCCAGTCACGTAAAAAATAGTAAGAAATGGGGGAGGTGAAAGGGAAAACAACAATATCCTTCCTTCCATTCTCTGTTTCTTTAGCTGATTTTAAGGCAAGGACCACCTCTTCCAAGGTTTGTGAAGCACGGGAGAGTCTTCTCCCTATTTAGAGATGTACATTCCATACTTCTGCCAGTTTCACTGGCAAAGCAGGGCATCACACTTCTTAAATCACAAAGGACGTGACTGCAGAACACCTTTGCAGAATACCTGTATTTTCAAAAGTGCATTTCAGTTCGGGAAACCTCACAGTAAAGAATTACTTCCTAATGTTCAGAGGGAACTTGTTTTTCAGTCTTTTTGGCCTGTCACTGGGCACCATTAATTAGAGTGAGACTGGCTCCATCCTTTTCATACCCTCCCTTCAGGTACTTTTATATATTAATATCTGCCCTGAGCCTCTTCTTTTCCAGACTAAACAGTACCAAGAAAGAAAAAGCTTTGTAATTCCTGCAGAATTTTAGTATGAAAAACCTGAGTGTTTACAGAAAAAAGGAAAAAAAAAAAAAAAGGGAACAAAAAAAGCAAGAACAGGTTTTGTGTTATCTAGCATTGACACAATTGGCTCCTTAGTAGTTTGAAGGAGGCTTTTTTCTGTCCCAGAATATGCATACACCAAGAAAAACAGCAGATGCTATATTATGCTTCCTGGCTGGACTTGAGGGAGGGCAGGCTTGGGAGCAGGTGAGAGGAAGCATTATTTTGCCAGCTACCAACATTATACAATTGAAAAGAAACAGAGACAATATCCTTCTACATTCATACAGGAACTCAGCATATTTGCAGAGCAGTCAGATCTCGGAAATTCAATAATCCTAATCCAGGACCTGTGAATGTAATTGTCGTATGGCTTCTATAAAGCTGGCAAAGGCTGCACTTTCTGAAAGCTCCCTCACAGGGGCATGCTCGAGAGCTTGTTTTTAAACGCAGCTGCTCTGCAGACTTACAGGGAGATTTTAAAAACTCAGTAGGAGAGTAAGGGGCAAGAAAGAAACTCAGTAACAAAGGGAACAAAGTTTGCTTGTAAGTTTGGCTTCCTCTGTACTCGATTTTTTTTTCTCCAAATGTTAACAACAGCCGGTAGGCAAAAAAACAAAAAAAAAAAAGCGCTAGGAAATCAGCATTTTTTTTTCAACTGAAGCTTTGCCAGTTTTTTCCAGATGTCTTCAGAATTTGACCTGTGTTGTGCCTTTAGGAAAACCAGAAGGTAGGACAGTTAAGACACGTTACTGTTCTCAGGAATAAAATCAAATCACATTTTAGCAGCATGCGGCTTCCCAGAGATGAACTGAAATCTCTCTGCACAAAGGTACAGGACAAAGGTACAAAGGGAAATGGACTTCCATACTATGCTATATATTCATACTACGTATTTTTCAAATACTGTATTAAAAAGAGTTAGAAGTTACTGTTCCATCTGAAAATTGGCTTTCCACAACTATCAGGGATTATTACACACTGACATATGGAAATTAACACCACTGCAATACAAGCACCTTGCTTTCTGAGTCCATTAATTAGAAATCTCAACTGGCATGTCTGGGAAAAAGCAGATATTTACTTTTTCTAAAGCAGAGAAGCCTTTAAAAATATATATTTGGAATAATACTGATTCAAAACAGAAAATAAATGATGTTGGTTATAAATGAGAATTGAAAAGGGTAAAATATTGAAAGCAAGAGCCCCTGCAAAATATACAAAAAAATAGCAATGACAGGAAAACCTTTTAACTCTGAATTCCTTCATTTGGATGCAAATTTATCCATCTCATTTTCCTCCCTGCTATTTTTCAAAAATTTCATAAAGATATTTATTTCTCTACCCCAGAAGTACTTCATCTAGTGCTTTTAACACAAGTGTTTGCCTCCCCGGGTGCTGTCTGTTTGTCATATAACATCCAGGAAAGATGAAAAAAATGCCTGTCAAGCATTTAATTGCTATTCCTTCCCTCAGCTCACCCTCTCCACCCCAAGCTGAGCACTGCTGGACTTTCAAGAGCCCCTCTTTCCTGGCTTTGGAGATCATCAAACTCACGTGAAGTCTTGGAGAATAACTCGTGCAGGCTTAAATGGCACTTCAACATTCTTGTGTTGCACAACTTTCCAGTCAAGAATATTCTCAACATCTTGCTTCTTCACTAGGAACTCATCACAGTTACGGATTGCTGCTTCCAAGAGGACTCGAATAGAAAATGGCAGACGTGCTGCATGGGTAAGAGGCAAGAAACAAATTCAGCTTTTACATTAGGGACTGATTTTTCAAATACTGTATTAAAAAGAGAGACCTCAACAAGCATAGAGTTCCATGCCCAGAGCAGATGGCTCCTTTGGTGCTGTCCCCGAATTCTGACAAGGCTTTATTCCAATTTATCAGACACCCATTTCTATCTCCCAGCTTTGCCAGGAGATCAGTGCCAACTGACCCATTCCACTCAACTCCTACAACAGATTATCTGTTTTTGTCCCTTTGAGACAGTAGACAGTAATGGCCAAAGGACTACTTTCCGCTGCTCTCCCTGCCCTCCACAGTGACTCTACCCTGGAAACAGACTGTGCTCACCTAGTTTCTCTACAGTTTCCTCTCAATCTTTGCACTGAACACAGAAAACCAAAATTTTCTACCTGGCAAAATGGAAAGCACACACTTGATGGTCTAACCAGTTTCTTCTTTTCCAGAGAAGGAAAATGAAACTGAACTGCAGCAAGATTGTGCATCTGCTGATCTTCTAGTTCAAGTCAGAAATACTTATATAAGATGACACAAAATATTAGAGCAGTCCTGACAGCTCTACTGCAAGCAACAGGTATGAATAAAAAAAAAAAAAAAAAAGCTTCTCTGCCCTCCCTTTCCTCATTCACTGTAATAACAGCTGTTTGATTTTGTCTGAGTATATCAATTCAAAAATCTGACAAGTCAGTCCTAACTTTCTATCCACGGCTTCCCAGACACTTAGTCAGAAACACCTGTGGGGGCTTTTTTGGTTGCTTGGTTTTCAATTCCACTACACCCAGTTGCTAAGTTATTCAATTTCTCTTCTGTACAATGAGAATTACACTTTTTTTTTTCCTTAAAGAATCTGGACATCAGGATTCTGGAATAAATCAACTAATAATACCATATAGGCATTTGCCTGTTTCTTCAGACTCATCTCTGCTTTTAAGAGATAAAAGTCCAGCATTAACTCTTTCCTCATTTACACCCTGTCTGAGCTTGCAATGGATATGTATTGCTGACATTCGAAGAAAACATTCCTCCAAGTTTGTTTACTGAATTCTCCTTAATCACCTGTTTCCTCTTTGAAAGAGGAAAAACACCCAACACAGACAGCTGTGTTATATACACTATAGATACTGGCTTAGGAAGCCAGTGGCATGGAATGTAATATTTCTACCAGTGCCACATGGAATATGCCTGAGTACATTCAGGAAATGTCAGAAGACCAAGAGAAAAAGCCTCTTCAGAAACAATTCTTCTAGCCTCTATTCTTTCTTCCTCTTAAAGCTGAACAGCCCTCCTGGATGATTTGGTCCTGTCAGCATTAGGTCCTTTCCAGCCTTTCCCAGTGGCAGGATGGTACAGGAGAAAATTTGCTCTCTTGGTTTTGGCTAGTCCTCATTCACTCGGGACAAACAAGACTGCAACATGCAGTTTGTGTGCACAGCATGTTGAAAAAATAACTGTCAACTTGCCAGCACTTCTGTAATTCTAAGTTTCCAGAAATAAATCTTGCTGTAAGTTTGTTTTCAAGAACCATTTTCTGAATTCGTATTTCTCTCCAGGACTGTACAATCAGAAACCAAGTAGCACCCAGTGTTGCAATGTCTCTTTCTCAGGTGCTGCTCATCAGTGCTAACCAAATGCTTTCTTTATGTTGTCAACATACCATATCTCACATCTTCCAGTTTGGTCAGATTAAAGAACTTCTTCAGAGGCTGTTTAGGGTCTAGCGGCTCCACAATCCGTGCAAAAGGGTTGCTCATGGTTATTAAAGACACCTAGTGTCCCTAAAACACAAAAGAAAAAAAAATCAGAGCCATTTTCACAGTATCTGCCCACATAAAAAGGACATGTTCAACAATCCCACGTGCAAAACCCAAGACAAAAAAAAAAAAAAAAAAAAAAACAAGACAAGGCAAAACCCTAGACAAAAGGTACTGTACAGACTGCATCAGTCGTGCCCTTTCCCCACAATCTACTTGAAACATGCCCTCAGAGATAGGAGGTCTGCAGGAAGAGCATTGTAGAAACATATGATAAGCCATGTGGTTTAAAAAGGAAGCTCAAATTTCTGGATTCACATTGTCTGCATTATCATCTTCTTGGGGCTACTTCTAGATAACCATTTGTGATCCAGAAACCACTACAACAACACGGTCCTGTTTCCTACATGGCAGCAGTCTAAAGCTGAAGAGACAGGCATCTGCATTCAAAACTCAAGCTGAATCAAACAGAAAACATGATTTTTTTTTACTTCAGCCTGAAAATGTTGCACACTAAGACTACAAACTCTGATTGACTATCTGAGAAACAAGGAGTCCTCTTGATTTCAGTAAGATTCACTTGAGTGCCCACAAAGAAGAAAATTAAAGCTGACTCCACTCTAAACATCATTTCAGTTTGAGACTTCTTCTTAATGTCACTACCCTAATGGCACAGTGGCCAGAACCCTCTGTTGGGACCTACAAATGCTAGGGTTACTTACACACATTAAAGTACACACGAATATTCCCAATATCAAGGCCATCTAGCATAGAAGGGCTGGAATTGGAAATATCTGTCAGTCTCCAGAAAAGATGGTTGCATGCAAAATGCCTATTGCAACAGTTCCTAGGACATCAGCACCTGAAGTCTGCCCAGGGCTGTCTTGGGAGCCCTGCTTTAGGCTAACATATGACTGGGAACAAGCTAACGATGCAACAGTAAGGGCAATTATCCTCCCCCAGCCTGGAAACATACACAGATTTTTTATTTTTTAGAAAATATATAAGCAGATCAATTGCTATTTTCACACAACACTGCTCTGATCTTCATTCAGGTAAGACTACCTCCCCTTTGTCTCAGTTTTTCAAACAAACAGTCAAAAAAACAAAACAAAACAAAACAAAACAAAACAAAACAAAAAAAAAACAAAAAAAAACACCACAGCATGAAATCCTCATCCTTGAGACTGGTGGGAAGGACTGCAAGCACAAAGACCAGTATTTGTGAGTTACAGTGAGTACCAGGCCAAGGAGTGAATTAGTTTATTTCACCCATCAGCCTCGTTAACCATTAAGGAAATTCTAGTATGTGGAATGTGTTTATGGAGGACTTTTAAAGCAGTCCAGCATAAATCACATCCCATGTAGCTTCAAGACAACAACCAAGTTAGAAGTGAGAGTGGGACAGAGAGATAGCAGAGATGAGGACAAATCAAGGATGTAAGGCACTAAGATACTGTAGAAGAAAGGAAAATGTCCAGCATTCTGCCACACAAAACAAGGGAAAATTTTTGAGAAAAAACTGAATGCCCAGAGAAGGCAGAAAGGTAGGAAAATGAACAGACTGCAAACGCCAAAACAACAGAAGTTAAGATGAGGCACTGTTTGCTGTAAACTATAAACTTGTATCTGGAAGTTCACAAAAGCCTCCACCTTTCAGAGAGCAGTGTTTACTCCTAAGCATTCACAGACAATGCACTCCTTTACCGCAGAGAAATCAAGTTGATTTTTGTGCCTGCATTAGGCCAAAAACAATTTCTATTCTGCACTGCACCCTGTATTGTGTCCCTAAAACTTCAGCTGCTACATGTGCGTTTGAATTTGTCCTATCATGAACCAAGTGCGCCCGACATATCACCTCACATGTTCCTATCTACAGGTTATTCTCTCAGGTTTCTCATCCCATCTTTGCAGATACCAGTCCCTTATACAAACTCACCAAATTTTGGTTTTCTTCTCTGAACAGCATGAGTTACTCAGGTATTCCTCTTCTGAAGCAAACCCTGTCCTTCTAGGATTGAGCATGACTGAAATAAACTGCTTCCTTCCTCTCCTTGCAAGCCGATTTTATTTTCTGCCTTCCAAGCTGAGAACTTTATTTTATGTATACTCATTTCTCATGGGAAAGCCAAAAGGGCAGTTGAAGATAGGAAACTCTGGGGTGTTCGCTGAGAGATGCAGCAGATCTTCATTATGACCGTAATGAGGCCACTGTATTCACTTTGCATATTCTCCTGTAAGTATAAATTGCATCAGCAACATTTCTCTTTTAAGTCAGTGTCTTGTCAAACCTGTGTGAGCTCAAGACCCTACGATGGAGACTTTATTGACTTGTTAGCGTTTTTGCCATCATCAGTTAGTTGAACAAAAAAACCAGGCTGGAGGTCACCAAGGCCTAAACACGTGCTCTCTTCTCTGGCTGACTGGCCAAAAAGGCGCGAGGAAGCAACACTTTGCAGGTTGACTCCAGCAGCAAAACCTTGAGTAATCACTGCAGTGGATACAGATTAACTCGTGATTGCAGCACAGAGTATTTATCCAGGCTGTGCAGACACTGAAAGGTAAATACGCAAGCAGGTTAGCCAGCACCTGTCGGCAGAGGGCTGGCAGGGCCACGCACCTTGTGCATGGCCGCAGCTGAGCGGCCACCCCACAGAAAGCACTCGATCTCCTGCCCTGGATGGCGTGGAGGCCACATCTGGAAGGGGATTCCTCACGACAGCCCTCAGGATGAGGGGTGCACGAACCCAGGGGCTTCAGGGTAACAGGCACAAGTAACCCGCACGAGCTGCACTGCTGAAGAAGAAAGCCTCAGCTTTCTTCTTCAACCTGGTCCCCTTCCTCCACCTTCGTGCAGATCTGGACACAGGGAAAGGAGCAAGGGGAGCTCTGAGGTGTGACACAACAAGGAGGATTAAACAAATGAGAAAGGAAAAGTATCACGAGCCAGGAGACCTCCACGATACCAGTGACTGAGGCAAAAGCTGTCAAGTTTCCAGCTGCCCTGCAGAATCCATGTCTTCGTGAGCACATGCTAAAAGTTGAACTTGGAGTAAGGATGTTTAGTTTCTAGGCATTAGTAGTGAAAATCTGCCATTTTGCAGCATGGCAAATTTCACATTCTTCACTGAGGTGTTTTTCTGAAGTCGTTGACACTCCTTTCTTTATACATTCCCCTCCAAATACCATCTGCCAAGACGCATATTCCCATTACTTGAACCTTTCCAAAGGGTTGCATGACTCGTGTAAAATGTACCAGGTAAACAGTAGCCTTACTTTAGCCCTCCCTGTGCTTGCTAATACAATTCCACCAGCACTGGCAATTAGGGTTCACATTAATGCTGTTTGGTCATCCTTTAATCCGAAGTCCCCAACTATCAGTGTCACATACTCAGCTTGTCCTATCGATGTCGATGCTCAGCGCTGTGCTGACCCCCTCCATCTCCTGCTGGAGATTATCTAGAATTTACCCACAGTCTGCACATCAGCTCACCACAGAAAAGTCTGGGTTTTGGCTTTCCTGTTGTTCTGGCTTTCCCAGCTCCAGCTCTCTCTCTCTCCCCCACAGAAGCGAAAGTGCAGGATTCCTAGCATCAGCATGGAAACCATGAATACCAAGAGGGGCAAATTTATTTGGACTAGGTCATAGCTTTCCAAATATAAAAAGGGAAACTGTTTTTCATGCATGTAACATTTGCCCTTCAGAGCAGAGAACAAACTCTGGGCTAAAACAGCTGTTCCACACTGTATCCGTGGATATGACACAGCAGGGTTCAAATCTCTCCAGCAACAAAATCTTGTATTGTGATACTCTAACAAAGCAATCACGCTAGCAAAATATGTGTACGGTAACATTCCTCACGCCATCTGCACTGAGTAGGTCAGTACACTCAGCATTTACCATCAGTGCTCAGACACTCACTTGCAAGAAAAGACCGGGACAAATATGCCCATGGGCTGTATTGTGCACGCGGACCTCTGTGGCAGCCTGAAGACCGTGTGGCTGGATGATCGTCACATACAAAATACACACAGTCCCAAAGGGACTGGAAGGAAAAGGTATCTGTATCCTCCCATCTGTTTCTTTTCTTCAGAGTTAATCAACTAAATCAAATACGTTAAAGGGATGACAAAGTCTCACGTGGATCCTCAAAAATCCTCAAAAAAAAGATAGAGACATGCAACTTAATTTCACTTTTTTTCTTAAGAAAATTCACATGGGATTTAAACACATTTTGTGTGTGTTTTCACACTTTTAGTTTATTGATTTAACTTTTCTGACAACATAAACCCAGTACTAGTTGCATCACAACACCAACTGGAAAAGGACTAAGCTCCGGATACTGGGGAATTAATTAAAGCACGTTCTCAATTGATTGTGGATCCTGGATTCTGCTTCAGAGCCCTTTAAAAGCAGCAGCACAGCCTGGAACAATCTCAACAAGCTGAAACATGAGTGAAACAGATGTAATTGAAAAAGCATCCTGCAGTTTTGCACTTGCAGAAGTTATCTCACCCAGACTGCAGGGAAGGAAGAGGTGCAGTACTTATAGAAGAGAACCTGATGACAGATTCCACTTTAAATACCACCTTAGCATACTATTCTACTCTTTTTAGATCTGCAGAAGAGGCTGAAATTAAAAGTGAATATAGCTAATCAGACTAAAAGGAACGATCTCTGCACCACTAAAATATTTGTATATACATGTTGAAACATAACCGCTCTTACTTTCATTTGTTGAACGAGATTAATACCAGGAACCACATTGTTCTGATTTTCTGGGGGTCTCAAGGGAGACACTTATCTCTCGCTATCCAGAATACAAGAAAACCTTAGCATATGTAGTATTTTTATGCTGAAAAAGATGTTAATAGCAACTCGTGCTCTTTTGTATTACACGAGTGTCAACAAAAGACTCTTGCAGAGTAATAATCACTTATTACTGAAGTGCCTGAAGACCAACCAAGCACACAGATTTATTTTGTTTGACCTGCAGAAAGAAAAGAAAAATCCCTGGATGAGGGAACTTCTGTCTAAACTTCAGACCATAAAGTCTGAATGCAGGCACATAACAGGCACGGTCAGGAACAAGTCTATGCCACCACTGTCTCTTTTAATTCATCTTTGGTTTCTTGGTTGTTGTCTTACAAATTATGCAAAGGTGCCTCCATTATTAGCAGGCAGGGATCACTTGCAACATCTACTCATAAAATTGAACATCTAGTGGCTTGACACCTGAAGCAGACTTTTCCCTGGACAGCAGGTTCATTCTCTCTCCCTGCTGGGAAGAACAACAGCACAGAATCTGCAAAGGAGCAATTTAACTTGGGCATCCACTGGAAGTGGTTACACTCAGCAAACACAGAGATTGAAGGCTTAGACCTGCAGGTATGACAGGTGTCTGTGAAGAAACATCCAACTGAAAACTGGAAAAAGGAGGGTGTGTGAGCGGGCAGCACTGCTATGATAAAAGTCCTTGCCTGATGATAGGAAAAAGGCAGAAGACCTATGGATCACTCACAGCCTTGCTTGGAAACACAGCACTTACCACCTGTGCTGAACCTGACCACTTCTCTGCCATCTTCAGTTGTGATCATCATCCTCCTCTTGCCCCCACAAGTTATTATTTCCTTTAGTTTTGTCTACTCAACAATTGACATGTTGTATGTATGCATGCATGTTTGTATAAAAAATCTCAGGGGAGCTGCCACAGAGCAATACACTACTGAACTGTAAATCCATCACAATATTGAGCATGCAGTTTCTGTCATTACTGAGAACTACATACAGCTACAGAGCACTTCTGAAACTTGGGGTTATTGCTCCGTTCCCCAGCAGAAAATGAGCGTCTACAATTTGCAGAGCTCTACTCATGTTTTCACATTCTGCTTAGCAATGGGTCTTAATTAAAAATGTTGATGACTTCATTTATTTCAGTTTACGAAAGTTTCAGATCTCTTAGCCACGAACCAAGATTTGGAAGGTAGCAGGAAATGTCTATGCTTGTGGCAGGGGTTGGAACTGGATGGTCTTTAAGGTCCCTTCCAACCCAAACCATTCTGTGATTCTAAGATCTGTTAGCAGGTCCATCAGGTAGGAAGTTCTGTCCTGTTGGAATTGCAACATGCCCTGCATAAACACCTACCTTAGTTGAAAATGCCCATGCTAAGCATGCTGACAGAAATCTATGTGTTTGATATGGAAAGGCAGCTTCTCCAGCATGAGTCAGGTGTCTGCAGTAATAATTCTTTGGCAAATAAATCCATCCGTAATTCAAGACAGTTTAGAAAAAAAAGTTAACACAGATATTTGTGTGGTAGAAAAAAAAATATTTGAAATATAAAGTTGCTGAAGGAAAATGTTTCTGCTATCTTGGCATGTATTGAAAAAATAAATAAAAAGCCCCTGGCACTTGGATTAAGTTCAACACCAGTACACCACTATTGGAACAAGCAGCGTCTTGTTTTATAATGTATCTAGCTATAATTACATTTGAATGCACCCAGAACAGATGAGTACAGCTACAGCTGCAATAAACACAGGTTTCTTGTTTTGATTAAAAGAAGCTCTTACTATTTAACATTTGCTCTACCTGTGACAGATAAGGCCGCTATATAAGAAGCACAGAGCGCAGCACTGATGTAAACTGTCTGCGATGAGATGTCAGTGCTACCAGAGACCTGAGAAAAGAGCATCTTTGTGTTTCTCTCTTCCACAGAGAAGTCCACAGTTACATAGATCCTTAAAGAGAAGTCCACTAGCAATTTGACAGCTGAGCAAGTATTTTCATGGTATAAACCACTTCATTATTGTGCACTGGAAGAAAATCCAGCAATATGTAAAGGATTTTTTTTTATTTATTTTATTTTAACTCTCTACACAAGCTTTCAGGGAACCCTTTTCGTCTTGAAGGCTCAAAAGGAACTTTGTACTGGAACACAAATGGGACCTTGGATTACTGACTTTACTGCTTGCTCCTAATGCCTAAACCTTTGACTGCAACACTAAAATACATACTTACTCAAAACCACAATGTGCTGTACTTCAAGCGCATTGGAAAGTCTGCTAATTGCATATCCCTATAATCTACATAATTCTCAGGCTATCATAAGCATTCTGAGAATTTCATGTCGTTAACAGCGCTGTAGCGCATTTGCAGGAACTGAAAATTTAGTTCAGAGATCATGCTTGCGAAATCAAGGCTTTGGGTTTTGCAGAAACTCCAGCTCCAAGTGAGCTGTAAGTTTAAATGAGCGCTCAGTTTCAAGATGCGGATAATAAGCTCAACCCCAAGTCATCCCTCCGGAAAGCCAAATGCTACCTCCTCCTCCCTCACTTGGCAGAAAGCTAGTTCACTTTCTGCTCAAGGGGCTGTTGAAACACCTCTCTTGCGTGCATCTCACCAGCTTTTGATGACCCAGACAAGCACACATATCTAGTATCCTCAGACAGCCTCTGGAATGTGATCTAACCTTACAGTTAAAAAAAAAAAAAAACCCAGATCCTAATTAAGCAGGCATAAGTGTTAAGGGAGCGCTGTGTCAGCAGACTCACCAGTGAGTGTCCTAGTTAAAAGTAGAGACTTTTTTTTTTCCTGCAGGAAAACAAGCAGTATTACATGTAATGACACAAGGAAGCCTATCTGGAGGCTACTGCTGAAAAATAAAGCCTTGATTTATTTTTTTTTTCCCCTGAAAGAGTAATGTTGAACTTTAACCTACTTCCTACCTCTGTACAAACTTGCTGCTCATTTCCCCTGTTAGCAGTCTTAGACTATACATTAATAAATATGCAGCATGGACTAGTTTTAACAAAGAGCCAGCTTTCAGTGTTAGGAAAAAAAAATACAGGGGAACACGCAGGAACACGTTCCCACCAACAAGCTAACATGGAAGCACTGCAAGAAGGCTGGAAATACAGTGTTGTAAGCATGTACAAATGCTTGGTCTGAAATTTGGTTTCAATTTCAGTATGCAGGATTAAAAGACATATTACTGGTCTGTTTGTTTCAAAAGGCTCGTGTGAAAGTTGGAAGGATGACTGCAGAAGCGCATGGGAAGTGGAAGCTAAATGAGAGTAATGTGAATCAGCCCTCTTCTACTTGCCCCACTAGCAACATATCAGCCCTGTAAACTGCCGTTTCTGCTCCCCTAGGACTCCTTCTGTGCAACTCTGACCTGTTCCAGAGCCATCAAAAATATGTAGGTGGAAGGAGTCCTTTCAGGATGAAGAACTGATGAAAGAATTATTATTACTGTTGTGAAATAAGTCTGGCATCATGGTGTTTTTCCCCTAATTTTCAGGCCTTTGCACTCTGGAAATACTGGAAGATAATCTTCTCACAATAAAAGCTGCTGCCTAGAATCTCAGCAGCTATTCTACTGTTCATGTAGATGAATCAATCCAACCTTCAAAATGCCTTGCTTTCAGTCTGCAAGCAGAACAACTCGGTATCTGATAACATTTCATCAATTCCAACCAGCTGTTACCAGAGCTTACTAGCCAAGCTCCCAGGGGAATAAAATTAAGTTTCCATCAAACATTGTTTTAATTCAAATGACTTTTTCAGAACAGTTTTCTGTAAAAAGGCTAGGGAAAAACAAAACAAAACACCCTATTTCACAAGCTTCTGGAGTCCTGACCCTAAAATTGCGGGATGTCCCAATTCCTGTGAGGACGTGCCAAATATCCAGAGGAAATCTTCTGAGCTAACCACTCCCCAGGCCAACACTGAAAGCAAGAACCCTGAAAAATTCTTACCTCCTATTCACACAAACAGGACAAATTGGGAAAAAAAAAAAAAAAAAAAAAGAAGACGACGACTCATCTTTACCTCCTCACTGTTTCAAAAGAAGGAAAGGGACCACTCTTCAGTTCAGACCCTTCCAGTGATCTGAAGTGGACTGTTACTGGAGTGAGGAAGAAAACTTCCAGCTATTGTGTGGCAAAAGCCTGCAGGGAGAGTCTGTGCTGAAAAATACTAGCCAAAGAGATTTGCTGCTGTTCTTACTATTTAAATATTAGTAATATTTATTCTGTGGTTTTCTGCAATCATTGTGAAAGCTCGTCCACAATTACAATAAAAACTTCATTAAAAATATCAGAGTGGGATTGTATCATTCATTGGTTGGTATTCCATTCAAGGGAACCAGGAGAGGAGGAAAGCACCAAATTACAAGTGTCATGCGACTGGAAATAGTTTGAAAGACCTACAACCTTTGGTTCAGCACTAATCTGCTATACTCATACATACTTTGTAAAGCATCCCTATAGCTAAGTGCCCAGACTCCCTCACACACTGAAATGCTCCAGGGGAACTGTCTTTATTTTACAATGTCCAGGATCAGTAAAGTACTGACAATTTTCCAAATAACTCCTCAAACACACCACAAATCCTGGAGGGCATAAGAGTCAGCTGCACTTCCTACCCTATGCACATTAAATTCTTCCTATGTCCTTTGAAGAAGTTAACAATCCCCAGAAGTTTATTAGGACATTCTGATGGAGCACAATTGCTTTTAAGCAAAGCAGTACTAAATAAACATTCCAGTGTTAATATTTTTCTCTAGGGTGGTCTTCCTTTACTGCAGTATTGTGGATTGATAATGAGCCAGTCTGAACAATAGCAACACACTGGAGTGCTCAGAGATACTAATTCAATTCCAAGTTTTGGGTAAGAGAATCCTCTGTTTTAGTCCAAGTTTCCTGCTGATACTAAAGCATACTGAAGGCCAGATCTCTACATCTTTCCCCCTTTTCGCACCTACACTAGCTTCAGAGGTGGAAGCTAAATATCAAAGTACAACCTGCAGTTAATAAATAAGAGAGAGCCGCGGCGGTGTTATGAAACACAGCAATACACCGCAGAGATATGGAGGGACTAATCTGGACGTATACCTAATCCACAGCCCAGAACACTGCACCTCCACGGCCACGCTGCCCGGCCAGGCTGGGCAACGCGAATACCTGCCTCTGAGCTCCCACCTCACGGCTGCTGTGGGGCACCTGTGCCTGCACAACCTCACCTTCACACCGGGTGAACCCCGCTCCTCCCGGCCTCTAAAGCTTTGCCTCCATCCTTTCTGCGTCCTGCGGGTTTGGGAAGGGTTTATTTTATTTCCACTGCACAGCCGTGTGCTCCGTATCCGCGCCACGCACCCTCCCGCAGCATTTCGGTACCGCTGAAAACGCGAGGAGGCTAGGCCAGCGTTATTCCAACAGACAAAATAACAATAATAATAATAATAACAATAATAATAATAATAATAATAAATCACCAAACAGCTACAGCAGGACGAGGGCAGGGCAGCCTCGCCTCTCCCCCTCCTTCCCCCCAAACCCTCCTCTCAGCGCTGCCACCACAGCAGCTGCCGGCGGCTCCGCGCTGCAGGCGGGCAGGCCCCCGGGCACCCTTCCTCACCCCACAGCACCCCGGGGACCCTCCACAGCCCCCCCAGCACCCCGGGGACCCTCCTGGGACCCTCCTCGGACCCTCCTCGGACCCTCCTGGGACCCTCCTCAGCCCCCCTCAGCCCCGCCGCAGCCGCCCGGGTGCCCCCGAGCCGCCCGCCCGCCGCCATGCCCCGCACCCGGCCGGGAGAGGGGGCGCCTCGGCGGCGGGGGAGGCGGCTTCCAGCAGGGCCGAAGGAGGGCACGGCGACCCCCCGCCGAGCCCTGCACTCACCGGGGAGCCAGCAGGAACCCAGCGGCGCTGCCCCGCTGCCGGCCTGCGGAGGGACAGGGCAGGGGCAGGGGCAGGGGCAGGGGCAGGGGCGGGCCGGCTCCGCCCCGCCGCCCTCAAGGCCGGGCATGGCGGCCCCGGCTTCCCGCCTCCCCGCCCGGCATGGCGGCGGGGCGAGCCGGCCTGCCCCTGCCTCAGCGGGCCTTTGTCCCCCCCCGCGCCGCGCTGTTACACAAAACCCGTCCGGGATCGATACCGTGACGCCAGTGCTGGAGGGGGTGTCCGGGGACAGAGTGTCCCAGAGGCTGGCACGGCACTGTCACCTCAGCCTGGTGGTGGTGGTGGGGGGGGGGCGTTGCTGCGCGTCCCCCGTCCCCTGACAGAAACGGGGCCCGAATAGCGTCAATTAGAATTCGTCTCATTCTAGGGAAAGCGTTCAATAAAGAAGAACGAATAAATTAAAGTGTATCTAGTCCTAGTGAAAGCATTAGGTAAAGAAAGGGGGAGCTAAAGATCTGCAGGGATCACACAAAAAGGGCGTACTTGTCTCACACATCTCTGAGGGGCGGCTGGGAGAGTAGCGGCTAGCAGACCTGTTGCTTAACCACCAGCAGAAACCGACGGCCACTAATGTTTTTGTAGTTGTTTCTGATGATTTATTTTCCCCTGAAGAAGGTTCACGAGGTGAAGAACAAACAGGGCTTCTTGCTGACACTGCAGGAGAGGAGCGGACCTCAGATGCTGGAGGTGATGCAGAGAGTGAAAATGGAAGCACTTTTCTCTGCTGGAAAAGACTGCAGGAACCTATAAAATGCCCAAGACAGCTTGTCTGGTTGTCTGCCGGTTGCATTTCTGCACGCTGACCTGTGCTGGCAGATCCTCCTGCCTACGCACTGTCCAGCTGGAACATGCAGGCCAGGGAAAATCAGTGGCAGAATCTCAGGGTCCAGCAAAGAAGATACGTAGTTGTCTTGCTATTTTTCCTTCCTTCTTTTGTATTTTAAGTCAATACACTTGGTCTTGATTTAAGTGGCATAATTATGTCCTCTAAGGTCTGTCTGTACTTAAGCCTACTAATCTTGATACTTCTAGATGTCATGTCACCTACAAAATACAGTACTTTAGAGTTATCACTCAAAATCTTTTACAGGTCGGCCTGCTTTATGTTCAGTGTAAGTATCTCGTGGAGTAATATATATTCTCCAACTTCTCTTTTTCTAATCAAATCAGTCTTTAGAACAACTGATTGGCTTTAAGAAATGGTTAACTCAGACATGAAAATGGGCATCCATTCAAACCTTTACTCAAAGAGGTTCAGAAGACTCAGGTTTTTGGAATGAAGTTACCTCTGTAATTTGGTAGTAGAAGGAAAAGGCCAATGACCTCTTCAGGACACCACAAAATAATGATGATTCTGGTAGTAAGAGAAGCTGGAGAATTTCTAAAACCTCTCAGTGATTTCCTTAGAGTTTTAGATGTTGCAGAAGTTGTTTTTGTTGTTGTTTTTTTATTTTTTTTACATGTTTAAGAAATAACAATGACATAATTTCAGTACCTTCCTCTTAGTGGGATAAAGTCTGGGAATAACTCTTTGGGCCACTTCCTTTCAAAGAAGCTGTGATTTTTGTTGTTGCTCCCAACAAAACAGATTTCCAAGACCTGTGTATGTCACTGAGTTTTGAATCATGAACAGAATCCTTCATGCCAATGCAATTGCTGCAAAATCTGATAGGCCTAAGAACTCTTCTGTGAAAAGCAAAGACTAGTAAAATAGCAGGTCAGCAACAGAAATGGAAAATCCATTTGTCAGCTTTAACTTCTGTCAGTGAATATCTGCAAGGCTTGTAATTTCTGTTCTGTCTGGAGGGATGGCACCCAAGGTCCTGCTGTGGGAGGGAGGCTTTCTTAACACAGGAAAAGGCAGCACTGCTGCAGCATCAGCTGCTTGTATCTAAGGACACAGAGGCTGTGTTGGGATTGGAAGATAGGCTCTTCCTTTAAGGATTTATGATAATACTCTCTGAAGGTTATCACAGGTTGGCATTTGCAGTACAGGGTGTTTGAAGCTGTCATTCCCCTCAACAGGACTAGGCTGATAATAATGTGTCTGATGTGTCAGATGATTGCTGTCAGGTTTGTCTCTCTCCAAAGATTGCTGGGAAGTGAGTAGTAGGTTAGAACCATTGTTTATAAGGAAGATATTTACTGAAATGTGTTCTGGGTTTTAAGATCAGATTGCAAAGACCTCCTCCGACATTTGTTGTGGGCAATCATGCACTGTGGTGAATGAGGGCTAAAGTAAGGAAAAAAAAAAAAAAAAAGTAAACAAACAAACAAAAGAAACAAAAACAAACAAACCAAAAACTTACATTCTTCAATTCTTGCACTGAAGATAGACATGAATAGGAGTAACATGCTTTTCTTGCTGCAATCCTGGGCGTCCCAGTTCCCATGACTTCCTGTTTTTTAGGTGTTTTTTTTGTGTGAAATCATTTCACAGCAAATGAGGAGATGAGGAACTGTATGTAAGTTCTTTGCCCTTTTCTCATTTTTGGGGAAATCCAGTTGCAAGACGCTTGGTCTAACTTCAAATTGATTCTAGAGTGATCTCTGAAGTTGTTGACCAAGCAGTGTCCTAGAAACCCAGGGAGCGTGTCATGTTTGTTCAGTTCCTAGCTGTGGATGCCCCATCCCTGGAGGTGCTCGAGTCCAGGCTGGATGGGGCTTTGAGCAACCTGGTCTGGTGGGAGATGTCCCTGCCCATGGCAGGGGGGTTGGAATTAGATGGTGTTCTCCTTCCAACCCAGATCATTCTATGATTCCATGACTTATTGTTACATCTATAAACACATTTCACCCATTCTTATCCCAGCAAGAACTTACAAATATGTGGGATTCCCACGCAGAAGTTTTCAGGTCATTATATCCTATAAAGCCTTAGTGTACAGCACTTAGCAGAATCGTGCACGGTGCTAATCCCCCACACAGACCCAGCTGCTCACTGAGGCTGCAACAATCCTGTGGCTGCTGTCACCTGTCTAAAACTAGGCTAAGGCTGGGGTGAGGGAGACGGTAATTTAGAGCTGCCAGCCTGGAGGATCCAGTGTTTGCCTTTCAAAGCAGTCATCCCAAAGAAGTGTCCGTCAGTAGCACAATCTCCATGTGTCCTCCAGCTGTTCCTGGCTTTCCGTGGTGTAATGAAATGGCCCAGTGAGGTTTGCTCTGGAGCACTGTGTGTCCCCCAGGCAGCACCTACGGGCACATAATATTTCATATTATGTTCTGTGGGCTATAATGTGCATTTTCCAATGAACCTGGCGCTCACTAGAAGTGTTGCACTCCAAGAAGCCATCTGTGAATCAGAGTTTAGGAGCTGCTGAGGGGGGATTTTGCAGGTTATTTTGCAGGGTCAGCATATTTTGATAAATACATTATGATTTGCCTCTGGTTTTAACGCTATTTTTTTAATGCCTTTCTTTAAATGACTCTCCAATTCGCGTAGCTGCAGCAAAGGCTGATTGAATATCGCGGTTTGGCTTCAGTACCAGAACAAAGATTTAACTTCTGCCATCTGCTGGCTAAATGAGGTTTAGCGGAGGCTTGGTGTCTCGCTGCCAGCGAGAGGGCACTGGCCTGGAGTTCAGGTTCTGATTTCACTTCCCAGCTGAAGTTCACACGTGTGGTCTGACGAAGAACCTCCCCACCCCTTCCACTCCCAGCACTCTTGCAACAATATCAAAGCACTTGTCCAGCCCTGGCAGATGAGCTGAAGAAAATGGAGGTGAGAAAGGGGCTAATGTACCCAAAATCAAGCTGCAAATTGAGATTGAGACAAGTAAAATTACTGTCTCCTGACTGCCAGCGCTGTGCTGTCAAAATCAGGCCCTACATACTACTTTTGCAGAATTTCTTCAGAAGTGGAAAATTCCTGATGAGCTTGTAGTCGATGTAAAAAGCATCAGAAAGAAAACCTGTGTGTTCTGTGGAAGTACAAGGGCAGTTCTTGGCCCTATTAAGAGCGATGATACACCCTGCAGGCAATGCAGAACTCTTTGTTGGGCACCAGTGTATTTCCCTGTGTAGCTGGGCTTTAACCCTGGCTAGGTTTTGTAGTTTTGCCTGAAAAGCAGTGGTTTCGTATTCCTCACTGCCATGCCTTTGGTCACTGGTAAACTGAGCAAGCACTACAGCACGATCCTCCCCTCCCCTCCCGTCCCCTCCCAGTTATTTGTAGTTGCCAGGACACAAAGAACTTATTTTATCCCCCAAACCTGACATTTTCCGTCCAACACCATTCTGTCCAAGTAGCTGCTATGTGTAGATAGATAAATGCCATTCAACCATTGAATCATCCCAGAGATATAAATCTTATTAAGCTAGTCTACCCTCTTGCCAGTAAAAAGAACACTGTGGGAGCCATGTCATAAGAAAAGTAAAAGGCCAGGTTTGCTCTTGTGATAGCTTTTTTCTTATTATTCTTATTCTTTCTTTTTCACCACCAGCAAACTGATTAAATTGTCCTGTTTTGGAACATGGCACCTCTACAAATTGGCACTTCCTTAGCCCTAATTCTCTGTAGACTCAGTGGTTTGTAGTGGAACTTGCTGCTAAATCTGGACAGATGTTTGTATTTTCATAAATGTTGTTGTTGTTGTTGATTATTTGCAGCTACGTGGTCAAGCATGCACAGAAGTGTGTTTACAGGATGGATCCCTCAGTATGAGTTTAATCTCAGGCATCTTGTGTTCTGGTAAAGTTCAGCACTTTGGGCAAGTCTTGTAACGAAGGGCACTTTTGGACTTGGGATGTTTGGCTTCAGGACATTTGAGAATGTGGGAATGATGTATGTCACACTAATCTTATCTCCATCCCCTCCAAACAGATACATTAGATGCAGATGTTTGCAGAAATACTGTTTCTGAAACTTTGTCAGGGTTCCTGAAACGCCTTGCACTTGTGTAAAAATAACAATCACTTCCGCTGTTATACTTTAAAACAGAAGGAAAATTATTCTGTCCAAGGACTTACAGCTTGCATGACTGGAAAAAAAAAAAAAAAAAAAAAAAAAAAAAAAAAAAAAAAAACAACTGAGTTTACTGAACAACAACTGAGTTTACTGATGTGTGAGTGGAGTTCTGGGTTACTGGAGCCTTTCCTGGGGAAATAATTTTTGGATATGCAGAAATCTTTACAATTTAATTAATATTCTATCTAGAATAGATTGGCTTTATACTTCTGCTGGGGCCTATTCCACTGAGTTCTCTCTTTTCTAAATCATTTGAATACAGTTTTCTTTTTTCCTAGCTCAAAATTTGGGAGTTACTCCACTTTGATAACTGTGACATTTCTTGTAAGAATAGGAAGGAGAAACAATAGCACTCTTCATGCTTTAATTTACATTTCTGCTGCCATGTGGGAACAGCTTTGTATTTTGGACTTATAAATGACATGCACATACACACCAATTCTTGGTTAGAACCAACTGGTATTTAGCAAACTGCTTACAAGAGCTGAATAATTGTGTGGATTTAGCCTAAGTGTGGGTTAGCTACAAATGTGCCATTTTCACAAGTGAATATAAACACACTAACTTAAAAATAATAATAATAATAAATACTTAAATAATATGCCTTTTCCTCCTAAGAAACAATGGTTTTGAAACATGAGTTACTCCCAAAGTTAGGGAAAAGAAGGAGCATTTGTGTCTGTAGCTGTAGCAATGCAGCTGAAATCGGTGAGGTCTCAAGTACTGTACTGACCACTCTGCTATCCCATGTTGCTGGGCACCTAGGCTTTTCATTAAACGTTTCCTTCTGTATTGCTGAAACCAGCTGAATTGCTGATTCTGCCTTGTGAGTGCCATGAAGCGTTTTGTGAGATAAGATACGGAGCTAATTGTCATTGTTACGCTGAATTGGGTGTAACTGAGATAATCACTACAAGTAGAAGTGATGCCATCACCTCCAATTTCAGAATAATTTCCACTTTGCCGGGAAGGATTAATATAAATCTGTCAGATGAATTAAGTGTCACTGCTGCAGTGCTCTAAATAAACTGGAGGTTTTAAAGCTGCCACTGGTAGAAGGCACGTAAAAGCAGTTTGATATAAAGTGTGAAGCTCTTATGTAGGACACAAGGGTGACTTCAGAATCGTTTGCAATTGAGTTAAGGTAATTCCAAAGTCTATTGCAATAAGACTGTACGAAAAACAAGCATCAGGTAATGATACTTCAAAGGAAGAATGCGAGAACAAGTCACAAGGAATGCTTTGAGAATAAAAACAGGTTAGAAAAAGAGAAAAACAGGGCAAAAAGAAGAAATGAATGACAGTTACTGGTAGCAAAATGAGCAGGAAACCATCCATAAATAAATAACACTATCATCAAAGAAAAAGGTATAAAGTTTTAGATAAACTGCAAGTGCTATACTAGCCATAAATACACTAGCCATTTATAGTTATACTAGCCATAAATGGAAAATGTTCAGAGTAGTTCACTCAAGAATTATTGAACAATTTTTGCACTGGCTGAGAGCTTGAAGTCTGGAGTCAGGCTCGATCAGACAGACCCACACTGCTGCAGTTGCACTGCCTTCAATGGAGCTGGTGGGAGTTAGGCCAGGCAAGGCATGCTGTCACTTTTCACTTTCATAGACTGCTCAGACAACGTTTTTGCCCTGCAGTAAGGGGCTCAATGTGTAAAGCAAAGTGCAAAAGTTATTGTAAGCCTCAGGGAGGTGAACAGCGCTCGAGGTATAAATCAGGAGGAAAAAGTCTTTTTGTCTTTCCCAGTATTTCAGCATACAAGCACTCCTCAAACAGCACAAGATTTTGGTATGTGGAAAGGGTGCTATTCTTTCTGTATGCCTGGCTACTAATTTCTGAGGGGAAAAAACATCTGGACACATCTCTGTATTAACATTTGTCCTCTGTCCTCAGTGTCCTCTGGTCACTGTGGATAATGCTTTAAATGGTGCATTTAAAATCATGCCTGCTGGCATTAATTTCAGTGCATATATAGCACTCACTCATAAAGTATCATTTTTACTATCAGACAACTTAGACACAGCAGAAGGTTATGCCAAACCAGAGCAGACAGAAGCAGAGCCAGGATCAGTGCAAATGCTAAGAGCTAAGACTTTTTTTTCTTCTTCCTATATACGTGGAGACGGAAGAGGAGGAGAACAAGGAAACATCTGGGAATAAATCTTGCTGATCTCTCTAAAGTATGAAGGGTGATAAAAAAAAATAAAAATGTTTTCCACCTGAAATTCATCTTTTTTTTTCAAACTATCTTTCTTTTTCTCCCTTTATTTTCCTCTTCCATATTCATGTGAAAAGAACTTCTGATGTAAGCTCTAATCATTTCCCCAACTGGTAGCGGTCTTCTGTCATTGTGAAATTAACTGTTTTGCACCTGTACCAGAAGCAAACGATCGTAGCTCTAAAAAACAGCCGGCACATTATAGAAAACAATAGAAAATGTGCTTCTGAAAAGAGGCCTGTATTTTGTACTGTCTACATATGCTTGTTTTGCTCGCAGAGCGTTAGAGATGCAGAGAAAAGCATCAGAAATTCCTCTGCTGCACCCTAATGGTGGGCTATATTTATCCATGACATTTTACTCTTCATGTCTGAATATGAGCGATTAACAGTTCCTAACTACTTTTCAACAAAAAGGGAAATATATTGCCTATTTTTTTTCCCAAATCTCTGTACTAGTACTTTGCTTTTACATTCCTCAATATACCTGCAGAAAGTTAACTTTCTGAATGTACACAACTGTCATAATTCAGGAATCTTCTGTTAAGTTTCTTCCAAGGCTTCCTAACCAGACTGCTCATGATATGGCAGAGTCAGGATGAAGGGATATACCCTGACCCCCAGCAAAAATGGGAGCATAGAGCTGAACCATATCTCACACCAGGCATTGTAATACAATTTTGTTTTAAAATATTGCCATTTTTGCCCTTCTGCAAGAAGTCAAGACTTTTCCATATAACCAATCCTTCATAAGAATGCTTTCAGTGGTTGCACTAACCCAGAAGACATAGCAGCAAAGAATGATGTACTGAAGAAGACCGAGTTTGGTGTTTCTTTTTATCCCGTTTCTTAGCACAACATTTAGATGCTTTCAGTGAGTAATCCTGTACTGCTGCTCTGTGTGCAAATAGTACCTCCACTGTTGATCTCTCCTTCTGTGAACAGACTGCCTCATTTACCACAGACCTTAATCAAAAGCTGTGATTGTGCCAAATGCAATCTACCCAATGGGACTTGCTACGAAATGTTAATTTGAAAGCTACCAGGCTCTGAATGTTTCATTTCCATCAGTGAAATCCCATTGTGTTTTTTGTTTGTTTTGTTGTTGTTGTTGTGCTTTTGGTTTTGTATGCAGTATGTTAACTGACCAAAACCACTGAAAATCTATTGTGTGCTATTTACTAGATGGTAATAAGGTATTTTGATCATGTTCTCTGTGTAGGCAGTTCCTGCATACCCAGATTTAATTCTGTGGTGCTTTCAATATTTATTGAGGCTAAGCCTCTTTTAAATATCCATTTCCTGAAAGCACTTCATATTGGAGAGTTTGTAAATGTGTTTTTAGAAGGATAATGACTCAAAAGGTTCTGTTCCAGACCAGAGTCCCATCTGGATGATATTGTTCCAAGCTAAAAATCACACTGGCAGTACTTAGCTTGTTGCTTTTCTAAAGAAAACTTAAGCTGCAGAACCTTAGTTCTGGAGTAAGCACTGAGGTGGAAGCTAATTATCTGCTGTGCTTTAAAATTACACCCTGTTATTTCACATTCTTTCACTTCTGGCTACACCCCTAGGCCAGCAGCAGTCACCCTAAAATCCCACCCTGAAGTCTGACTTCTCAACCTGATCATAATGCTAACACAATGGAAGTAGGTGTTGGAGGCTTTTTTTATTTTTTTTTCATATGTAACTAATTTAGGATTAAATTGCCAAACCTCAGCAACTATTCAACGTGCCTTTGATCTTTGAAACACTTGTTAAGGAATAATTGCGGTGATGCAGACAAACAGCTGGTAATTTGAACCTCTCGAGTTTTCAGAAATAAGCATAAATATCTTTATACTCCCCTGTTCTGAGCAGACATCTGGAGAGAAGCCTTCCAGAAAGAGGTAATATGCTGCTTTATTTTTTAAAAAGTAGAGTTATTCTACTTGTTTAGTGAAGAACAGAACATAGCATGAGTGTTTTGGAATGTGACCGTGAAAAGGGGTTAGAAAAAAAAAAAAACAAAAAAAAAAAAAACAAGAGGACTTAAGTTTCAGGAAAACTTTTTTTACTGATTTTACTGTATGTGGGTTAAGCCTCTCTGCAGATACTCTTTATTTAGACGAAAGTAACTAAGCATATTGAGCAACCTAACACTGGTGAGTAGGATCTGCTTCCTAACAAACTCTATCTGGAAGCAACTGTCTGGGGATTGAAGTCTTTCTGAGGCTGAGTCCTGCTTGCAGAAACACTCAGGTTGAACTGACTCTGTTATCTTCTGAGCAGTGCTCATGGAGGGGGAAGAGGCTGACATGAAACCTAGGAGTCCATCAAAG
Organism: Aythya ferina; assembly: GCF_964211825.1. Taxonomy (NCBI): domain Eukaryota; kingdom Metazoa; phylum Chordata; class Aves; order Anseriformes; family Anatidae; genus Aythya; species Aythya ferina. The sequence continues at coordinate 68,890,031 of NC_140299.1, forward strand.
CCAGATGTCTTGCCAGGAGCAGCATCTTGGGTCATCGCAGTAGTCCCTGGCTCCCTTGCCAGGTGTTGCAGCTTTGGCAGCAAGGTGCTGGAGGTGCTGGTGCCTGTGCCCACGCTGCAGTGCGTGCCTCTACTCGAAGTCAGCCAAGTCCCAGGTCCCTGCTAACTCAGCCGTGGACCATACTTAGATGTTGGGTGCACGTTTCCTCCAGCCTGTCTCTCTGCAAGGGGCAGAGACCAACCCAGAGAGGCCCTTTCCCCTATGCTATCCCTCCCAGTAGGCAAACTGCCAGCAGATCCGACAGGAGCCCATGTGGCAGTGCTCATCCCAAAACCAGCTGCCACCCCAGCTCAGGGTGCTGATGGTGGTCCCTTGCTGGCTTCCCTCCCACTGTACCTGGGGCGCCAGCTCCTGCTTGCACTTTGTCCACTTGGCTCTTTCTCTGGGGCTGTGCTTCCACAGCTTGCCCAGCCTCCTTCCCTAAGCCTCCTCATTAAACAGAGCGCTGGGAGGATGGGAGGAGACAGGCTTCCCCCCGCCCAGAGCGGGCATGGATTTTGGAGGGGTCTGCCTTTGCCACTGTGCCTACCTTCACTAGAAACACCCCCAGGGCAGGCACGGCCAGGCAGCTTGTCTCAGGCCCACCACTCCTGCTTGAAAGGCCGCTGTCTGCAAGGAAAAGGATAATTTCTCAAACATCCTGCATGGAAACATCGCTGGAGCAAGGCTTGGTGAGGGACCAGGGCATTCACTGGAGATGTGCTGGAGCAGGAGCAGATGCTGAGGGATTTAGGGACATCCCCCACCGCAGAGTCAAGAGCCACTGCCATTGATTAAAAGGCACAAGGCAAGGGAGCTGCATTGAAGCAGAAAGTGGGAATGTAATGTCTGAGAAGTGAATGAGAAGTCTACCACAGGAATGGTACAGCAGGAAGCAGAGATCCTGCATGAAACATCGTATGGGTGAACTACCTCATCGCCAGATCCTGGCGCTGGAGTGTTTCACACCACTCCAACAGTATTCTTGGCACCTCAAAATGCTAAATTTTCCTGGACACTGATGGACTTGGTGTTATTACGCTTAAGCAAAGTTTGCATTTTAACTACGTGATCCTACATGGCCCTTCCCAGTTGCATTACAGAGCACACAAGTAGGTTTTTAATCGTTTTATCTCCAGCATAGATCAGAAAATTTCCACTCTTCTCAAAACTATGGATTGAGTCACACATTGTAACATTCTGTCAGCATGACAGAGTGACAGAGCAGGTTAACGGCCCTGTTTTGAGAAAACATGGAATTGCTCTAATACTGGAGTTGGATCTAACTTTAAGGTTGTCCCTGTTGCGAGCCTCAGACCTCCAGAAAGCTCTCCTATCCTAAAATTTTCAATGAAATAAACACAAGCTCTTGAGAGCAGTCACAGTACGCATCTTACTATGAATCAACCCTGGACCACACTGTGCAGAAACCATTTTAGTGAGACTCAATTGAGGATCTTAGAAGAGGATGCACAAGAAGGACAAAAAAGTGGGAAGAGGGTCTATAATAACTATATAACTAAATAACTCTGTTTCAGTTATTGAGTGGGTGAATCTTTGATGGAGTATCTTTAAGATAAGAAATTAATATGCCAGCACAATGTATACTCATGCTGGACAGTCTAGAGTGTTTTATAATTTAGAAAAGAAAGGACCATTATTGCCTACACAGAATCCTTACAACTGATCTCAGCAAAATTATGTTCAAAGCAAAACATTTTTATTTTCCAGATCCTATTGGATTCACAACTCTCACCAAACAGAAACAGCAAGCTGTTATTCCACGTGGGTGTTTCTGCTTATTTTGCAGTTCAAAATGCACTGTTAGCTACTCCATTCATAGGAACTGCTTACGTGTTCCCTAGGTCCAGGGTCAAAATACATTTAAATAAATTCAACTAACAATCCTTTACAATAAATAAATTTAATGCTAGGTTATTTTTTATTAATTTTTTTTGTTTGTTTCCCAGAAAAGTGATTGCTTAACTCTGAGCAAATCCTGTATAGTCTTTCTCAGGAAGTTATTTGTATTAGTATGTGTTCCAAACAGAGCTGGAAATAAGCTATTAAATGTTAAAAGTCAGTGTTTTTGGAGCAAAAATGCCTTGCTTGCTGTATCATCACATGTGCTAGAGGACTGGGCATAAAGCTTCAGACTTTTAACCTTTCTATGTTGCTACATGTTTTTTTCTATCAGCTCTGAGATAGCTCATTATTTAGAAGTCTCAGTTCTGTTAGCAGAGCCAGGGGTGCTCCTGAGACAGCAAGAAGTGTAAATGTTATAATATGGTGTGACTTCTGCAGTCCAGTCTGCCTGCAATAAATGCCTCTACCTTTTTGTTAGACTCCTTAACAATGTTAACTGTAGTGATTTTTTTATTTTTTTTTTAATGAAGCTGTATTAATTGATGCTGTCTCTGCAGTTTTTTCCCCCACAGTAGATGGATGCATGTCAGCTGAAGGAAATAGCACTTTCTCCTGACCTAAGTCTCTGTACTGTGTGTGGGGTGCTGTATCTTATGAAGTATATGCCTCATAATTAATGTTCTGGTGTTCAAGAGGACAGACATTTTAATTTCCTTAAAAAAAAAAAAAAAAAAAAAAAAAAAAAAAGCTTGGGTAGTCTTATGTGTTATTTATGTTGACCTGTTGACCTTTACCTGAAAAGCTGTAATCTCTTAATTTGTCTATATAAAGAATCAAATCAAAAATTGAAAGCCATATCATCTATCTTACTAGTGTTACTTGAAACTGAGCCAGAACTTTTTGTTGGCTTTCCATACCTGTGCTTTTGCTTCTTCTACTTACGGGCAGCTGAAGCTTTCAGCCAAACAGTTGTGCTTGTGATTTATTTCTCGTGTGGTCAGTATAATTATCTTAAAGGCACTCTTGTCAGGAAGTAAGACATACAGCTACTACAAAACAAAAAGGAAACTAAGTAGATGCTAGGGACATACTGATAGTCCTTTCCAGTGTGGGTCTGAGAAGCTCATGTCCCTTTTGCTTTCCATTGCAAACCATAGAGAGCACAAACATGAACTAGTACTTCTCCAGTCTGTTCAGCTGTCAGATTTTTGTAAATCTCACATTTGAGGCCTGGTGAGATGCATGGGGATAGAAAGTGCCAGTGTCCACGGACAATATTAGAATTGGTATCCCATTTAAATGAACATCAGGATTCGCTTTTGGTTTAGCCGTCACCAACTGAAATCACAAGCCCTAGTTCCCATGGGGGACTTCAAACACCCTGACCTCTGCTGCAAAGACCACACAGCTTGGCACAATCAGTCCAGGAGGTTCCAGGTGTGAAGGTCAGGGGCAGCCTTGGCTGCAGTGACCATGATATTGTGGAGCTCAGGTTCTTGTGAGGGGGAAGCAGAGCAGAAAGTATGATTGTGACTCTGGACTTCATGGGAGCAAACTCTGGCTTCTTCAGGGATCTGCTTGGATGAATCCCATGGGTTAGGGCCCTAGAAGGAAGGCGGGGTCCAAACAGGTGGTTAGTATTCAAGCATCACTTCCTCCAAGCTCAAGATCAATGTATCCCTAGGATTAAGAAGGCCAGCAAAGGGGGCAGAAGATCAACGTGGATGAGGAGGGAGCTCCTAGCAAATCTTAAACAGAAGAAGAAAGTATACAGCATGTGGGAAAAGGGACAGGCCATTTGGGAGGAATGTAGGGACGCTGTCAATGTATGCAGGGATGTGACAAGGAAGCCCAAAGCCCATTTGGATTTAAATCTGGCAAGGGATATCAAGAACAACAAGAAGAGCTTCTTCACATCCATCAGCAGCAAAAGGAAGACAGGGGAAAATGTTGGGCCCGCTGCTGAATGGGGAGGTGCCCTGGTGATGAAGTCTACAGAGAAGGCAGAGGTGCTGAATGCCTTCTTTGCTTCAGTCTCTACTGCTAAAATCAGCTCCCAGGAATCCCAGACCCTGGAGACAATAGAGGAAGTCTGGAGCGGGTGTTTCTTCAGTGGTGCCCAGTGACAGGACAAGAGACAACAGGCACAGACTGAAACACAGAAGTTCTGGCTGAATATGAGCAAACACTTCTTCACTGTGAGGGTGACAGAGCACTGGGACAGGCTGCCCAGACAGGCTGTGCAGTCTCCTTCTCTGGAGATATTCAAAACCCCCCTGGATGTGATCTTGTGCAACGTGCTCTGGGTGACACTGCTTGGCAGGGGGTTGGACTGGATGCTCTCCAGAGGTCCCCCCCCTACCTCAACCACTCTGTGACTCTGTCACTCTGTGAAAGTACAGAGAAGTGGAAAAGCTGCAAATCTGAAACTTCCCCTGACCAGGAAGCTGACACATGAGCCGTTACTACTAAGTTATCCCTCAAACTCCAAATATTTATATGCTTATTTAAATGAAAACAAAGTAAAGCAAACCAAACCAAACCAAAAAAATCCAAGCCCTTCCTTCCAACTGGCTGCCAACAGCAAGGTATATGCAAAACTCTGTCTGTGTTTTAAATGAAATGAAAGTGGTGAGTAACTGGATTTCATTGCATTGTCAAGGAAACATCGATATAATTTACTACTTATAAGATAAAAATATGGTGTGATATTAAGAGCACATCACACTTACTTAATCTTATTCATAAAATGGGAGTAATGTACCAGAACTTGCACTTTTCAGTTGTACCACATGCCTTCTACCTGTCAAAATTTCCTCTCCCCAGACATGCAGAGTTCAAGGAGATTACAGAAAGTTCAGAAGATCAAGGTGTAAAGCTTGAACAATTTACAGAACACACCTTTACTGAGCCAAGAGGCTTGGAAAAATTAGGATTTTGCTGAATTGCCTGCTCTAGAGTTGTGTCACTGGAGTTTAATGAGTTTGTAGCAAGCCAAAAACACAAAATGTTTACTTGACTATACAACTGATTAAATGATGGTTGCAGAGGCATTACATTTTGACCTTTGTTGCTAATCTTGTCAAGACATAGCAAATGGATGCTTTTACAATTTTACTTCTCTTCACCTGTTTCTGGCTCTTCTTTACTCAAAAGCAAAGGTAAACCTAAGAAGTGGTATAACTGTGTTTATTCCATCTTTCAGTTGTCAGGCTGTGAGGCATCAATTCCTGCATGAATATACAACCCTTGTATTTACTGCAAATTGAAGATTTATGTAGATATGTAGATCTTTTGTATGTATATTCTTGAAATAGTTCATTGAGGGATGATGGATGCTGCATCATTTTACATATTCATAGAGGGATTGGGAGAGAGAGAGAGAGAGAAGGAGACTCTAAGAGCCACTGAGGAATATTTAAGAAAGGCAATACTGTGATCACTATGAGCTCTTGATTTTACTGTTAAAGCACAAAGGTAGAAACTACTTCTTCATCTATTCATCTATGGTCCATGCTAGAGTATGTGGGAATGTTGGTCCTTAATGGAAGGCTTGCTGGAATTCCACAAAATATTAAAAACTATAAATGCTGAAGGATGATTATCCATGGGAATACAGAATTTGTTAGTTAACCAAAACATTTTTTCCCCTAATGTGCTTTGACTGTTGCATCTGAATATGCTGTTGCCAACAATTTCTGGAGAATTACCTTCCTCAGATAGCCCGACCTGGCCGACCTAGTACAGTTTCACCTAAATGAGCTGCCAGCCAAGAATGCACTGGTGCTTAAAACTGGTGATAATTCTGTCCTAGCAGAACTGCAGGAGACAAACAGTACTAGGACCGTGATTATAACTGTGACCTTGAGCAACAGCATCCATTTTCCAAGGTTTGCTATGATCCAGCCACCTCAAAGAAACTGTTTCTTTGGTCTGGCAAGGTTTTTGTTTTGACTCTTCCAGAACAGGTAACTGCCCTTGAAACAGGTAACACTGCCCTTATCCTTTTAGCTGCACACATTCTTGCAGTTGTGAGTGCAGACAGGCAGACAGTCATGTTAGCTGCAAAGAGGACTCTGTCTTCTTTGGCTCAGGCAAACTGCTGTTTCATCTCCAAAAAGAGTTTAGCTACTACTTTTTTATAAAGATCAGAGTATGACCTGCTTATAAAGGACACCTTGATAGCAAAAAAAAAAAAAAAAAAAAAAAAAAAAAAAAAAGCTGGAATTGCTTCCAGCTATCTTATCATTCTTCTCTTTTTGGATGAGAATCCTGAGTGCAGACATAAAGGTGGTAGAAACCTTGCAGTTAAGATGACCAAGCTCTGAGTCAGGAAGTGTTATCAGACACCTCTAGAGAGCTATCATATTTATCAATGTGACACCTCTGGTAATAATTTCTAACTTTGCTCTTCTCAGCTGTCAAGGACTAGGTCCTTGTTATGCACATGTGAAACGGGAAGAATGGCTGTCCTTCAAATCCTGCCATATTCCATGGCTGCTGGCAGTGGAGGTGGAAACAGGCGTGTCTGAAGACAATCAGATGGTTTAGGTTGTTTTGAATTATTAGACTGGTTGCTCAGAGAAAAAATGGAAGTTAAAGCACAACAAATATAGATCACAAATGCCTTTGTGTTGTGTTACAGCACATAAATATGCATCTGAGACATGAAAAAATAGCCAAAATCTTAGATGGTCGTTTACACCTTAGCAATACAAACTACCATTTCACAGGTAACTTCAAGGAAACCCTGTGAAAATCCCGCACTGGCAGCTAATGCAGTAATGTATCTGAATTACTGTTCATTGAATGCATTTTCACATTTGTATAAAAATATGTATTAATTACTTCCTCAAGCTTTTGAAACAAGGCCAAATTCTCAACTGTCCTCATGAGGCAGCTCAGCGTATTTCCCTGATTGTAGGAAAGAGTTGTTCACAGAAGCTTCAGCTTTCCTGGGCCTCTGTCCTTTGATCCATACAAAAGAATGACTGCTAAAGAGGACAGTCTATTTGGAAAATTAAGGTAGGGCAGGTTAACAGAGCAGCTGAAGTGAGATGCTTTATAGATGCATTCTTGAAGAAAAGCAAGAGAAGGGGTCTTTTTAGGTAGATAAGAGTACAATGACATGGGCTAAGCAAATAGGGAAGGGGTTTCCTCTCCTGAGCAAGGAGGCAAGTCCCAAAGAACAAATCTGGCAAAGAGCACTGAACTCCATCTACAAAACCACTGCCAAGTCTAATCTAATTGAAACTTTTGTCATGCATCTTGGAATTGCTGTCAAAGATAAACTTTCTGATATGTCAAACTTGAATTGTTTTAAAGCACTGAAATGCAGTATGTGGGAGTTGAGGCACACAGATGTAAGGGCAAACAGACTCTGTTAGTCTTAGTTCCCCTTTCTCCATGTTCAACAGGAATTTAAATGTACCTGTAGTCTCCCTGCATTCTGGTGGCCTGTGTGAACATCTACACTCTCAGCCACTGTACACAGAGATAAAACTTGAGGAACTACATCAGCGTGTACCAACTGACAACCCAGACATGTCTCTAAAAGCGAGAGTGCTTGTATGTGTATTGAGGTTCATTCACAGTTGAAATGTCTGAGTGTAACATTCTGAAAAATAAGATCATGTGAAAGTTAAGATGGGAACACATCTCAGGTCAGCTAGTCTATTATCTGACCTCACAAGTGAGGACAGACCAGGCTGCTCACGGTGTATCCAGTCTTGTCTTGAGAAGTTTGAGACAGAGAGGGCATAAGCTCTCTAGATAACTTGCTTCTCTGCTTGAGTGCCTTTGCAGTGGAAAGGTACTTTCCACTTATATCCAGCTTGAAGGGCTCTTGTTTGAAGTCATGACCACTGCCTCTTGTCCTCCCGGCACACACCACTATAAAGAACCTTGCTCCATCTTCTCAAAAACCTCTCTGCAGATAATAGGGAGCTGCCATAAGGTCCCCCTGAAGCTGTCTCTTCTGCAGGCTAAGTCCTGCTCCTTCAGCTTCCACTCACATGGTAAGTACTCCAGCTCCTAGCCATCCCGGTGGCTCTCCACTGAACTTGCTTCAATTTGTCTTTGTGCTTTCTTCCTGTACCGGGGGCCAAACCTGGATACAATACTCCTGACAGTCTGGTAAGTACTGAGGAGATGGGTATAATCCCTGCTCTAGGTCTACTGGCTGTGCTCCTGTTCATATAGCCAAGGATGTTGTTGACCCTAACTGTTGATATAAGGATATAAGAATATTGTGGCAGACCATGTCATAAGCCTTGCTGAAGCCAAGGTTTCACTGCTTTCCCCTCCTACTTGTTTTGTCCCGGAAGAAAACCAGTCTGGTCAGGTATCATTGCTCCTTGGGAAACCTGTGCCAGCTCTTCCTGATCATTGTCTTCTCCTTCATGTGCCCAGAAATGTGTTCCTTGTTCTATGATCTTCACACAGACCATACTGAGGATGAGTTTTTGGAAGATAGCACCAGGCATTGTGGTCTTTATTTCATTCTTTGTATTTAGCACGCACACGTCTTCAACTGAAAGAGTTTTCTGCAGCCTCTTTTAGTGCAGGTCCACCTGCTCCACGGGGGCTCCTCCACCCATGGGGGGGCTGCAGCGTGGAGATCTGCTCCATGTGGGACCCATGGGCTGCAGGGGGACAGCCTGCTCCACCAGGGGCCTCTCCCTGCACAGCCCGCAGGGGAACTGCTGCTGCCTGCCTGCAGCACCTCCTGCCCTCCTGCTGCACTCACCTGGGGGGCTGCAGGGCTGGCTCTCACCCCTCTCCCCCAGCTGCTCTTCCACCGCAGTTTTTTTTTCTCCCCTTTCTTAAATCTGCTCTCACAGAGGTGCAAACAACATCACTTACTGGCTTGGCTCTGGTCAGCAGCAGGGTCCCTATCTAACATGGGACAGCTTCTGGATCCTTCTCACAGAAGCCACCCCCATGGCCCCCTGCTACCAAAGCCTTGCCACATAAACCCACTACAGGTATACAAAACCCAACGGCATAGCTTCCTTTCTTGTCCCAGCATATTCCTGCTACGGTTCTTTGTTTAATTTAATAACAAAGACATGGAAGTATTTCAGAGGCAGGGACGATTGGTGGGATGGAAACATCCTGGTGTGCTGTTTTCAAAACTGGAATAAGAAGTACTAAGAAGATGCAGTGGACAACAAAAACGTGTTATAAAGGATTAAGTGCTAAAGGGATCGCTATGCGCTGATTTTTTTTCCTCATAAAGGCAGAGTTCTTGAAAGTCGAAGGCAGGACAACCCAGGGCAAGCCTTCCCTTCCACCCAAACGCCCCACCAGAAACGCTGCGCACTTCCAAGCGGTGCTGGGTGCGGGTCACAGCACCCGTCCTGCGCCATGGGGCAGCGAGACGCTGGAACTCTTTCTAATGAGCATCTCTCAGCTTCGTGCCACACAGCGAGGCCTCCCCGCGGGCAGGGCTCCTCCGCCTCGCTGCTGCAGTTTCTCAACGTGTTGTGTTTTTATTTTTTTTTTGGGGGGGGGGGGTGAAGGATTTTTATTTTCAAATAAAGGTGATTCTGACAAACCAGGGGCTGGCTTGGCCCCGAGGGTAGGCCCACAGCGGCTGGCGGCCGGCAGGCGGCGGCGCGGCGCCGGAGGGAGAGGCCCCTCAGCGGGGCGCCGCCTCCGCCCGCCCCATGCCGACACCGACAGCGGCACCGCCGCCGCTTGGGGCGGAAGCGAGGGCGGTCGGCGGCCGGTGCCGGGTTGGAGGAGCCGGGGCATGGCGGACGGGAGCCGCTCGGTGCGCGGTGGTGGCGGTGGCGGTGGCAGCCCGGGCTCCAGCCCGGTGCTGGGCGGGCGGTGCCGCGGCTGGGCGCCGTCCGCCGTGCCGCCGGGTCACGGCTTCCGCAGGGTGACCCTGACCAAGCCCACCTTCTGCCACTACTGCACCGACTTCATCTGGGGGCTGGCCGGCTACCAGTGCGAGGGTAAGGGGCTGGGGCTGTGGTGGGGGGGGTGTGGGGGTAAAGGGGGTGTGGGGGAGGATTTTGGGGGTGCTCGGAGCGGTTTCAGCGCTGCCCCGTCCCGGGAGTGCGCTGCTGAGAGGCACCCGGCACCCCCGCGGGCACCTCCCGGTGCCCCGCAGCAGCGGCGTTATCGCAGCCCGGCCCGCTTTTTTTACCAAAATACAGCTTTAAAAATACCCTCCGGCTTCCTCCGGCTGGAAGCCGGGGTGTTTGCCTAGTTCGGGAGGCTGTCCGGAGCGCTTTCGCCCTCCGGGGTGGCTCCTCCGAGGGGTTTGTGCCCTGGGGAGGTGCTGCCCAGCCACCTCGGCTCTGGTGGTGCCTCCAAAAAACCCCGGTGTGAAGGCTCCAGCCCAAACGAGCCAGTGCGAGAGGTGGCCAGGGAGAGAGAAAAACACCCGGGGAGAGAGAGAAAAATGTTAGGGAAATACCTATAACATCAGCGGGTATGCGCATCTCCACATAGCACGGAGTGCGATATCACGGGGCGCACGTGTGTCCATCCTTATGTCAAAAAAATATGTGTTTTCTTATTCATTTTTGCTTTATTCCTGCTGTTTTCAGCCGGCTGCGCTCCTCGCCGTGTTTCTCTTTCCTGGTAACTCGCTGCTAAAGGACGGGTTTCAGCAGTACCTGGCGTGTTACCTGCTGACTGGGGCTGCTTGTGACAGGTCGCGGTGCCTCGTTAGGCAGCCTGCTCCTTCTGGGTTATTTAATGGACTCTAATGCGCTTTCTCCAGCAGTGTTTGAAGTGAATTCTGTTTAATAATTACCTCCCTGCCACATTCGCTCTAACTAGTGGAATTTGATCGTTGTTCTTTAGAAAGTAATAAAAGGGTGCCACGTTGATCAAAAAAATCGAAAATAACCCACCCTGCTTTTAGTGAAGGCAAATGGTTGCAGCAGACTGAAAAACTTGGTGGGTAATAGCTATCTCCTCCCCCCCAGAGAGGCTGGGATTACAGGTGTAATTGCAGCTGAGCTGATCTCTTACTTCGCTGGGCTCCTTCCGATGAACGGCATGCAGGCTTCAAAATGTAGCTACTCTGTGGCCTTTTTCTGGCTTTCTGGATTTGCAACAGCTTCTCCTACAAATCCTCTATTTTCAGGTGCTCAGTCACCTGATGCTCCTTGTGTCTTGATAAAACCGGTCTGGACCAAACTGAAAGTTTCTGGACTTTGAAGAGAATTGAGCAAGCTGCAGATAAGACTCCTCCAAAGTAAAGGGGCTGGGGGCAGAGAGCTTGCCAGTCACTGCTTTGAGCAGTTGTGTGGCCTAAATGGCCTGGATTTGAGTTTTAATTGCAGTCGTGCTTTTGGCCCTGTGAAAATGACATCTTGCGTATGTGAATTTTCTGGTCTATGGAGTTCTTTGGTAAGCCTACCAAACTGCTCAGCATGGACTGACACATGCCCACATGGGTTATGTGGCTGTTTACAAAAATACAGGAAAGTATAATGAATGCTTAGCACATTCCTGGCTGTGTGGGCCAAGATGAGTGCTTCTTTCCTTTTCTTCATGCAGACTCTGAAAAAAACATAGGAGAGATGCTCCGATGCTCTTCACATAAGGCACAGAACATCCTGCATCTAGCCCCTCTGTTTTAAGGTGAAGCACACCTCTCCAGTGCAGGGCCTGTGGTGCTGTGTCGCCAGAACTTTGCACAAGAAGGGAGACAAATCTGGGGAGAACTGCAGCTGTCCTGCTGGAGCTGCATAGGTATTTTTGTAAGTGATGTTTTAGATGGAAGCTGGTAGTCTTACCATGCAGACTAAGTTGTGTCTGAAGATGTTACTGTCTTATGCTTTTGTGCACGTACTTAGTTTAATCTCAGTCAAACAGGCCTGCAGATGTTTGCCCTTTTTTTTTTTCTTCACATTTGTTTTCCATAAACCCTTTCTAAATGACTCTTTATTTTTCTTGCCACTTTACACTGTAGCTGTCACTTCCTTTGATAAGTATGTGTATGTGAAAGAATAAGTGATGTTTCGATTGCAACAAGAACAATGACTCTCTTGTATTCGTCTTGCTTTCCAAAGCCTGGTCATTTCAGTTTTGAGTGGGTTTTGAATTTCCTCAGGCTTCTCAGGGAAGAAGCGTGTAAGTGGCTGGTTTTCTGTACGTGTATGTGTGCATCCTATAAGTTCAATATATAAATCTATTCAGTACGTAAAGTCTACATATGAAACAAAGACAGTTGAGTTCTTATGGGTCATGGAATTAATTTCATACACTCAGAAAATTGTGTTTTGTTTTGTTTTGCCTTTTTTAGCAAATACTGAATTTGAAGTTTTGGATTTATATCTATCTACCAATAAATACTCTTTTTACAATGCTTTTTCTTTTTTATTTTTATATATCAGATTTAAAAAACAAACAAAAAAAAAGTGTAGGAAGAATTATGGATGATTCTATGACCTGTATGTTCTGGAGGCTACAAATTCTTCTAGTGCTATAAATCCTTCTAATGTGAAATTAAGTTGATTTATTTTAGCCAAAGGTAAAACATTTGGGATTTAGGTAATAAGCAAGTTGGTTGGCAAATTAAACAGAATTATTCAGTCATTTTTAGGTTATTTTTATATCTTTTACTGGAGCATTTATTGAAAGACACGATTAGGGTCTTTTTTGTATTTTTTTTGTACCCCCGTCTACTAGGAGAATGTCATTCAAGCACATAAGGTGCTTGTCTGGATATGAAGGCAATAAGTGAAGTAATACTTAGGGAAATATCATCCTTTTTTTTCTGTTCTGTTGCTTATGTTTTAAGGCTTTGTATTCTAAGCAGAACCTCCAAACTTACTCCAAGGCACAGAAATTCCTGTTTCTCCTAAGCTGGTTCTGCTGCTGTCTGACAGCACTTCAACTTTTGCAGAATGCAGTGCAAATGGTGAACTGGAGTTAAGTTTGTCATTAACCCCTCCCTTAAAAAACATAGCCATAAAGGATTGTTTTTAGGCGAAGCTGCTGTGATTCAGATATGCACGTCCCAGACATGGGCAAGCCATGTTGTGTCTTGCTGGTGCAGGAGAACATGGAGGTGTTCAGACAGCATCTCTGCAGTGATCTGGAGATGCACATGTGATCCTGGTTTAGTTTAAATCTTGGACCCATATGCAGTTTCTCTCTTCAGAGACGTGGAAATAGCAGCAGGGAGCACAGGGAAGAGGAGCGATCCCCTTGAACTCTCATCCTTTCTGGTTAATTCTGTGCCTGGGTCAGGCAGCTGGAACATCCTTGACCCTGCTGGTTTGGTTCAGCTTAGTTTTGAGGAAAGTGACTGATCTATGAGATTCCCCAGAAGGTCTTAATGCTTGCAGTTGAAAAGAAAAACAAATTATTCTGTCTTCCAGTGAGCTTGGCTTGCTTTGTTGCATTTTAAACTAAAAATAAAAGCTGCAAGGAGGTAAAACCACAGTAAAATCTCGCTTCTATCCTACAATCAGTTTTAATTTTCAGTACTAGCTTTCTTTGTTCTGCTGCATGTTCCATGTCAGTGGTGAGGCCTTTCAGTGCGACAGTACGTGTTTGATGTCAAGGTGTGATGTGAGTTTGTGGTTGAAGTGTTGCTGTGTAGATGTGACTGCTTCATTTAAAGCTTACATTGAGCCATGTAGCTCCAAATCCATCTGAGGAACAAACACAAACTATGTCAAAAAATAAAAATAAGACAAAACCCCCAAAACAAACAAATAAAAATAAAGCTCCAAAAGAAACCCTGAGACAGAAACTTAGCTCAGCTCTGGTCAAGTTAAAACACATGTTGGGAAAAAAGCTGGGAACATTGACTGACAGACGGAAAGATGCCATTTATTTACCAGTCTGCATTTTGAGGACAAACCATTTTGCACTGAAGAGAATTTCTTCTCTTTTCACCTTCTCCCTCTGACAGTGCTTCAGAGAAAAAATGTCATTTCCATCAGTGATGCGAAGGAACGTATAGGGAACTTTGCAAGGATGAGCACAGCTCGTGTAGCCAGAAGCTATATTTTGTGTTGATGGAGTAGACCCACATTTGAGTCCAGGAACTAAATTAGGTAGGAAATAACTTGCTGCAGAAAGTGTTAAAGCCAGTAATCCAATACCAGGCTTCCCACAGCACGTTTATATATCATCTCTGTCACTGCCTCGGTCTGACTTGGTGATAAATGACAAAAGCAATAAAGAAGGTGCTCGTCAATCCATCATGTTGTGGAGTAGCTGAGGGCTGCAGCTTGTTCTCTGCAGGTTTTCTTTCCAGGCAATTTTTCATCTAGTATTACATATTTTTTAAATGTTCAGGTATTCCTCAGCCACCTTCTAGGCTTATACCCTCTGGTTCCTTTCCTCTTGCAAGAAATTTTTTCAGTCTTCCTCTGGTGAGTTTCCCACGGACGATAGTTCTTGCTGTACTGTGTAAAGGGTCTAAAAGCCTTCTATTCATTCTTGCAGTTATGTGGGAGATGAATGCCTGACTAGTTATTTTTTTCTGATAAACAAAGCACATTGAACTCTAAGGCTTTCCCTGTAGAGCGCTTTCCAAGCGCTGTGCTTGAGTCCCTTAACAGCATTTTCTTAAAGAAGCTGGATAGACTGTTTCAGGCGGAGGTGAGGTCAGTACTTCGTGGCTACAAAGGCGCTCTTCTGCTCCTGCTTTCCAAGATATTTGTGTGCATGCCCCTCGGCTCAGGTCCGGTTCCTTTCTGGGAGTCAGTGCACTGTGGTATCCCCTTTCCTCTCTCCCGTGTTGGTGGTGTGCATTCCCTGTTTCTAGACGTAGGAGTTTGTATTAAAGTGGCATGTAGCACATCTCCCCCAGTGACGCACATCGCTCTGTGTGATTACTCTGTGCTCCTGTGGGTTTAGTCATCAGCACTTTTTTTTTTTTTTTTAAGTAGTGATTTTGCTTTTATGTCAGTGTTTTCCTAAAATAACCTGTGGTAGCACTAGGCATAGTATCCTGGGGTTTCCTACATGAAATAATCCCACTAAGCTACCGTGTTGCACAGGCAGTTTCCTTGCAACAAGGGACATGTTATATGTAAGGGCATTGAGTAGCCTAAGCACAGATGCTGGTCTGGAGATAGGGTCTCCTGCTTATTGTCCGGTGCAAGATGACATGCAGTGGTTTTAGCTTTCATTCTCTTCTTGGAAGCTTGTAACAGATGTTTCTAGTGTTGCCTTTTTTCTTTCTTCCCCCTCTCTCTTATTCGGATTTCCAAGTCCAAGGATAAGGAATTTTCCTGCATCGTTTTCAGTGAGCTCTTTTGGGGGAAGCTCCTCCTAGCTTGTCTGTTTTCTCCTCTTTTATTATGTACGCTTTAGAACTTATCTACAGTGTTGTGATTTTTTTTCTGCTTACTGTCCTATCAGAAATCTGATTCTCTTCCTGCCTTTGGAGCTTTTTTCTCAGGTGGCAGCATTTTCCTGACTTATATTTGACTCAGGTTGTCCCCAGATGACTTCTGCATTTTGGTCGTATTGCCTGTCTCCCAGAGTTGTTTTTAATGCTGCATTTCATCACTTCAAATTGTCATTTTTCTGGGCCACTTGTTGCCCATAAGGTCCATCCTGAGCGGGCTCAAAGTCCTTGCCTGCTTGGGTAAAGCCCTTTGGAGAAACTGCTTTTGCAATGCCTATTGAAACCAGATGAGTAAGTTACCTTCGTGTATTTACTTTGACTCAGCTGCAGTGTGTGGAAAGAACAGGATGTGTGTCTAGCATACAGCCCTGCTAAACGACAAAATGATGTCTTTTGATCACTTCTTGATCTTTTCTCTCTCTTTCTTTTTTTTTTTTTCCAGTCTTTTTGCTTGATGGTGCCTTTAAGTTGTGAGAGGAGGCTGTGAGGAAACACACCCAAGCAAAGAGCAAAAACTAATCTTTGCATTATCACTATGTGATAGGGAATTTGCTGGAAGCATACTTCTTTTTTCTTTTTTCTTTTTTCTTTTTTTTCTAGGTGTGCATACAATATTCTTCCCTTTAAATTGTATTGTTGCCCACTGATGCCTCACTTGTGGAAGTCCCATCAAGTCTGGTACTCACTAGAGTAGAATTGACCCCTAATTTCACTTTTTATGTTAATTTAAATATTTTTATTCTCTTGAATCTGAAAGAATGCATGTGTTTGCATAATACATCTTCATGTATGCATATTCCCATGTATATGTGACTATAGATATAAAAGAGCATGTTTGTATTTTTCTGTATGTCTTTGTTTCTTTTTTTTTTTTTTTTTTTCCTATTTAAACGATTTAGTCTGAATGATGTATGTGGAAGCAGGATTAGGATTGTACGGTATGCTGATACTGTTTACCTGCTTGGTGGTTTTTTAAATACCACATGTATGATATAAAGTTCATGCCACTTGCTTTGTAAAAACAAGGTAGTTTAAGATGTGAAGCAACTCAAAATGATAAAAATAAAATTGACTTGAGTTGGCCAGCTTAATCAGTCCCCGGAGGTTTCACATACAGGAGATTGCTGGAGGCATTCTGAATACTTTGCTAAATGCAGGTGCTTAGGAGAAACTGAATGATTTGAGCTTCTGGTGTTAAAGTAGGAGGAGCATGTTGTTCTGTAGGGTTGTATTGGATTACACTGGTAAGGAAATAGGACTTCCAGTTTGTGTGAGATTAGGTAGCAAAAAAATCTCTGTTCCTCTTTGCATTTTTGACTTGGCAGAATGTGTCATGTTTGAATGCCTTGGCTTGTCATGATGTAATTCAGGAAATGACACTGTCCTTTTTCTGCAGTACTTTCTCCGTAGCATGTGGAGATAAGAACTGGTACGCTCTGTTAAGCAGTGAGTATGGAAGTGCTCCACTAACCAGTCCCTGAAGTGTTTTGAAGGAGAATACTTCCTCAGTGCTGAAATCTTTCGGGAGCTTCAGAAGAAGACAGAAGAATACAAGGAAATTGCTAAGATTCCTCCACGTATGAGGAGGGCATGTGGGAAGTGTCTGGGTATAGAATGGAAAGGCTCAGTGGGATCGAGTGCACCCTCAGCAGGTTTGCTGATGGCAACAAGCAGTGTGGTGCAGTTGACACATTGGAAGGAAGGGATGCCATCCAGGAGGACCTGGACAGGCCTGAGAGATGGGCCTGTGTGAACCTCATGAGGTTCAACAAGGTGATGTTCAAGGTCCTGCATCTGGGCCAGGGCAATCCCAAACACAAATACAGGCTGGGCGGGAATGACTGAGAGCCCTGAGGAGAAAGACTTGGGGGTGCTGGTTGATGAGAAGCTAGACACGAGCCAACAACTCGTGCTTGCAGCCCAGAAAGCCAACCACATCTTGGGCTGCACCAGAAACAGCGTGGCCAACAGGGTAAGGGAGGGGATTTTTGCCCTCTGCTCTGCCCTTGTGAGACCCCACCTGGAGTGCTGTGCTCAGTGCTGGGGCCCCCAGCACAAAAAGGACATGGAAGTGTTAGAATGAGTCCAGAGGAGGGCCATGGGAATGATGAGAGGGCTGGAGCACCTCTCCTGTGGAGACAGGCTGAGGGAGCTGGGGTTGTTCAGCCTGGAAAAGAGAAGGCTCTGGGGAGGCCCTGCAGTGGCCTGGCAGTACCTAAAGGGGCCTACAGGAAAGCTGGAGGGGGACTCTGTGTCACGGGGTGCAGTGGTAGGGCAAGGAGTGATGGCTTTAAGCTGAGAGGTAGTAGGTTTAGATTAGGTATTAGGAAGAAATTATTTAACAGGGTGGTGAGGGAGTGGACCAGGTTGCCTAGAGAATGCCCCATCCCTGGAGGTGTCCCTGACCAGGTTGGATGAGGCCCTGGGCAACCTGATCTAGTGGGTGGCATGCCTGCCTGTGGCAGGGGGACTGGAACTGGACGGTCTTTAAGGTCCCTTCCAACCCAAACCATTTTATGTCTCTCTGATTCTAGCCCTCTCTGAGACTGTTGGTCTTCTTTCTTTCAGGATCGAAAATACCTCTTGTGAGATGAAAGATTTTCTTCAGAGCTTACTTAAGATGCCAAAGTGTAAATCATTACAAAAACAAATTTGCAGGGGAAAGTGCTTAGAGTTAGCATTCCTGGACTGTATCTGCTACAAAAATAGCCTTCAAATGTGAAGCAAAGGTGTGAGTTGAGTAGCACGACCTAAGAAAAACAGCTTGTTCATGTTATCCACTTCTGAAAACAGTGTTGATGTGGAGGAAAGGAACGGGGTTCCTTTTCAGGCTTCGTGGATATTCACAAATATTTAGGGAATTTAATGCTCTCTAGATGCTTCTGCAAGCTGATGCAGAAATTCTGGGAGACAACAGAGGCCATTGCATGTACTGGTGCTGTAGTACCATACTGGGATCGTTGTTGCTGGCCTAAATGCATGAGTTGTGTGCAGCACATCTCCACCCACTCCTGAGGATCTGTCATTGGTGTCAACAACAGCCCTTCAGAAAGTAATTACAACACTTTATCACAGAAGGGGATGGAGTTACAGCTTGAGGAAATGGCACTCACAGTTATGTTTGACACCTGGATCGTGGGGACTTAACTGTGCCAATAGCAGATGCTGATTGAGAAACCAAGTGGATGACCCAAAGTTAGCGGAGGAAGAGAGGCACAACCTTCCAGAAAAGTGAAATATTGGATACCCTGTGGGAGGCACAGGGAGGGAATGTGCTGTTTGTGCCATTGCAGGGAGGAGACAGGCTTTCATTGTAATATAAGTCCTAAGAGCTGTAAGTTTTGAGAAAAGAGCTTTTGAATTGAAACACAGCATCTACTCCTCTTATGGTTTCCTTTTGTTGTTGTGTTTTTTCTCTTGTGTGAAGATGGCTTTCCTGTGTGAACAATACCAAGTGAAGCAATTCTTGCTTTGGTTTCTGTGCCATTGACTGTTTTAACTGTAGTTTCTCTTGTAATGATGATGAAAATAAGTTAATCACTGCCTCATTTTCCCAGTAGAAGCTGTGTCCATCAGACCTCCCCAGCCAAATCCTTGGTCAGAAATAGGCTGAAGTAGCAGGTAAAAATACTGTAATGTTAAAAATGCTCTTCAAGACAGTTAAGTATCCTCATGTCTATGCTGGTTCAGACCTCCTTTATTCTATCCCTCCTATATTTTCTTCTATCCAAGATAGCTCCTTTTTTGGCAAGTGCCTTGAGGTTTCTTGAAACCACTGTATTTTTCATTCAAGCATTATTCTTCAGTAGGAGCAAGTAGATTATCTTAAAAGTAAGTCCTCCTCCTCTTCCTTCCCCTGAGTCTGGAAGGATAATGGAGATATATCACACTAATTCAGTACCCCAGGGGTAGACTATGAATTTTATTGGTTCGAGAACTGAGCTATTGCATGTTGAAAGATCTGGTGTAGTTGTAGGTGTTGTATATAACATTTTGACATTGCAGGCTTCTGTTCTCCAGTTAGATGTTAATGTTCAGCTTCTATGAATTATATATGAACTTATTCATGTGAAGGAGAGACCGTTCCTTAAATTCAAGATAAGTATAGGCCTCAGTCTCATCAGTGACTCAAGCCAGTGTGGTAGAATTGAAATCACCACTCTTTCTTGACAGGAATCTTTTTAAAATATTTGAAATTTGTAGTAAGATAGGAACGGTGATTCCAAAAAGTGGCACAAAGATTAACAAGTTCAATTTGGGAGCCTTTCTTTAAATAGTGTGTTTTATTTTTTCCTCTGGTCTGCCTTGTATGAATCATTTACCTTTAGTTTCCGGATCATGTCAATACCCTTGTAACAAACAAGCTAAAGAAAGCATTGAGTGTACTTATCCAGCTGGCCCAGGAGCTTGTTTCTTTGGATTTATTTATTTTTAAATTCATGTTTCTAGCTCCGTTTTTCACTTGAGTCCTGTAGTTTTGTACACTTCTGTCTGTGCTGCACTTTGGAAACAGAGCACTACAGGAATGAGAGGTAGGGGTTACCATGGCAACTGCTCTTTTTCTTTCCTCCCTTGTTTTGTTGTGTTTCATGGTGATGTGAAGTGTTGAGATGTGCTAAATAATGTTGAAATTACCGTGTTAAAAGAGCAAGAGCACTTACCTTGGGTTAAAAAATACTAATAATTTGGCTGACATTTAAGCTGTACGTGGTGTTTCTTTTAAAATTATAACTTCAGTGGAGGTAGGTGGGTGCTATTGTAGTTAAGAATAACTGTGTTTTTTATTCTAGTCTCTTCAATTTTATTTTTTTTTTTTACTGCATTTTCATGTTCTGTATTCACTTTCTGAAAGGGGCAGTGAAAAGAGCTGCACCTACTAGGGAATCCAGCCCTCCGGCATGCTGGTTGTGTCATTGAGTGGAGGAACTTTTTGTTTTATATGAAATGCTGCTGTTCTTTCCTTAATGCATTCGAAGACTTAGGTGTGTTTTGGAGGGAAATTTTGCTTTCTTTCCTCCAGGGCGCTGAGCAAATTGATTTGGTCTCTGTGTGCGTGCGATATGCATGCACTGTACCTCCGTACCCCCAGTGATGCACCCTGTGGTCTCAGGACTGCATTAAGACCTTTCCCCATACTGTAACATTCAGAGCATCACCAAATCTTGGTGTTTTGTGAGGGATTCCAGGCAATTGTTTCAACACCATCGTTTTCTGACAAAATACCATCATGGCATATGAAGTCCTACTGTGCCTTAAATTCTGTTACAGTTTGCCCCGCTGATTTAACTCAAATTCTTTTTTTTTTTAAACCCAAAGATGTGATTTTGTTGTTTCTCCTTTGTGTGAGGAGATGTTTTGGTGTGTGTGTCTAAACTTGCAAAAGTGTTAACAGGGCTGTTTTTTCTGTGCAGGAGACCTCTGTGTTGTTTACCTGGGTTTTCAGAAGCTAGTTACTGACGTGTGACATTGACACTGTGGTGTGTGAAGTTGTGCACGCTGTGCTGGGCAGGCAACCCGCAGGAGTGATGCAGGGAACTGTGCATGGTATTTGAGGGCTGGAAACTTACAATATTTAGCTCGGTTGCCCAGGCACGACGAAGATTTGGTTGTGAGGATGCTTAGAGCGAATGTCAAATAGTTTTAGTGGAGTTTCCTTAAAACCGAGGGCCGGGGTGGGACCACCTTGTGGTTGGTGTTGTGCTGTTTTGTTCTGAATACTGCCAGCTATAGCTCTTTGTTTTGCCCAGTAACCCCGAGTCAGCTGGAGAAGGATGGTAAACAATTGACAAAGTTTCTCTTTGTAAAGCCTGGATTTGAAAGCAGTAAATTGGAGAAGCTGTTGCAGACAACTGCTGCAGGGTGTTAAGTACCATGTCTTTAGTATTCATGACACTGGTGTGCACGTCCTCCTTGGGACTGGCTGAGTCTCCCTCTGAGCTCTCCTGTTTTTACCTGCTACACGTTTCTCTGCCCCTGCCTTCCCTCTTTGCTTACAGACGCCGCAGAGCTGGCATTTCTCTGCTGTAGCCCTTGTTTTTTTAATCCACAGTTCAGTTAATAGTGTGGGCAGTTGTACACTAGAGGACAAAAGAGGCTTCAGCTTTAGATAAAGCCAGGGAAAAGAGTGTTATTTAAGTGCTTTTCAAGGAGGTTGTCCTTAATGGCAGGTGATGTGTGATTTTCTTCTTATCCCTATGGCATCTTGCTGAAATTCTGAGTTGGCTGTCACCAAAAGATCCCTGCTGTGCCTTCCAGGAGCATGAGGAGGTACACCCCTTCCTTCCCTGCCGGTATAGGACCTCAGCGGGGTTCTGACAGATGCTGATCTGTAGGACCAGGACGTGCTCTAGGTGCTGAGTGTGGTGTCCACACCACTGCGCTGCGCTCAAGGCCTTTGCAGGTTTATGTGAACTCTAAAGTGTATTTACCTTGGGAAGGCAAAGAGGGGAAAGCTGTGCCATTTTTGGCTGGCATCTGGTTTATATGGGCAGCCTTCATCCTCTAGCCTGTATGGAAGCTACTGGAGTGCTTAATTGTTGTCCCTCAGACAGGCAGATGTCCGTGGTTCGGAGGCTGTGGTTCCTCTTTGTTGGGCTGGGAGGTACAGCCACCCCAGAGGCCTGTTGGTGTGGCATCGCGGGTGTCAATTCCCATGCAAGAGCCACTTCAGTGGAAAAATGAATTCACTGGACGGAAGGGGAGGAACTGCATCCCTCCAGGCTCCCTGTACAACTCCACGTTGTGAACAGGATGCCTCCTCCTCTGAGGATCTTCTGGGGAAACTGTCGAGAGGTTAATTTGCCAAGTTCTCTCCCAGTGCTGGAAAACTTATTGGAAAATTGCCCTCTTGGAAATTTCTTGTTTTCTAGCAGTGAGCCAGCATCTTGTCCCAAGACACCATGGTCCTGTCTGTGGGCTAAAACTGAAGGAAAAGGAAGGTGTTGATGCGTTCTGGGTGTAAATGTGAGTTAAGCACTAGCCATCTGTCGAAGGAAGAAAAAAATCTCGTAATGCCAGGGACTTGTTCTAAGCAGAAACCACGTGCCTTTGAAATCCTGTGCCCAAATTATTTCAGAGGTGGGAAGTCTGTCCCAGCTTTCTGTTGAGAGGAGAAAGTAAAGTATATGCAAAACTTACCTTTTTTGTTTATTGAGGCCTGTACTCAGCCAGACTGTATTGTCACTGGACATATCTTACAGCATGGAAGGAGAGGACCTCACCGTGTTGGCTGAAGACTTTCTTCTTGTTATATGTAGGGTGTCTAGGACTTCTGCTGGATGTGGGTATGACCTGGGGACAGCCTCTTGACCAGGTAGAAATGGCACTTTTACCATGGTGGTACAGCCTGCTTGTGCCACTGTTTCTTGCTCCCAAAGTGCAAAACCCTGGTGGAGCAAAACGCCGAGCGTGGGTGGCTTCGTTGCCCCTGCAGCTGCAGGTGCCCTGGCTTTGCCTGCACAGCAGGATTTGGGGAGCCTGCTCTGGGTGAAGACAGGGGATGGAGGACGGTGAGGGTGCTTTTCTGACAGGTGAGGACCTGTTCATTTGTCAGTTCAGGGCTTACCGTGCCAGGGAGGACGGAGAAACAAAATGAGGCTTGTTGTTGACCCTGGACTATTCGCAGCCTGCTGATGAGAGAAAGAGAGAGGTCCTTGGTGCAGCACAGGGGCTCTGTAAGGTTGCCACAAGTCAATCAGGCCTACGTAACCAAATCAGTGCTTTCATGATTGACAGTCCAAGTATATCACTGAATTCATTTGACTCTGCCTCGTTATTCAGTGGCTTGTCTTGTTTTCACTTGACTGGTTTCTGTGTTGTTTCCTAACAGCGACATCTGAAATACAAATGAATAGGGATTCAAGTGCGCTGCCTTGAAATTACAGAGCTCAGATGTTTTGAAAACATTTCTTTTGGGTATCTGTACCTATATATAGAGCTTGCTGTCATGCAGGCAGTTTTGGAAGCGTAAAATACCACGCTATCCCCACTGTGCAGGGGGAAACTGCGTTATGGTCAGATGGAGCATATCCTTGTAGCTCTTTTTAAAGCAGGGATAAGCATGGATGGTTAGTGAGTAAGACGAGAGTCCCGGAAAGGACCTGGCATGTATGACTGATCAGTAAGACACTCAGTAAATGATGAGAAAATCTCAACAGGTTTCCAAATCTCAGTGGATTTGCAGAGAAATGGAATCCACAACGTGGTAAAAATGAACTGTAAGACACTGCAGTGAGAGAGGAAGGTGTTTTAACGCCTGACTTCTTAAAGCTTTCAGAGATTTTTCCATCCCTGCCCTGCCATTGTGTGAGGCGTCCTGGGCCGGCCACAGCTTCTGGTGACAGCTTCTCTGGTGACATTTAGCAAGCATTGCACAACAGACTTCTAAACTTATCCTAGGTTATGCCTTGCCTGAGAGAGCACACCAATATCACACACAGGTCTTCGCGTGTTTCTGCTGAATTGGGAAACAAGCTGGCAAGGAGCATGGCTGCGTCCAGCATTCCTCTCAGTGAATAGTCACAGTATTCAGACTGCCCTGTGGTCACAGTCCTAAACACAAAAGCTAAATGTGTCTGTGTTGGCAAGCTGTTACAATGGAAAAGGAGCTCAAAGCTGTGTAGCAAATGTAAAATTTAGTCCTGCAAGCTTCCTGTGAAAAGAGAACAGTGCTTTCCAGTTACTGATGAAAAGACCCTCTCATCCATTAGCTTGAGTGCTGCTGTTTGTATAATCTACCTGATAACGATGTGTTTTATATTCATTTTAAAAAAAAAGAGAGATTTTAAAAAATGTATTTTTCTCCAATCTGTGAGTGCTTAGCCTCTGGGCATTTCCTCAAAGCTATTGTCTTCTAATTATCAATGGATCTCTTCAGTGAACACAAAGGCAGTCCTGCTGAGCAAAACAGCCTGCTCGCAGGACCAAGGACAACTGCAGGGGTGAGCGAAAAGGCCCCTACATGGCAGAGACGCGGTAAGCTTAGCTTGTGTTTTGGCCTGTGTCACATCATGAGCATGCTCTGGAAGAGCAGGAGGGGAGGAGGAAATAACCTTCCCAATTCTGACCAAAATAAAACTGTTTTGATTGTGTTAGGGTGACTTGGCCTGAGTTGTCTTGGTGCTCACATGCCCTTTAAGTCCCACTGATTCATTGTTTGGAAAGTAGAGACTGTTTGAGTTGGCTTGCACAACAGCTTTGAAGCTCTGGTTTGCTCCACGGCGTTGCTAGATTCCTTGTTTGTTTGTGCTCCGTCCATCTACAGGCAGTTGCACTTCCTCCTCCCAGCCTTCAAGTACACAGCAGCAGCAACACCTTCTGCGCAGAACATCCTTGCCATTGTGAGCCTGTGTATTTTTATTGAACTGATCTGAACAAGCTCACTTCCATTTTCGGCTACTCTGGACCCGTCTTTCTTCCCCAGCTGCTCCAAACAGCCTCTTCAGAAACCACTGCTACTGTGCTGAGACGTGGAGCCCTGCAGGGCTGGAGCAAAAGCTACACCATCTTACAAATGCTGACAAATAGAAGTGTTGTTTTGGAAACCTTTCCAGGTCCTGAGTTGAAATAGTTTGGTTTAGTGATCCGCCAGAAGTCCAGGGGGCCCTTCTGTGTTTTAGGGTCAAGTTGGGGAAAGTGGCTGAACTGAATAAACACTTGCTGTCTTTTTTTTTTCTTTCTTTCTTTCTTGAATTCTAGCAGTGATAGCAAGTGTTCTTAATAACAGAGATGTTTTTCAACTTGCTGAGCACTGTCTTTTTTCTTCTGGGAGGGGAGAGGTAAGAAATAACCACCTGAAAGACAAGATAAGATTTGCCACTTTGTGTTTTCTGCTCTGCTTTCTGTTCCACTGTCAGTACATGCCCAAAATAAGCCCCTTTGAAGGTTGAAATAACCACCACCACCTTGCCTCGCTGTCGTAGCTAGCTGTAAAAACAGTTGCAAAGAGAAAGGAAGATACATGGTTCTTCATGGTTGTAGCAAACAGGGCAAGAAATGCTAGACATACCTTTTAATGAGGGAGATTCGGCTTTTGCACATCAAGCACCGGGCTCCTAACAGCAAGGGCTTGGAAGGATACAGGGTGAGGCTGTGGATTGTCTCTCCTGGGTGGATTTCTGGAGCATGTTTGGCTGATGCCTGTCAGGAATGCAAGATTAGCTGAGCTCTTGAGGTCGTTTGCTGCCTGGATTTCTGTAAAAATTAATGTATTACCTACATAATTTCATTACAGTTAACTCTGGAACGTACTGAGGTTCATGCCCAAAATAGTACATACTTCTGCAAAAAAACAATTTTGAGCAATGTAGGTATGTGCTACAGAAATAAAACGCTGTTTAAACCATAGCCTGGATGTTTGAAACCAACTGGGGCAGACTTGTTACTGCTCTTCTGCCTTTCTTCATGAGCTGGGTTTCAGTTTGCAGCTCTGAGAAGAGGATTTAAATCCTAATGCTTCCATCATCCTTTGTGTTCAGGAACGTCCTCGACTCTTCCTTCCTGAGTAGGTGCCTTTTTTGGGAGAAAACCATGTAAGACCTCTACATTCCCACAGGGATTTGTTTTGATAAATGCCAAGATTCTTCTGTTAATCACAGAATTTGTAGCGTTCTCAGAGTGGAGCTGGCGAACGTTTCATAATTCTGAAGAACTCCTCGTAGTTCTGTCTTTGGGGAGAGGAAATGCCTGTAGCCGGAGAGTAGGTTGCAGTGTTGGCTTGATGCAGCACAGGCAAACTCAAGTACTCCCTCTTGCTCTGCGTTGTTGATGCCTTATTTAAGTTGCTGATGTACAGAGCAAAGATTTGTAATAATTATGTCTAGTTAAGAGGAATATTTACGTTGCTAGAAGTACTGATGGATATCTCTTCTCACCAGTAACGTTGACAGGAAGCCTGGCAATGTAGCTGAGGGTATAATTTACCTCTCATTCATTCTTTGTCTTGATGAAAATGAGATGTATGCTACGTGTTCTAATTTATAATCTGCTGTATTGACTTGAAGGAAAAGAATCTTGGCTTATGCGAGTTGTTGTGCTTCAGTGAGCTTCAGGGAGTCACGCTGATTTATTTACAGCATATGAGAGTGACCCTAGCTCTTCAGGCTGTTAGGTGTACTTTCTCTGAAAGCCTGCTCCACTCTTAACATTAGTGCTCTCTACTGCGGTTAATGAAAATGAAAAATACTGAAATTATTGAAAAAGAATCAAAAAATTTCCCCCGCTGGAGTAAATTACCTCTTTGGAGGAAATGGCACGAGCGCTCATTCTTTCTGTAGTACCTGCTGCATTTAAAACATTTCCTGTGAAGCAGAGGGCTTGAAACTGAACCGCATATTCTTCATGCTGCCGAGAGGCTGCTGCTTGACTCGATGCCTCGGAGAGGTGGGTCTGCAAGGCCACGTGCGTGGCAGCGTGGAAGGGAAGAGGCACACACGCTGCCTTTCCAGGGAGTCCACCCAGCCCCAAGCAGCAGCAGACCCGTATTCGTGGTGCCCACCGCCGTGGTGTTTGCAGCCTGGAGGCAGGTGCAAGCTCTCATCAAGGTCCTGCTTCTTGTCAGCTGACTTTGCTTGGCAGCAGTGCTGCTGCTGGTAGCTGCTGGGATTTCTTCAGCTGGAAAAGCAAAAAATTTATTGCGGATGAGTTTTGTCTGATGCATAGAAAGCCTTAACGAGCTGAAGGTTGTGGCACGAAGGAGGAGGAAGAGTCCTGGGTTGCGGTGTGTTATGATAAAGAGAGGAAGTGCAGTAAGGTTAGAGATGGGGAAAACATAATTGTACAACCTGCATCTAATACAGGAAGCTATTTCTAAATGTGCTCAGTTTTTAAGATGAATACATTCAAATTTAAGCCTAAAACTGCTGTGTATTCCAATTCAAGGCAGTAGGAGTACTTCTAAAGTTGCACTTCAGGTACTCATTGAGGATTTCACCTCTATTTCCCCATCTACTGCTTCATCTTTTTTACAGATGACCCTTTCAGGATGATGTATGTTTGGAGAGCTATCATCTGTAACACTTGCAGGCAACCGGTGTCGGGTAAAAGCTGCACAAAATTTAATCTAGTAGAACCACCTTTTTTTTTGTTTTCGTCCTGCGGTTTCCATACATTCAAGGAAATGCTGGCAATGCTCCCCTGCCTACCCAAAGGGTGGTCTGGTGCCAGAGTCAGTTGTTGGCTGTAACCACAACCTTTTATTTGTTGTTTTTTTCCGAACGTTTTACCAGCAGATAGATGTAGCCACGGCTAGCGAACACGGAAAGGACCTGCCTGGAACTGAAAGTTGGCATTCACCACATGTGAAATGCTGAAATAAAACCAGACTGAGGGCAGGCCTGCTTTTGAGCAGCAGACAGAAGCGATAAAGGGAAGCAATGAACTTGGACAAGGCTGCAGGTGGGATCTGGGCTGTGGTGCCTTGGTAGAGATGTGGATGTGGATGCTGCTCCAGTTGCCCACCACCCCCTCTGAAAGGGCAGTAGTGAGCTGAGAGTTTAAAAGGGACGGTGGCTGCTGAGGACTGCAGGGGAATCTTTGTTTTGAGTGATTTAATTTCAGTCCACCGTCGTATTGCCAGGGGCTGATGAATGTAAGGTGGAGTGCTTGAAGGTGACACGCACAAATGCCTATGTAGCCTTTTAGGTTTTTTTGTAGAGAAATGCAGAGTTTTCATTTGTGCTCTCCTTTCACATGTCAGGCAATCCTGTCCTGTAAACCCTCTGAGACAGGGATTTCTTCCAAGTCTTAAATTTAACAAGATGCCCCAGTGAATTATTGCTTTTCATTTAGTTTTATTTATATTCACATTAATGAGTTGAGTATGTGCTTTAATGTGTTGCTCTTATGTTTTTCCAGAAATGAAAAACTTAATGTACACTGATAGCTGGGAAAACAATTCTGAGTTACTAGTCCATTTGTGGCTGAGCTAATGTTTGTTTTAAAAACAAACAAACAAACAAAAAAAGCCATTTAGTCAACTGGGTCGTTCAGCGATCGCTAACTGTAGTTAAAAGGTTAGAAGAAACTCTGGCAGGTGCTTGCTGAGAGTGGCAATTTGTGCAGGTGAGCACAGTGCGAGCTAGTGAGCTCTGGCGTTCATGCAGAACTGAACAAAATTGCTATCTGCCAACTCACCCAGGCAATACTGAGAGGTCGTGTTGTCTCTTCACGATAGGAGATGATATTTTCCCAGTGCTGTCCATGCGACAGAGATGTTGTGGTGTTTCTTGTGAATTTCTAGAGCTTGCTGCAGGTCTCCTGCGCATGCAGGGCGTGCATGGAGAGAGCTCCCTGCAGCACGAAGAGGATCAGATCGCGCAGACAGCAAGAGGGGATTGCTGGGAGGAGGAGAGAGCATGGTTGCTGCTTGTGATGCTGGTGCACCTGAATTGTGGGGTGTATGGACCAGAGGCAGAGGAGGATGTCAGGATGAGCGCAGGTGGCAATCTGGGAAATATTTAGGTAAGCCCTGCTCCGGGAAAGCATTGGAGGGTGTGTTTGGAGGAAGAACTGCAGTTTTGTTAAGCTCAAACTGTGTGCCCACTGAAATGAGATGGATGCTCCTGGGTTACGAACACACGTGTCGGTAGGTCCAGAGTGAGTCTTGTGTTAAGTCTGTCACACTTCGAGAAGAGGGGCAAACCTGCTTTGGTCTTTGTATTGGCATTCCTTGGTCCTCCTTGGAGAGCAATTTGGTAGCTCTACTTTTAGAGCTACAAGTGCTAAATGTGCTTGTGTTGGCCCCTGTGGGACAGGGAAACGACACTTAGCTAGGGCTGTCCTCTCTGCTGGACTCAATGCACATGACAAGCATGTTGTCTGCTGCTTCTTCCAGATCAAAACGTTTGTGGGAGCCATCTACAGTGCGTTGCTCTGTTCTTCCCTTTGTGGTCTGACTAGTTGAGAACCAGGAAAATGCAGGAGAAAGCTGCCATTTTAATTAAATTCTTTAGTCACTGAAGTTTCCTCCTTGACTCTCTCTCACCCCTTTGTGAAGCTCTTGAGAGCAGCCTGTAGGTGTCTGAAGCTTCATGTTGTCACCTTTTGCAGGCTGGGGACCTAACAACCTCTGTCAGCTTGCTCCTGCCAGCCCCCTGCACCTAGACAGGTTCAGCTTAAACTTCAGGGACCACCCGCAAAATAGTGAAGAGGCTTCCTAAACGAGTGGTTGGGGCAAATGTCTTCTGGTGGTAGCATGCGTGGTAAAACCCAGACTGGTGGGAAGTGGGCAGCTAGCTTTTTTCCTACAGCCTCTGCAGACCTGTCTGCACAGCAGCCAGCTGCCTTCCTGCAAGCCTGAGTGGAAACGTTGTGGAGACCTGAGGGGAGACTCGGTTTCACCTGTCTACGTCCATGTCTACAGCCTACATCTACATCCAATCTAAGTGAATTCGTAAGAATTCACCATTCTGGGTCTGTCCTGCTTTTTTGGAGCAGGAGATGCATCTACAATTACTAGATTCTCCTCGGTTTCATCTGTGCTGATGTGCTGTATGCTCCTTCACGTGACATTTACATACGTTGGGTGTCTGCATTTTCAGCTCTGAGAATCTCCTTTATCACCCCTTCGTTGGCTGTTCCTGCTGCTTATCTGCCCCATGGAGTCAGGAATATTATCAGCCATAGAGGTAGATGTAACACCTGATAGCACCAAACAGAAGGCCTCAATCTGCTCTGTTCCTGCTTTGCATTTCATTTCCGTAGTGGTCACTCTGTGTTCAGCCATGGATGGCGAATAGCACAGCAATGACTTGCAGTGGTTTTTTTTTTCCTCCGTGACTTCCAGACAGATGAAAAGCAAATGTCAGCCTACCACACATATTAAAAGGAGCGCTTATATGAGTGGGGTCATCTTCCTTTCCATGCCACCGAAAGGAAAGGTTGCTTTCTGTGGGCTGACAGTAAGCCACAGAAAGGAGTGGGCCTGCATTTAAATTGTTGTGTTGACACGGGAGAAGGTGGTGTTGTGAAATCACAAGTAAATGAGCTGGAGAAGGGGGAGGAGAAGAAAATGGTCTGCCTGTGATGGCATGAGCACATGCTACCAGTAACAGCAACGTGAGTCCTGCACATGGGCTGCAGATGGGAAGCTTGATGTGGGTTTTCTGCAGTTGCTCATGAAGCTTAGGAAGCGTGCAGCATGCTTCTGAAAACCAGGGACGTGCAAAAACTTCATGTGTACCAAGATCACTGCAACTCGTGAGGGATCTTCTGCCAGAAGCTCTGGAAAGGTGCTTCCACATGAGGGACTGAGGCCAGAGCTTGTACGCTTAAGGCTTCGTGCTTGACCTGGAAGAGAGTAATTCTGAAAGGTGGATGACTCTAAAGCCATACCTGCATGGCGTATTAGTTCGTTGGTGCGAGGTGGTGGGAAAGAGATAAAGAATCCCTTGTTCCCTGTGTGCAAACTAAACCTGTAAACCCGCGGCACGGAGCTGTGGAAAATAGCATCCCCATGAAAAACGAGTCATCAAACACTGTCTTGGTCAAAATGCATTTAATAAAGCTTGGGTGAAATCCTAAACCTGATACTGACACAGTAATAAATAAATAAATACATACATAAAATAATTAATTGCTCTCAACTTTCAAAGCTGCATGTAACTGCTTTTAGTTTTGTCTCTTCATCCATTACGCTCGGTGAGTGTGAATGCTGTCTTCCTATTTATTCCTGTCACATGCAATAGCTTTTAGAAAAAATCCCTTTTAAACACGTCCATCTACTCTGGCAACATCAAAGAGATCTTTTGGACCACAGGCTGCTTAAAATCTCTTCTGAAAAATTAAGAGCTCATTTTGGCACTTAGAGAGAGTGAGTCTAGGGGGGAATGACTTGCTGCTGGCCTGCAGTGC
This sequence comes from Aythya ferina, assembly GCF_964211825.1. Taxonomy (NCBI): domain Eukaryota; kingdom Metazoa; phylum Chordata; class Aves; order Anseriformes; family Anatidae; genus Aythya; species Aythya ferina. The sequence goes on from NC_140299.1 coordinate 68,921,127, forward strand.
ATTCAGATAAGCTCTCCTCCTTTATTTTCTATCACCAACATCTTGGTAACAAAACTGGCTGGAGACATATAACAGTCGTGTAGATACCATATCTAGTGGAGAGCAAATGTGATTAAGAAGACGTTTTCCCAACCGTATTTCACTCAATGTGATTATTTTTTGTTGTTGTTTTCTTCTTTCTTTTTTTTTCCACCAAAATGTCCCTTCTTTGTGAAAGACTTGCTTATAGTTCTTTGTTTGATTTCCACAGTTTGCAACTTCATGTCTCATGAAAAGTGCCTCAAGAATGTCAAGATACCTTGTTCATGTATTGCTCCCAGCCTTGTAAGGGTGAGTAAGCACACGCTGTCATGTCTCCTTCATGGCACAACGGCACAGATTTATCGCTAGATAATACGGTGTAGTACAGCTTGTTAATATTAAAATGCTTAAATCAATCGTGTTAGTCATCACTTAAGCTTTTATGGCTGCTCAGAGAAAAAAATATACATTTCCTTTGAAACGTCCCTGATACGGGCAGCTGTAGACAGTCTGTCTTCAAAGAGTGGTTATTTGCATTCTTTATATATTACTAGACATTTTTAATTGTGTCATTACCTGGAAGTCTCACAGTAATGGAATGGGGTGACTGATTGAAATCAGTGCTCTCAGGAAACTATACCATGTATCATACTTGAAGAACTCTGACTACCACCATTTTTTTCAGCAGTAATTACACCTTACTGGAAAAATGCTAAAGCTTTTCTGACTAGTGAAGGGGCTGTGTTTGGCTTCTATTGATTACTGCTCTTGAGAATTTGCTTGCTTATTGTGTCCAGAGAATAAAGGTGTTGCATTAAAAGCATAGGACTTAAAAAAATAAGTAAAAAAATAAAAAAATAAAATAAAATCTAAAGACAGGGCTTCCAACTGATGGTAAGAGTTCAAATGTATGTATTTTGGTTATTAATAAAGTGTACTCTCTTCAGATGCCCTGTGACCTTTTCTGCCCCATGACTTTAGGTGAAAGAGAGGGATTGATTTTGAAGATGATAATGTGTTGCAACTATGGTATTAAGAAGCTAAATTGAGGAGAAAACTGTGTGTTATCCACCTGGAGGGAAAAAAGGGGTGAGAAGCTTTCTAGATAAGTAGGAAGACACTACAAATACCGTACAGAGCATTATGCAAAAGTCAAATGAGACTGCTGTAAAATCAAAATGAGAAAATGGTGAGCCTTACAGACCTCACTGACTAAAACCATGTTTATGAGATACTCACTGTATAGATCTGGGAACCTGCAAGGGGGGCTTTTTTGCATTCAAAAAAGCTTTACGGGTTCCTTTAAGTCGTGGAAGCCTATGTAGGGGATGGCAGGAGAAGGTCTAAAACAGCACGTAACTAGAGTTACAGGAAGCAGACAGAGACATTACCCACTCGTTTTTATTTGATGTGCTTTGTCTAGATGCTGCTGCTGTTCAGCCTTTGCTACATACTTCATCTTCCCCACGTACTTTCATCTTGGGAGGTGTAATTTAGATTGGGAAAAAGTTGGCTGATGCACAGAATGTCGCCAGTGAAAGAATAAGAAATATTGCTATTATTCTTCCAACCCCAGTGAAGGGACATGTAGGTGGTGAGAAATGTTATTACTAAGAATTAGCATCTTTACTGTTCCAGTATGCTGGCAGTCAATTGTGGCATGGGAAAAGGAATGATGAGTCACACAGCAGAGGGATCTTTAGGGGCATAGTACACATCTAATTTAGAAGTATTCATTAAGTTCAGAGCCAAACTTCTGAACATTCTTGACTTCTTCTTTTGTAAATTTGCTCTACATATAATTTATTGTCCAAAATAGTACTTGTTGCTTTGCTTTTGCATGTTGAACATCATGCACTGAAATACATTAATGGTCCTACTTTCACCAGTCATGGGCATCAGTTCAGGGGTTTGTTTTGTTCCCTTGCCAGTTCCTGTTCCCTACTTGCCCCAACACATACATTTGATCTAATTGTTCTTCGTTTACACATCAAATCTGAGTAATCTTACTGTGCAGTGGAACTTAGGAGTGCTGTTGTCTGCTCTCAAGACTGTTTGCTGTTCAGCGTTGCCAAATTTAGCTGTGAAGTCGTCTGCCTTATCCATGTTAAGTTGTAATGATTATGTTTCAAAAATACAGCATTGTGCTATTCTTTCTAGACAGGCTTGTCATCCTTGACATAGTCATCCAGGTTGCATTAATCCTGGTCTTCTGTGGAAGTGAAGTCTGACATATGGGAGATGTTGTTTTGCATGCAAGTTCTGTCGAAGTAAATGTTGAATTTGGCACTTGCTTCAAAAACAAAACAGAGCAAAAAGTGAATGATGGTCATTTATAGAATGTGTGGAGAGTTTATTTTCTTAATCTCTGGGTGCTTTCAGATAACTTGAATGTATCTTTTTATTAAAAGGTCCAGTGTAGGAGGGATCACAGGTAGGATTTTTTTCTGATACTTCCTTCTAGCATGTTAATATTCAGTGTGTTACAGAAATCAGATTTTTTTATTTTTTTTTAATCCCCTGGATTTCATCTAGAGAAGAGGGCAATCGCTAAAGCTCATCAGACTGTATGTCATTGAGTACTAAGCCAAACTGTCAGAGAATCATTTTTCAGCAGACATTTCATGGAAACTTTCATTCCTGAGAGTAGGGTTTCCTTCCTAGGGTCAAGTAAAGGCCCACAGAGTTGCAAGCATGCCATGGCTACATCCAGTCTCAGATAATTCTTAATGAGTTTGCTCTTTAGGCTGCCCTAAGGAGTTTTCCTGCACTATTACTAATCATTCTCACCTGCACTCGGTGTTCCAGACTGGATCCAGGTCATGATGTTTCGAAATGAAACTTCACAGATTGGTCTTCTGAGCAAGCCTGTTTTTTTATGGTTTGCAAGATTTGTTCCACTGCTGAGGTCTCTGCAACTTGTCTAAGTTTAAACACACTCCTCCCTACATTCCCATAGGTATTTGCCTACTCTGAGGCATGTGTTTAAAAAAAAAAAGTCCAAACAAAAGACAAAATAACAATGAAAACAAAATCTGTTTGACTGCATGTGAAATGCAAGGTTTTCTTTTCCTTTGTTAGGTAACAATGAGTCACAAATTTTTGCCTCTTAAATTTGCCATGTAAGTGAGGGGTGGTTGTATATAGCTGTACTTTGAACACTAAATATAAACGAGAGTATAATACAAGTAGTTTTAGTGAAGTTGGACATTTACGATACTTGTTTTTCCTCAATTTGTTTTTGTGTTGGGCATTGCTGTAATGTTTTCTAAACGTTTCCACTTCAAGAAGGGTTGATAAACTGTTTGCAAAATGTCACTAAGTGCCTTTGTTCTTAAAGCCAGGTTGTCTGGAGTGGAAACATGCTGGTTGAGGCCATCAGCTTCTTGTGAAGGTTTTTATGCTAAAAATAAAATGTGGCTTTGTGGTTCTGAGCTTGGATAGCTGCTGCTTTTAGAGGTTGTGATACTGAATGAGGTTGTGGAGCTCACAGAGGTCTCTGCTGGGAGCAGCAGGCGTTGTTGCTCCTGTTTGCTGACCTGAGCCTCTCCGTCTGGGTGCTGCGTTCACATGTGTGCAGTTGGCTGTGTGGGTCAGTTCCTGTATTTCTCATGATCTGACAGAAAAATTGAAAGTAGCAGAGAGGAAAGGTCACGCAGGTTAGGGTAAATACGCCAACACTTCTGATAATCTATTCTGATTTGGGCAGTTAGTAGACGTGCAGCAGCAGCACCTAATTCTTCTGCAGCTGAAAGGCTACTGCACTGGGACACAACCTCTCTCCTGTTTCTTTTCCCTCCTTACCTCTTTCTCCCTACCCAAGAAGCAGTGGGAAGCCCTGACAAAATGGGAGATGGAGATCATCAAAGCTTGGTTACCGCTTCACTTGCCTTGGAATTATAAATTCTCGCAGTCTCATTCAGCTGTCAGATGGATTTTTCTGTGATTGCTTCAAGAGAGCAGAAGAGAAAAAAAAATCAGAACACAATTTTGGAGAGTCATTCCTATATACTAGTTGCAGGTGTTATGTCTTTTACGCGGGGAAAAATGCTTCAGTGAATTCTCGGTGAGCTTCTTCTACTGCTTCTCATTACCAGAGAGCTGTAGAAGACCTGCTGAAATGCAGTGTTTGTAAATAAGCTGGTTGCCTTACTACTGTTAAGTCTCATCTTAAAATTATTGTATATTTCATGTGCATCTGTCAAGGGACTTTTTGTCCTGTCCCTCTTGTATGTAAGTGCTTTTCTGGGGAGGAAGCCAGGAGTTAGATGTGTAACATGAATTTGAAAGCAAAAAAATGTGTGCTTAATGTTTTTCCTCTTTCATGCTTTATGAAAACCATTTTGGGGGAAAGTTCTTTGTTCTCTTTCTTCTTCCCCTTTTATTTGGCTATAGGCTTCGCTATAGTGGTATGTGGGCTTTTTAACAGGGTGCCTGTCATAGAAATTGCTGGACTCAGGCTGATCTGATCTTAGCAGGTAGGTCTGTCCCTAAATTTCAACACTTGGCCCCCAGCTGCACTGTTTCAGAAGGCAATTGATGTGTGCATTCTTTCCTTGCATTAGCACCAATTAACATTTTGATAACTAATTCTGAATATTGAAATTTCTTTCCTCTGCTGTCCTATGATACTGCTTCTCTTTGCATTCACACCCGATTTCAAACCTTGCAAGTGGAATGTGCACTTAAAGTTCCTTTGTAACACCGACTGATACATGGGGTGCACAAAGGAAGATCTTCAGTTTGGACACAGAGAGCAATTGACTGGCTTTGTCCATAAAAGGAAAAAGTAGAAATACAGTGCAAAATGCAGAGTACTTGTGTTGCAGAAATAAAGACCTTTCATTAATGAAGCGGAGAGGCTTCAAGCAAATGAAAGATCTGTCCATGAAAGATCTGTGACTAGCTGGGGGGCATTTTTTTTCAAGATTCAGGCTAAAATCTTTTTGCCTCAGCTGGTGGAATAGCATCTGCAGCTGGGTAAAGAATAGGCATTTGTGTTCTTCCCCTACTGAGGTATCTGGAAGATTGCAGACAAGTAGTACTTGACCTGACCTGAGGCAGGTCTGTGAGATGGTTCGGGTGGCAGCTGGGCTGCTCTGTACATTGTGATTGCACTTCAGTGGAAAAACACATTAAACTGATGATCTGCTGTTCACCGTGTGCTTGACACTCCGTGGCATTTCAGAATGAGGAACAATTTTTAAAGTTATTTCCCGTGTTTTTCTTCCAAATTTTGGAGTAATTTGTTGCTGATGATGCATTTGTTGCTGTTCTTTCTGTGTGATGTGATTGCATGGTCTTGTGCTAAGCACTCACACAGATTGCACTGAAGGGGGTTAGAATCTGTAAGCTTTAGATTTCTGTAGAACCGAATCTTACTGCAAGCTGAAATGAGCTTTTATAGAAATGTGTAACACTAATGCTTTGGATTTCTTAACAGATGGCAGGAAACAAAATGGAGACTAGGAACATCTTGTACATCAGTACAAGGTCATTCTGGAGCTTATGCCAGAGTGTTAACATTATACTTTCTGTTGATGGACTTCTGATCGATACTAAATGTCATTTAATGGTATTACTAGCAGAAATTTTCTGTATCTTTCTCTGGGAATCGATTTTTGTGGTTTGCATAAAGTAATTCAAGGAATTGAATTGGAAAAGAAGTTTTTAACTCTCATCAATTATTAACTTTCTCTCTTTAAGCCCCCTTGTGTGTCTGTAGCTTGCTGTACTTATACAGGTGGATATAAATTAAAGAATAATAGATAACATTTCATATTCTGACATGTTGATTCGCTGGCTTTCCAAGTCTAAGAGTTTTGATTTGTTTATATATTGGGTGCTTGGAACTCATTCAACAACAAAAGAAATGTGGTAAATTGCTCGGAAAAATAGCCTGTGATTGATGAGCTCGTTATGTTGTACTTGCTCTTTTCCATTTTCTCTTCCATGTTACTCCCATCCCATTTCCCACCAGGCTCTGCAGCAGTTTTGTACCTGTAATTTCTAAAGCAAGTTAGAAGGACTGCTTGTAATAAACAAAGCTGCTTTCCCTTGTTCCCAAAAGTAAGAAATTGAAGGAATTGATTTATTTTTATTTATTTATTTTTTCCACATCCAGTGTTTCAATCAGTATGTTGTTCTTTTATCTTTGGCACTGACTTGAGTCTTTAGAAGATTGTCACCAGGGTTTGAATAACTGCAGGATTTAGACTTTGTCTCTTTCCCTTGAGTCTTCTAGATAAGTATGGTCAGACCATGAATAAGTTTGTCTCCAGTCAAAGTCCTATTCTGCAGTCTTTCCAGATTAATCACTGCTTTACACAAAACTCTGCTTTGATCTATGGAGTGTCCTTTTTCTTCAGCAGAACTTCTCTTGCTTATTAAACACTATGACAATAATGAAAAGCCTGCATTTCTATGCCAGTTCGAAGATAAAATAGCCAGACTCAAGGCCAGGGAGAGAAAAGGTCTCTGTATTTCAAACACCAGTTGTTGAAGGGATTGCAAGTCCATGCTGGGTGTCCAAAGCAGGTTACTGAGCACTCCAGAGCTAAAGAAAGTCTCTCTTGATAAATCTATTGATTAAACTTCGAGCAGTCTTCTTTTCCCCTCATGTTACATCTGGAAAAACTTTATCTTGCTTATTTCATTGAACATACTCAAAGTACAGGATTGTTTAGTGTAACTGTGCCTATGCTTTCAAAGGCAGAAATGTGGGTGGGAACTAGAATTTTATAACCAAAAGGGACATTTTAGGTCCTCCAATTTTGTGTGGCCAGTACGTGTCAGATTTGCCACTGGTGGTTCATAAGAAAACCCTCATCTATAAGGAAAATTTTCATACCCTTCTCAATAACCTCGGAGGGCTGTTTACTCACGGATCTAGGAGGAAAAGAAAGTGTCTCTAACTATGTGTACCTTATGTCTCTATTTCCTAATCTTTTTCTGGGAATGATTAATTTAATTTCATGCTTAAATAAACCATGTTTTAGCCTTCACAAGTTTTTGGTTGCTTGGTTGGTTGATTTTTTTTGTGATGCAAGAAACAGAAGATAAATCTGATATGTTTGTCCAAAGGGCTTGTGAGATACAAAATGTGAAATTTGAAAGATTAAAAAAGTTATTAGCCTTAATCACAGCATAATTTTGTGGAAGTTATTTGGGTTCTGGCATTTTAAAGATGCAGTTACGCTTCTTCCTTCTAACGTGGATGTCAGTCTTGACAGAGCTGTGCATCTTTTAGGAAGAGTGGTCTCTAGAAGAAGTATAAAGCTCAAATGTATTTCTTCTTAATTTTTCTTCTTTCCTCCATTGTTCCCTTTTGCCTCCACCTTAAAATGTTACCATTTAATAATCAAGATATTAATGTATCTTTGATATTAATCAAGAAAACACCTATCTTTTTAGGATAAGGAAAGATCATACAAGAAATAAACTTGCCAAAACTGTTGGTACAGCTCTTACCAAGGGGATATTGAAACACATCTTTTCAACATAGAGTCACCAGGAACAGCAGTACAGATGTAGTTTGGAGATTAATCTCTTTACCATCCAGCCAGTTGGCAGAGTTATATTTGGAGAATAGGTGAAAAACTTGTGGAGGATACTGGACTGTGGCAGCATCACACTTTTAGAAACTGTCTTGAATGTGTCTTTAGGGCATGTTGTGTGAGGGTGTATATATAATATATAGCTGTTACTGTTTAATGGTCCTTGATTCATTTAAGAACACTTGAGAGAGGAGCAGAGGTTCCAGATACATTGCATGGCAATGAACCCAAAGGAAACCTTTGCATTCACGGTACTGTGAATCATCGGGAAGCTGACTAGCACTTAAAAATATATATATCATGTATATGTGTATATCTATAAAAAAAAATAGGTATTTAAAATATTTGTTCTAAGGCTTACTCGAGTTCACATCGTATATGCTATCCTATCCTGCATGGTAAAGCAGTTTCTATGAGCTGTAACTGCCATTTGGAAAGCTGCAGCTGATAATGTTTCACATGTTCTTCTTTGGCAGGTTCCAGTTGCACACTGTTTTGGGCCTCCAGGACATTACAAAAGAAAGTTTTGCACTGTGTGCAGAAAGTCACTAGAGTCACCTGCTTTTCGATGTGAAGGTAACTTAAAAAGCCCTACTTGCGTAGCCATCTGTATGTTATCCAGTAGCATATGCTTTTCTTACGGTGCGTATCTTGGGTGTGTAGGTACATACGTGCCAATAATGCCTTTACTGTGTCTGAAAGATTTCCGTGTTGTGTTATCCACTCACTGACAGTGGAAATGTGTACCTCAAGTTAAGGCACCACAGGTCTGTCGTGTTCATGGTGTGCTATGAGCCCATGCCTGAGATGTGTAAAGAATGAGAAGCCGTTCCGACAAAGACTCACTCTGTTGAAGTATTATTTTTTTTTCTGTTTCCAGTGGAAGCTGTTGTTATGGGAGATACCAGGTATTCATGTACCTAAAACCTTCCCATCTCTACAAAAGAATAGGAATACAACTTGAATATAACTTCTCTCTGTGTCACTAGACTCAGACGTCTGTTGCTTGTAACGGGGATGGAGGTGCATTAGGTGGAAAGATACTTGAAAACATTATTTGTCAAAATAGTACTGTTTAGAGTGTTCTAACATACATTCTCTGGGAAAAAAATGAAAGAAAGAAAGAAAAACAACAATGATTAAATAAATCACCCAAACACTATTTCAGGTTCCATTAATTTGAAATATATGTTGGCACAAATACTTCACTGATTTTGTTGTGAGGCAGCTCCTTAATTCTCCCTTGACTCTCTTGTCCTAAATTTCTAGTAGCACTTGGTTTGTTGTTGTTGTAAGGTTCAGTGGAATTTAGTATTTTAAATAAATGTTGCCAGCGAGCTGTTTAAAAACAAAACAAAAAAAAAGTGAAGGAGGCAAAGGAGTCTAATGGGAGAAGAACCAATTCAGAACTGCTTTCAGAATTGCAGTTATGCTAAAGATAATGTCTCATTTGATGTGGTTGCTTAGGTGTATGTGTAGGGTAAATGTTTCTCTCATCAGAGTATTTGGACTTAAAATGGTGCAGTGTTTTTGCTTCTGCTTTTTTTCTGGTGAGTTGCATAACGAATCTAAAATTTATTTCACCAACTGATTGGACTCTGTCATTTAATACAGTTACCATGTGAATTGGCTGCTTCAGTGGGATGGTCAAAGACATACAGATATCACAGAGTTTTTTCCAGTGACTTGTCTTAATAAGGTTCAGAACTCAGTGTGGCATGAAGTAAACATTAAAAAAAAAAAAAAAAAAAGAGAGAGAGAGAGAGAAAATTTTCACTAGCTATGTCTTCTTAATTCTTGAAAATGGTCATGGTTTAGTGGTCTATTTTAGTTAAAGCTTTCTAAATTTTGACTTTTTGTTCTTACTATCTTAATTGTTATATTTTATCAGCTTTGTACCCATTGCAAGTGGATATTTATTTTTTCAGACATTTCTAAACAAGAAATGTTTTTAAACAAGAAACACATGAAGTCACGTGTTATAATTAGGTAATAGAAATGCCCAGATGCTTTTCCTGGTTCATTGAAGGTTCTGAGTTGTGTTCCTAATATGGATTAAATGGATTTTTTGTTTTGTGTGGTGTGACTTTACTATTCTGTGTTCTGAATACTAATAACTCTAAGCTTGTTTCTTTGATACTTTTAAAAAATGTAGTTTATAAAGCACAGTTGAGGTTAATGAAATGTAAGAGAGCCTTCCTCTGCTTTTCTAAAATATTTGTAGAATTTGTTTTAGAAATCAGCTGGTTTAAGCTGTAAAGTTTTAAATTCAAAGGTAGGCATTAGACTTGTCCTTTTGCATACTTCTAACAATTATGCTTAATGTAAAATATTGTGTGTTGGTGTTCTGACATTGAGATTAAAGAACTTTTCTTGGAATATTTGCTATAACTAAGATGGAAAGCAGAGCTAAGATGAAATTACCTGTTCTAAGCAAGTGATTGACATAATTAGATGTACTTTTAAAATAATTTATATAACTTGGTTTGGTCTCCATATCTTACAATAAAATATTAGTTGAAAGAAAAGTTTTTAGGTAAGTGCTACACACTGTGGATGCTTGTGGGGCATCTGTTCTCAGAAATGAGCATACATGCATTGTAACACCTCGTGATATAAATACATATGCTTGAATGGCAAGAAATGTAATACTTGTAATCCAAACTCTGCTGATGATTATTAGTTGCTTTGGATTGCAGTTTTTGCTGTAGAATTCACGAGTAACAGTTGAACCTCAACTCAGGATGTTGAATGTTCCTCTTTCTTTTCTTTCCAAGAAGGACTGGGGGGGCGGGGGGGGGGAAAAAAGAGGGAAAAAATGGACTAACCCAAGCATTTTTTAGTGCTAGATCCTTTTTAAAACTTTCTTTTTAAGCATCAACCAGGAGCAGAAAATTATTTGTGAACTTTTACGTAATGGATAGATTTTCATTTTTTGAGGAGTGCATTTAACATTTTAAAGGCTGTGCTGCCAAGTTATATATCTGAAATAAATCAAGTTTTTTGGCAAATAGAAAGGAATTCACAACACATTCCTTATTAACTCGAACAGAAAACCTTCATTCTTTTATGAGTTAAAGAACTGCGTAGATTTTTAATTTTTTTTGGAGACACTCTGATTTGAATTGATCTTTACGTTCTGACAACTTTATCTTTCCAGCGAGTGGGATAGCTATCTTAAGGGTTTAACTCCTGTGACACTCCTGCTCTTCACACGCACACATTTTCGTTCTAATTATGAATTGGGGTACCTGTTAGTAGCAGCAGGAGGGTAAGGGAAAGAAAAGCTCAGGGTGGGAGGGAGAGAAAAACCTTTTGTATTCTTACACAGTATGTTAAAGGGCAGTGTGTGTTTGTGTTAGCAGACAGTGATTAAAAAAAAAAAAAAAAAAAAAAAAAAAACAATATTTTTGGTAATTTCTTGAAACTATAATTTGGTCTACAGAAACTTTCACTATTATTGACGGTATGACTCAAAGCATCTAGCTTGCCTAGTAGCTGAATCTACAAAACTGTAAAATATTCCTGTTTCTTCTATGAGTATGGTTTGAGGAGAAGTATGAGCTGAGGACAGACCTTGCCACAGCTGCATGTAAGATTCTTGAGCTTGGTAAAGATCCACTGTATGAGAAACTGTACATGAACATCTGTGGTTGAGATAGCAAACCCTTAGGACAGTCTGTGCTTTGATGTGGTGGTAGATCGTGTTTTTCTGCATAATTAGAGTTAAAACAGTGTTCGTGTGGTCACTTTTTTCTAGATCTTGGAGAGTGATTTCAAAACGAGTTGTTATGCTCTAGATGATTTTATACTGTTTTCAGAATGCTTTCAGGTAGCATGGATAGCATTCATGATTAGCACCTTCCCATCTTCAGGTTAAAGTCTTCAGATTATTGTGACATCCTTGGAGCAATAACCCGTTTGAGCAGAACAGGAGAAAAAAAAAAATAGTTGGAGAATCTGACTCCTGCCTCTTACTTTAATGTATTTTTTCATACATCTGTTTGAGTTTCTTAGAGAACTTTCTGAACTATTTCAATAATAAAGCTGAGTGTTGAGATCTTTTAGTTACATTTTTCTTGATATCTGATATTTCAAGTCAGTTTTTAAGAAATGAAGGTACTTTATCCAAAATCAATAAATAAATAACACAAAATGCTCAACAGTCTCCACTGAAACTTCTTCCAGGTAAAGTATCTCACAGGTAGACAGTGTGAAGCTTACTTGAGAGAATGCTCTGAAAAAAAAACAAACTATTGTTTTCCTTTTCCTGACAATGATATGGTAATTTACAGTGTGCAACAATAGCTCAGACAAGTCTGAGTTCATGAAGAACATTATCTTGCGCTCAAGGCTTGATGTTTGGATACAGAAGGAAAACTTTCCTCTGTTAATACTTCTACCATTCAGTTTTTTGGTTTTGATTAAATCAAAGTAGACTTCAGAAGTGATAATGTTAGAGTAGGCAGCTGTTCCCATGAAGTAGTTGAGACAAAGCTGGAATAAGCTAAACAGTTGTTACAGTTTCAGCTTACTGTACTGGAGGAAATACAGCAGGTAGCTATGAGCAAAATTAGCTCAGGTGTTCCTTGAATTTGCTGCATTAGTTTAACACAAAGGAAATTGAGCTACACACAAGGTTGTGCTGATAAACTTCTTTTATTGTCTGTCTTTGCTGAACAAAAAAGAGCATGAAGGGAAGAAAATGCCATGCAGAAAGGTAATGGAAGAAGTCCTGGAGGAAGGGAGAGAGGGAAGAGCAGCAGAAACCAATGGATTTTGACTTAAAGAAGTTTTCTTGTTTTCATCTTTTAGTTTGTGAGCTACACGTCCACACAGATTGTATCCTGTTTGCTTGTAGTGACTGCCGGCAGTGTCACCAGGATGGGCACCAGGACCAGGTAAGTGTGAGCACATCTGCAGCAGAAAGTGGTCACACCTTGTAGGCTAGAGGCAGGGGAGAAGACCTTTTTCTGACCTTTTTTTTTTTTTTTTTCCACGTGCTGACAATTATCAAAGCACTTTTGCTGCTGCTTTGTGGAAAGACATTTTTGTGGCTTTAGAATGTACTGCAGATAGTGAGATGAACATAAATTCTGATAAACATCTCTATTTTTGAGGTTTATAGAAGTCTTGCTGAGAAGTCTGTGCAATGTTTACAACATACTAATTAAAAAAGAAAAAAACAAAATCCATCATCTTTCTAAACACTTGCATTGCAGAAGCTGATATGGATTTTTTTTTTTTTGAGCTGTTGGATGCCGTGCATCCCTGGTAAACACTGTCACATCCCTTAGGCTTCCTACAGTCTGTCTGAGGCAAGACTTCCCAGGTTCTCAGTGTAAAGTATATGTGTAATATTGATCTTTCAGGATTTTTTTTAAGAATAATTGGTTTTGGTGGACTCCAAAGATGATGCATTATGTACTAAATTTTTGGGCCATTTGGTAAGGTCTTCTTGTGAGATGTAGGATTTTTCAGGGTTTTATTTTTATTAAGAAAATATTTAATGGCCTGGTCTGTGTTGCCATTTTCTCAGAGCTGTTTGAATTGCTCATTTTAAAGTTAGGTTGAAGATACTTCTGTACCTGTTGTCTGGTGTAATGCTAAGTTGTGATGTGTTCTACCAGGATACTTACCATCACCACTGGAGGGAGGGAAACCTTCCTTCAGGTGCTCGTTGCGAAGTTTGCAAAAAAACCTGTGGCTCTTCTGAGGTGCTGTCTGGCATGAGATGTGAATGGTGTGGCATTCTGGTATGTTGTGCTGTTGGGTGTATTTGTGGGAACCATATATATATATATATATACATAAGAAATATATGTGTGTGTGTGTGTATATATCTATATATATACACAATTATTTGTCAGTGTATATATTCATTCATTAATTAGATAGGAAATGTGTGAATTCTTTTTTTCCCCGTTAATCACCAGAATAAGCAATTTGCAAAATCTCAGTTAAACTTTATGTGAAATCAATGGAATTTAAATTTAATAGAGACTAATCCTTAAATATTGCAGCTTATAAGCTTGCAGTTAATTTTGCTGTGCAAAATCCAAAGCTCTTTTAAATCACATGAATTCTGAAAAGTCAAAGGCTCACCTTTGACATTCTAACATGCATATTCCTCTTTCGGTGTAGAATACGCTCAACCTGTAATTTTGTGTTAGTAGTGTGTATTGGTTTCTGTCTTTCCCGTGACTTGTGCAACATGATGGTAACTTTCAGTAATCCTTATGAAAGCCAGTCTTCTGCATAGATAAGAATTGGTCCATCCACTGAATACTACCTCTTGTTGAAATATAGTTACAGACCAAAGTAGTGCCAGATGGGGTGCAAGCAGAGACGTTTGTCTGGTAAATTAAATAATTAATTTGCCACGTAATTCTAGATGAGGCATACTATGTAATAATTGTTTAAAATGAAAGTCTTGTGTATTTCAGATATGATTTGAATCATTTAATTTTTTTATATCGTAAAAATTGTGTTTTTTGTATTTGTAATCTGATTCATAATTCCTGAGGTGGCAGGAGCTGTCTTTGAAAACAGCCTAACAACTATAACATGCTACATGGCCACAGTTATAAAGGCATGCATATTCAGTGAAGATAGATCTAGGACAAATACAGAGGCAGAAACAAACCAGTCAAGTCTTGAAATAAAACTCCAAACATCTTATCTCAGAATCTGCAAGCAGGGGCTTGCAAGCAAGTGTAAGAAGTTCTAAATTTTTTTTTTTCTATTTAAAAGTTTGTCAGTTTAACCTGCCTACATTTCCCATCTACCCCAATAAATATTCATATAGATCAGAAGATCCAGGGCTTGAGATCAAAATGTTAATCTTCTCCAGATATCTGCTCAAAATCTTTAGTATTTAATTGAGACGATTTATAATACTTGAAGTTTCTTCATGTGTTAAGACTTCCCATTATTGTTTGTTTTAAAAATTAATGGAGCAGATTAAAATCTAGAATGAAAAAATGTATCACTGATTTCATGAAAGTGATTTACGAAAGGTCTGTACGTCCTAGCCTGTCTTTTGCAGTTCCAGTACATGTTTTGTTATAAACACAGTTGCTTTCTCTGTGTTTCACAAAGTGCTCAATTGATGCTTCTATTTATAGGCTCATGCTGCTTGCTACATAATTGTCACACCAGAATGTACTTTTGGAAGATTAAGGAATATGATTCTTCCTCCAAGCTGCGTGCAATTATTTTCTCGCAACTTCAGCAAACTGCATTGTTTTCGAATATCAGAAAATTTGCAAGCAGAATCAGGTAAAAGCTTTCAAAATTGAATGCAACTAATTGATGAGTGTGTTTAACTCAGTGTTATAATTTACTGGAGTGTATGATTGCTAATTTTCACTGCCTTTTGTGACAATACTATAACTTTTTGCTAAATCAGGGCACAGGATACAGGTTCTAAGTGCAGACTGAGCAACTGGAAGAGTGTTCTTTCAATAATAAGCATGCAGAAAGTAAAAACCTAAAATGCAAAAACTTTTGTGGTAGATTAGTGTTGTTGTTGTTGTGACGAGCACTTGCTAATACACATTTTTTATATGGCTTGGATATATGCAAATATTTTCAATTACCTCTTTGACTTGGTGAGAGGGTTCTGCCCTTGTAAGATTTCTGTGCTGAAAGGAAATCATATATTTAGCAGGATAATGTTCTGCTGCCATCTAGAGTGTATGTTTGTTTAATAGCTCTTTAGGATAAAGAGAATTCTTTTGAACTACCAAAGTATTTTTTGTTTGATACTTAAATTACGTTCTTGTAAAGCTTTTCTTTTGGTACTTAACAATAATACCAAAGTAAATATGAGGTAGGTAAAATATTGGTCTTGAAAGCCAAATGTTTGCAACTGTTCTTTTCTCAACCTGACAGGTTGTTCTTAAACTTTCTGCTTTGAACTTTTGGTGCACACAGAGGCAGTTGTTTGCTAGGAGCCATGTGTTTGCATATGCAGAATCTATGGCAGCAGTCCTGCTACAACATAAACTGCATGGCCCTAAGCCTACATAAGCTAGGTGTACAGAACTATAAAGGCCTGCAGGGCTGGAGGAAATCTTTATGTTGCGAGCTTGTTCATTGGCCTGTGGTTTTTTTTTTTCAGTAAGTTATTTTTCTTTCTAATAAATTGTTCCTCAGGGGAAAGTGAGGTATAGTACATACTTGAAGGTGATGCAGTCTTTTATGCTTCCAGCGTAAGAAATAGCAGAAATATGCAATCCAGATGAACTTGGATTTGCTGGGAGATTCCTTATGAATCTTGATTCAGGCTTATTGTTAGGTATTCAACAAGTTTCCCAAAAGCTTTAATGAAGGTAAAGATGTGCTATTATTAACAAAAGTTAATCACAAACCTTTTTAACAGTCCCTTTTGGTGTATCTGTGATGTTAACCAAGTTTATCTTTTAAACAGCAGCATGCTCTTTTAGTTTGTTGGACTTGGACTTTTTTTTTCTTTAAGTTACCTCTAAATAGAATGAATACAGACCACCATGAGTGAAAGAATCCAAGGTTATAGCTGCGCCTTCTAGTCTCTTCCTTCATTTTTCAAATGATTGAAAAGAAAGATTTCAATGTCAGGACATATGGTACATGCTAACTGTACCAGTTTGTTTTACACACATTCACATTTTGTGGAGTAATTTTTTTTGCATTCCTTTAATAAAAATGTATGCCTTGTACTTTGAAATGAAAGAATGCAATGAAGATCAGTCATTAGCTGATCTAATCTGGTCCGGGACAGACTAAAGGGGTAGGGGAGATACTCCTGTGCTCTTCTGAAATAATGCTATGTGGATGGCTTGGTCAGTTGTTGGTATGCCCTCAGAGACCTAGTCATCTCAAGCCCAATGCTGAATCAAATGGTGAGAGAGAAACTGTGGTCTTTGCTCACCTGAATGCATCTGTGAGGGTTCCTTTCCACTACTTTTCAGTGTGGGGACTATCAGGCAGGATCTGATATGATGGGTCCCCCCAGAGTGCAAATGTAAATCAGAATATTCTCTGTTTGACTACAGGAACTGCCTCTTCTTTGAGAGTAGGGGGAAGCACACACACAAGCAACTCGTACGAGATGAGGGCTTTTTGAAGGAGGAAAGAGCGTAACATCATAATGGTATCATGTGCTGGGACAGGAGGAGAAAGGGCATGTAATACAATGTGAACTTCCATTTGAAATTTAAGTTTCAAACATGCCATTGCATGCCTGTCCTGCAGAGCTCTTGTCTTAGCATATTTCAAGGGGACTCTTAGAACTTCACATGCACAGTCTCACGATGCTGTTTGTGGTACTTTCCCTGGTATCCAGACTGAGTGAGAAAGAATCATAAAAGAAAGAGGTCAGTTCCTTTTCATCTAAGCTTAGAAAAAGGGAAATATTGGAAGTAACAATGAATTATTTTATTTCTTATTTTTGTATTTACATTGTTTTTCAATTTGATTTTTACTGAGGTGATTTATATATATTTATATATATATATATATGTATGTTTGAAAAATATAACACAAAAGCATTATTATTGATGTTTTTTGCAGTCTATTGAAGCATTACATAAATGTTTGGTAAGAAACCTGGTCTCCAGTTTAGGACTCCTATTAACTACTCCTCTTTGCTTCTTGGAAGGTTTTTCTCCATTAGGGTTCTAACTTCCCTAATACATTTTTTGATCTGAAGATCTTAGGGCTTTAATTTTTTTCTTCTTTCTTTGTTTCTCGGTTTTGTGTGCCTTGTCCCCCACATGCAAGACATAGTTTTTATAAAGTTGTAGCCTGGCTTATGGCTTCTGGGAGCTCTGTCTGCATCCCAGTCAAAACTGACTGACAATTTCAATGGGTGGGAGTATGAATATCATATCATCCATACATTGGGTTGGCTTTTGTGGCACACTGCTGACCTTAGAGAATAAAAATATCTCATATTTTGGATTTGCTCTGGTCTTCCTTTATGGATCTGATCTTGGGAATGATAATGCTGTCAGGATGTTGTCTTCAGAGAAGCAAATTTAAATGTTAGTACCTTTTTTTCATCTTTTCTGAGTTTTATATGTGATTGTACATGCTCTGTTATCAGCTGACGTTAATTTATAGCTTTTAGTGAGAGATATGAGCTGCCTTCAGAGGTCACTTCTGGAGCGCAGTTATTTGTTTCTCTTCATTTGTCTGCAAATCTGTTTTTCATTTATAGAAATTATGTGCGTAATACCCATACTTTTTACTGGAAAGCTGCTACTGCAGTAGCAATAGATTTGAAATTTATTCATGGAAACCGTGTATAATTTGGTAATAGGCAGACGTCACAACTTGAGAAAGAGATTAAATGCACTGGGTCGTGATATTAAAGTTGATAGCGGAAGCTTTTCATGTATGCCTTCACCATAGTTATGTGACAATGCAGTGTTGTTTTTTTTAACAATTTTATAGTACAGATTTTTATTCTAAAATAGCTAGAAGAAAATGTGCTTCTTTTGTCTGACTAGAATTTTTTTGTATTACTCTTCCATGGAAACCATTCTTACACAGCAACTACTTTTCTTTAAAGGTTAGATAAAAGAGAATCTTTCCCTAAAATCATTTTTTTTCCACAGATGAAGATGATGATGTTGATGGGTCAACACAGGTGTCAGCAAAAGATGTCCAAATTTCAACAGATTCAAGTAAGTAGAATTTTAGTAAGTGTTAAGTGGTGAATATTCCCATTCCAGTCTTTACTCATATAATCTTAGTTAGCTTTACCTTATATATATAGATATAAAAAAAATAATAATAAATTGCCCTTCTTCTAATGCTAGATATTAGTTTGGAGTCCAAAAATTGGGTTTAGCAAATATCCAGGGTCTTATCATCGCATCTCTATTTTCTACTGGTAAATTGCCATGAATGACAATCTGTTCATTACCTGGTCAAATCAATTGGAAAAGTAAGATTTTCCAAACTTCCTTTCTGCTAGTCAGTACTTTAGCGCTAAGTTACATTGGAAAAGAGCATGCTGCATAAATCTCAACTAGCCATTTCTCTCAACGTGGTAATTGAAGAAAGAAAGAATGATCTTAAAAATCCATACATAGCAACCAATTTAAAGGGCAGACAGCAAATCATTTCAGAGCCTTTTTCCTTTAAGATAGCTGGATCCAAATCATGCTGAAGATACCAGGTGAATTTTTAGTTTTCATCAGCCATAGTAGAAATGAATGCATTCCTTTGTGTCAGGATTGATGCAGGCTGGCAGCAACTTATGCAGTTAAAGTCTCGTACTTGTGGATCTTTCCAGGAGTGGTATTAGCCAAACTCTTATTTTTCAGAAGATGAAGCTGACTACAACTTGGGGGCATTCCACTCGCTATATTCTTATTAGTAACTAGAAAAACATAGTACTTGCTACCTAAAGTGTCTGCATGGATTGCTGTAAAAACAGAAATTCCAAATCAAGCCATGATTTATTTTTTTTTAGTTTAAAGTTCTTATAAAATCAATGAGCTAATTCTGAAAATGTTGCTTGGATTAAAAAAAAAAAAGTCTAAGTCAGTTAACTGAGTTATGGAAGTGATCTCAAGTGTGCTCTTATTTCACTTTTAAAAATTTGAAGCTGGAATCTCTTGATGACTAATAAAGAAGTTATGAAGAACAACCACACTCCCTTATTATGGGACCAAACTCTGATTAACTGCATTTTATCTATGAGCCTTCAGCATTCTCTTGTGTTTTAAATGACATAAGTGGTTGAATGTCAAGACTGTTGTTCTTTGCCATCTAAGGTTATTTCTCTTACTCATGGCTGTCAATGGGAACAAACTAAGTATCCAGACGTTCCAGTTGGGTTGTTCAAAACTACTAGTACAGGACAATTCAGCTTTAGACAACCTTCCCAAAAGAAGGAAAAAAATGTGAAAACTGGGAACCCAATATAATCTTGAACATGTCCTTTTTTTTCATGTACAACATCCCTCTGGACTGGAGAAAGCAGCAATAGATGGTACATTTTCAAGGCAAATGTAAGGAATCATTATTCATGTTTTAAATAGAGAAGAAATTGCTTCCTCTTAATACGTTTTCACAAACCAGATGTCAGTGTGTAGTCTAGTGTCTTTGCTATGATTAGAAAGCTCATTAGGTAGGGAATGATTCTAACTCTTTAAAAATAAAGCATTCAGGAAAAAAAAAAAGAAATGTTTGAAAGCTTTCGTTTAGTTGTGTTAGAGGTCTCCAAATCTGGTACCCAGCAGAGGTAAGGCTGCTGTGGCTCCATGTTCCCAGGTCTAGCCACAAGCTATACATAAGCAAGCATGCACCTGCATGTACAGACACCCACGTGTACACATGCGTTTGAAACAACTACATATGTACAGATACGTATGGACACTCAGATCAACATCAGGCACACTCGGTGCTCAGCCTGTTTTTCTCTCTGGCTGAGCAGGGTGAAGATCTGTTAGTGGGGATATATATATTTGTGTGAGTGTACTTGTGCATGTGTATGTGGGAATACATATATTACATGCATATGGGTATACACATACACGTGTGTGTATGTGTTTAGGTATCTGTGTACATGCATATATGCACACATACACACACACAAACTCCAAGTCTCATTGCACCCTCAGACTCTCCTGTAGTTTCTCTAGCAGTCAGCCTGGTTGTCCTAGTCCCTCCAGTAGTCATCATCTCCAGGTGCCTCATCCACAGAAAAACACACGCACATGGCTCCCAGGCCACTCACCGTGCAGGCACGTCAGTCCAGCTAGGGGTTTGCTGGTGCTTGTACACCCACTGTCAGTCCAGTTTTTGGCACTGTGGACGTGTGGGTCACAGTGACCTGCAGTCCCACTCCAGTTGCTATTTTCAGAGGCACATATGTACACATGCAGAAGAGCATAACACACCCAGCAAAAGTTAGAAACAGCCTTTAATGAGAAGACAGGACAGTATGTGCTGATCCGGTGCAGGGTGTGAAGTGCACCAACCTGCAACCTCCATGTATGACCAGCCCCTTTTATGTCCTTATCTCTCTATTTTCACATACCTATTCCTCCCCATGCCACCTTTGGTTCTTAATATTCCCCTAAATACTCCATAACAGCTCTTGTACAATCCTAGAGTGCTATTCCCATGCATCCCACAAAGATCTCCACACCCCTAAGCAGTGACCCCCTTGGTCAGTGAGGTGATACCCACATTGCTTCCCCTGCAGATTGACCTGGTAGGTGTCACTCCTGGCCTGTGGGACTGACATCCCTTGTATCAGGGCAATACAGGGCTTCTCTGACAAAGTTATTGGGGCTCCCCCGCCTGCCGTTGTGCTTCTGTGCTCCTCTGTGTGTCGGGAGTCATAAACTATCGAGTTAAACATCACAGAGGTGTGGGAGTTGTGTGCCGGGCACCTTCCACCTGTTCCTAGAAAATACATGATAGTAGTTGTGTAATGTGGATCAGGAGTTAGCCATTCATTAGCCTCTGTGTGTTGACTGTATATGCCATAGCTTTAGGGATGTTACCGTGCTCTCCTTCAGGAGTGTCTGAACTGAATTGGGTTCTGCAGTGCTGTAGTTTTTCTTAATTCCAGCTCTCCACATTCTACAGATACCTGCTTTTCAGAAACTTTGGAAATAAGTCTAAACATATTGAATAGTATTGGCCTGTAAAGGCATGCTTTTTCCTTAGGCAAGAAAACAGTAAAAAAGGGTGCAAAGTCTTTAGATTAATACTAGAAGAAAATTGTGAGTTGGTGGCCTGCATTCCCCTTTGTTTCTTAGCTCTTGTAATAGGATTGTTGAGTGAAAAGTTAGAAGACATAAATACTAGGTTTCAGGACTTAAATACATTAAGTCGGGCGTGAAACATAGCCTACTGAGATACCAAAGCCAAAAGCATAAAAGGACCATAAAAACAAACCTACACTTTGAGGTGATAGGTTTAACAGATGTAGAGATTTGCTGAAAAAAACGTGTGAGCAGGTTTGAAAAAGGACTGTAAATCCTTGTGCCTGGGAGCATGAGCCAGCTTCCAAGAGCTTGTCTGCACAGTGAGCAATTAACTTGAGGAGAACTGAATGTTACAGGAGTAGTAAGATAAACATTATGTGGATGCTCTTATTAGCGTAGTTAGTTGTATTGCTTGGGGAAAGAGTTCAGCCCAAAGTCCATTTTCAAACTAAAGTAATTGTGTTGGTCATTCTGTGAACGTATAACTGATAAAACAGGGATAAGAGAAGGGATTAAAAGTGCTTCTAAGAGGTGAATTTCAAAAGTGTGCATTGTCTGTCCTTTCTGAGGTGGGATGTTGAATTTGCTTTTGACCAGCACAGATCACTCTTGGTTTCCTGGAAACAGAATTCATTGGTCTCAGCTAAGAGGCAACCACAAATGTGTTCTGTCAGGCCTGAGAAGTCAAAAGAGCAAATGTAAAAATCACAGAATCACAGCATATCCCAGGTTGGAAGGGACCCACAAGGGTCATCAAGTAAAAATCACTCCTCTAATTTCATAGCAATGTGAAGACATAGTGGATAAATAAAAACAAAAACCTTGATTTGTTGTATACATGCAACAAATGAATCCCTGAGGAGCTATCTCAGTAACTCCTGAAATAAAATAAAAATGAGTCATTGCAGGCTCTTATTTGAGTGCCGATATTCAGGGATCTGGGAACGTGAACAGACATCAGATTCTACCCTAATTGCTTGCCAGTAATCAATAAAGGATGAGGACACTTGGCTACTGTGTAGTGAGGCCCAGGGAGCTTTTATTTACTTGAAAGCTTTTCCATCACAGGTAGTGCTTGATGGCTGTTGTCTCTAAATGTCCTACACTTCTTTCCTGAAGATTATGTTCAGTGGTACTTCAGGAGGTATTCATTTAGTTGAATTGCAGTCATGCTGACGTCATGATAAAATCTTTTTTCCCCAAGATAGCTTAATTAGCCTGCATTTAAAGATATTTTGAACTAGAGTCTTGAATGGTAGAAAAGGTTGTGTGTTTCCCTATCTTGGCTGAAGTGCTTGTAACTACCTGGAAAAGAAAAACAAGTGTTCTGAAAAATCATATGCTGTATTTGTATCGTTTCAGTTTCCCCCTGCAGTGCATAGCCTCCTGCTCAACCTTCTTTGTCTGCCTTTTCTGACACTTGTTAGAGGCTACTACTGTTCTCACTTATTAATGAATTATGTGTTGTATTTTCTTTTTCTAAATTGTCCATCACTGATATCCCATCTCCCACTTCCCTTCCCTCTCCAGTAACATTTACTCCCTAGTGTCACTGCCTGTTTGGTTTGGTTCAGTTCCCTCTCAATCATCTTGTCTCTCTCTTGCTCAATGCATCCCTTTTCCTCTTGCCCTTGATGTCTCATGCTAATAGGTTGTCAAAACATTTCCTACTCTAGATGCATTTTTTAGGGAAGTCAAGCACCTTTTCTTAATCCACTTACTGTAAATGTAATTTTACAATGTAAAAATGTTTTCTGGCAAATATCTTTAAGAGGGATGATTGAAACATCTCTCTGAGGTTTTCTGGCATTGTTGCCAGAAGGGTATGGAGGAGACATATTAGCTAATATTATTAGCCAGTGTTAATTTATTCCATGTCTTCAGAGAATAAGACAAGGCTTAGCAGATTAATAATGTAACTATAGATATCTAAAAATGACATGGAGATTTATGGTTTTTTGAGAGTTTTTTCCTGTGATTTTGCATTCTCTCTGCTTTAATATTTTGCTAGTCTTGATGCTTGGGTATAGTTTCTCCATAGCAGCCCACTGGAAATGTGTGCAAACGCATTTCAGTAGGCGTATCAAGGGCTCAGGGTACTTTCTGGCAGCACATGTGTTGTAGCCCAGGGATGCAACCTGGCGATGTGAAGATGAAGGGCATACTCCTGACCTGGGAGTCTCTCTGCCATCTGGATGGCTTTCAGCACCCTCTGACTGGGTGTGAACCATCTGCTCCAGTGAGCGCACATCCTCCGCAGGAGAAAAGAGGAGAGAAAGCTGAGCACTAAATGTGAGAGGCACCCTTCAAGAGGAAACCCTCTCTACAGGAGGTTTCAAAGGAAACTGACTCAGGGAATAGGGGCCTACAGTATTGTCAGCAAACATGTTTTTCACAGCATGTCTGTCCACACCCCGTGTTCTGCTAATGCTCTGCTCAGGTAGCTTACTGCAGAGGTTTTTGGGCCTGTGTTCCGTGAGTCTTTTCCTTCTGTTCTGGGGAAGTGAGATATAATGTTGTTTCATTAGGTATACCTGAGTTACTCGCTTAATGCTTGCTTATATCCTGTCCCAAATCTGCTAACAGTGTGGAGGAAACCTTCACTGTAATTTTGCAGGCAAGAATACATCATTTCAGGAAAGAGCAAAGACAGCATATGTGGCATGTATGGATTTTTCCTCTAAAGTTACATTGCTGAACTTACTGCTTACAGATAACTATGCAGGTCACATGTTCCTCTAAAAGGTGGTTTAAATGGATTTGGAGACCTAAATCTAGAGTGGGAAATGGGTAAAACCAGAATAGGTTTTGCTACGTACAGCAGATGCTTGCTGAAATTCTAAAATTCTCCCTAAAAGGGATGCATGAACAAACAAGCATGGCTGCCAGCATCGTTTTGTGCTCCAAAACTGTCTTGGAACTAGCAATATTTGACTTGATCATGAAAACCTCTTCAGGGAAATGACAAACCTGTAAATGGCTCTCCTGGAAGAGGAGAATCCAGAGGAAGAAAGAATTTGGGACTTCCACAACAGTCTTCTAAAGACTAATAAAAGCAAAGAAAACACGCAACTCCTACCTGTTTTACTGCTGCCTTGAAGGCTGTGGTAAGCAAAATCTGCCAGTCCAGACTTTTATAATTTGAAGTAGCTCTGAGTATAAAAGGAGAGCAGAAAGCCTGTGAATAACACAAGTTCTCTTTGGAAGGATTGTTCTCTGTAAGCAGCATAGCTAACATTTATTTCTTTTAAGGTTAAACTCGAACATATGTTTGGTGTAGGCCTCTATTTTTCTTGAACAGCAAAAACTCTGTCTACTTCGTTTCATCCTCTCTGCCACAAGCCACACACAAACCTTTTCAGAAGCAGTGTCCCGTATATGAGGATTTTTTAGGTCGAAGTGCATGAATCATGAAATGCTATTTATCTTTTTTTCCCAGGAAATTAGCCTCTTAAGTCATTTTGTAGTTTGGTAACTTATGTCTGTAGTTGACCTTTTTGTAGTTGTCTTCACCTTGAAAAGTGTAATCATGAAGACAGATTTTTTTATTTTTTTTTTTCCTGCTCAGAGTCCTGTGATTAGTGTCCTGGCGTTGGCTGGGATGGAGATAATTTTCTACTTTCCATAGTGAGTGGCTCTGAGGTACTAAGCTGCCTACTGGGGCTAACCCATAAGAATAGGAAAAAAATAATAATGTTTTTTTAAAGGGAAGTCCCAATATTGTGTAGTCTAGCACAATAGGAAAAGGTAAAAGTTCAAAGGGAGAGGCATTCTGAAGTGAAGTATCAGTATTTGTAACACAGGCAATAACTCCTTAAAATACCAAAATTTGATTTATGCATCCATTGCATATTACCAATACTTTTTATGTGCTACAAAATATGAGAGGTAGACCTCACTTCTATAACTTGATCATTCTCTAATATTCAAAAATTGGAGCAGGAGAGAGAAGGAGCTTTAATGTTAGAAGTTATTATAGTTGAGCTTCTTTTCAGAGGTTAGTTCAACATATCAGACTGACAGAAGACATACCTTGACTTTCACGTTGTGGATGTGCACTTGAATGAGTCAGGAAGTGTTTTTCCAGGTGACTAGCCGTGATCAAATAACTGGCTGTTTAGCTTTCTGTTATCTGTTCCCAGAAGCTCAGGTGCAAGAAAGCCAACTTTCATCAAGTTGTAGTACAAGGCACTCCACCAAGGATGGCAGTAACAAAAGAAGTTGAATATGACTTTTCACTTCATAAATTGAAGTTACTTTGTGTGAAAGGTAACTGCATTACCTTATGGAAAGCAAGATTGAGTATAGGGTGTGTTTGGCTAAGGAAAGTACTTGAGATCCGCATTCTTCTTAGCAAAATAGTTTGAGTCAATCCAACCCTATGAAACATTTGTCTGATCTTAAGTGGAAAGCTCATAAAAAATCTTCAGATGAAATTGCTAAGGATTCTTTCAGGACAGCTAGAGTCTAACAAGCAGTCTCCAAAGGCAGTTTGAATGAAAACAAGTACTAAAATTTGGATGAATGTTTTTATTCTCAGATGTTTGTCTATCCTCTGGATTGCTAGAGAAAACAGTAGAGATCTTGATAATGTTATGAAAGTTCGTACTCGGAACATTGGTTGTGCTTCAGTAACATGTGTTTGCTGTCTTTTCTCAAATCATATTAGCCCAAGAGAAGGTCACCCAGGACACAATGTCTTTTGGTTACAATTTGTCCATGCTACAGTCACCATGGAGATCTCTCTGACAGAAATCTGTTCTTAAAAGAATTTCGCTTCTTCTGACAGTAATCCAGCAGGGTTTAAAGGAGAG
Source organism: Aythya ferina (assembly GCF_964211825.1). NCBI lineage: Eukaryota > Metazoa > Chordata > Aves > Anseriformes > Anatidae > Aythya > Aythya ferina. The sequence continues at coordinate 68,947,236 of NC_140299.1, forward strand.
GATCAGATTTTGACTATTAAAAAGTTGTGAATGTCTCAGTGTGATGGCAATAGACTGTCAAGGATAGTTTGGAAGTATGAGTTGATCATACTTAAATGTGCCTCATACTGAGGCTTAAAAAAAAGTCAGTGAAGAGGTTAAATGCTATCAATCCCCCATATCACTGGTAGGGTGCTCCATTGTACAGGCCTACAGCTGGACTTCATGCTCTCAGCATTGTATCAGACCCACGGCATTCTGCATGGCCTGTTTAGGTGTTCCCTAACGTAAACCTCCTCCACTAAGGCTTCCTTGCCCTGGACTTTCCCACTGGTCTCAGGAGCCTTGGGGTGGCTGATGGCCAGTCTTACCAGTGAAAACCAAGACAAAGAAGGCAGTCAATGCCTCAGCCTTCTTCATGGCCCTTATGACCAGGTCCTCGTTCCAAATCCTCTGCAGGCCCACATTTTCTCCAGTCATCCTTTTCCTGATGATTTTTTTTCTTGTCTTACTGTCCTTCACTAGACCTATCTCCATATGGGCTTTGGCTTTCCTAACCAAATCCCTGTATGGACAGTCTCTATATTCATTCCAACACAATTCTTCATCTCTCTCTTGTGTGCTTCCTTTTCACAGCCAAGTTTTATCAGGAGTTCCTCATTAATCTGTGCATGCTTTCTGCCACCTTTGCTTATTTCTCCTATTTGTGGGTACAGAAAGCTTGAGATCAGAGGAAGTGATCCTTGAAAACTGGCTACCCCTCCTGGACCACTCTTCTCTCCAGGACTGTATCCCATGGGATATTTCTAAACAGATTCCAGGGCAAGCCCAAGTCTGCTTTCCTGAAGTTCTTCATTATGATACTTCCCTTTGCTTTTTTCCCTTCCTTTCATGATCCTGAACTCTACCATCTTATGGTCATTGTAGCCAAGGCTGTCCACAGCCTTTATATAACCAAACATTTCTTCCTGGTTTATAAGCATCAGGTCTAGCAAAACATCACCTCACATAAGCTCATTGCTTGTCTCAGGAAGGTATCATTACCCTCTGTGAGGAGCTGCACCGGCTAACGTGAGGCTTCTTGCAGGTGCTTGAAGGTGTTGCTACTTCATCTCCTACTTCTTCGTGACCACAGGCTTTGACAACCACCACCATGTCACCCACACATTGTCTGGCCCACTGCTCCTAACCCAGAAGCTCTTGGTGGGATGGATCAGTTTCAGCCCTGCTCTGTTTTTAGGGTCTTAACATAAAATATTTCTTGTTCATGTAAAGTTTGATAAGTGCTTGTTTTCACATCGTTGGTACATTTCAGGTTTTTCCTGTCAGTAATTTTTTTGCAGGTTATTTTTAGCATTTTATTCCCTTGTTTCCATGTCACAGTGACTTTTAAGTTAAGTACAAATGATCAAAATGATTCTCTTAAGTTAGAAAGAATTCAGATGCAAAAGAGATTGGGTGGATTAGTTCATTTGCAGCAGAGCAAAGCAGTCCTCAAATTCCTCTTTTCAGAGAGGCCTAGTTATCTCAGGAGAGGTCATAAAATTTCCTTAGAAGGTGAAATTGTATACTTCTTGTAACTGGACATGAAACCACACAAAGAAGAGTTCCTTGAAATGATTCAGTCACCCATTTGTTTCAGGTGCAGTCTTTCAAATAGCCTCCCCTTTCAGTGTTTTCTGTATATCAAATTTAACCCTCATTCTGTGTGGAAATTAAGAGTATGTATCTTATCACGTGAAGGAATAATCGTCAGCATTCATCTTTCATGTATTCGAGAAGGATAAATTAGTGTTTGCAGTTAGGGGAACAGGGGACAATTAATATTATTTGTTTCCCAGCACAACCGGTTTGTTCAGCATCAATTAGCGATATGCGGTGCAGGCAATAACCATCTCACAAAAATCCTTTGATTAAAAAAGCTAACGTAGTGCTCTGAGATCAATTTGTGTTATATGCTTTCCACTTCATAGCAGCATTTGTTGAATACATTTCTTGTGATGTTTATCGACGTGTGTGTCACTTTCCTGCCCCACTGTCCCTAAGTGGATTAAAGGAGGAGGCAGACAGCCTCTTCGCAGAACAGAAGCTCCCAGAGCCAGGAAAAGAGGCTGGGTGGCTGTGTGCCCTTGCAGCAGGCTTGTGCATGCTCTGTGCTGCAGTCTCAGCTTGTGGTGGACCTCAAATGTTGTGCAATGACATGAACAAAGAGTAAAGTGCTATACCAAAGTACTGCCCAAATCCCCCCAAAGAGTGGAGGATTGCTCCTGGAGCAGTCCCACCAGTTCTTCTCCTGTTAGTGGGTAAGGGCTGCTGCTGAAACACTCACTGATCACCATGGTCACTTCCGTCCTAGGAGAGGCTAAGATGAGTTCAGAGTGCAATGGGAGACTGTAGTGGTTATTGCTTTGCTGTGCAATTAGATCATTATATTGCCTAATGAGAACATCCTTGCTCGTTTACTGTGCCATGCCTAGTAGAATTGTTAGTGAAGAAAGGCCATGATAAATGGAGAAACCTAAACAGAGATAAGTTTAAAGTCTAGCTGTTGCATTTCAAAATAATTGGAAGTAAAACCAGCAAGAATGAAGATAACAGGATTTTTTTATTTTCGAGGGTAAGGGTCTTGTTTAAAAAATGCTGTCTTCAAACATAATTTTGGATGAAGCTTTAATTCTGTGAAGCGTCTCCTTGGGAAGTGACAATAAACACTGAAACAGGAATAGGTGCATTAGACACAGTGTATCTGAGCTTCAGGTGGCTCCAGAAGGGCAGCAGGGTGTCACTGAAGTGCCTTTTCAAAGCAGTTAATTCTCTGCAGTGTTTCCTAAGAGTGCTGTCACTGCAGCACGCAGGTATCCAACAACATGCTTCGTTCTGCCTGGGATTCTAGCCAGTTTTCTCCAGTCATCGCTTAGGTGTGTGGTGGTTTTAAGTTTTTTTGTTGTTTTTTTTTTTGTTCTTCCAGTTCCAGCTCCTTTTTAATCCTTATATGACAAAGGATAATTTGATAGCATGGTTCTTCAAATCTAAATGCCAATACTATTTGAGAGCAAAAGGTTTTCAGTACCTTCAGCTGTACTACGCAATATTTCCAAACTGAAAGTGAAAGATGAAACTGGACTCCAGCATGCGATGCACACCTCCCTTACAACAAGCATTAACAGACTGCCTGATTAACCGGTTGTGTGTACATTACAGCTGGTCTCTGTGGTTTTCTGTTAAGCCTTCAAGCATTTTAAGTCTGCAAGTCATCAGCTCCTACCCATTTTATCACTTTATGATGACTGCAGGATTGTTTATGAGCTGTTTATAACAGCTTTATTATGAGATTACACACTGTAACAGCAAAGTGTTATTCTTCATTTGCTGCAGCTGCTTTCTTCTAGCTTTTCTACTGTTCCTTAATTTTATCCTGTTGCCTGGACCAGCTATTTTAAAGACTTTCTTCAGAAAGATGCTCTCAGAACGTGCAGTGCTTTGTGAGCTGTTCCTGAAGGTGATGGCTTGGTTTTAGTTGTTGAACTGTTCAGCAATAAAGGCAGTCTTGAATGGTGAGGATGAAGAAGTGATGAAGTAAACACTATAGTCACATAACAAAACCCCACATAAAGCTATGATTACTTAAAATACTCTTCTTTGATTCCTCCATGAATGTGCACCTGTTTTAAATCAACAATGACAAAACAAAAAGGTTTAGCCTCGGGGCTTGTTATGAAGAAACAAATCAGTGGGTTAAAAGTAGGTTTTTAATAGTTCCATTGTACACTTCCTGATCAGGTAGCTTTATGATTTGAGGGGTGTGTTATTGAAATACAATAATTGTTTTCATTCAGGTAAACAAACATTAAAGATATTTGATGGGAATGATGCAGTGAAACGCAATCAATTTCGACTGATTTCAATTCCAAGGATTGCAAAAAATGAAGAAGTTGTGGTAAGATACCTGGTGAAGGTCAATATTACAGTGTCATAAAGGGGCAAATAATTTTATATTGCAATAGTCAAAAGCTTATTTCTACAAATGTAACTGAACAACAACAAAATTTGTAAGTGGTATAAAATAATGCAATTTGACTTCGTGTGGTGCTCTTATTTTAGAATATTTGTAGATGTTGTTATTTAGATATATGCAGCTTTTGGGGCACACAGTATGTGCAGCAGAAAATGGTATGTTCAGCAGTCATTCACTTTCCTGGTGTGACACTGAAATGTGATTTTACCGATATGAGGAGTACTGGATAACCAGCTCCTTATATTTCATTCCTCTTCTGTAGTTTGAAGTCCTCATTAGTAGTTTGAAGTTCATGCTGGATAGCCACCACTTCTGCACTGCAATTAATCAGCTTTGAAGACTGGAGCATGCCGCACTTACCTCCATTTGGTTGTGAAAGCAATGAATTATTGATTACATAATGGCCACTCTCTAGCTGTTTCAGCACTTCATCTTGGATGGAAACATGACTCAATCCGAAACTACATGTTCTGTGCAGATTTTGATTTACTGGGCTGGGAATAACTGGGTAGAGACCCCATGTTGTGCAGAATGAAGCCCAGAAGGAGTATGGGGAGGTGCACAGTAGGATGGTGAGGACTCCATCAATAAAGAGCTTGGCACACGAGTCTGGAGAATATATTAACTCAAAATTTTGATGATTTAAACTCACAGCTCATTAAGATTGTTACCTTGCTGGTGTGCTCAAAATCAGCAGGGATTTTGAAAATGGCTTTTAATGTTTTGTATGTCAGTGGTGCCCAAGGAAAATTGAATACGGTGCCGAAAACACTTTTATTTAGGACTACTACTTGTCTTTAAAGCATGTTTCATCAGACTGCTGCATACAATACCAGGGCAGATTAGTACCACTTTTTGTAAGTGACTTAGTGGGCTGTGTTCACTGCAGAGTCTGTATGTGCAGAATTGCTGCAGGCATGGGTCACTAATGGATGTAATATTCCTCTGACTGCTTGCATCTCCCAAGGACATCACCTTAACTTACTCTTTGCAGATGTGTGGGTTCAGGGCAGCCTTGTGGTTGAGAGGCTCACTAGTTTTCAGTATCCCCTTAGTTCAAGAAGATAATGTGTTCAGAATTGAGCATAATCAAGTGTCATTTACCAATTTCCTTTTGGAGTAAATTTTGCATGCACTGTGTGTCAGTTGTATTGGTGCTGAATTTTTACTTTTGACATGAATTTAAAATGACTATCACTAGACAAAAATATAGTGTTCAAATTACTATTTTCTACTGATAATTTTTTATAACTTCTACTAAAAATTGTTTTTACAACATGGTTGTTGTTTTTTCCCTACTGTTCTGTGCTTAAGATATGTTGTAAAGGTTGATTCTGTAAGTAGGATATTTATAAGTGTCTGCGGCTACACAGGTATTACTGGTGTCTTTTCAAGAAAATGTTAATTTATCTTTCTGTGTTGTAGGAGGCTGCTTTGAGGGCATACTACATAAATGATGACCAGCAGGAGTATGAGCTGCAGACCTTTACGCAGCAGGCGCTGCTGTCTGATGACATTATCAACAGGAACGATGCTGCAGAGGACAGCAACTCAGGCTCAGTATTCCGAGAATCCGTTCCTGAAGCTTGGATCATCAGAGCCAAACCAAAGGATGAAGAAGTGATCAGAATTTATCCTGCCTGGCTGAAGTGAGTGCTTTCCTCCTCTCTTACAAGGTTATCCTGCTTAGCTACATTTGTCCTCTGTAGTTTAGCTTAGTGTGTTTCAGTCATTAAAATCTCACAAGTGTAATGGAGAATGTTGTTTTTTCTTCTGTACTAGAGGATACTTTTGTTTATTTTTCTGAATGAGCAGTATGCATATTATTCATTTCAGCATGTGGAAACCTGCTCACGGTTTTCTTAACATGCATACAACACGTGCAACATGTGCAGTTCTATTTTTGTACATTTGGCCAAAAAGATGCAAGTTTATTTTAACAGTATATGTAAATAAATGATGACAGATACATGTCAATTGAAAGCTTGACATTCTTGGAAGAATTATTAAATAGGAAGAATTTAGTGCAACTCCTGATGTGAAAGTAGAAGTAGAATTAAAGGAAAAAAATCTGTTCCATTTACCACTAAGGGAATATACATTTTAAGCATACTTAGCAGTCAAAACAAGACTGTCTGATGACCTATTCATTTCTTAAAAGCCGTGGGATAAAATGTAAACACTTGGTCATTTTACTAATGTACCTACATTGCCAAACTTTACCTGGTTTTAGTTGTGTGTGGATAGTAAGAAACTCATTTGCAGTGCTGCAGTTTTAATGACCAATTTCTTGAGAACTTGTCTTGTGTCTTGTGCTTTGTCTGGTGTGGCTAATACTGAATTTGCCATTAGACTCAGTGAGCATGTTTCTTCAGATAATACAGATTTCTTCCTAACTGACAGTGAATTTTCCATTTAGATAAAAAAGGGTTAGGTCAAATGATTGCCCTAAAAAAAAAAAAAATTCTCTTTTCTGTCTAGGGTGGGAATGGCATACGTTTCTCTACGAGTAAATAAGGAAAGCACTACACAGAGTGTGATCAAAGAAGTGCTCCCCTTACTTGGAAGGCAGGTAAGCACAAGATAATACACGTGTCCACATACTACCTGAGTGACCCTGAAGTGGGATGTGCATGTTTTCCTCTGTAGAAAAAATACTATCTGTCCATTTGATGTTAGTATTGAGATTGCTAATTCCTGATAGTCTTTTGTGACTGCTATTAAACTTTCTGTGGTCTTGTTGGTGGACCTAGGTGCTCTCTACTGAAAGTTACCATCAGTCTTTCTGGGTCAAGCAAATTTACTTGTAAGAGCACAGTGATTCTTAGTATGCAGTGTATGTTTTCTGGTTGTCTATGTCTTGCATAGCTTAAAACACGTTTATATGCAAAGAAAAACTTGAGACTGAATGGCATTTGCATGGTTTACCATCTGCACTCCTTCCAGCCTTGTTGTAAAACAATTAGATACAACTTGTAATCTTGTAGATACATGTTTTCTGTGGAATGTGATCTCTTTTTAGTCTTCCTGTCTGTCATATAGCTGGTGCCAAGATAGCATGACTTTTAGGAAACATGTTAGTAGAATTTTTAAGTGTGCCAAGGCACTGGCAGTCTGAATCAGACACACAGCTGTGGAGGCGTAAAACTGTAGTGCGTGCATTTTGTTCAGGAGTTTGAGTTTGTGAGTAGACCAGTGGATGAGCTGTTTCCTTCCAGGGAACAGCCATGCTCACAGAGGGTGACCACCTTCTGCAGTTGCTTACAGGGCACTTTGAAGCATGCATGTGGCTAGCTGTTTGGAGCAGGTAACTGTGGTCTTCATGTATACACTGTAGTGCATGCAGCTCGTTTTGCATCGTGGGATGGTTCTAGGATTTGGTTTCAGCCCTTTTTCTCAAGTACTTTGGAGCTTTTAACAAAACTTGGAAATTCTCGTCTGAAACTTCATCTCATCTGAAAAAAAAAGAAACTGTTGAACAAGAAAGCTAGGTACCCTGTTTGGAAAAGTTCTTTATATCCCTGTATTTGGGAAGCTATTTTACAGTTGTGAGAGACATATGCATGTACAGGAAATCTCTTTTTTAATATTCAGAATTTATCTATTCTAAAGATCCTCCAAATAGCTCTCATCAAATTCCAGGTAAAGCAAATGTTGGCAGTTGACACCTTTAAAACCACACTTGCTTTTAACATCCATGCAAAGCAATTTTTCTTTTGAATCTCAAGGCCTAAAATTAAGACTTCCTCAGTCCTGAGTGTCACGTTTGCAGGATTGCAGTTATACTAGCAAGTGATTGAACCTCTGGCTTTTCTTTTCTGACTACCAAGGAATTGGATGTTCCCTGTGGTGTAGCAGTACAATTTAGAGAAATAACAGTGGCACACGAGGAGGGTTTCCTTCCATCAGTGCTGGTGGAATGCCCCAGGAGGTGAGGCCTGGTGAGCCTGGTTCCTGGCTGATCTTCTCAAAGATCAGGTTCATCCCCCATCCTACATGCTGGCTGTGGAAGAGCACTGTGGAAATAGCCTAGCTGAGCTGCTGGTCACTGAAGGGGGGTAAAGTTAACCGTGCTTTGTGGGCATCATTTCTCCACAGGGCTGCTAGGAGACCTGTGTAATTAAGGGCACGGGAGCCTGACACCACATGTGGGAAGCTGAATGTGTAAAATAAAGATTATTCCTGACTTGGGAGGAGTGGGTAGAGGAAGAACATTGGGATGGATTTTAAAATGTTTAATTGACCATGCTTTGTTTGTGCAATGGATACCGTAATATCAATGTAAACATCTGGCAAAACAGTATCTCATTTAGAAACTACATTTACATGTTCCATCTTTTGGCAGACGGAGTGCCTCCAGAATTTCAAACTGGTAGAAGTGCTTATGGGCAGTAAGCAAGGTAAGTGAAGGAGCACTGACCAAAGGCATGTGTGTAAGTGATCTTCTAGCACTTAGTTTCATTGTAATTTTTTTTTAAAGCGAGGGAGGTCTTTAACAGCTGTAGACAAATTCAGATTGTGCAAAGCAACTTCATGATCTTCCTTTGAATAATGGGTCTGCATGGTCCTTAATGATAGACATATAAGAGTTGTGAATTCTCCCTAACATCTTGGCATGTGTGTGTTTTCGTTGTGCTGATTTTTGTTTTGTTTTGTTTTAATTTAATTGAGCCTGATAATAACTTATACTGCTTTCAAACACAGTTAATGTTCTTTCCATCTCTAGTTCAGCGCATGGTCTTGGACAGTCAGGAACTGATTCTTAACAGACTCAAGGACATAAGAAAGGTAAACATGAAAGAGAAACACGATCCCTTTTTTATAGCAAGTTGGGAGTTCCCCTTCTTACAGAAAAAATAAGTATTTGGTTACACCCCCAGCTGGCTTATCTGTAGAGAAGCCAAGTGCTTGGACTGAAGTTTGTTTCTATTTGTGATATTCTCTAGGCATAGACGACGTGATAGCTAAGTTCAGAACTATTTGGGATTTTGTTTCATAATATCTTTTTGCCAAATGTCATGTCATTTTTTATTATTATTTTGGTAGACTTCGATACGTCAGATGAATCAAACAAGATTTTACGTAGTGGAAAACAGCAAGTCCATTGTACGAGTAAATTTATTTATTGGTGGCCTTCCACCTCAGCTTTCTCCTGAAGAATACACAAATATTCTCAAGGATGAATTAGCTATCAAAAGTAAGTAAACAGGTGCGCTTTGAGATCTATTCAGCTGTACATAATTAAATGTAGTAGCATCTGTAGCTTCTTATTGTTTCTTTCGCAATGTTTTTGATGTCTTTTGAAGAATCAGTCTCTCATCTACTCTCATGGGAGCCTTTTTGTTCATTTTAGCATGTTGGTGGCTGCACAAGAGATGTAACAGCTTATTATTCAAATGGTGATGTTACAGTACTGGAGTTACATGTGACTATACAATATTTTTAGTGGAAAAACCTTTTTAAACTGAGCATACCTTACACCATTCAAATTATGGCAGTGCAATTTAATTCCATGTGCATGAATGATCTTTACCTTTATTAATATCTGAACTTTTTGCTTGAGCTATTGTCCATACTGTCCATGTGCTCTGTCCCAGGTCACAGAGAAATAAGAGCTGTGTATGCATGCACATATGGGCAAGCACTCAGTGAAAAGAATTTATTTTCCTTTTTCAAAGTGTAATTGATTTTTCATAATACTCTTTCAACAAACGTGTTATATAAACAATGTCAGGAATGTGTCATCCTTTTTGTTTCGGGAAACGAGGTATTTTTCCCAATTTTTTATGTAACTTCAAGAGGAATTAAACTAAATGCCAGGAAGGATACACAGCCACCTTTTATGAAAATCAGTTTAGCTTTTCTAACTTGCAAAGTAAACTTAGAAGAGGGAAAGTGTTAGCTGGAGGTTCTCCCTATATTTGTATAACTTTTAATATTTATTTATATTATATTTACGTAACTTTTTAAAATATTTTAAATATTTACTCTAAATGTACCCAAGGTTTTATGTGTTTATATTTTTACCCTTTGCAGCAAATGTAGTATCTGTGAGTCATGTTTATCAAGCACAAGGTAAGCAATAAGATTTTAAGTACTGCAAACAATGTCTATTTTCAAAACTACAGTCTAGTACTAGAGGTTCTAAGCTCAGAGTATGTGAATCTTACTGCATAAGCAAAAAGCCATTTAGATAAAACATAACCCAATGTATTTATGAAGAGCAGGGGATTAGTGTTACCTTATTAATAAAAGGTTGGCTTCGTGCCACCTATACAAGAAAATGATGATAATCTGTCAGAGAAGTGAGGTTTGAAATTGCACTTCAGCTGAATAGTGCTAACACCGCAGAACTCTTTAAAGCCCTTCAAATGCTCTCTCCTCATTTTGACTCTGAAACACAAAAATTTGGTGCTGCTCTTGAACTTGGTGGGACTGCTTTGTGGTCACTGTTTCTAGCACTCTACTGAGCTGGGGTTCTGTGGCTGGAAATCTGAAGAAAATCAGTATACTCCTCTCTGCATTCTTCCTTTGAATCTTCTGACTGGTTTTTGAGCTGTTGCTTTGCTTTTGCTGTATGAATGATATTTCACTGAGGGCAGAGAAGCTGTAGGGCTGCTGAGAGTCACCTCTGTCCGCTGCACTAATGCTTCACAGGTGTGGGTCTGCATTTGGTACAGCTTACAAATAAATGTCTGAGATTTCTCTTGTATATATTCAGGTGTTCCCTTTCCCTTCCCACCCCCATCTTCCAATACGGGACCTAAACTGACTTAAAGATCTTAAAATGATTCTCAGATCAGATCCTTGTATGTAGTAATTCGTGTTGAGATATTGCCAGTGAATTGAACTACTAAATTTTTAGTAATGAGATAGAAAATGAAATTTGATAGCTTTGTCACTTGTATACCTTGAGAACAGCCGGTTAAGTATGATAAAGTGTATGGAAAGAGATGATATTTCTGAAGTCCAAAGGAAGTCTTTACATCTGTGTTAGTTTTCTGTTGAAGTTAGTTATATACTTGAGACTTTTAACAAAAATCTGGGGTGTGTTTGGGGTATGAAGAAAGGCTTAAAAACAAAGCAAAATGCCCAATTCGTTGATAACCAACAACCGCGAGTGTTGTAGAGTAACGTTAAATGAAAGATATCCTAAGTAAATGTTTGCTGTGATTCAATATTGTTGATTTTCTATTAATAGAAAATACAAAAAGTCATTCTAACACATCTTTACAGGTGCTGTTGTACTCGAAATTTCATGTTTTTCTGAAGCTGAAAGAATATATATGCTAGTTAAAGACACAACTGTCAATGACAAGCCTCTGAATGCTGTGGTGATTCCTGAAGTTATGGTAAGAGATGAGGTTGAACTTAAAATTTAATCTAACAGAAAAAGCACTACCATCAACATTTTTTTTTTCTGGAAATGAATAAAAAATGCATGTTGCTCAAGGAAGGCATACAGTGAGTTTATGTAAGTAGTGTGATGAAGAAATAGTAATTGAGAGCTTGTGCTTAATGTATCTGATATACTACTGTGACTTAAGTCACTTGTCCTGTTGTAATTGAGTTGTGAAGAAGTGTGAGTGTAACACTCAAGAAAGAGTGCAGAGAGTATAGCCAGGCTCTTTCCAGTGATGCCAAGGGACAGGACAAGAGGCAATGGGCAGAAACTGAATATCAGGTATATCAGGAAGCAATTCATTTCCATGTGGGTGAGGGAGCACTGGCACAGGTTGGTCAGAGAGGCTGTGGAGTTTCCAGCTTTGGAGGTCTTCTAAAGCTGCCTGGACATGGTCCTGGGCAGCCTACCCCAGCTGTCCCTGCTTAAGCAGGGGGTTGGACCAAAGGACCTGCAGAGGTCCTTGGCAACCTCAACCAGTGCGGGATTCTGTGAAAGACATGCAGGTACCCTAGTGGGGTGAAATGACTGACATAGTTGAGAAGTGCAGCTTCATTGGTTTTAACATAACTGTAATGACCTGGTTAAAACATCTGACATCTGCCAGATGCTTTTGCCATACTTCAGGATGCTACGTTAACAATAATAATAAGAATAAATTGGTCATTAAAGAACTTCGTGAAGTTGAGTGTGGGGTGAATTTTCATTCTTGGATTAAAGGGTATGAGGCTGGTAGGGAAGAAGGAGAAGATGCACCTTCCATGGGGAGAGCAGTGTTACACAGTGGACCTTAATCACTTCTGTGTCTGCAAGAGTTTGAGTAAAGCACTTGCCTTGACTTCACTGCTGTGAAAAATACTTCTTTTTTCCTTGACTGGTAAAAATCAATCATTTTGTTGAAATCTGCACCTCATGCAGACATTAGACTGTGCAAGTGTCCTTTCACAGTTTAAGGCTTGGTTCTAATTTATTACTTTTCATGGCTACAAACCACTTTGCTATGAATCACTTAGGTTTATAATAGGCTTCATGTTAATAAGGCAGATTCAAGGTGCGAAGAGGGAAATGGTTGATTGAATAAAATGTTTTTGAACCAGGATGATGTAGGTTCTGTCCAGAAGACAGGGTAGCCATAATTACTTTCTATTGACTTGTTGCGTATCTTGCAGTTACTGTCTTTCTGGAGTTTTATTATAGCAAATGAACTGAGAATCTTGATTTGACTTGTTCTTTAGAACTGCATAGAAGTATGAAAGCTTCACAAAATACATTATTAGTGAGAACTGTGAGACAACTTCAGGTGGGAGGAAGTCAAGTTCAATAGCAGGAGTAAGGCCATTAGTTGCATACTTGCAACTAATGCCAGCTTTTTTATTTAAAGAGTCCTATGCTTGTCAAAGTTTTCTGATGGGAATTTTTTTTTATATATAAGCAGATACTAGTGGCAGTGCTTGCATTTAGCTTGCAGGATTGCAAACCATCGTGTGCATGCACGGGTATTACGTTTTTGTGAGATCATTAGAAACTAATTGCCCCTCCCATCTAGGTTTCAACACTTTTTATCAGAGATAGAATGAACAGAATGCAGAACAAAGATGGGAATGGTTTTGGATACTTGCTTTTGGTGGTTGTTTAGATAAATATGTTATGAGCCTAGATGTGGTGTATTGGTATGTGAAGTTGAACATATCCGCTCTGCTGCTGATACGTCTGGGTTTTCTGACATTACATATGTTTGATGTGAGCTTTTTGATGCAAGCCAAATGTGGATAATGCTGTCTTTTATCTGATGCAAGATACTTCTTAGAAATTCCATTTCAGGAGACTGATCGGATGAATTTATAACATATAAGAGGAGAAAGAGGCTGTACATGTGCACATACATTTTCTTTCCATTTCAGCTTATATCTCACTAAAATGAGCCAAGAGTTAATATGACTAATATTTCAATTGTGGTTTGCCTGTGTCTAGGCCACACAGCTTCTGCTGTTCACTAATTACCCAGAGTAAACTGATGAGTAATTGTTGATGCTGCTTTGGTAGCTGTTGGACTGGATGATCTTCTGAGGTCCTTTCCAACCTAGATTAATTCTGTTATCTTGTGATACTATTAGCTTTTGTTTATATAGTATGTACGTGTTAATTTAAATGCAGCTACAGGAAATACTTGTACAAGAAGTAAGCACAATATTAAACTTGCACTCTTTTGTCATTCCTCTTGTGGCAGAAATACAAAGAAATTGTGTATGAAGTAATAATGTGCAGCCATAGAAGGGGAACTGCTGATAAATCAAAGGCCACGGTGTTTTGGCTAATGGTTTATTCAACTTCAAACAAACAAGCAAAGCAAAAGAACCCTTCTTAAAATCAATAAAAGCGTAGAAGTGAATTAGTGGTTAGCATCTGCTCTGTGTTTTGTTAGTCTGTCATTTTCCCAATGTGTGATTTATTTGCTCTGGTTTTGGTACACCTTCAAAAGAGTCGGCCTGGTTCTATTCTGGCATGGTCACATCTGCCAGAAGCAATTAGCCCTCTTCTTATCTTTTCTGAAAAATTTTAATACAGAATCAGTTTGATTCTGTACACAGAACACTGAACACAGAAGCAGTTTGATAACTGCTTATTAGAAAGTCAATAATAAGTGTTTTATTATTTTGGGCCTGCGAGAGCTTAATAAAATAATGGTTTTGTTTCACAATATTTAAGTAAATGGAAATACTCTCTTTTTGTTACAGTGTGAAAAAATACAGTCTTATAAAGTTGATCTGCTAATGTGTTTAAGGGGTACTCAGTTCCGGTCTTGGGCAGCATGGAAGGGTGGAAGGCAGCACAGCACTGAAGCACTGATTTGAAAGCTAACTCACCAGAATGGCAGAACAGTTTATGTAGCATTTGCAGGCAAGGAGGTCATCAAACAGCTGTAGCAAGCCAATGCCAGCACAGCAGGGGCAAGTGTTTGTGGCTGGACCTCTAATCCCACTTATCAGTGGAACGTGCTCTGATGAAAACCTAGCATGGGGGGAGGAAACCTAGCTGGGGGAGGAGGGAAAGGGTTCATTTCTGTTGATCTCACTAAACATAATACCCATATTTGGGTTCCTTAAAAGAATTAGAAAGAAACTTGGGATTTACCCAAGTGGGTGAAACCTCCTGTTTCAATCATTTGTACTAATTCTTCACAGACATGTGTCTGCTTAAGAGCATGATAGTTTAATCATCGTCTTAGCCAAAACACTGTGAAAGGTTACTTTCCACCCTTCTGCCACCTCCCCAGTCCCCCAGAAGTCAAGAAGCAGTTCCTGGAGGTCCTGCTGTGTGGACAGAGCTGATTCTCCAGTTGTGTTGACAGACCTTACACGTCATTCTTCGTCTGGTGCAGTGCCTCCTTTACAGCCAGGCTGGGGGAGTCTTGTACAGGGGAGTCACGAGCCCTTGCACATGGGAGATGCTGCAGACAGCCTGCTTGTAAATGTTAAATTTACGTGTTGCTTAGAGATTTCCGTCGTTCCTGGAAACAGCTCACCACCCTGGAAGATACGCCGTAATTGTCGTGCTGGCGGGCCCGTGGCACAGAACGCCTTGTTCTCTGTTGTCATTAGATGTGATTACACAGTGCGCGCAACAGAGAGGGGATTAGCGTGCGCAATAAATATCCTGCCCCAGCCCGCAGCCACGTTGAGCTAATCCTGACAAATTAAGCAATGCACAGTGACTGTCAGAGTGCCTAAATCACACGTCCTCCGCTAGCTGGCTCTGAGAAACACGCAGTAAATTCCTTCCTGAACTCCAGCCAACACAAAGCCCCTCTGCAGACCTCGCTTCTCCAGCTGAGTGTGGAAGTCAGGACCAAAGGGGGCAGGGAGTCCTTGGGCAGTGAGTCACACCTCCCCTTCTCAGAGTGTCCCCGCAGGGCTTTATTAAGGGACCAGGAGAAACTCTGCAGCATCAGGGTGCTGTCCTGCAGCCATCTAGCAGAGGGGCCCAAGCCTTTTAGACAGCACCAGAGCAGCCCTGCTCTGCTGTACCAGCCTGGAAGCTTGATCTCCTGCAGTTTTTAACCCCTAACAAAAAGTGATTGTTTTCTTAGAGATTGGTCCTTTCAAGGGATTTTGCTGCTTTTAACCACGAGTGGGTGAGAAGCAAGTTAAATGTAAGGGTAAGCACACTTGCGAGGGCTTCTGCCCTTTCTAGGATACTTTGTTTAGTCTACATGTGTTCTTTCAGTCCTAAATGATTATAATTAAGGGATTTATATTAGAAGATACTTGAGCAAAGATGTTTTTTTAGTGGTAGGACTATTCAGTTTACACTACGTGCAGATATTTTTTTTTAATTCCAGGCATCCTTTGCAGCTGGTTGAGACTCTTAGTAGCACTCAGGGTAAATGTTTCACTTTTTTTTTTGTTATTATTTATATGGTATTGACACTTTGCAACTAGGAAATTTAGATGGCAGTTTTATGGAAACTGTAAAAATATATTTGCCGCAACATATACTTGAAAGGGTAAAATCTTACACACTTTGCAAAACACAGCTGTGCTTTTGACTGCCTTGAGATTTACCATGTCTCAAAAATCAGCATGGTTCCCTGAGGTTCTTTGTAAATTATTTTAGTTGCTTGGGTTTAGAACCAATATGTAGAACTTGTCTGTAAGAGGGAGTAATATAAACATGTGATTAAAGTGTCACTTTAAATGTCTACAACCAATATTTTTTAAAGAATTGATTTCCTAAGAAAGAGAAGGTAATCAAACACTTGTCTGCATTCCAGTAGGGTATTTGTTTGGCGTAAGCTTTGGTCTGGTTTCTTTTGTCTCATTCTTTTATTGTTACAGTTTTTATTTACTTTGAGCTGCAGAGCTGATTTATTTTTCCTATTTTTTCATTCATCTTCTCCCCCCAGCCTCCTTGTTTTATAAAATCCCACAAGTACCTGGGCACTGAACCAAGCCTGAGGTCTCAGATAGCCTGTATCGTTCAGAAAGTTAAAATGACTGGGGATCAAATTTAAGTAGTAAAAAAGAAGCTTTGAAGAGGAGGAGATGGGAAATGGTAATGCAGGGCAGAGCAGAAGCTGGAAGAAGGAGCGTAGGAAGGGAACAGTTACCCAGTGGGAAGCAGCATTTCCTTTCAGCACTGCTCCGCCTTTGGTTGCTGGCAGGATTTTCAAAGGAGTATTCGTAACGGGATGTGGCAGATGACAGTGCGTTAGCTGATGGAGTAACAAGGAGGGCTGTACGGAAGAGCCAGAGCTTCCCTTGCTATTTTTATTAATGGCTGTGATGGCTTGAGGGGAGGAAGTCCGCCCCTCTCTTTGGGATGTGTGGATCCTTGAGCTGCTGACCTTATAATTCAAGAGGTACTTCCTTTTGGTGACAGTGGCATGCATTGTTTTGCTTAGACTTCCGCTGCTGGCTGCAAATATCCTTCGTAGGCACATAACAGAAATGAACATATCACCCTGTTTGTACGTTGCACACGCTTGAGGAAGTGCTTCCCCTCTTCCAGCAAAGCCAGAATGTGGAGGCAAGGGGCGTTTTGGCTTAGCAGCCTCCACGGTACAGCATGAGGGCACTTCCTCAGGAGAGCTTTCCTCTGAGGTTGCCTGTCCTTGTCCTAGCGTGGTTGAGGGTTGTCTGTGCTTGCATGGTCTGTAGTGCCACCTTTGTCTTGGCAGTTTCTTTGTCCCATCAGCAGCTAGAAACTGCTGGGGCTCTCCTGGCTCCCTGTCAGCAAAAATAGTCCTTGCTTGACTGGATTCTTTGGAGTAAACATAAACATATTCAAACCGGATGTCTCTGCTTAGCTGCGTCTAAACCAGGAGGAAGGAAGGGGCAAGAAGAGAGACGTATTTCTCCTCCATCAGCCCTCTTACCTGCTCAGCATTCCTCTTCTCTTGGTGTTTTTTGCTTGCCAGTCATGGCTGATGAAGGAGGATATTTCTCAGGCAGGCAGTGACACAGAGGAGAGACTTTTATGCAGCTTCAGGTATCTTAACACAGAGGGTCAGTGCACAGCCCTTTCAGGAAAGCACAATTTGAGAAAATCTCTTGAATACTAGGACACCCCAAGCTACTGTTTTCCAGTGTCCATGCCAGCTCACACGTAGACAGTGACGTGAGGTATCTCAACACTGGATGCCAGTTTGCTTCCCCAGTTACTCGATTACATGCCCCGATTTCTCCGTCCTGAGACTTGGTTCGCACCCCTGGTGGTTATGTACAGCCATCAGCTGAGGCACTGTCTCCTCCCCTCTGTAGCTGCTGGTATCTCTTCGCATGTTTGTAAGCTGCTGTCATGCTGCTGCTTCACCACCCCCTGAATCATTCTTGTCTAAATTGCCTTATATTTAGCACAGTTGTTCTTTTCCCTGAATCCATCCTGTCAGCCGCGTGACAAATTGCTGTTCTCTGAATGCAGTCCAATTTGTAAATACAAATTACCATTACTTAGGGACTGTGGCAAACGTTTCTGTTTCGAAGCACACTTGTCGAGATGGCCAAATGACTTTTTTTAAGCTGTACCTGCCTCGCAGACCAGTAAAAACCCTAAACTCTGTGGGAGGATGAATAAAAGGTGCCTTAGAGCTTTGTGGTCTGCCTAGAGTCATTTACGCATCGTGTTACAGGATGGTTGAAGGTCCAGTTGAAGACCAGTCTGGGGGGATATTTCTGCTGACTGTGCCCCTGCAGTGAATTGGCTGTCCCAGGGGACCCCTGGTGGGACTTCCCTCAGAGTGGCTTCTGGAAGGGCAGCAGGATGCCCACGGCACTCTTGTGCTTGGAAGGCCCTTCAGTGGTGACTGCAGCACGGTGAGGATACAGGCACCAAGCCTTTCTCATTCAAACAAGTATTTTTTAAAAGAAGCTTTCAGCCTCTTAATGCTCCCTCATTTTGAAGTGTTTTCTCCTTGTAAATTAAGATGTATTCTAAGACAACCGCAAATCTTAAGACAAATGTTTTGATTACTTGTGGAAAGAGTTCTCTCTCTGCAAGGAAAATATTTGAATCCTACAGGATGCTGAAAATTACTTTATCCTTCACACTATTCTTCATCATAAAGCTCCATCACCTACTCAGCCCTGGTGAGGCCACGCCTGGGGTCTTGTGTCCAGTTCTGGGCTCTCCCGTTCAAGAGGGGCATGGAGCTACTGGAGCGAGTCTGGAGGAGGGCTAAGAAGATGATCAGGGGACTGGAGCACTTGTTGTACAAGGACAGGCTGAGAGAGCTGAGCCTGTGTAGCCTGGAAAGAGAAGATGGAGAGAAGATCACATCAATGTCTATAAATATCTGAAGGGAGAGTGTCAAGAGGATGGAAATAGGCCCTTCAGTTGTGCCCAGCAACAGGACAAGAGGCAACAGGCACAAACTGAAGCCCAGGAGGTTCCATCTGAAGAGGAGGGGGCACTTCTGTACTGTGAGGGTGACAGAGCACTGGGACAGGCTGTACAGAGAAGTTGTGGTGTCTCCTTCTCTGGAGATATCCAAAACCCACCTGGATGCCATCCTGAGGAATGTGCTTTGGGTGATCCTGCTTGGCAGTGGGGTTGGACTGGGTGATCTCCAGAGGTTCCTTCCATAGCCTTGGCCATTCTGTGATTCTGTAAACTTTTTTACTGAAAATGCATAGGAAGGACTACTGATAGTGACTTCATTTTTAACATTAGGCCAGACTGTGTAGTAGGAGTGGGATAAGGAAACTTCATTTTCCTGAGAAGACAAAATCAGCAGCTAGCCTTGTCGATTGTCTGGGTGTTGAATCTTTTTATTTATTGAATCTGGATTTTTTTTTTTACTAAGCATCAAGGAAATTTCAGGAAATACTTTTGAGATGCAGTAGTAATTTTCCTGCCTAGTCATGGTTTTGGCTAATCCTTCCTTTTCTTCATTCAGGCTTCCAAGATACCACAGAACTGCTGGCCTCTTCTTGTGTTTGTGAATCCAAAAAGCGGTGGTCTAAAAGGCCGGGATCTGCTGTACAGTTTTAGAAAGCTGCTAAATCCACATCAGGTCTTTGAACTTACCAATGGTGGCCCTCTGCCTGGGTAAGTTGTAGTATTTTTAACATTTTTCTTGATGTTATTTTGTTAGGGGTGTTTTTGTTTTGTTTTGTTCTAAGGAAGGATCAGATTCTCTTATTATGAAGATACAAATTTTATATGTTTTGTGCCTGGAGACCAAAGTGGTGGATCAGACCTTCCAACTGGTTCTTACTTAGCAGACTTAAGCTTTTAAGTTCTCTAAAGAAAACAGAGTAGTTCCTGGTGTATATGCTTGTGTCAAGTTTAGTAGAGTCAAATCCTGGGAAGCATACTTTACAATAATGCAGGTCTAATAATCGTTAAATATAAAAAGATTTTATAATCAAATGGGGACCAAAATAGAAACATCTTGCCTTACAAGAATGCTCATTTTTTGCTTTTATTTACTCTAACGTTTCATGGAAACTAAGAGGCAATTATAATAAAATTTTCTATCTTGACTCTTGAAACTTGGCCACAATTGCAGAATTAGCAGGGCCTGCCTGATCACAGCTGCAGCATTTCTCAATACAAGGAACAGAACATAATGTGCTTGTAAGGGAGGCAGTAACCAATTACTTGATTTTATCAACACCATTTTGTCACCAACTTCATAAAACTGAAAGCAATGTTTGCAGCCTAGTCAGAGTACCCTCATTACTTCAGTGCTGCTTTAACAAAGAACTGTTGTGACAAGACCTTCCAAACAAAAGCCTTCATAGGGAAATGCAGCTTATGCAGGAAGCAAGTAAAACAAGCTGCACAAACTTTTTTTTGTCAGAGCTGTGTAATTTTGATGTCTTTCTAATGTAGTTGAGGCTGTAATTTTGATAATTGGCTCATTTTGCTTTACCCATAAAATATTTCTGCAGCTTTATGGCAAATTGCTTCCACTTGCTTTTTGCTCCTCGTGAAATGTGAGTAAAAATTCCTTTGCAGGATGTTTTGGTATGTAGGATGAAAAGCCATAAAGGGTGACAGTGAACGAAATAGTACTATGAACAAGAAGTCTTATCAAAATACCACACTTACAATATAGAAATCACTAAGTGAAATCAAAGTCTCTACATAGATTTAGAGAGTAATAGATCTTCAAACGGAAACTATAAACAGTTAGGTCTCTCTGTCTTTGTTGAGGAAGGAAGTGATTAACAATTGATCTCCACCTTAGAAAATAATAGAAGATTGTGGTTTTTACTACTTGAAAACAGATTTATCTAAAAGTGTCTGTATTTCCACTCACTTCATTGAAGTTGATCCTGAGACAGATGGTGAAGGCGGAAGAAATCCACTAACTATGTCTTACCTTAAATAACATATGAAGAGACTTTGCTGTACCACATTGTAATGCTTCTTTTCCCCTTTTCTTTGTTTCTCAATGGAGGTTTCACACATTCTCCAAAGTCCCTTCTTTCCGAGTGCTGGTGTGTGGAGGCGATGGCACCGTGGGTTGGGTTCTTGGTGCGCTGGAGGAGATCAGACACAAGCTGGTGTGCTCAGAGCCCTCTGTTGCCATCTTACCTTTAGGAACAGGTGAGAATCAGGGCAAGTGCTGAAGTCCCAGACTTCTCACTGTCCATAGCTGTGCTATGTTGAATTTGGAAGGAATAATTGCTGGGAAGAGTGACTCTTAGGCATAATCTCTAAATAATGAACATAGTAACATGGACTTGGGGGCAGAGAACACAACAAAGAACCTTCCCAAGTAGCTCAGAACTGCGTTTAGCTTTTATTTTAATGCTAAATTGGGATTGAATTTAGCAGCTCTTGAGCCATGACCTTTAAATGCTTGTTTTCTAATGTAGTGGGTGAAAGATCTGATCTCTCATACCCAGCCTACCACATGAGTAAGTGCACATAGCCTTCAGAATACAGCTCCTTCATTTTGTCTCTTAAGATGTTGTCCTTTTTGGTGGTGGCTTATGACAGAGGTGTTCTTGGATCAGTGGGTAGACGAACTCCCAGTGCTAGCACACTGCTGACAGGTCTGCTTGCAGTCTGTGGACTGGTCCAGTGCTGGAAGTCCTGCTGGATCTCTGTGTGAGGCTTTGTGCCTGGTTGCCCTCCAGAAGGTTTGTCTTCATGTATCCACCTGACAAGCTACAGGGTTTTGCAGTGAGGATGCCATGACTCAGTTCTGGCAGGTACTGGATAGCAAATGTAGTATCAGCTCATCAACAAAATGTTGGTCACAGTTTGACTGAAAAATGAGCAGCAGGGCTATTGCTATGGATGTGTCTGAGTGGGCAGGAGTTGGAGAGGGCAAAATATTGTACCCTTGGCAACCACAACTGCGCCAGCACTTGCTGTAGACCAGTAAAGTCCACTTTGCCCAGCTTCCCAACTCCATAACATTTTTCCATTTTTTCCACTGCTTTTTATGATTTTTTTCAGATGAGACAACATGTCTGTTTGTGACACAAAGCACATATGCAATCACCACAAATAGATTTTTTTTTTATGCTTGTTAACTTTTCAGTCCAATTGTACTACTTTAATAACTTATTTTGTAGAATCATAGAACAGCTTGGGCTGGAAAGGACCTTAAAGATGACCCACTTCAAAGCCCCCCTGCAATGGATAAGGATGCCACCCACTAGATCAGGTTGCCCAGGTCCCCTCCCATCTTGTCGAACAGGGCTAATACACTTTTTGATGCTTTTAGCTAACTTACAAAATTCAGTCATATTTTGGGGTTCTTCATTATTACCCAGGTAATGACTTAGGGAGAGTCTTACGCTGGGGAGCTGGCTACAGTGGGGAGGACCCCTACTCTATTTTGATTTCCGTGGATGAGGCAGACGACGTTCTTATGGATCGCTGGACTATCCTTTTGGATGCTGAAGAACCTGCTGATGGTGCGGAGAATGGTGTAGCAGAACCCGAGCCTCCAAAGGTGAGCTGAGCACTGTTCAGGTTCGACTTTTAAGAACTGTGGTTCTGTTGAGAGTGATGAAGAAGATAGGTATTAGCACCATTTAATCTTTTATTGCTCTCCTATCTAGTGCTTGGGCCTTGCTGAGCTAATCTGTAGTGAACATACCTTGTGTCTGGATCTAGTGCTTCAATTTGGGTAGGACTGGTTGGTTGCAGAGCACGTTTCTTCATTGGCTGGCAAAAAGTATCTGAGAGAAGATCAATGGAAAGATACATGAAGCAGGAGCATGCCTATTTGCTTTGCTTAGGAGAATACATATTTCTCAAGTAAGAAAAACTTTCCAAAGAAAGCCAAATGCCTTCCAGAAGACTAGTGAAACTGGAGTGTTGACCAAAAATAAATAAATTAAAATTAAAGAGACTACTTTTGATCTTTCCTGTTACAGATTAAGTGACTATAAATAGCAAAAACATACAGGAAGTAAATCCTTCTATCAACTTATTGCCATTGGGTATCTATATTTGCAGCATCTGTTTTACATTTTTGGAGTGAAACAGCCTTTCCCTTGGTTTGTATTACTTATTTCTGTGCAGGAAAATAAAAATGTTGTTTGTAGGTGGTGACTTCAGAGCTTTCTGTGTACACTAGTTCTGTTTATTTTATCAGACAAAACCAAGAAATTGGATAGAAAATATATGGCAAAAGTAAAGTAGAAAATTGTAATAATGGTGGCTCACGTCAAAGATTTTAGTCCAGTTGCTGGAAAACCGTAGGCGTTGTGTCAGTGGGAGAATTTAAGTTGCTCTGCTTCTAGATATTTTTAACTTGGTGGAGGTGGGTTGTCCTGCTTTTGGCTGGGAACAAGTTAATTTTCCTCCTATTAGCTGGTATGGTGCTGTGTTTAGGATGAGAACGATGCTGATAACACACTGATGTTTTTAGTTGTTGCAGAGCAGTGCTTACACAGAGCAAAGCCCTTTCCAGGTCCTCGTGCTGCCCGACTAGCAAGGAGGCTGGGTGTGCACCAGGAGCTGTGAGGGGACACATCCAGGACAGCTGGCCCAAATGGACCACAGGGATGTCCTGTACCATGTGGCATCATGCTCAGCAATAAATGTAAATACAAAAAGGGGATCTTATTTTCTTCTGATTCTCTCCCCCATCCCGCTGGGCATGGGTTGAGCAAATGGCTGCGTGGTGCTGAGCTGCCTGCCAGGTTAGCCCACAGCACGGGGGTAGATTTTGCCCTGAGTGCCTAATGTGGTTTTTAAAGATGAAAGGCGAGAGAATCACAGGCGAGGATAGAAAAGCTGTGGAATGAGCTGGCAGGCAAAGGAAGAATCAATAGGAGAAAGAATAGAAATCTGTAAAAAGTTGCCACATGTAGAGCTATTTAAAATGCAGTTGAAAGGTGAAGTCAAGGTCATCTAACATAAGATGAAGTTCAGGAACAGGATCTTCCCAATGACATCATGATAATTCCCTTCTTGATGCCAAAAATAGTAGTGGTGTTACCCTTCAGCAAGTCTTTTAGTTATTGCATAGAATCACTTGGAGAAGTTGGGTTGTCTTTGTTTCTGCATTTACTTTTATTTCTGCCCTTATTATACCTGTTTCTAGCAATTAAGATTAAATTTTTAAGTTTCTGACAGTTTGGAATTAATAACTACACGTATCAACAATTCTTTGTACAGCTTTATTTTTAGTGCAGTGTTTCTGGAAAATATTTTCCTAAATCTGTCAAGATGTAAATGACTTGGAAGAATTATCTGCAACTCTTGCTTTTGTTGAAAGGTTTTGGAACCTCTTTATTTATAAATGTAAGCCTTGAGCAAATAATACAACTTTTTTTTTTTTTTTTTTGACAGATTGTACAGATGAACAATTACTGTGGTCTTGGCATTGATGCAGAGTTGAGCTTGGACTTCCATCATGCTAGAGAAGAAGAACCAGGGAAATTTAATAGCAGGTAATCCTGGGGGAAAACAGAGGTGAGGGTTAAGTGCTGTAGTACAATATAACTTCCAACTTACACTAAGGCTGATAATCTTGCTACAGATATTCACAAATAACATTGCCTGAGGTAAAGCAGACACAGGGAGGAATTAAAATACCCATGAACTCTTAGATGCAGAATTTGTTTGGCTTTTCTTTTTTCTTTCTATTCCTTTTTTTTTTTTTTCCCAAGAGAGAGAGCATCAGAGCAGTTTTTGTAAGCCCTGTCATTATTATTCAGTATACAAAAATTTCAATGTCGAATTCAGTGAAATTTCAAGAAAGTGGAAATATCTGTTATTCAAAGCTTATAACAGGAGGGAAGGCAGTGCTGGTACGTGAATAATAAACACATCATACGTTTCCAACCCTTGCTTAGTGGTGTGTTAGCATCTGCATGCTGGTAATAATGATTTAGGAAAAAGTCTCTGCATCTCAAGTGAAACAGAGTGATAAAAAAGGTGTGAAGAGAAACCTCCCTCATTCTGGCATGCAGATCAATCAATAAGAGTACTTCTTTTTTTTTGCATTAATCACTGAAAATGATGAGGAAAAAGAAAAAACACATTTGTTTAATTAATGAATAGCTCTTTGTAGAAACTGTTCTGGACTGCTCTTTATTCCCCTACATTTGTGAATAAATGTCCTCTAAGTTGTCCCTTGGTTGCCAGAACAAGCTATTACAACTACACAGTATTGCAATCCCAATTATTAAGAATATTTTCTGGCCAGGTATGAGTGTAATAAAGTGAAATCTCGCCTGTCTATCAGTGTAGATGTTGCTCATACACTTTCTAAAAATTGCATAAAATACTGTTTATGGTATGTAAATTACTATTAGGACAACAGGCACTGTTTTTTATTTTCAGTCCAATGGATTAAAAACAGCATGGGTGATAAGTTTGCATACAGCAGTGCCTGTTTTAGTCCATTAAATTGTTCTGGATTTATTTTTGCAGTGAACATAAGTAAATCAGAGTTATACTCGTTCCTTCGAAATAGACTACTCTGACTTTGCAAGGCTACAGCACTTTAGAAGATGTGTCCTTTACTTATTGACTCAGTATTTAAGAGTTATGCTTGGACATTTGTTTCCCTATGTGCTTTTAATCTCTCAAATCTTTACCAGCCCATAACATGCAGCATCAGCAGTGTGATGAGCAATGACTCAGTATCGTTCTTGCAGACCTTCTGCAGGTATATTGTTATGGTGCAAGCGTAGTGTTTTTGTACAGGAAAGAGGGGGTGATTTTTTTATTTTTATTTTTTCAAATCTGAAGGGCTGTATGTTTCTGTGAGTCAAGATATGGGAAAGAGATATGAATTCTGAATTGATACTCAGGTATGGTTTTGCAGGGGACAAACAGGTTGTGCAGCCCAACAGTGCCTATGAAATCGGGGCCTTTCAGAGAGCCATGTTAAAACTGTTGGCTTTCCCCTTTCCCAGGATATACAAATGCACACTTGCTAGCCAAATTAGCATATTTTTTTTTCAATAAATTAACTAAGAAGCACGGCTACTTAATGCTAAATGCAACAGCAGCTGGCATATGGACAGGCTGCTCTTGTATGCGGAATGGGAAGTTTCAGGTGGTGGCAACAAAGTCTGCATGTTACAGAGTCCATTGGAGGAAAACAGGCTTGTGTGTGCTTCTGATTTAAGACCTTAGGCTGGTAAATGTCCTGAAATCTGTGTGCTTTGTGTCCTCATGCTGTAGAGTGTCTTTGCAGGCTCAGGACTCCTTACCTTGGGCTAGCAGATCACAGCGAAGTGATGACTTCCCTGCAGGGAGATCAACACCAAACTTGCACCACAGAGCAGGCAGAAGCAGTGTATGTTTTGGCAGTGGTGGTTTCTCATTGTTGAGTGCCAGGCATTATGATTTTTATTTTTTACAATATAAAGCTAAAGATCAGGGCATCTGCCTTTATTCCTCAGTTGTTGTGGGGTCCTGGAACAGTCTTTAGAATTGCCTGTTAGGGAAGAGATCACATTCCTTTGTGTCATCCAAAATTGGCAGGATGTTTCTGTGACAGGCATTCTCATGGCTGTAAGATTAGGCAGAGAAAATACTTTGCACAATTTAATGCAATTTTAAAATTGTCTTTTGAGGATACAAAACTCCTCTTGGTGGGGGAAGGTTTGAAAGTATTGATTGTTTGATTTGTCAGTTCTGGATTTTAAAGTGCTGCAACAGCTGGTGTGTCTAAATTAGTTTTTTCTATGTTGGGGGTGTTGAAAGGGAGTCTATTAAAGTTTGTTCCCTGTCAGTAGGGAACAAACCTTAATAA
This sequence comes from Aythya ferina, assembly GCF_964211825.1. Lineage (NCBI taxonomy): Eukaryota > Metazoa > Chordata > Aves > Anseriformes > Anatidae > Aythya > Aythya ferina. Next base: position 68,973,819 of record NC_140299.1, read on the forward strand.
AATCACCCAAACAGAGGCTGATTATTGGCTTCTGCAGTGGTGACATCCCCTAGGTAGGATTATTAAATTGCAAGACTAGACGAAAAGTGCTCACCTTGTTTTCTTTGATCTGCTTTCCGTACTCTGTGATGCAATTCTGAATGCCAACTCCCTTTCAAGAGATGTTTCCTAGTAGTTTATTAATGATCATGGGAAACAGCAGTTCATCTAAAAATGCCTGCTGGCACACAGAGTTCTTACCCAGCACCTGTAAATAAAAGAGTTCCCCAAACTTACCCTCCTGCGTATGCAGCAGTGGCAGGAACTGTTAAGAATCTGGCTTTTTGCATCAGCTCACTTGGCTTCTTAGTGCCTCCTGAAACCTGGTTTCTTTATTTTGATTTTGTGAAAGCCTGGAGAGTGCTTACGGATGGGTCTTGCTTTCTCTGACCACAAGAGATTCTTGCTGCTTGGGCAACAACCACAGAGACGGTTCAACTTACAGCATAGTTGATGGTTTGGTGTCTCCCTGAGTCTATGGAGACTTAGTCATGGGCTCGTTAAAAGAAAAGGGTGTTTTTCAGTTTGGTCTTTCAAGAACAAACACAGGATTGCGATGCTTGAAAACAGCTGTTTACCTTCGTAGTCCATAAAACTGGTCCTATATAGGATCACCTTTTAACTTTATCTGTTCTGACTTACTCAATTAGCTAAACTGCAGTGTCAGTCCAAGCTTTTGAATGCCTTTCTGGTAGGGTGTAGCTTTATGGGTTTGGCCAGTGGGGCATTAAGTAGTATGTTGGCTATATTTGTAGTGCATCGTTTGTAGAAAAACGAACTGATGGGTGATTCCTGGGCTGTGTAGGTCAAGTCCCCACACTGGTCTGATGTAGTAGGATGTTACTTTGATATCTGTGCTCTAGAGAACCTTCCAAATAATTCTGGGATGACATCATGGTGCAAGTGTTGCGGCTGAGCTGCTGTGGAGACTCACGGGCTCCATGGGGACGGATGACCTGCATATAAAGCCCTTCGTTCCTCTTGTCATCCCCGTCAGTCATTCACAGCAGTGACTGCAACGTGAGCCTTGCCTCCAAATCGAAAACTCAAAGTCCCTCAGCACAAATAAGGTGTTGGAGACTGCTTCAAATACTAGTTCTGTGATTCCTGCCTAAGACTATTGTCAGTACAATGTATGTAAACAAGGGTTTGCTTTAGGATATTATTCATTTTTCTACCAAGTGGGCAAGTTGATATGTTTTTTGCTACTGCTAGCAATGGACTGACAACTTCCACCAGGACTTTCCCACCAAATCGTGCCATGCCCGACACGTAGATGCACCAAGAAGGGTGGTGCCTCTGTCTAGTAGTGTACGTTCAGAGTTCACCCTTCCAAGCTCAACGAGCTGTTTTACTTGCAAAATCTTCCAGTCGCCTTCACAACCATTAAGTAGGTATTGGCATGATAACATTACAGAACTCAGTTTGTTCTTTTCTGGTCTCGATGTCCTAATAGGATCCATAGCTGAAATGGAATACGTGTGCAAAAATAAGAGTAATAGTATTTGATCTCTGACAGTTTTTACACTTCGTTATGTGTCACAGGGTGCCCTGCCCAATGTATCCTGTGGACCTCAGAGGCCAAATCTTTCTTAGAACTCTTGTGATTCAGAACAGTGTCTGCACTTCTGTCACTGTGTCATACTCTGCTAGTTTCTCAAGGCTTCTCACTTCATGCAACTAAAGTTTGTACTTTTTGAGGATACTTAAAGTATTTTGTTTCCTACCTGTTTTATTTTTCAGTTGCTTGTAATGCATTCAAATCAGACTTAGCATAGACACATCTCTTGGTCTTGTCTGGAGTGGAAGCATATATTAAATGGTTATCCCTCGCCTATCATTAATTCAGTGCTGTTTAAAACTGTTGGCACGTAGGATAAATCATTCCCAATGTAATAACTTAAAAGAACTGAACAGTCTCTGTCTGGAGAATTGACCGTAACCCACGTGCTAAGTTGGCTGTCTTCCCCACTAGAATGTCTGCATCATCCAGGCATAATGCTAGGGACATTCTGCAGAGCTGGATTCCAATGACACCCATGTGTTAATAGGGCCAAATAGTCAAAATTCATGCTTTTTCTTTTAAGGTTGTCCTGAAGGCCATGTATCCAAAGGTTACCGTTACAAAAGAAAAGAATATCTGCATTTAACTGGCATTTGTTTACGTAACTCTTCAAATGCTTTAACGTTTCAAGGGATGCCGTAAAATCTTCCTAATATTTTCTTTACTCTAAAATTAGGTGTGTTAGAGCTCTGTCAAAAACTACTAATCATGTTTTTAATTTCTACAGCTGAGTATGGTTAAATGAACTAGCAGTATGTAAAGCCCAGACTCGGGAGGGTTTTCTGCCTTAATTATTCTACCATTGCATGATAAATCAGTTAAAAATGTTTTGTGACATCTCCTACGTCTTAATCAGTAATACAGTTTTTCAGCACAGAAGTTTATTTTTCAAAGAGGTATTGCTTCTCCACATCTCTGCATCTCCCCATGCCTTGGCAGCACAGTTCTTCTAAGTAAAAAGTATATGAAGTAGTTTGTGGCTTATGCTTTGTTTCTGCAATAAAAAATTGAAAAGCTCTTTAAACATACCCACTAGAGGACAATGCTATGCTAGCACATGTTCAATGTAGTACTGTAGTACAAAACAGTACTGTTCTGGGGCTTACCTTTTAGTTACATGATGCTTGTCTGCTCCTAGGTTTCACAACAAAGGAGTTTATGTGAAAGTTGGGCTGCAGAAGATAAGTCATACCAGAAATCTTCACAAAGACATAAAGCTTCAGGTGGATCAGCGAGAGGTGGAGTTGCCAAGTATAGAAGGACTCATTTTTATTAATATACCCAGGTAAAAATGAGAGGAAGGATCTTCTGTAGATGCATGTTTGGATGTATGCATGGGAAAACTGCTTGGTGCTTAAGCATCACTCCTGAAATTAAATGGTCTGGACTGATAGGTGACTGTTCCTGGATATTTTTGATTATTGCCAAACTGTGGGTTTGCAACTGTGCCTAAGGAGCCTGGCTCTTAATACCATTTTAACATTGCTTTTCTTATCCTTTGAAAGTCACAATCTCACTCCGAAAAAGGTGGTAGGTACTACCTCGTTCTCCCGGTGCAAGCCCCTGTACATTTGCTATTTCTTATCCTGTGTCCTAACAGTAATTTGGAATGATATCCTCATCAAAGGTACGTGTGGAGTTGGTGATGCTATTACCCAGGAAGCTGTGGAAAACCTGCAGCTCAGGAAGCTGTTGTGGGCGCTGGGGCTGTACTGACACCAGCAGGGAGGTGAAATTGCTGTTCTGTGAGAAAGAATGGCAGTTCTTTCAGAAACCTGCCTTCCTTGAATTTGCTGGTGATGAGTGACTTTTTTTGTTGTTTGTTCAGTAACAGCAGGTCATTAGCGTTGCCATACTGCCTTCTTCAAATAGACTCTTAACCTTAAGCTACCTGAGAATTGTGGAGAAGAAAAGATCAGGATTAGCACTGAGCAGTCTGTGCACCAAAAGAATAAGCAAGTGATTTGAGTAAGGAAGGTCAATACTGCATGAAAAGCAATGCCGTGTTAAATTGTCAGAAGCAGTTGAAGCGATTGAAGTGCAGGAGCACCTGCTTAACTACTGAGTTCTTTCAAACGGGAAGTACTTATATCAATCCTTCTTTCACTCCTCAAAGATCTGATCAGAAGTTTTTCAGATTTTAGAAAAGCTTTTCTCGCTCTCGCGGTGCAGGAGAGCTAAGCTGTCTCCCTCTCACTGGTGGGGAGCAGAGCGCCCAGCTTTTGAAGTCTGACAGACCAGACCTCCCTGGCGGGGTGGTCACTGTGGTGTGTTCTCTGCACAGCTGGGGGTCTGGAGCCGATCTCTGGGGCTCTGACAGCGATGACCGCTTTGAGAAACCACGCATCGATGATGGCCTGCTGGAAGTTGTTGGTGTGACTGGCGTTGTTCACATGGTAAGTTAGCAACCAAGCGAGAACAGAGGAAATGCATTTCCGTGAACGAGTTGAATGAGCCTCCCTGGTAAATACATTTTCTCAGACTCATTTATTTTCATAATAAACAGTACTTTGCAAGTCCACTTGCACCATTGCAAGTGCCTAAAAATAGGCACCAGTGCTAGAGTTACACCACTGTTTGATCAAGCTCTTGTTTTTTTCATGCAAAAATGGTTGCAGATCGTAAAGAGAGTTCATGAGCAACATCAGCTGTCTGTGAGTGAATAAATGTTCAGGAGTTTAGCTGTAACTGGTATGCCCTTCCACAGCCCCCAGCGCCCCTTGTAGCCTGTGTATTAGCCTGCTTTGAAGATCCATATTTAGGTGCCACGTGACAGTAGATGGAAAGGAAACTGAAGAAATCTGTGCTAGGATGGGAAGTATGAGAATTGTGAAGTACTCATTAAAAGAGCATGGGAAAATGCTTGATGCAGGCTTTGAACTAAGGCCTTAAACACACATGCATATATGGTGCATAAATATACATAGATATGGAACACAAATACATGAATGCATAACTACCCTTTATCATGGCATCAAAACCAAATAGTTCATAAGATGAAAGCAATATTTCATTTTAATGTCATAAGAATGCCCACTCTTCACTTAGTATGTGCACACAAAATCTGGACATACTTCAAAGCAACCAAGGCAGAGATGCTTTTTAGAGAGGTATCTTTATAATTATCTGCCACAGGCATTCCAATACCTGTCTCTTAGAATCTGATACTTAATCCAAATGCTACACGAAGCAGATTGTATACCAGTTATGCAAGGAATATTATCGCTCAATCAGTGTAGCTTTCATTCTTCCATGTAGTATGTATTTTTTAAATGGCCTGCTGTTAGCAATGCAGTCCTGTGGAATGATGCGTTATTTTTGTCTTTTCTTCGTATTTGTTTCACTGTTTTAAGAAATCTGTGCTGAAAAAGTATATGTGGTCAGGTAACTAGAGACAACAAATCCATACAACCACCAAAAATGGAAAGGTGGGTACTTAAAATTGTTTGTGCAGCTCGACCTTTGGTGTCAGCCAACTTCACGGTTTTGCAATTTAGTTCTTTTAAGGAAGATAAACATAAATTTTTCCACTAGGAGAAGTAGTTTCGTAGAGATCCTTGAAAGTTTTGTTTTGTTAGAAGCACCAAGGAATGAACATACTGCTTCAGAATATAAACATTAACAAACTGATGCTCTTGTGATTTTGTATTAAGATTTTTACCTGTATGTTTGATATGTGCACATGTTCCCCAAGACAATTTTTAGCAGCAGAGTTGCCTTTGCATCTTTTTTTTTTTTTTTTTTTGTGGTTAACGCTGATCCTACTAGCTGAAGATGAATATGGAGTTGGATATTGTAAATCTCTGTCTCCCTGATTTATGATAATGTGCTTTTAGATTTTGGCATTTCACGTGCACCAGAGTCTGTGTGTATAGTTAGTTGTTTTGAAAAAGTGTTTACTATTTTATGGAGGAGGGAAGTAGAAGCAAACATGACTTTGTGAATGCATTCTCCTTTCCCAAAATGAATGTACAAGTGATTCCACTGTGTAAATTATTTCGCCTCTGGCAGCTTGCAAGGGGATGTTATGCTTCATGCACTAATTAAATGATTAATTTTGCATCAGTAAAAGCATCCTATGCAGATTTTGCCTAGGCAGTTCTTTAGCTTGAAACTTAAGACATCAGGTAAGAAAAAAACTGTATCCACCCAGTTTAAGGGCAGCTAATATTTGTGCTTCTTTGTTCACTGGGGTGTTTGATAATCCAGGCTTTTACTTCCTAACAGGGTCAAGTCCAAGGTGGTTTTCGATCAGGCATCCGCATAGCCCAGGGCTCGTATTTTCGTGTAACGCTCCTAAAGCCAATTCCAGTTCAAGTTGATGGAGAGCCCTGGATTCAGGCCCCAGGACAGATTATTATTTCTGCTGCTGGACCAAAGGTAATGACTGTAGGTTTGTCTCAGAAATCTGACTTTGTTTCTCCAGTGGATAGTAATATATTATCTTGCTCATCAGTTGTGTTCTGATGCTTAACTTCAAAGGAGCTAGTCAGCACAGTGTCGTAACTGCTGGATAAATACACAGCCTTTTATTCAGAGAATGGTTTGAGGACCCTCTCCACTGGGTCAGATGAGGCTTGTGTTTAAGAAAGTCATCCTCGATAGTCTTGAGCTTCAGCCAAGTGACTTAATTTGCACTCCTGTATTGAGATCTCCAGGCAGTATTGCTTGCTCTGAAATAGATCACAGTTATGGAGCCCATGGTAGCACTGCAGTGTGCAAGGGACCAAACAGCCTGCTGGCTGTGCTGGAAGAGGGACGATCTGTCAGAAAGCAGCAAAGGAAAAAAGTGAATACTGGAGGAGGAAACTCCGAGGGGAAAAAAAGAGTCTGTGGAGATAACTGATGTCTGTTTTTCCTTGGTCTTTCAGTGTATATACAGAAAAAAAGACCATCAGCTGCTTAAGAATTAACTTTTGATATTGAAATTGTGAAATAAATGTTTTGCAATGGTTGACTCTGGTGTGCACAAGTCTACAGATTCGTCTGCTACCTTAAGGACACCTTTTTAACTCACAGCAGTTTGTTGCTATGGACAAGACATATCCCTACAAGGAGGGCTACCTTAGCCCTCACAGATGAAAAATGAGAAAAGAGGGTCATACCTCAGATGTTTGGGAATATGTTAAACTTTGTTCTTTTCCTGCAGGAAATTGTTAAAAAGAGAGAATGAAAGAACAAACCTAAGTTGTCCTTCCAGTAAGAAATATTTCTGTCTTTAAGGCTAGTGACTGATAGCGTTACCCATATGTATGTGTATGTATATGTGTGTACATTCATATATATGCACACACATTCTTACACTTCTATGTGCATGTACCTACATGCATATGTATATATTTATGTAAAAATCAGTTAATCCTAGCACTTTACAAGGATAGCTGCTTCAGCCAGTAGTGTATTTCAATGTGTTTCAGTTGCAGTTCCAACATTTTGCTCATGTATTAGTTGCCTTAGGTCTGCTTATGTATATCTGACTACAGATATTTGAATTCTCACTCACCTTCTTCAAAAACTTTCCGTTTTAGGTACATATGTTGAAAAAGTCCAAGCAGAAACAGAAAAAAACTGGAAGCCTGAAAGAGATGAGAGTGGATAGCATGGCAGTATCTGAAGGAGGACGCTAAGTGGAGACCTGTGCTCAGAAGCGAAGCAGCACAACTACTGTAGATACTGAGATGGTTCAGTAAAACTGGGTGCAGACAGCTGGTGAAGAAGGGTTGCTTAGGAGCGTGCCTTTCATTGCATTTTAACAGTACTGGGTTCTGCGTGGTCTTTGAAAGATAGTGCCTCATTGTTACAAATAACTATTATGTACCACTTGCCTCATTTGAGATGTTTACTTTGGGTTGCTTTTCCATAAATCGTTTCCCAGTTTTTAATATATATGGAACTGAGGCCAAACAGAGATTCCAAGATGCCGAGATTTCTGCATCTGTGTTTGCAAAGACTCTTCCCCTCCTCCCAGCTTTTTCTTTAAGAAAATCATTCCATAGATAAGTTTTGGTGTATCTTTCCATAAATGAAAATGTGTTGTTTTAAATTAATGCTCATAGTAACCTCCAAACCAAAAAAAGGCAAAGACATGAGCTGCTGAGAACTCCTTGGATAAGTCCAAATAACATAGCTGAAACAGTACTACCGTAGAAGAGAAAAAATACAAAACACAGGAGAGATGATTTCTATAAAAGGAGCCCCGTGCACTGGGAAGAAAGAAAGTACTAGAACAGTTGAGTCAAAATATTTCAGAGAGTTTATTTCTACAGCATTTAGACTGTGTGAGTGAAGGGGAAACAGCTTTTAGAGCAAGTTGTCAACTAAAGTTGATAATAGCCTGTTTTAAAGAACATTTGAATTTCAGCAGCTACCACTTTAAAAAATGAACAAAAATACCTGAGGCAGTATTACATTATACTGACTGTTTTCTATTGCTGAGACCATTATCTTTGATACCAGGCTTTGCTTGCCTTTACTTGTGTTATCTCATTTTCGGTATTTGTCAGAGTTGGACTGTTACTTAACAGCAAGTTCAAAGACTAAAAGAATTGTCACTAATTAGTGTAAAACAGGTACCATTTAGTGTTCAGTAAAGTGAATTTGCACAGTGATACAGTAGAGCTGAACTGACATACTGAAGAGTAACTTCACTGAGAAGACTGAGGAGATGTTGTACCATGCATCTAATGTTCTGTAGGCTTCAGAAAACTGGGGATGTGATAGCTGTCATGAAAACTCACTGATCTAGCCAGCCTTCTTGGGTCTCCTGTGGGTGGTGCTAGCAGCTGTGGACCCAGGTGACTATTTCATCTCACTGGGATGTGTGTTTGCTCCTCAGAGGTTTCCTCTCTCGTCTCCTGTGAGACTGAGATCACTTCTCTGTGCTTACCCACCTGCTGAAGACACAGGGATCCAGTAGTTTTCTAGCTACCTGCTGCAGACTGGCACTAGGGCTGATGTGGTGGTCCTTTAATGTGCTACATGCATCTGCTCCCCGTGGCTGCAGTCATGTTGGTCTTCACTGACATCTGACACCTTTACTGACATCAGTGCTGGTTTTGTCTTGCTTTGGTCCTCCAGTGACTAACCTTTCACTGCAGGTCAACATCATAACAAGATGCCCTCTGAGCACAGTTGGCTGTGGAGCAAGGGGCCTGTGTGCTTTTGCCACGTGTGTGCATTGGCTCCCTGGAGCTACTTCAGCTCTGCTGGCACGGATCAGAGTCCACTTAGCTAGCCAGGGTGATAACTTGTCCTCTGTTGCATGGTAGTAACGAACCTGGCTGTGGATGACGTGGATTTGTCACTCAAGTGGCAGCTTCAGGAAGGTTCCTCTTGTTAGCATGTCTAGAAAAACATCTCCAGCTGCTTCAGGAAACTTCACTATACCTTTGAAACATGCAAAAGCCATTGTCCTGTGTTGGAGACCATTATGTGGTTAGATAGTTCTTGCTGGGTTTGTTGACATCAGTCTGTACTCTGAGCACTGTGCCATCTCCAGCAACATCTGGTTGTTACCTGTGCTTTATATTTTCCAGTTACGGTACAGACATGGGTGTGAATGTGGGTACTATAAAACATTCATCTGTAGCATCAGACAGAGCTACGCAGCTAAGGCTATAAACAGAGACGTAACAGAGATGCAAAAAGGGCAGCTGCCTGCAGTCTCTCCTTGCTGCCCAGTGATTCCTTCTGTTAACAGGTGCCTACTGTTGTTGTAGAGATGCATTTGGAGGACTCCTCTTTTCACTGGAGCTTGTTATTTCAATTGTAAGTCTAATTTTTAGGAATTATCTTCATGTACTACCACATGGACTACAACTTACCATTATTCACCATGCAAACTAGATTCGTGCTGTGAAGGAAGTAGCATGGACAGTACAGGAGGAGGTAGTGTGGACACTCACCTGGTCATTAACCATGGCATTGTCTCAGCTTCAGAACCTGGGCAGCAAGGATTAACTGGAGCTCCTCTGGCATCCTGGTACCAGCGTTGCAAGGAGGAGGGGTGTGCTGTATTTCAGCCTATGCCTTCTCAGGATGAAGCTCACAAATTAGAGAAGAAATCTTAAATACATCGCTGTTTGTAGTTGTCCAGAAAGCCAGAGAAACTGCTTTTTGTCCTTGGGGTAGCTGAAAAACTGAGTGGTCTCCTGTATGGTTGCTGACTCAAAGATGGAGAGGAAAACTGCTAACTCTTTATTACAGATAACATGCATAAACTTTCAAGCTTGTTGGTACTGGCTATCTTCTACAGCCCGAGTAAATGAGCCTGTCTGACTCTGTTTTTCAGACAGACATCATCCTGCAGCATGTAACTGACAGTGTTCATGTTCTTGGCTCGTTAAAGGCCTGGCTGTCTGTCTCTGTTGCTCAGAATCTGTTCTCTCAAATCACATGAAACTCTTGGGCCAGAGTATTTTAATCACAGGGCCTCTCACTGTGACGTGCCCTTCCTTCCATGGGGATTTTCCATACCTGGAGCGCTGTAGGAGCCTGTCTCAGGGTAGCAGTGTGTTAGTAAGGCAACACAGAAATATAAACACGTTCTCCTTGCAACTGTCCAAGGAGATCCTAGTGGAAGATATGGAGGCTTTTAGTTTTCTTTTCTCTTTTCTCTTTTTCCATAAACTGACTCCCACGTGTTGTTTGAGTAGATGAGTGCCACACTGGAATGAAAATACATCTTAAGAAAAACACACTTGGCATTTAAGGTCTCTCCACATCATAGAGTGATTTTTAGTACGTTTTGAAGACAAAACAGATTCCTGGGTGGCGGAGATAGGAAAGCTCTTGTAAAGTTTTTAAAAGAAGAAACTCTCTGTTGAATGTCTCTATCAAGACATTCCAGTTTCTTGGTACTGTAGAGGCCAGTATATCAAGGGGATCATACCTGTTTTTTTGGTGTTTGTTTTTTTGCTTGTTTGTTTGTTTTTCTGACATTTTTCTCACACTGATTATCTGCAAAGGCCTAGTATTTTCTTCCACAGGAGTGAGATTTCCTTGAAGAGAGGTGATAAAACTCCCCACAGTTATTAGGAAACATTTTGATTTAGCCTTCACGTTGAACATAAAACAATGCAGTATACTTCACATCACTGCGGGCTGATAGATGATTCTCAGCACCGAGTGGAGAGAGGAGCACTGTGTGGGTAGCTGGTGTTCACACGGCCAAGTGCTTTAAATAAGGCAGTAAGAAAAGCGCTGGGAAGGAGGCTCAGTTCTGAACAGACTGCTGTTAATCAACATCAGGGACACAGAATCAGAAAGCATAACCCACTGACAGGGCAAGACGCAGGCTCGCTGCTATCACCTTCATCCTGCCCTGCCTTCTCAGCTCACCTGCAGACGGTGGCAGGCACACAGAGCAGCACTAGCCTCTTTCCTGATGAGCTCCTGGCTTTTTATTTGGCGTCTTACTACACTTTCCTAGCATGGGGAGAAGAGGGGTCCTGAAAGCCAAGGTTCATTTCAAATACCCCACTGTCACAGACAAGGAAGAAGGTGGTCAGTTGGTTAAAATCTGCTTTGATGGGTGAATACATTACCTCTGCCTTGAATTTAAACCTAAGTTCAAAAGCTTATCCCTGAGATAAAAACACTACTTCAGAAAACTTGCTGTTTTTTCTCCTGTGACTTTTAGACTTGATTGGAGTAGTTTAAATTGCTGATGCTTTCATTGCATTGATTTTTGTATGAAACTGGGTTATATTACCAAAAACACTTTATTTCTATACATCCGTACATGTGTGTGTACATATATGCATATGCGTGTATATGCACACACCCTTAAAATAGTCTTCCTTGTATTTCCATGAAAGGAAATGGTGTGTGGTTTTGTGGCTTTTGCAAAGAGCACTCACTTCTGGATCTTTCTCTCACCAGTCGTGGTCAGAAGGCAGGGCTTGCTTTCTTGCTGGTCCCACCGAGGCTCTCAGCCCACATTTCTGAGGGATGTGTACTTCCCGACATGATAGCAATATAGTCAAAGCACAACTGTGTTTATAGTATCTGCATGTGTACGCTTTGAGCCCCTCTTACTTTTTCTAGGTTTTAATCAAGCCTTAGTGTGTTTAAAATCAATGGCAATGCCTGTTGCAATGTTCTAAAAACTAGAAGCTGCAGCATAGTCAACTTCAAGACTTAGATAAGGAACAAAACTAAATGAACTGTTCCAGACAATTGCTCATTAATCTTCACAGTTACCCTCTTCAAAGTATTGTGCAGGTTACAGTTCTTTAAAGAGCAAATAATGTACTGTGTCAATAATGGTCTGATTATCAGCTCTGTGGAATCGCTGAGCAGCCAGGTGTGCGCGTTACCTTGCAGCAGCCTGCTGGCATGTAACCAAATTTCATTTCCAAATGAAGCCTCGTTCTGAGGGAGGAGAATATAAGATGAACTTCTGCAACACCTAAAAAGGACTTACGTTGGAGACAGAACAGATGCAGCTGCATGGGTGTTTTGTAGTGTGCTCTGACTGTGTGTGCAGGTACGGTGTGTGTTGCATGGCCACCTGCCCGTGCTCCAGCACTGAAACTTGGGGGTGCGCTGGCGTTGTGCCCTTGAGGAAGCTGCCAGGAGATAGGTGTCTCTCGATCTGCACCATGTACCTCTCCCTTGCCGCCTTGGCATGAACTCTGCATTTTCCTCTCCTGCTAGGCTGCCTTCCTGCCCTTTGGGCCCAACCTTTATACTGACACTGGTAACAAAGGCGTGAGTGAGCTGGTTAAAGGAAAAAAAAAAAAAAAAAAGCTGGTGAGGTTGTGCAGAAGGCAGGGAATGGAGATCCTGGTCTAAAACTCCACGCTAGCTATTGGCCTTTAAGCTGTTTATTGATTTCTGCTTCAGCTTCTACTTCAGCCATTTTTGCAGCTGTGCGGCAAACATTCAGCAACTACTGACATGCCTGGGATTCGTGGTGGCAGCACTGCCTCCGTTTTCAGCCCTTGACCTTGTATTCATCAGTGCATGTATCACTTCACAGACTTTTTGCACTTAACAGTAAAAGCAGGTTGGATAGTTTTAGGGTGTGGCAAAATTGCAGTGTTTGTACTTTTTTTGTAAATATGGGGATGATTCTACAGATATAAAAATGCACTTTCAGGTAATGATGAACACAAGTTTGTAGAATGCAACTGTTTAACGTTTCAAGAGTTTCTCTGACTTGCAGTGTTCCTTGATCCCCAGCTCTGATACTGTGTTTTCAAAAGCTCTGCTTGGGAATGGGAGATGGTGTCTTCCCCACATCACAGTATGTATTTATATCTGACTGACTGAAAGTTCACATATATTTTTAAACAATTACGAATTGGCTGCTATTCTAAGATTTAGGCTTCTTAGTCTGATTTTATAATGCTTTAGAGTAATGTTAAAGTTTATTTATAATGTCAACATTTACTGACTTGACACTTGGCTTGTAGGAGAAGTCCAGCTCAAAGCCTTTGTTCCTTTGCTACTTACTGTATTCTTGAACAGTGTAGCCATTGTAAGTATGGAATGCAGTGAAACAAATGCAATGTATTAGTCTTAACACGCAGTTAGACCAGCAGTTTCAATGTTTACAGGACAGTGACTATTGATTGTAAACCTGTACATGTCAGTTGAAACAGTGCATTCCCTTCCTGCATTCTGGAAGCGCTGTTTCTGCTTCCCATGACAATTAATAAAATAGTTGCCTTCCGGTTTAGCCTCCTAGCTATGTCCCTGTAGAAAAATTTAAATGTGGATTATGACTTTTCTGCCATTGATTCGTAGGGCAGACTTTGTACTGACACAGGTGTTGTTATTGAATGTGTTTTCGAAAAGATTGACTTTATTTTTTGTGAAGATAATTTATCAGAGTGTTTTATAAGCAATTCAGTGTTGTTAAAAGGTTGTTCTGAAGTCTTGAAATAAATGTATGTAGATATCAAAGATGTATCCCAAAGCAAAGTATTTTTAGTAGGACACTTACTGGTGTAGTTACTCCTCTGAGCTCTTCTCGCAACACACCCTTTTAACATGTCACTGTGGCTCAAGTGTGTTATTTAGGAGAAGACTTGATTTCGGAAGACGTGGCTTCATTTACGTTGTGTGTATCCCGTATCACACTTCTGGCAGCAGCTCCAAATGTAAACACCAGCTATCGAAGGCTGAACTTTTCCCGATACAAACCACTGTCAGATAAGGAGTAGAGAGCCTGCCCTTGTGCTTGACAGCAGGAATGCTACATGTCTGGTGACTGTCTGGCCCTTCGAGACATCTCTTGCTGTCCACAGGATATGCCACAATTTGGTCCTTTTGCTTTCTGAAGGAAATAAGGCATAAATCAGGCCCGTCCCTGTGTCAAACAGTTACAGCTTGCCTTGCCGTGGCATCCCTTTCTTTGTGCTGCTGACCTTGCCAAATTGGGTAGCAAGAGGTGCTTGAAGAATTACTGAGTATTTATTGTGTACTTTTAGGTGCTTATGATGCCTTCACTGCTATTTTAAAAGAAAATTGTGGGGATCTGTATCATAGCAATAGCTGTATAACTCCAGCTTTCTGAACATGCCAAAAGCAAGTAATCCTTGAGATAGTTTAATTATCAATGGTGTAGATAGTAGCAATCAATACCTTGAATAAGCTGCAAGTTCTAATTAATAGGAGTATCTCTGCTTTGAATGCAAAGCATCACAGAGGTTGTCATGTAGTGTAGATTTCAGTGTCCCTTCTACTTATAAACCACTCATCACGTGTTAACTCTTCTCAAACTACAGCTTAAGTAACTGTGGTTTTCACCTCTGGTTAAATAAGCCAACTTCAAGCAGTTTTTCAATGAGTGTTTTAATATCAAGATACTCTAAGATGTTTTACAGCGTTTTTGTGAATCTTCTAATACATCGTTAATAAATCAACTTGGCCCATCAAGCTAAGGTAAGCTGACCACCAAACAGTTTAGCTGTTGTCTCGTGCCTATTCTTTGTGCACCTGCCTAATAATACTGAGAAAACAAAGTGTAAGCATAAGCATTCAAGTGCTCGAAAGCCTTCCACATTGTGTGCCTCAAACTAGTAATGCATTTTCACATTTACTTGTGCATTGGTTCAAGAAACAGGGTTTTGATGATGTAACTTGTTTCTCAGTGTCTGCCTTGCAAATCACTATGCTGTGGTAATTTGTCTACAAATAGCATACCTAATCTACTAATTGGTTTAAAAAAAAAAAAAAAAAAAAAAAGTAATTTATAGAAGATGGACCTTCCTCATATATTTAAACATCTGTTTGTCCTTGGGTTGTGTTTGGAGAACAATTCTGTATATATTTGGCAATATGTTTGTGTTTAATTTGACTGTACATTTTGCACTGATTTGAAATTCTGTATTCTAAGTATTATTTACAAGTTCCAGAGATCTATAACTAGGATTTGTCTGTGAAAAAATACAGTATCTGTTCCACCCTGGTTGTCTGTGGAGTAGCTGTGCTTCTTTGAAGATGGTGAAGTACACTTGGCGGGAGGGAAACGTGCCTGGTTTCCAGCGGGCGCTGCTTGGGTTAAGCGTTCTGCAGCCTCGCTGTGTGAGGCCGGGTCGTGCTCCAGGCTGGGTGGCGGGAGGGTGGCTGCGTTGTAGCAGCCTGGTTCCTTTCTTAGGTTTTAGTTGCTACAATGATGCCCACTCTGCTACATGCACACACTCAGCAAGGGTCGAGCACTTCTGGAGCTGTTACTTCTAAGGGAAGCACTGTGGCGGGACAGCCCCTGCCTTCCCTGCAGCTCCTGGCCTGCCTCTCGTGGTGTCCATCACGTTGGCATCTCCACTTCGGAGGTCCCTGCTCCATCAGCCCTTTCCCTGGCACGAGGGAATTGTTTCTTCCCAATTTATTGAAAAATAGGGGAGGGATTGTGCTTGCCCTAGCGTCTCAGGGTGCACCTTGTTCGTGCAAGCCAAGAAGCTTCAAAGTAGCTACAATCACATCTAAAAAGCATGTATAGTATAACTTGATTCAGGACTACTGTCCCGGGAAAAGATGACAAGCAAACAGAATACTGTGGGGAAAAAAAGAATAAAAAAAAATAAAAATATATATTAAAAAATACAAATAAAAAAAAAAAAAAAAAGGAAAGAAAGACATTCTCATGACATAACCAAGCTGCATGCCTACCAGCTTGCTTTAACAATGGAAGGAAAATGCTCCTGTCTCTACTACTGGGAAAAGCAAAGACACATCTTCCAATTATTCCGGTTCAAGTGGTGTTGTGGCACACTAAAACATTGATTTTCAAATTCTATCCACTTCAGCTTTTACACGTATGTTTACAGCTGCAACCCAGCACTTATTTCAAATATGCAATTGTGGGAGCTAGCTGGGGTGTCCAGCAGGTAGAACACATGAACCTCGAGGACCAGGGAGCTCTCTGTGGGTGCTCAGTGCGGGGCCGTCCTTCCAAACGCTGCAGGTGGGCTTGTGGCCAACATGCAGTGAGCTGGTGAACTCTCTTCAGGAGCCACGACCCAAAATCCATCCTTGTGCATAGCCCTGGAAAAGAAAGAGACATCAATTTAACTCTCCAGTAATGGGGAAGAAGCAGGCAGTGATGAGAATGTGCTCCTCCTCCTCAGCAAAGCACTGCTAGAGGCTCTGGCATCACACCTGCAGATATCTCCCAGGAGCTGAGGGCAATGCTCAGTGCCAGCCACATGCAGGGAGGTCTCTGAACCTTCACCCAAACCCAAACCAGAGTGGCAAAGGGCAAGAGGAGGGGCAGGAAAGAAATGTGAGTGGAGGAGCTTCCAGGTGACCCAGAAATTCACTGTCATTTGTGGGGTGTTTTTGCCATAGACTCCTTTCCAATGAATAAAAAGAGGGGAGAGTAGAGTGGGGGTCAGAAAACCTGTGCTGAGGAACTGCACAAGGACAGCCCCTCATCCCAGGGCAGGAAATGGGGCATGGACCAGCTCTGTGCCTCCAGGGCTGCCGTGGCAAGTGCTGGCACTGCTGTGAGGACAGTGCTGCTCAGTCTGTGCCTGCTGCTGAAGAGCCTGCTCAGAGCCAAGGTTTCTGGGTGTGCTGGTCACTCCTCTGCTCACTTGCAAACTGGCTGGAGGCCAGCACCTCCTGGCTCCAAGCAGCTTTCCTCCCTCCTGCAATCCCCAAAGCCCACGCAAGCAACCACAGCAGCTCCGGAGGCACAAACATCCCCAGCAGCAAGGACATCAGATGTGGAGCTTGCTGCTCCTGCTTCAAGCTGGCCAAGCTGGAAGAATTAACCCAGCCACAAACCACAAACCAGCTCACAGTGAAGGCCATGCTCCCACACCTCACCAGGAAAATGGGACAGCTTGGCCCTTCTCTCCATCAGCCTTTGTCTCCTCCTGGTATCTCCACCCTACTCACAAATCCGCGTTAGCCATTCCTCTCCCCTTCTCAGTCCCAGGGAGAGCTCTGTACAGTGGCTTGCTATACTTGCTCTCCTTTTCAAAGAGCTAACAGTTTTTCAGGCTTCCTCAGGTTTTAAGTGAACACGATGTGGATTTTTTTTTTTTCAGTGTCTTTAAATTTGTAACCGTGGTGTGTCAGCAGATCTGGTCATGAACTTTAAACCCCAGCCTGCTATAACCTGTCCAAAGTCTCAGTTGCACCTGCCTGCCGATGGGGTTAGTTTCTGTTAATTATAACTACTTGCCAGCTGTCTGCCAAGTGTTCAGCTGAGTGCTGGCACAAAACGAAGGAGTGTCAATGAAGTACCGTGACACCAAAGCACGGACCTTAATTCTGACAACTCTTTCTTAGGCATAAACAAAGCCGCTCTTGTGCTGGGCACAGCTTTGTGAGCTGGCTGCCCAGCTAACTGCTCTTGCTGTTACACTGGAGCTTGCTGCCCTCTTGCTTTCCGACTGAGGATAGCCAGACCTTACAGTGGTTTATTGGAGGCTTTCGGGAAACCCTGCCTGGCCCACCGGGTGTGCCGCTGCTGCCGGTCGAAAACACTGTAAGAGCAATGGTGGACTGTAGTTATGCAAAAATGCCTATAATGTAACTATTCGGTTTGTGGGTGTGTAACTTAATCTATTTATTTTATTTATTTATTTACTTATTTTTCTAAAGTCCTCCTCCTCCAAAACAACCAACATTTTGGGGAAGGAAATAAAAAGGCAGAAAGGGAGGTGATGAGGGTGCAGGTTCTCCTGGGCAACTCCACAGCTTTTTTTGATGGTCCCTCACGCTGCCTTCCCCATGGTGCCTGTCCCTGTCCCTGTCCTTCCTATGGGGCGATTCCCTGCACCAGGACGTGTTGTTGATCCTGGACACCCATCACCAGTGCTGGGAGAAGAGCTGGTGCCACCCCATGTGCAGCGTGGAGAGCACGGGCCAGCAGCTGCTGATCCCACCTGGAGGAGAAACTGAGTGTTGGTGCCATGCTTGGTGGAGAGAGAAAGCTGAGCCTTTTCCCACAGCAGAGCTCCCCAAAGAGCCTCCTGCTGCTGAAGCATGCATTACCCGTGGGTCTTGCTGGGACGTGAGGTGCTCTGAGCCCAACATTGTCCCCAGGGAGCAGTGCCACGGTGGGATTAGGCCATCGCTCTGCCCCATGCCGCTCACGGCCGCGCCAGCCAGGCTGCTGACCAGCCCCGAGGCCTGCGGGGGATTAGCGGCACAATCGGGGCCACAATGGGGATGGCAAACGCTGCCCTGCACCGTCAGCGAGCAGCGCACAAAGAGAAACGATGGCCCAGCAGCTCCCTAAGCCACCCGCGCCGCGGATGCTCATGCGGGGAGTGCCAGCCCAGCAGAACGGCTCCTCCAGCTCACGGGGTGCCCCAGCTCACCCAGGCAAGGGGTGCAGGGGATGCTGTCCCCACAGAGAGCCAGTGGTGTTGGCATTCGGCATCAGCCATCACCTACACACAGGCCCTCTTCTGCTTTTATTTAATTACTTTTTTTATGAATATGTAATTATTCATTCCATTATCTCTGGCTAAAGAATCTCATCCACTTTAAACCTATGCCTTCACGTTTATACATATTCAATGTGTCCTTCTCCGTAAATGTGGGTTTATACATGTATCTAACTACTGCACCTATGGATAAGTAAATAAAACAAATGTATTTTTACACAGGTATGCCCTCCGTTACAGGCATGTTCCTATCCGAGCACGCACGGTGTGCACATGCTGTGTGCTTTCCTACCACAGCACTTCCTGGTGCCGAGGAGGCGGCCTTGTGGCGCTGGACAAAATGGCAGCTGCCGCCCACAAAATGGCCGGGCTTGCCTCAGGTGCTGGGCGGCGCAGACACCCAGCTGTGTCCTGTTGTGTGCCCACTCCGTGAGCAGTCTGCGTGTGTTCGGGTACACGTCTATATGTGTACACACCTGCACACACCCACAGGGCAGTGCATGCCCTGAAGAGGCAGAGGAGGCGCTGGTGGAAGCGCCCCATCTGAGGCGGTGGTGGTGGCATGAGGTGGTGGTGGTGGTGGTGGCACAGCCGACCACCAGGCTGTGAAGGGCATTTGGTCTGGGTCTCTGCCCGTCAGGCCCAGAAATGCAGCTCTGCCAGGGACACGTCCCTTCACTTCCTCTGCCTGGCCCAGGGCCAGCCTCAGCCAGCACAAGCCAAACCCCACCTGGACCTGTTGTACATTTATTGATTTCTGTGTGTTTATTGGGAAGGCTCGAGCCTTTAAAAGTTGTGGGCAAACACAGAGCCGCCTGTGTAATAAGTGCTTGAAATTACCCACATGATGAGGCCTCCTGCAGGGCTCCACTGCTCCTCTGCTACCTGCACAGGGCCAAGGAACTCACCAAGTGTTAATTAAAAGCTTGTAGGCAGACATGTGGATGTCTTTGCTCCTCGCATTATGCTCGGTCTGCAGCAAGACCACGCTGCATAGCCGGGGGACTCACACAAACAGACATGCTGCCCGGGTTGAGCAGAGCGAGGGAGCTCATGAAGCCGCTTCTGCTCACCCTGCACAATCCCAGCCGTCAGGACACAGTCAGGCTGAAGGCAAACCTTCCCAGCTCCAGGGCTTGCTAACCAAGAGCTGAGAAACATCTACGAGCAGCTTCCTGAACTGCTTCTCCGGCCTTCCAGTTTGTGTGCTGCAGGAATCCTCAGCAGTCTGCCTGGGTACCTCTCCATCATGTGGTCATCTCACAGCAAAGCACTACCTGGGCACAGGTTGGTAAGTTTTTGTTCCACACCCAGGACTTCACTGTCACAGCTGTGTAGACATGCCAAAAAGTAGAACAGAAAACGATTGTTTCTCATTTAAGAAACACATTGAGAATGATTCTGTTCCCATCTTTCCATAACGTTTTATCTGGACTTTGAACAGGTTGCACAACAGAGAGAAAGGCCTGGCTGGACTGATAAGGGTAGAGACAAGCTTCATGCTGCACACACCTCGTTCAGCCCTGTTCCCGTCCACAGACATTTTGAGGAGCACAGTACAATGAAGTCTCTGAGAAATAAGTGTTTTCTTTCTTACTGCCTGGGGAATCAAAGCAATGGATGCTCCTTCACCCTTCCCTTTGTGTCTAAGTCTGCTGTCCCTGACCCCACGCCCTGAGTGTCCCGTACCCATCAGTGTGTTCCCTCACCCCCCAGCTTCTAGTCTTGGTTTGAGTAGTTTCTTCCAGACAAACAATTCCTGCATTTGTTCCTTTAGCTGCTCCCGATGAAGTCTTTCTGCAGCTTTGGGACCTGCTGGCCTCTCTCACAACTTTCAAAGCCTCTTTGGCTATTTTGTGACTTGCAAGTGTCCTGACCTCTTCTTCTGCCCTTTTCTTTGTCTCCTCTGCCTGCTCCTGTCTGCTTTCTGACCATCTCCCTAGCACTATGGCTTTGCTCCCAGACTCCTTCCCAGTGCTGGAGCCATGACCATGTATTGCTGTGGTGGAAATAAACCTAGGGGGCTGCTTGTTCTCCTCCTCCTTGGCAGCCGGGGTGCTGGGAAGCTCCTTATGCCCAGGGACTTGAGGGCTACCAGTCTAAAATGGACCAGGGCTGGCACTGAGATGCAGCCACCTCTGTGGCAGCAGCCAGGCTTGGTGAGGTTGAGGGGTTTCCTTCATGCTTGCCAGGAGCACAGCAGCCACACATGTTTGTAGGCCTCCAGGCTGTGCAAGGACCAAAAAGCTGATAAGCTCCTGGAGGAGCTGCTTGGTGCACCTTGGCAAGAAGATGCTGTATGTCCCCAGCAATGGGCTGCCTGTCTAGGCTATAT
Organism: Aythya ferina; assembly: GCF_964211825.1. Classification (NCBI taxonomy): domain Eukaryota; kingdom Metazoa; phylum Chordata; class Aves; order Anseriformes; family Anatidae; genus Aythya; species Aythya ferina. The sequence continues at coordinate 68,994,613 of NC_140299.1, forward strand.
CTCCACACGTTCATCAGGACAAGCTTCACAAAAGCTGCCAGTATCTGGTGAGCTCCAAAGAGGCACTCAGTTCCCACCACAGCCAGAGGAGCATGACCGATTCAGGAACCCCTTCATCACCCACCACACACAGGCAGGGGAGGAATGCGCTGAGGAGATACAGAGAGGCTGAATGTCCTCGAGGCTTCAGGGAGAATAATGGAGTGATTGACCGCAATTGCTGGAAAAACAGCCAAACACATCTCAATACCAGAGGGAACCAGAGGGTGCCTTTGTTTTAGACAGTTGGAATCAGCTAACCATAAAAACCAGTTGTGTAACTGGCTGTCTCTGACTTCAACAAATGCAGACTTAGAGCAGAGCAACACTAGTTTTAGGGGGTGTACATACTGCTGCGTGTACGCATAATGTATACATATACAGATACATAATGTGGCTTGTGTATGTAATAAATTCTAAATGCTATGATCCTATGACTAATCAATATTTATTTATTCATTACACAGGTAACTGCAGCCAGTATTCAGCTTATTGTTTTACTTTTCTGTAGAGCCCTGTCATCTCTCAGGAAGCGACTTTGCCTGCGGTGACTCTGCCTTTGCCTGGGAGCTGGTGAAGTTGCACTACAAGCACCATGAAGCCCAAGGAGCTGAGATACACACCCTGCAAGAACAACCTTGCTCTGCAGTGGCTACGGCCTCAAGCTGCAGGTATGCACAGTTCACTCCTTCAGACCCAGAGGGTGAGGAAGGAAAAAATATGCTCACCCACTTGTCACCTGTGGGACTGTTAGTTGTCTTTAGCAGCACAGATTCTCTCTCTTCGCCTTATGATAGTAATTTAGCAAGTATAATAGGGTACAATTTAGCAAGTATAATAGCAAGTACTTCAAAATACCTCAAAAACAATGAACAAAGGACTTATAAAAAGTGAACTCCAGGCTTGAATTGGTGGCAACCCGCATATGTCTTCTTTGCAATTAGGGCCAGTCAGTAATGTGACTAAATGCATATTCTGGAGATGAATAATGAGATTTACAGTTACACTGCAATTTGACAACACACTGGAATTGCAGTAGTCTGTGAAGTGTAATGTGAATTTATATTGTGATTGCTGAATCATCGTACTGTTATAAATGAAGATACAACTCAATCTGAATTTAGTAATATTTATAAAAGGCAAGTAAACAGTGCTGGGTGCACGGGGAGTCTGTACAAACACACACACGCGAACATCGAACTTCCTAAACATACAGAACATTGCTTTTACATACTAAACCCAAGTACACCTATACATATGTACAATCAGAAAAGGTATCAATTGAAACAGAAACATGGCAAAGTTTTCCGAATTCTGGCAAGTGTTTAACAAACAACCCTTAAAGTCTATTACTATTAATGTCCATGACTGGAGGAGCATAGTTGGAGTTGGTAATCCTGGTTGAAGTGCTCTCATATCTTCCATGACTTCATTAATTTCTCTCGGATCATATAAAAGTCTCAATTTTCCATTCCTTTTCTTGATTACAAACACCGGAGAATTCCAGGGCAAGTCATGGGAGCAATATGTCTCGCTTTAAATTGTTCAGCAACTCGGCCTTTGGACCTTATGTATCCTATTCTTCCTGGATCGAAGGAAAACATTTCCATCTCCTTTTCAAGGCCAACAGAGCCTGGATCAAAAGGCATGTTCAGGTCACCAGGGGGTGAAACAGCAAAGGCCTGCGATGGCTGTAGTGGTGTGGGGGCCGCTGGTGAAGCAGGAGTATCGGTGGACAAGCCCACAGCTCCCTCACTATCTGGCAAACCACACGTTTCTGACTGTGGGCCCACATGGCTCTTAAAGGCCTCAGAGGCTGCTCGCCAGATGCCGAGCAATCCCACCGCCACCTTGTCATTTTAGCTGCAGAGTCCCACACCCTGACCTCAGTTTGGTCCCATGTTTCAGGCTCATAAACTGTCAGATTGGTAAGAAGGAGAATAAGCTGTAAGGTTGCCAGGACAGTCTTTGTTCCTAAGGACGTCCGATTCCCCCTAACGCACAACTGCTGACCAGCGAGGGGCAGTTGTGTGCGCGGCTCCGCTTCGCTCAGCTTGAGCTTCTTCCCAGCTCCGGTGCGCCCATTTCCAGTGACTTTCTGTACGAGCTTCTTTGGGCAGTTTGCTGAGTCTGCCCAAACCTATCTTCATGAGGCGATCCATGTGCCTGTTCCTGTCCTGGTCTCTGTTCTGCCAGCCTGTCCCTATTCATTCATTTTTTCTACTTCTTTACTGATGACATAACTTCATTATATCGTGTTGCCTTTTCATCTTGAGGACAGGCTCCCCTCTTACACCCTTCACCCCACAGCAGTCCTTTTCAAAAACAACTTTTAATTGGTCAACAACCTTGCCCAGCAACCAGCAACCCCCCAGCAACTTCCATGCCTTAATGGCTGGAGAAGAAGCAGAATTGAAGGGGTTGGAAGGGACCTCGAAAGATCACTGGGTCCAGCCCCCCTGCCAAAGCAGTTCCCCAGAGCAGGCTGCCCAGGGAGGCGTCCAGACGGGCCTTGAATCAACCCCAGACAGCATGGTCTCCTGAATGACCCTTCTTTGTTCCCTCTAAACTGTTTACATTTAAACTCTTTACATTCCTCATGGCCTCATGGTTAAGAGTCTGATGTTATCATCAACCGTGGGGCTTGTCGACCCCCATGGCCACACTCCCATATCTCCCCCTTCTTTATTAACATCAACCATCTTCTTGACACGAATTATTACTCCATATATCACAGTACTAAATCAAAATCCCTTGTAGATGCAAATAGCCTCAAATAAGTAAACTCCATATTAAACATCAAACTTCCCACGTGTGAAGTATCTAGAAAAGCCTCGTCAGAGAACACAGGACTGACAGGAAGCAGTCTCTAGAGGCTGTGGTGGTGGTGGCAGAAGGCAGCTGTCAGCAAGTCTTGGGCAGCCATTACCGGCAGCCCTTTACACACACACTCCCGTGCAGTACAGAGCACAAGCAAGGCTCAGCATCTCATCCTCGGCCCCCGTTGTGTGCTCCTGTTGGCACTGCCTTGCTTCTGTGGGGCCAGCCTCTGGCTTGGCTTTGCCAGCCCTCCACAGATTTGCCATCACGAAGCTTGGCCTGATGTCCCCTCTAATGCTGTCCTCGGGAGCAGATCACATCTCCACAGGATCACCGAATTGTTTAGGTTGGAAAAGGCCTCTAAGAGCACCGAGTCCAACCACTGACCCAGCAGCGCCAACTCTACCACTGAACCACATCCCTGAGCACCACATCTCTTTTGGATGCCTCCAGGGGCGGTGACTCAACCACGTCCCTGGGCAGCCTGCTCCCATGCCTCACAACCCTTCCCGTGAAGAAAGTTGTCCTGATATCCAACCTAAATCTGGCACAACCTGAAGCCATTAACTCTTAGCCCTACTGCCGACACGGAGGGGATGTTGCTGTGGGTGGGATGTGGGGTTCCGGGGCCAGGATGGTGGTTTTATTTGCTTTGGGCAGGTGGCAGGTGTGAGGAGGGACACCCCACTCTCACAGCGTTCACAGATGGAGGTGTTTATGTCAATTAACTTAAACCACGCTTGGCAGCCGGGCACGGCCCCGCCGCCGGGAGCAAGGGGCGCTGAGGCGGAGCGGGCGGGGCGGGGCACCCCAAGATGGCCGCGCCTCCTCTCCCCTGAGGAGGAGGAGGGTGGGGGGGGTGGGAGAGCTGAGCAACGCGCGCGCGCCTCACGGGGGCGGGGCGCGACCAACGGCGCAGCGAGGGGGCGGGCGCTGGTTGGCCGCGGGCGGGCGGGGGCTGATCCGCCTCGAGCGGCGATTGGGCGCCGCCTTCGCTCCCGCCCCTCCCGGAAGGAGGAGGTGAAGCCAGGCCCCGCCCCCTTGCCCCGCCCCGCTACGGGCAGCCCCCGCCCGGCTCTGCCCGGCCCCGCGGTGGCGGCGGCGGCGGCGGGAGCGGCGGTAAGGGCGCGGCGGGGGGCGCTGGCGGGGGGCGCTGGCGGGGGCAGCGCGGCTGGGCTGGGGCAGGTGAAGGGGAGGTCTGGGGAAGGAAACAGGGGTTGTGGGCGCGTCGTTAAAACGAGGGGGTGAAGCAGGAGGACCCCAGACGCTCGCTGTTGCTCCCGGGTGGACGCGGCACGCACCGAAGCCGCGGGCTGAGCACGGAGCTGTTGAGGTTGTCGGTGGCATCTCAATGCCCAGTGCGCTTGTCCCGGCCGTGGCGTCCCCAGGAGAGCTGGACTTCCCGGTCCGCCCTGCTGGCAGGTGACCAGCGCCTCCTCTGCCTCCCCGGAGGGTGGCCGTGCAGCTGGGGCTCGCAGGAGAGGGGCTGAGCACCGTGGGGCTGCTGCCCCATGCCCCCAGGAGCTGTGTGTGTGTGTGTGTGTGCGTGTGACCTGGGTGCTCTAAATCCGTGCTCTGAAGCAGAGCTGGAAGCATTGTGGAGTTGTCTACGGTAGAGGCAGCTCCAGGGTGAGTAAATGCAGCAGCGCTGGTGTTTCTGCGAGGGCAGGAGGTGCTGGGGTGACTGCTCGGGGTGCCCTCCTGCCCCCCGAGCAGAGCCAAGTGCGGCCGCAGCCATTTACCAGGTGCTGCGAGGTTTTACGAGCTGCCGGAGGGACGCTGGTCTGTCTGCGCGGTTTCACTGACAGCCTGCCCGCCTGCAAGAGAAAAGGCGTGCTGTTGAGCCAGCGATACCGAAACTTCTGCGACCTGCTGATTTGCAGCAGCTGATTAAACTGCTTCGGTAGGCACACGTGCACGCGCCGTGCTGTACGCCCGTGTGGTGTTCTGTGGATCCACGGGTGTGTAAATATGAGCATATGTGAACGCGGAATACAGAGACGCCAGCTTGGGTTAGTAAGCCGCTGTGTGTGCGTGAAGTAAAGCTGCTCAGGAGTTGGGCTTAATGCTGCGCTTTCTTGCTCAGAGTCACCCCATCCATCGTGTGCTTGGGGTGCACCAAAGCAGGCACGGTGTTAGTATCTCTGTGTGCACTGAAATGCGTACTGTAGCGCCTGAAACATGCTGAGGGTTGGGATTTCTCTTCCGTTTCAAGTTGGTGTGATTTCCCCCAAAAAAGGGAAACAACAGGGAGAAGTGTCCTGGGGACCAGCCGACTGCACAGCTAGTCTCTTAGGACCAAGGACATCATCCGCCTTGCCCAGAATTTATCCTCGCTGGCTTGGGTCGGGACCAAATTGCTTTAATCTGTGTAGCCCTGCCCTCAGGCGTTGACTGGGGTTGGGCTCACCGGCCGTGCCCAAGCACTTTCTTCCCTCAGCATCACGGTGAGGCCAGGCGTGGGCTGGGCTGGTGAGCACGAGGGGCTTTGGCCCACGATGCTGGTGGAGAGCGCCTGGAGCGGCTCATCTTGGAGAAGGAGCTCCCTGGTGCTTTGTAACCGCAGCTGGTGGACCCACATCTGGGAGCGGATGAGGGACGGGAGCTCCCCCAGCACCCATCTTCAGACCGAGGCCACCCGCCCTGGCCAGGAGGGAGCCCTGGTCGCAGCCCGACCCATGGCGGGGGGCTGCCGCCTCGTCCCAGCCGCCATTTTGCGTGAGGGGGCTGCCATTTTGTTCCGCGCCACACAGCGGCTCTGTGGTCAGCCCTTGGCCCCACCACACCTGGCGGGGTCCCGTGTGCTCTGGGAGAATGGGGGCTGCTGTTTTGGGGCTCTGTTGTGCCCCTCGTCTGCCCGTGCCACCACACAATCCACCTGCAGGACCCTGCCAGCATCCCCACAAATACATCAACGTCTCCAAAGTCACCGAGCCGTTTTGTGACTGCTCACCTGGAGGGAGGTTGAACAGCGAGTTGTGGTGTGAGCTGGTGTTTGTTAAAATGCTTCTCTTTCCTCTTTTTGTAGTGGAGGTGTTATAGGCGAAGATGCAGGAGCCTGACCTGGTTGCGAAAACGCTGCGAGCTGTCCTTCACTCCAACAAGCATGGCATACCCCTGTCAGAACTTCAGGCCGAATACAAGCTGCTGACTGGCGAGTGGATTCCCTTCAGGCACTTAGGACACAACACGCTGGAAGGCTACCTGCAGAGCATCCCGGGAGTGGTCAGAATCGAAGGGAGTAAAATGGGAGAGGTAAGCATCCGTCATAAATGAGAGGTGCAGCAAGCTGGAAACAGCATTTGTGTTTGTAAAGTGTGCAGAGTTCATCATTTTACCTCTGCTTATGTCTTTTTTTTGAGAAAAATGTGTGGTACACTAATGCTATCAGAGGTAGAATCTGTGGCATAGACCAGGTGCACCTTACTTTCGTGAGTCTGTATATGGATCAGAAAGTACTATTTGCAGAAGGTGCCCTGTGCAGGAGTTCTGGCTGAAGAGACACTTTGCCTGACAATAGGGCTGTGGTCCCTGTTTCAACATTTTTTTCCTCCGGGGGGATATTAACGGGTTGTCATGGGAACAGAACATTTACTCTTGTGCCTGTGTCTTGAGCATGCTTTCAGGATGCGGTTCTGGCACCTTTTTCCTACACCAAAACTGTTGTAGGTGCCATTGTGTACAAGCCTGACAGTGTTTGCTTGAGGCTTAGTGCTCTTTTTTTTGGTCAAGAGTTGCAGTGCTGCAGGACTTTGAAGACTTGCCATACAAGTCTGTGAAGAGCCCTTAGAGGTGAGGTGTTAAGATGTGCCTCAGCTTAGTAAGTTTGTGAGGGACAAGCAGTCAGTGCAGATGTCCTGGATCCACTGTCGTTTTCCTTTGTTTTTGTGGAGAAGGTGGAGCAGAGCTCAGCAGAGAAAATCAGTGTGGTAGAAGTTTTCCTTTATCTCTCAGCCTTGCTGCAATAGCCTGTGTTGCCTGTCAGCTTGGAAGGAGCTTGCCAGAACCACAGGCCTCCTTGTCCGAGTCTAAAGTTCCTGGTTGTGAGTTGAAAGGCAATGCTGTGCCTTTCTGCATCCCTTCTTGATGGTTGACCCATGAGCTGTGAGACTGCAGATGACGTGTTAGAGAGGAGAGCTTGAAGCCTCTTGCTGGTTGGAGCTGTTTCTGAAATCTGTGGCAGCTTGGGGAGAGCAAGCTAGCAGATATTTGACAAAATAGTATGGCTGTAAGGTCTCACCAGGTCTGGAGAGACAGTGATAAAGGCCAAGTTCATATGCTGAGTCAGGGTGGCATCTGTGAGCTCAGAGCTAGGTCCTCCTGGTTAGCTGTGAGGAGTGTGATGAGAGGCAACCCAGAACTCTTCGGATTTCAAGCAGGTGCCTGGAAAAGCAGTCCTGTTCTTAAGCAAGAGGATCCCTTGCTGCCTTTTTGCAGCGGTCAGAATTTGCCCTTTTGGAACCAGTAAGCAAATCTGAGGTTCTCTTTTGCTTGCTCCAAGTCTGCATTGGCTGCAGCTATGCCAATAACATGAATGCAAATACCTCTGGGATGGTTTGTGGTGCTGCAACTTAATGCTTCCTCATGGTGGCTCGGGCTAATAGCCATCTGTTTCTAACTTCGGCCTTGCAGGGTGTAATCTGTTATCCTCCCTGTCCCCTGAGAGCCTTGCTTATCCTGTAATGCGATGTCTGCTGAGAGCCTTGTGGACACTAAGGTAATGCTGGAGGTGGTGCCTTCCCTGGGGCAGCTGTGAGGAGAGATTGAAATGTAGCTTCACGAGGTAGAAAAAGAGGAAGAAACGGAACAGGACTCTTGAGGTAGTTCAGTAGGGCTCGCTTTGGTGTTGGTGTGCTGGTAATGGCTGGAGCAACTACAAGGAAGCGCTCTGAAAACACGGGAGGCAGAAGTTGCTCGTGAAGACTGAACCACATGTTGTTGCTTTATGACTCTCCTGTGTTTGCTCTTCAGAATGTGACCGGGGCAGGCACTGAGCAGAGGGTGGTTGTGTACTAGCTGGGGCTGGGAACTGCCTTGTTCTGGGCGTCTTTTGTGAACGGGGAGGATTTCTTGCCCTCAGTTGTGTACCTTTTTAAACCAGGAGTGATGGAGGGAGGGTGAGGATGACCAGCAGTCACGTGAGGGAACGGAGGACCAAGCCACAAGACAAATGTGTGAGGTGAACGAAATAAAAGAGACGCTGTCCATCAGGGCTGGCAGTTGTGCATCCACGTGAACAAGGAAGTGCCTGTTAGGATTGTGAGGAGCAGTCTCACCCTTTTTTTTTTTTTTTTTTTTTTAGGAAATGAGCACAACTGAGCGCCTCTCCCAGGTGCCTGCACACTCCTGCAGACAGCCTGTGGGGCATGCACAGGGGCAATCTGAGGTCTGCGCCCATCAGTGGGGCTGTGGTCTCACTGGGGTGACAGAGACCTGTCGTGGTGGCTGTGACTGAGCCTATTAAAAGCAGTAGCAAAGTGTGACCAAATTCAAAGGGAACAGGCTGCCTCTGAGCTGCTTTAAAGACAAGTGAGTGCTTCTGTCTGTCAGGTGTCCAAGTTACTCCCTCCAGACCAAATAAGATTCCAACAAGAGGGCTCTGTTGCACTCTTCTGAACATGTCTCTGTGAAGGGATCTGACGAGCTGCTTAGTTTTGCAGGTTCTTTCACGTGCTCCACAGGGAGCCCATGGTTTACAATGGCCATGCCTACTCTTCACAGGCAGAATTTGTTCTTTCTGTTGTGAAGGCTTTGGGTTGAATTGTCAGGAAAAGCCACTCTCTAGCGTGGAGTTAGAGCGATCTCACAATAAAGCCATGCCCCTGAAGTCATTGTAAAGTGATAAAACGGGTAGAAGCTGACAACTTGCAGACTTAAAATGCTCAAAGGCTTAACAGAAAACCACAGAGACCAGCTGTAATGTACACACAGCGGGTTAATCAGGCAGTCTGTTAATGCTTGCTGTGAGGGGGGTGCGCATCGCATGCTGGAGTCCAGTTTCATCTTTCACTTTCGGTTTAGGAATATTGCGTAGTACAGCGGTACTGGAAACCTCCTGCTCTCAAATCGCATCAGCTAAGGAGAGCTGGAACTGGAGGAGGGAAAAAAAACAACGCCTAAGTGATGGCTGGAGAGAGCTGGCTAGAAGCCCAGGCAGAAAGAAGCATGCTGCTGGCTACCTGCGTGCTGCAGTGGCAGCACTTGTAGGAAACACTGCAGAGAATTAATCACTTGAGTGACACCCTGCTGCCCTTCTGCAGCCAGCTGGAACTCGGATACGCTGTGCCTAATGCACCCGTTGGACCAACAACAGCTCATCCTGACAAACAGGGTATCAAACAAACCTTGCAGGAGGCACGCCTGGGTCAGCAGGGAGCTCTAGACCGAGCTCTGGCATTAAAGGGAAACTAAGAGTCAGGGACAGAATTGTCTGGGATGGAAGGAATACAGGGATGCAGTTAAGAGAAGCTGCAGCCAGCATGGAGCTGAATCTGGTGGAGGACATGCAGAGCAAGATGAAACATTTCTACAGGCTCATATCAGGGAAAAGGATGACTGGAGAAAACGTGGAGGAGGACACGTGGGTGTAGTCGGTGTGGATTCGTGAAGGGAAGCCTCACCGGGGCAGCCTGGTGTCCTTCCATAACGGGGTGACCCTCTCTGCGTGTGCACAGTGTGGCAGCGCCGTGTGACATGCTGGTGAAGGAGCAGAGCCTCCGAGTGACTGATGAGCGGAGAGCAGGTGGATGTGTCCCCAGCCAGGGGGACCTCAGCAAGCGGGATGCAAACTGGGCTCGTCCCAGGCAGGGCCCAGCCTGAGGAGGGAAGGGATGGAGAGCCTCGGCTGCCTGCTCTTGGTCTCTGAGATGCTGTGGCAGCAGAGGGAGGCTGAGTCCTTTGCCAAAGTGTCTGCTGGCCCCTGAGCCAGCAAATACAGAATGGCCGTGAGCCCTTCTGCTGCCTGCGGGTGAGCTGGGGCCTCGGTGCCTGTTCCCACCCCAGTCCCCTTCCTGTCGCACGCAGATGACTTGCCATGCTGTTGCTTGCCCCGAGACCGTGCAGATCGCTCAGCTGGTGGCCCGGCAGAGGAGTTCCAAGAAGAAGATGGGTCGGCAAGTGAACTGCCAGATGAGGCTGAAGAACACGTCTCCGGTCGTGCTTGTAGGTAAGCCCCGGGCTGCTGCGAAAGGCCTGCCTTTCTGGAGGGGTCGTGCAGCTGCTGAAGCAGAAATCCTTTCCCCTGAGGTGCATCGGGGAGCTCCTGGCTGTTTGGGCTGGGTGGGGGAGAGCACTACTGACAGCTGCGCCTGCAAACTCTCCAGGGAAGCCCAAAGGGATGCTGCGACAGCCCCGGTCCCTGAGCGTGCCCGAAGAAGGCGGCAAGAAGCCAGTTCCCCGCGTGCCGCGGGGCAGAGGGGTGGCGTGCGGCGTGGTGAAGCCCACCATGGAGAGCGCCCGGTCTGCCGTGCCCCCGGCCGCTGGGAGCGGCCCGCCCAAGGAGATCCCGATGCAGAGGCACGTCACGGTGGTCAGCAGGTCAGTGTGCCTGCCTGGGAGAGGCACAGCAACGCGTGGCGGGTCCGTGGGTGCTGTCACGTCCCCAGCGTGCTGCGGGAATCCGGGCTGGAGGCCTGTGGGCATGTGGGTGGGTGCTGCGGGGGAAAAGGTGGCCTGAGTGTCCTTTCTGGAAGCAGCCTGGGTGAGCTGGGGCACCCCGTGAGCCGGAGGAGCCGTTCTGCTGGGCTGGCACTCCCTGCCAGCATCCGCGGCGCGGGCGGCTTAGGGAGCTGCTGGGCCATCGTTTCTCTTTGTGTGCTGCTCGCTGACGGTGCAGGGCAGCGTTTGCCATCCCCATTGTGGCCCCGATTGTGCCGCTAATCCCCCGCAGGCCCTGGGGACAGTCAGCAGCCCAGGGCAGAGCGACGGCCTAATCCCACTGTGGCACGGCACAGGCTGTTAGGCTTCGGCCCCGGTGGGTCTTTGGAAGGCTACAGAAGCATTTTTGTGGAGCTCGGAGATTTGCGGTGCTTGAAGTGGAGCTAGGTGGATTACAGCCCTGTTCTGACACACTGCGTGCTCCGTTTATGTTCCTCTCTGCATGTTCCCCTCTGCTCCTTTCAGGGAACATCTTATGTTCTCCTTTCGTTTCTAGCATCTGTCCCTGCCCTGCTCAGGAGGTGAAACTGCAACGAAAATGTGCTTTGGCCCAGGTAGCTGTGGAGAAGACACCTTTAGCTGCTGGGAAGAGCCCAAGTGCTGGCCTCTTAGCATGGGCACCTGCTAGGGGTTGTGTCTATAGAGGAGAGGATCATACAACATTTTAGTGTAAGGCTGTGTTGTGGCCCACGTGACTGGATTAACTCTTCCAGCCTGAAGCAGGAGCAGCAAGCTCCACATCTGATGTCCTTGCTGCTGGGGATGTTTGTGCCTCCGGAGCTGCTGTGGTTGCTTGCGTGGGCTTTGGGGATTGCAGGAGGGAGGAAAGCTGCTTGGAGCCAGGAGGTGCTGGCCTCCAGCCAGTTTGCAAGTGAGCAGAGGAGTGACCAGCACGCCCAGAAACCTTGGCTCTGAGCAGGCTCTTCGGCGCCTTGTAGCCAAGCCCTGCAGCGAGGCAGCAGACGGCAGCTCTCTTGTGGCTCCCAAGTCAGTCTCCCACCTCTCCAGTGCTCTCTGGTGTTTTGCTGGGAGATTTTTTTTTGTGACCGTGGCTTTTGGAGCTTGCTGCAGCTTGGTCTTGGGTGCAGGGAACCCAGCAGTTTCTCCTCCCTGCCCTATCACACACAGGGGATGAGGGAGAGATGCTGAAGGCAGCTGCAGTAGGTTGTTTGCTGCTGTGCTCCCAGGCCTCCCTGCTGCTGAGGGCTCGGGGAGGCTGCCTTTCTATCAGCACTCAGCTCATGCCAGCATAGCCCTGCACATGCTGCTGTGGCCCCGCAAGCCCACAGGAGGAAGACTTTGCTTGTAAAGCAAACCACGGGGGTCACCCATGTGTTGGAAAGCGGTGGCACAGGTGGTGGAGATGCCTGGTGACCCCCGAGCTTGGACCAGCAGGCAGCGTTTGCTGCCTGGCCCCTCTCCTGGGACTGTTCTCTGGCCTTTGGATGGTGCTGAGCTCGACGGCGTGGGCCCTGCCGAGGTAAGGTGGCAGGCAGGGAGCAGCGTGCCTGCCTGAAGGAGGGGGCTGCGGCCCGTGGGCTGTGCACGGGCACGTGGCAGGGCTGCATGGCTGGCCGAGCGTTCATCCAAGAGCCTGGCTGCTGCTGCCTTCTCTCCGTGGTGTGGCTGGGAGGCCTCTTGCTGGGAGCATGAAGCCTTGCAGGCCGTTGTGTTGTCTGTGTCTGCATGCTGGTGACAAGCACGTTGCCCCCGTGGCTATAAAGCATCAGTGCACGCATGGAGAGGGAGTTGCAGGAGAAAGGGATCCTGGCTTTCTTTTAGGGTCTGCATGACCAGTCACAAGGCACCTAAGCAGAGACTGCTGCCGCTTCGACAGGGGGTGTGGGCTGTGCCCAGGAGATAAAGGTGCTCCTGTGATGTGTCCAGAGGGTGGAAGTCTCTCCGTGTATGCCACGGGAGCTGTGTGTGTGTCTGTCTGGGTTTGGTGTGGGTGACCTTCACCTTTGCACTTCCAAGTCTCATCCCACTTGAGTTTCACAAACGTGGTTGCAGTTCATCTGCTGCTCAGTGCTGCTGCTCTCTCCTCTCTGGTTTTTGGGGATGACAGCGCTGAACGGTAGCTCTGCTGACTGCTAATGCTGTGGGACTGGTGCCAGTACAGAAGTACTATTTTTGGTCAAAGATGCAACCCACAGCTGATGACGGAGCAGTTCTGTCACTTCGTGAGCATATCAGAAAAGCGAGGGATACTTGTTCTAGCTAGATCTTGAAGATACTGCCTAGAAGGGGTGTGGGTGCAGGCAGCCTCTTTCTGATTAGTGGTTTTGCTCTAATTAATGGTCAGTGTGAAGGCACCTTCATAATGTGCTAGCTTTGGCTTCCTCTTGCTGTAGTTACTGACTTCAGCATAACACTCCACCCTGCCCTGCCTTTAGACAGCCCAGATGAAGCTGGGAGAATCTCTGCTGGTGTCTGTGTGGCTGGTGGTTTCCTCCAGAGCTACCCCAAGACTCCAGAGGTGGCCTGTCTCCTCGCTGGCCCCGTGGGCAGAGACCATCTGCAGAGCCAGCTCAGTGCATGTGCGGTGGTTGCTGTCGTTTGGGGTTCACAGCAACTTGTCACGCTGGTGTGGTGGGCTGCACTGGTGTGTTTTCCACCCTGATTGCTCCACTGCTGTTCTTCCTTGCATGTATGTCTTTGGGAAGGGCTTCGTCCTGGCCCTTGAGCTCTTTTCTCCAACTCTTACCCCTTCTTGCTTGCAGTGTAAGTGCTGGTGTGGCCTCTCTGCAGTCAGGAGCTTGTTACACTGAATGTGCTCCCAGCATAAGCTGCTGCTGGCTGGGGGAGATCAGAAGAACACCTGCGAGTATGCTGTTGGTATCCTTTATGTCAGAGACCTCTCCAGAGGGGAATGTGTTGAGCAGCGTAGAAGCAGCATTGAGTTCCCGTGTGTTTTAGGTGTGCTGCTGGCTTCTGAAGCCTAATGCTTTCAGGAGACTGACATGGCAACCAAGAAGGTGAGTGCAGTCCTGTTCAGCAGCAAGACTGAGACACCAGCCAGAAGAAAGACCAAATCATGAGGCTAAGTGTGTCAAATGTCAAGATTGCCATCTGTGTTGCTGGGCCTGGACGTTCTCTTTTTCCTAATGCTGTCTTGCCGTGTGTTTTGTTCCTCCCAGTGGTCAGGGTAGTAAGGCAAGCTAGAAACCACACGTTGATTTGCCTTGTCATTGCTAATCAAGCTGTCTTCCATGTTAGGACAATGTGAGCTTGCTCTTGTGCATAGGGCCAGCAAGAAGGTTGTGGGCTACATATTATTTAATGTATAGGTCTTGTGGGCAAATGGAATGCTCTTCAGAGCCAGGAGAACAATTTAAAGCAATTCTGTTTTCAATTTTAGGTCTGAGAAGAGACTGACTGTCCCACCACGATTTCAAAAGGAGCTGCAAGTTCACTTGTCCAGAAAATCTTCTGTCGATTCAAATGGTAAGTTTGCCCAACAACCAAGTTTTTTGTTTGTTTGTTTGTTTTTGTCCATGCTACTGGGATTAGATTGGGTATAGTCTTAAAAAAAAATAATCCATTTCAGTACTTCTTTTGAGTGAAGACAGTTTTGGGTACAGTATGAAGTCCTGTGAGTGAACGCCCTCACTTTGACTTCATGGTGCTGAGGGAACATGTGCTCACTTGTCTGCCTCTTTGTTTCTGTCTTCTAGGAAAGTCCTTGTAGTAAATGTAAAAGCCAATCACATAGTGTGAGTGAGTAGCTTGGAAACTGGAGGAGTGTGCTTAACTTCACTGCCAGGGTACGGATATAATAGAGGAGGGTGAAATCTTGGCTTTCAGAAGGAAACAGCCACAGAAATCCCAGCACACTAACCTGGCTGTCCAGAAAATGTCCTTCTGCCTGCTGCCTGGTTCCCAGTGGCTGTGTGGGGGTCAGGCTTGGCAAACGATGGTTGCTTTCTTTGGGACCTGCCAGGCTGATTTGTGAAGCTACAGGTCTCGTAGTCAATGCTTCCCCTCCAAGGGGGAAAAAGGGTAGAGATGAGGGAGCACTCAAGCCAGTGATGTGAACCTCCAGCTGGGATAATGACGGCCTTTCTCCTACACAGTGTAGGAAAACCACCCAGAGTAGCTAGACAGCTGCTGTCCATTTTCCAGCTCGGCTGGAGGGGTTCCTTGCATGAAGTAGCATAGAAGGACTGGGTGATGGATTCAGACTCTTGCTTATGACAAATCTTAGAATAAAAGGTGAATATTTGGTCTATTTTGTATATCACTGAATTTAGAAACATATTCAGTGTTTTGCGGCATCTTTATTGTGTTTGTACTCAAAAACAAACTGTCCTCAGTCTGTCTTGGGATACTGCCTCAGCGCTGCCTCTCAGCAGTGTGGATAAAGGTTCTGTATCATCTTCCAGGATCCTTTCTAAAAAAGCATTTAGCACCTTCTTAAGAAAATAACGACAGTGATTGAGAAATTAGCTTCAGGCCAATTAGTTACTAGATGTCTGAGGCATCCATGGGACTTTCCAACAGCAAGTAACTTGAAACAGTTGTGCTGTACAATGTGCAGCATTTTAGAGTTGGTATTATGCTGGCAGCTTCCATATTTAATTTTAAGTAGGTGGGTGAGCATCTGTCTCTGCTGATAAGACCGTTTACTTCATGGCTATGTTTTTATTTAACAGATAACTTAAATACATCCATTGTGGAAACACGTACTGCCACCTCTGGCCGTTCTGCCCCTAATATTAGTGAAGTCCAAAACCGCATTAAGGAGATCTTGAACAAGTACAGAAGTGGTATTTGGGTATCGAAGATGGCACAGATCTACCAGGAAATGTACTGGGACGAGCTCAGCACAGCAGTGCTCAGTCAGCTTGAGCACTGGCCTCATGTCTGCACAGTAAGTATAGAATATCATTTTTGTGGAAGATGTCAGTACCCTTCAGATTTCACTGCTCCTTTGCCAAATGTTGTTTCAGGTAGCCTTGCATGTTCTTTCAAGATACGTAGCTGTTGTGTTTTTAAAAAAAGAGTGTCTTTGGAACAACATCCAAAAAGTCATTCCTTACTGGTCTGGCATTGTTTTGGAGAAGAAAGGTCAGCCTTTGTGGCCTCCTGGCACAAGTGCTCAGTGTTGCTGAGTTTCCACCTTTGACACCAGCTGTAACACTGACAACGTAAATAATAGCTAATGACACTTCCCTACCATGCAGTGTTTTTTATTTTCCTCCTTAGCATTTTGCATTTTTTATTTTTCACCCTTTGCTTTTCCACATTGCAGGGCCTTCTTTTCCCCTTCTAAATCCTTGAGCTACCAGAAAATTCTTCAGAACAGTCTTAGGTCTATCTGTAGTTTTTATCGTCCTTTGGACTTTTTAGTAGGTATTTCCCATATCTGAAGTCAAGATTATATGATTTTTGTTGTGTAAGTTAGGCTTATGATGCAATTAGTTGAAAGTTAAGTGATAATGTTGAGGGAAGGGGTTACAGCTCTCCTCCTTCCTGCCCTCCACTGATGTCTCTTATCCCCTGCTCACAAGGGGCATCTTCATCCTTTGTATTAGGAACAGGCATCAGGCTGAGCCTATGCTTACAGGTCTGGCTGGTGCCATCACCGCTGGGTTAAGGATCTTGAGTCGCTGTGCTTTTGTCCCTTCTCTGCGCTGTTCCATTTAGGGTTCTTTAGGCTTCTTTGAACCAAGGCTTTGCTTAGCTTACTTTAAAAGGCCAGTTGTATCAGTGAACTTCAACATCTGTCAAGCCAAGACACCAGAAGGCTTTTAAAGTAGTGAGAACCTGTGTCTGCCTGAAGTGATTTTCATTCCATATTGCTAAGTATTCTATCATAAAAGTTAAATAAGTTTCACTGATAAATGCTTGCTCTTCAGGAATAGCAGCATTTGCATGCTATTAGCACATGTTGTTCTAACACATACATAAAATGCATTTGTTGCATCTTATTACAGACAGCAGTAATTTACACAAACAGCACCAATTTGTTTTGATGGCTGATGATCAGCTCCTGTGTTACCCATACAGCAGGCTGTTCTGATTTAGTTGCTTAATTCATGCAGCAAATTTTAATCTTATCTTTTTCTTGGATGATATTCCAGACAAATGTTAGTGTTCATGCAGGATCTTCTATCTGTATCTACTTTCCATTTGCTTGTTATCTGTTGGGCCTCTTTTTTTTTTTTTTTTTTTTTTTTTCTGGCAAACAAATACATTCATTTTAGTGTAAATAAGAGGTCATTAAATCTGTGGAAATATTCTAACACAGCAAGCACAGTACCACAGCAATCAGAGCTATCAAGTTGCCTTGGCACAGTCAGTCTTATTGTAGAGGACTGTTAATGAGCCTGTAGAGTCTGACTCGAATACTTTATTGACTTGTGTATAGAATGCTCATGGCTCTGGCATGGAAAAGTTTGAACTGCTACCCAGGCTGCCTTGTATGAAGGCTACCGTGCATGTCTTAAGCAGTGTTTATTTCTGGTTCAAACAAGTGGCCTGCAGGTGTACGACAGCGTAGATCCTTTGAAATGCCATAGGGCAGAATCACAGAATCACAGGATGGTTGATGTTGAAAGGGACTTCTGGAAATCCTCTAGTCCTGCCTTCCTGCTTAAACAGGGTCTGCTGAAGCACATTACCCAGGATTCTTTCCAGGCAGCTTTTGATTAGCTTCAGGGAAGAAGACTCCACAACCTCTCTGGGCATCGATAAAGATTATTTCGTGACTGATTTCTGAATTACTTCTGCATCTTTTGGTAGTTAACAATGGGTGTGTCTGCCAGCCTCGGAACAGGAAAAATGCCCGGTGTTTCTCTCAGCATCTTAAATAGACAACACACACTCTTACTGAATGTCATCTGATCAGTAGTAGCTTAGTGAGCCTTGTATTACTCTTCAGTATCACCAGACTAACTGTTTGGGGTCTCTGCCCTGGACAGTGTCACTTCTTAATAATTCACATCCTTAATTTCTTCTCTAGAAAGAAGGAATTTCATACTTTCCTTCCAGGGAAATGATCTTTTCCATGTTTAGGTTACAACTAAGAGTAGTGGAAAAGTTTCCTATCCAGTGAGCTGAAGCCTCCAGAAATTGCTGTGATTTACAGGTGGATGGCCTTGCTTTCAGACTTCAACTTTCAGTCAAGAGGACCTACTGCAACTGTTGGTGACTGTTATCCATTGGTCTGCTACCTCCCTTCTTTGGGTTAGTTTGCTTGAGCATCCTGCTTGTAGTATCTCATTTTGCACAGCTAGACACAAAAGTACAAAGTAATTATTCAGTGGCTATAATCTCACTGAAGTTTGGCTATAGTTTATGAGCAATTGGGCTGAGAATAAATAGGCTGATCATCCTTACACAGTAACAGAAGGTCTCTGCTGGCCAGACAGACCTCGGTCAGGAGGAGAGAGGTGTGTTTCAACAACTCTGTCATTCAGATCCTCAGTGTTGTTGCATTGTCTGCTTCCATTGCCAGAAAGACTACTGCTGTGCTGGATCCATCAGACTCACGCCTTCATTTTTTCTTTCAGAATCTTACACCTCTCCATTTGACAGGTTACTTTGTCATGCATCTCTGAGCCGTTAATGATACTCATTTCAGTGATCCTATCCCTGTGTCATTTCTTACCTTTCTACAGATTTTTTCACAAGTCTTTCTCACAACCTAACAAATTTTTTTTTAGAACTCTGAGCCAAAGTTGTGTAGCTCTGCTGTGTTTGGGCTTAGCCTTGAATCCTTGGGATGCAGGCAGCTGAACCTCTGAGGGAGAGAGGACACTACAGCAGAGGTATGGGAGTGAGAGGGATGCAGTCGTGTAAGCAAACAAGTTCATTGTTTTTTGGAAGTCACAAATGATCAAAAGGTAATAATTTACTTTTGGTACTGTCTGCATGTTTTGTGGTATCTTTTGCAGTCTCCTTATAAACCTCCTTACTGAGCAGCATGTATGTTTTAAAGACTTTTTCCTTGCACTTGCTCAGCTCTCCTCGAGTACCTGAACTTCTATGCAGGTCACCAGGGATGGGATGAGACAGGAAAGATGAAATTCCTACATCTTTTCTCAAAACACTTAGTTGAATTTCCGAGTTTTCTTTCAAAAGCTTTTAGAGAATTACACAGTCCTAGGGCAATCGGAAAGGTCCTTGCATGAACGTGTAACTACTCCGAGATAGTAAACTTAACAAAACTGAAACGGTTAATTTTTCAGAAAGTCAGGAAATCATTCTGGGGTTTCACAGGGCTGCAGCTGGATGTATGCTGGTCAGGACTGTTATGTTGGTGAAGGATGTGAATACATGCTGAGCTGGTGATGATGCAGGGCAGCTCCAGGTTACAAAGACCCTGGCTCTCTGAAGAGGTGCAGAACTCCCTAATACCAGGTAGCTGGTCCATAACGTTGCAGCTGAAACTTAACTACAGCAACTGCAGTCCTACTGGAAGTACTCTGTTATTGCACATAAAATCATGGGTTCTGAGTGGACTGTTAAACTTGGGAAAAGTGATCTTGTTTTTTATGGTAACTTCATGAAATTTTTGGTCAGAAAAAATGCAAGTGAAAGGAAGCACATAAAAAGCAATAGAGAACAAAAGAACAAACACTGTGCCACTGGGCAAATACGCTGTGCGACTACACGTCAAAATCAGATGTGCTTCTCCAGACTCCACCCAGAAAATACTCAAACACTTCCTGAGAGATAAAGCAGAATGAAGGGGTGATTCAGAAGGACGACCAGGGTTAAGATAAGTGGTGGCTGCTGTATGAACAACAATTAAGTTAGTTGATTTAGGTGAGGAAAGGCTACAGAATAGTAAGAGACTTAGAGAAGGCAAATGGGGAGTGATCATCTTGGGTTCAAAAGCAACCAAATACATTCACAGGATAATCCCTGGCCTCAGTAGTCATGAACTACTTTATTCCAAAGAAACTGTCACTAATCAATAGCCCTTGAACCATGGGATATTTAAAATGGGAGGAAGAGGTGTCGTTACAATTGTCCTCTACCCTGTGCTCTTTCCTAAGAACCTTGTCATTAGTTTCCATTTGGACATTTGTATGTTGACTCTAAATCTGGTTGCATCTATCCAGCACAGTTCTGGGCTTCCTAGTACGAAAGAGGCATGAACATAACAGAGAGTCAAAGGGCCACAAAGATGAAGGGACTGGAACATCTTTCCTATGAGGAAGGGCTGAGAGAGCTGGGACGGTATAGCCTAGAAAAGAGAGATGGTTCAGGGGAGATCTTATTTATTATATAAATACCTGAAGGGAAGGTGCAAAGAAGTTGGAGTGAGTCTCTTTCCAGTGGTGGCCAGTGACAGGACAGGAGGCAGTAGTCACAAACTGAAACGTGTGAAGGTTTACTTTGTACATCAGGAAACACTTCTGAACTGTGAGGGTGCCTGAACACTAGCACAGGTTGCCCAGAGGAGCTGTGGAGCCTCCCTCCTTGGAGATCTTCAAAAGCTGCGTGGAGGTGGTCCTGGGCAACCTGCTTTTGGTGGCCCTGCTTGAGGCAGGGGGTTGGAACGAGTCCCCTTCTGGGACTGCGATGAGCTATTTTGTTTGAATCAGTGTGATGGTTCTGATAAGTGTGTTTTAGAGCAATTTTGAGGACCTGTTTTATACCAAGAATATTGGAGACAGGCTTTTCCTGTTCACCACAAAACGAAGATGCTCTGTATCTGCCATTGAACACTACTCTCTACTGTGCATTTCATTGCCCTGCCTTGCAGAAGAATCACAGAAAATAGCTGCATGTGCTAATTGTGAATAGAGGCTTGAAAATGTCACCGAGTGACACTTTCTTACTAGAAACTCATTTTCAGGGTGTTTTCTCCACTTCCTTCCTGGAAGGTATCCTATCTAGGGAGGTTGCCAGAGTACCTGCTTTTTCATCGTCATGGTGCACAGCATTTAAACAAGACTCAGCCTTACCTTGGTCATTCTGGCACAGCGAAGTGGATTTTCGTTTGATTTTATATATGTATGAGCATAGTGATTTAGTTGCACATCATCAAGCACGCTTGTACAAAGTTTTTTTCCTAGCAATACATACAAGAGTTTGTCTGCCTTCATCACTCTGTATGTGTATATGAAAAGGAATTGACTTACTCTTCTTTTCCATTCTGCTTGGCTTTCTCAGTTGCAGTGTCAGTATTTAGCCTAGAATCTTTTTTTTTTTTTTATTTGAAGCTTTATTATTTTGGACTCCAGATTTTAATTTTTAAGAGCTCCCTCTGTTACTCAGCCCCAGGACAAACACGTTTTTCTTCTGTGTAGCATGATTCAGCCTCTGTTATCCTTGATAATGCATTCTGACAGCTGTTGGCACTCTCTAACAGAGAAGCAACAGCAGGCATGGTGTGCCTGCAAAGCAGGCCTGCCAGCCATATTAATAGGATGGACCTTGCAGGTAAAGCTGTAAGCTCTGCTGCGTACCAAGTTGAGATATTTGTGATACAGAAAGGTGGCTGATTTGAGGAGTTGCTCACGAGTGAAGCTTTTTGCTTATAATTAAAGACTTCCACAGTGGTGTGCATCCTTCAAGGTCTCTTGGCCATAGTAATGACTGGCAAAGTCTGTTTCTTCTTAAATATTAGTTCTTGTGCAAGAAATGTTAGCCCAATGATGTCCACCTGAGCTAAGTTATACCGAAGTATGTGGAAACAGCTTATGAAATAGGGACATTTTCCTGCCTCTAAACTGTTGGTTCAGTCAGCATCTATCTACACTCTCTTCAAAAGAGAGCTTCAACGCCTGGAGGACCTCAGACCTATTATTGGAGCTAAGAGGCTTAAAGGTCGGTAAGGATCTTCTCTCTTTAGTCTGCTGCCAGTCTTCAGCATGTGAAGTTTAATAGTCCTGTCAGCTAAAATGTGTTCACCTCTGTTGCAGCACTAGTTAAACAGCTAGCCAAGAGACAGCAGTGCCTAAAGGTAAACTTTAGCCTTCTTGAACAGATCGTTGTCCTGGTTATGCCAAGTACTTTTTGGAAGTTAAAGTTTCCTTGGCTGGTCCTTTAAGCAAATTCCTCAGTCTTGTACATGGCCACTTAGGATATCTTTAAGTCCTCTGTGCCTAGGGTGCCGTTACTTGCCAAGGCAGTGTGCCATGATTCTTTTTTCTAGGCTATTCATTATACTTTGGTCTCTTGAGTGCATTTTGTAGGCAAAGCGTAGATGGAGTGTTACACTTGCTAGGATTTGTTAGTTGTTTGTGCTTGTTTTTTTGCTTCTGTTGCTGTTTTAAACCAAGCTCCTTTCTTTGGCTGAGGTTCTAGGGGCACAGTAAGATTCCTCATGCCAGAGGGTACAAATACATCTCAGTCCAGTTGCTTTCTCCTGGGACACGAGCTCATAAGAGCAGTGTATGATGTTTCCTTTGACTTTAGAAAGGCCCTTGGCACAATTGCTTATAGTCTTGTTCACCAGGTGGGGTTGATGTATAAATTAGATCAGTGGACTAAAAGGTGGAGTGGAAAACGGGTGAGACATCTGGTCTCTGATGGCTTTCAGCAGTATGAGGTGCAGTGAGCACTTGCTTACAAGTATTTGTGCTCTGGAAGAGAAGCTGTGGGATACCTGTCCTCAGAGGTCTTGCCAGCACCTGTGCTTGTACTTGTTAAATTATGTTGTGGAATAACACCTTCTGTAGGGAAAAGCTTCATCTGCGTATGGATAAAACGCTGTGCTTGTTGAAGAGGCCTTATAATTGCTAAGGGAGTTTAAAGTGAATTGAGATTACTTCATTGCCTGCAGTCTTTCTCTAGCTTAGCTTCATCAGGAATAAAAAGGCCTGTAGACTTTTTCAGAGGCTCTTTTTAATGCAAGATCCCATTTCAACTTAACTGTATTGTATCTTCAGGTCATACACATATAATCTGTCTTGATTCATTCAGGGATGAGCGTCTTTACAGCAACTACTTGCAAATAATAAAAAGTAAAGATTGGAGACGTAGACCTAAGAGCTTATTTTTACACATTCTGTACTTAAAATCTGTCTCTTTACTTTTCTGTGACATTCCTGGGTCAGGTAATAGGAGCCTTCCAGATTAGGGCATTGTACTCAATTTGTTGTTTTTTTTCCCCCCACCATAAAGTCAACAATAACAGCCAGATAAGCATCTTCTGGTTTTAAACTCTTAATTTTAACTTGAACTCTAGTTTTAACTCTAATTTTAACTGCATTATGACTTCCACCAAGATGTCACGAGTATCGTAGCCTGTAACTGTCATACTCAGTTTTTGAGGTACTGCTTTTGAGGCCCTGACCTCTGTATCTCTCTCAGATGTAGTTTCAGCTTAAACTGTAGTGGGTACATTTTTTTTTCCTGAGATCTGTATTTTTTAAATTAAAAAAAAAAAAAAAAAAAAGCTTCAGGTTTAAATCCAGGTCAAAGGACAGGCTCCTCAGTGATACCAGGTT
This sequence comes from Aythya ferina, assembly GCF_964211825.1. Taxonomy (NCBI): domain Eukaryota; kingdom Metazoa; phylum Chordata; class Aves; order Anseriformes; family Anatidae; genus Aythya; species Aythya ferina. The sequence goes on from NC_140299.1 coordinate 69,017,541, forward strand.
CTAGAACAGCCAAGGTTCTTCTCTTGCAGAGCTGATGATCTCATGCAGTTTAGCAGAGCCTGGAGATAAAAGGGATATCTAATTACAGTCTTCCACTGTCTAAAGGGGTTATATGGAGAAATCTAACTCAGAGATGCTTAATGAAAAGGCAAGAATCAGGATTGCAAAAAGAAAAATTCTGTTTGTCCATGGTAAAAATAAATAAACAAATAAATTCTTTACCATGTAAGTGGTGCAACACCACAGGAATCTCCGTCCTTGGAAACTTTCAGAATTTCATTGAGCAAGGCTGTTGTAAACAATTTGATTTGCCTTTGGTGTCAGCCCTGCTTTGAGCAGGAGGTTGGGCTAGGGACCTCCTGACAACACAGACTTTTCCCTTATTGGAAAATAGTGAACCATGTACTGGTTCCTCCTGACACTGCAGGTGTCACTGTAAAGGTATTTTGACCTTCTAGTTGGTACGGCTGGACACATTTTGTAACTTCTTGTATCCAGCAGAGATCCTTATGAGCTTCGTGCAAGTTCCACTGGCTCACTGAAGCCTTTTATATAATTTTTGTATGTTGGTAGCCTATAGTAGATGCATACTCTTCACCACTTGGGCCTCCTTGCTGGTGGGGCAGCATGAGAAGCTGAAAGGTCCTTGGCTCTGGGTGAGCACTGCTCTGCAACAACCAAAACATCAGTGTGTGGTCAGCATTGTTCTCACTCTAAACCCAAAACACAGCGCCATACCAGCTACTGTGAAGAAAAGGAGCAGGATCCTAGCTGCAGCCAGGATATGTAGTAGCCCTTAATGGCTAAACAACGACTTAAGACTCTAAACAATGTGGGGCATGTGGCAATTTGGAATGTGTGAATAGCTGTGTGTAGGAGAAAATGTGGTTCTTGACACAGTAATGGCCATTTTTAACAGCTGTTCGATGCATTGTAACTAAATGTTCTTGTCTCATTAATACTGTTTGATAAAGAGACATACTGTTCTTGTGTAAAATAGTGCTTTAAATCTTCTTGTTCTGCTTGTAAGTAGCTAAGACAACAGCAAAGAATGATTTTTAGCAAGGTTTATGAAGTTCTGATGGGCATAGATACCACTATCCTGAAGGGAAATGCTGGGCCTGAGTAATAGCAAGTAATCTAACTATTCAATTTGTTCTTCACTGATCTTTCTCTGAAAAGGGCTTTGGCATAATGTCTACCCAGGAAACTGATGTAGGTTTTTTTCTTTTGAGGAAGGAACATCAAAGTGTAGCTATGTAAAACTTAAAATAAATAAATTAATTAATTAAAATCTATATTGTAGGAGATGGTCAGGTTTCAGGACCAACATATAAGCACTGATAGCTTTTGTTACCTCAGTTCTACGTAGGTATCCCTGCTAACCCACAGTTAGATTGATCTGAATTGAAACTGTAGCTTTAGGAAATTTAATTCTTATTGTGAATTTGTTTCTGCAGTTCTCAAGTGGTGCTACTTTCATGGTTGTGACTTCAGACTATGTGGGATGCTCACTATTGAAACTGTCAAAGAGTAGAGACATATGGACTGGCAAAACATCTGAGTGTAGAGGGAAGTTATGGACATGGTTTAAAATTGCCTAATCGATTTCCTTAAATTTATTATGATCCAGAATTTTTTTCCTTAATTTTAGAACTTCTTTACAGAATATACCATTCCCTGAGTGCAATAGCAGGCTGCTTTTGTGACGCTGCCTGACAAATGTTCTCTTGTTTCTCAAGTATGCAATCAAATTCCCTTTCACTTGGAGAACTGGGATGGAAACATCTTTTTATGATATGCTTCTCTGTGTGGAAGAGATCTGGGGGGAGGTTAATGTGCCGAAGACTTAAGTTTTGTGGAGTGTGTATCTTTTGTACCTTCGAGGAGAAAGGAGATAAGTTTATTTGGAACCAACTCCTGGTTGTAATGCACAGCTTTCATATTTGCACTGTCCTGATGTCATTATTTGCTTGGTATTCCCCCAAAATCAGGAAGCATTACAAGAAATGACTTCTCTGTAGTAATCGGCTCAAGCTTAGTTCCTTGCGGGTGTCCACCTCAAACTCTGTATGAAATGCATGTTATAAAAATGTAATTGTTAAAATGATTACGACTTTAGAGATGCAACTGATCATTGATTCTGCTTTTTGTTTTCCAAGGTGGAGAAAGTATGCACAGGTGATCAGATAGATGGGCTTCTTTATCCTGCTAAGAGAATATCGCCATCTGTGAAAAGTGATACAGAGCAAGAAAAGGCATCTCAGAATGTCACTTCAAAAGTGGACCCATTGTTAAAACCAAGTATGGAGTCTGAGTCTGCCTCACTTAGTAGTGACTTCAAGCAAAAAGTTGTTAATATCCTGAAGAAGTATTCCAGTGGTCTCTGGGCTAATGCGCTTCCCAAATTGTACCAAGACACTTACCAAGCAAAATTTCCAGAAGGCATTCTAAATAACCTGGAGTTGCTCTCAGATATATGCGTTGTTGATTATGTATCTAATGTCCCCAAAAAGGCAATCCTCTACGTAAAACCCCAAAGATGCACCGATGAGAATCTGAATGTCACAGAGAAGGTCCAGACACCCGATAATGTGAAGGCCACAGCTGAACACCAGTATGAAGAATCCAAGGAGTGGTATCCAGAAAAAGTAACTGTTCCTCCTCTACTCATTCCATCAGAAGGACCTGTCTCCGTCATGGTGGTAGAATTGAACAACACTAATGAGGTTATAATTAGGCAAGTTCACACTTCAGAATCTCTTCTTTGCTTAATTTATAAATTCATGAATGCGTACTATGCAGATCTGCAGGACTTCATTTACCTGTGTTGATAATGAAACTTAAGAATTCTTTTTGTGTTTAAATAGAAGACTGCTAAACTCTGAGCTTGTCAGTTCTAGTATTAGTTTGAGGATCAAAGCAGATCTGACTTTTTAGAGTAACCTTTCTGTAACACATTAGTAATATTAGAGGTAGTGTCCAGATACTGCTTTAATATCTATTAAGGTATTTTCCTTCTGTTACTACCTAGGTGTGAGTTGTGCACGTTCAGCTTATACTGCAGTTTTGACTTTTTGAGCTTCCATCCAACAACAAATGGCTAGTGCTGCTTGGTTTGATGGTTGATCAGTCTAGCCTCAGAGAACAGTGTAAGAAACAGATGGTATCACTATGTTATGTATACGGTACTGTACTCTTTCAGGAAATAACTATACTTCATTGTTAGGATAAAAAATACCGATCCTAGAAGGATTTAAAAAATGAAAAAGCAGTAACGCTTTCTCAAATTCAACTGTTAAACAGGTTTATCTGTCACTTCAGAGCATGAATTGCATAGCTGTCTGGTAATATACTAACTTGACAGCTCTCTGTTTTTTTCCCTTTAGTTTCTGCAGTTTCAGTTTTCACTAGATAGTTTCAGACATTCTCAAGGGTCCTGATTAGGATCTAAGTAAGTACGTTTGCAGTTCACTTACAGATCCTCTCACTACACAATTAATACACTTTTCCTCACTACTGACTGGCAGTATTCAACACCAGAGTTAAGGTTGATATTTAGATGTTTTCTAGCTGTCACTGATGTATTGGAACGCAAAGAACTGAACTTTCTTTGTGTCAGCCCAGGGGTTTGGTTCCCTGAAATCACGGAACCATAACAGCTGATGACTTGTAGTGAATGAAAATCCCCGTACTTGGGGAGTTATAATGGCAACGTTCTCAAATGAAAACTTCTATCTTTGTTTCAGCTGCTAGCCCAATCCCTATTTTGTGCTTTTTCTCTGTTTCTGTAGGTCTTATAAATTCATTTTGTAACCTTTCTACCAGCATGGCATTTTGCTGTATATGTGGAGTAACATATCTTAGCTTTCTGATCTGTCACTTTAGGGGCGTTTCCAGTAATTGGTTTGGAAAAACTGTTCCTGATGAATATTCACTCTCTGTGGTTTGGCTCCGGTTACAAGGTTTCCAGAACTGTGCTTTTCTTTTTCTTTTTCTTTTTTTTTTTTCTTTTTTTCCTGGAATTAATGATCTATTTGGTTGGATTCATAGCATGACTTGCATTTGGCTTAATGCTTGCTGGTCTGATGGTTTTGCTTTTCTTATGAAGAGTATGAGATGTCCTCCGCTAATTCAGACTGGTACTCTTTCATTTGTTTTTTGGGACATGATGAAAGAAAAGAGGACTTTTTTTCAGGAGGCAGTTAAGGATGTTTGAAGACTGAATGTTAGAGCAGCTTTTCTGAGCAAGTCTTCACAGGTCACCCACATAAATTGTTCTGTAAGTGATGCCATCTCTGCCTCCTTCTTTCATGGAAAGCATACTTCTAAATGACTGCTTGATTACAGAAGTGGAACACAAATCAGGCCTGAATGGGCCTGAGGGGGATTGTAGGCCAACCTGCTGCACAAGGCAGGGTCAACCCTGAGGTCAGACGAGGTTGATCAGGGCTTAGCCAGTTAGGTGTTGAAAATCTTCCTAGGATGGGGACTGCATGACCTTTCTGGGCAGCGTGCCCCTCTGCTCAGCTGCCTCGTGGGGGGAGTTTGTTCCTTCCATGCGGTTTGACCCTCTCCTGCTTCGAAGCATGACCATTGCCTCTTGTCTTCCCACCAGAGCCACCGAAGGACATCGTTCTGTCTTTGTGGTGAGTTCCTGGAGCAGCACGCTGAGCTCCCACTGAGGCCATCTCTTCTCCGAGCTGAGCAGCACAGTTCTCGCAGCCTTAACTCACCTGGCAGGTCTTCTAGCCCCCAGCTGTCTTGATGATGTCTTAGCTGACACAATGTTTCAGATGTGATCTACTGAATACCACGTAGAGGAGGATATTCACTTTCTTCCCCTGGCTGGCTTTGTTTCTCTTCATACAGCCAGGATGTTTGCCAGAGTCTCTGCTAGCCAGGCACGCTGCTGGTTTGCACTCTGCTTGCATCTGCCTAGACCTTTTTCTGCGGTTCTTCTCAGCAGCTGGTCTGTCCCCTCCATTTGGCACAGTTTTTTCCTTCCCAGGTGCCATAAGTGATGCTAATCCTTGTTAAACACCATGACCTTCCTGGCAGCCTGTTCCTCACCCCGTCCAGGTCTCTGTGAATGGCAGACCTGCCCTGAAGCTGTGACACCCATTTGTTGTCACCTGCGAACTGGAGCAAGCAGTCCCTTACCTCCTCCAGGTCACTGATAGGTTAGGACAAGTCTTGGCAGAGGTCTGTGAAGTGCTCCATTTGTCTCTGGCCCCCAGATAAAACATAACCCATTAACCTCTGCCCTCTGAGCTCTCCACCAGGATGTTTTTAAATCCATCCACAGTTCAGCACTGCAGTTTCTGAACCTGGATGCCAGCATGTTGTGGGAGACTGTGTCAAAAGCCTTGCCAACACTGAGGTAAATGACATCCACTGCTCTCCCCACTTCACACAAATGCAGCCATCACAGAAGGCACTGAAGTTGATCAGACGTGATTTATTTTTGCCAAATCCATATTGGTTTTCTTCATCACAGTCTTCATTTGCTCAGAAATGTGTTTCAGAAGGACATGATAAACAATTTTTCCAGGGACCAAAGTGAGTCATGCTTGCCTGGAGTTCCCTAGATTATATTTTTTGTGGTATTTTCTGAGGATAAGTGCAATATTTGACACTGTCATTGGCGTCTTTACCCATTCTCCATGAACTTTTGAAGTTTCTGCTTCAGAACACTAAATCATGCAGCCTTCCTGTTGCTGCAGGTTTATTGGCCTAGGTGAGAGAAAGGAACTCGGCTCTAGCCAGGAGGTAATGTTTTTGTCTCTCTTAAGAATGAGCAATATAGTAAATCTCTGGTAATAGGTGTACTCTGAATAATTGCCTTAATCATTTCATTTAATTAGCCTGTCTGTAGGGAATAACATAGAATGCCCCAAGTCCCGCAGGTTGAGCTGCTGCGTGACACTGAGCTGAGTCTGCTTTTGTTAAACTTCCTCTACAGCGGCAGTTCTCAAATTTTGGATGGTGTATTTTGGACAATATTGAATAATAAAAGTTTCTCAGCTTGTCAGCTCTGCGTAGGTACCTGGCAGTGATCAGTGGCTCCTTGGCCTCAGGTGCTGTGTGCTGAGAGATGCATACGCTTCATGGGCAAGGTCTTTAATCTTCAAGATGAAACTGGACTTGAAGGGGAAATATTTCTGCCATAGCAAGAAAATATTCCTGCAAGATATAAGAAAGAAACAATGCGTGGGCTCGCCTTCGCTGTGTGTGTAGTAACAGTCACTCCCATGTGATTTGTGCAAGCACTGTGCAGTGGCTATGGGTTGCTGTGTTTCTTCTGTCTTGGGGATGGAGCAATATGTCTTTATACTTTCTTGGTGTGTGATTAGTTGTTGCTTAGCTGAAACCTTTCTACTGCAGTGCTAATTAAGATGAAACTGGAAGGTTTGGTGCTATTTTGAGACTTGGTACAATTCTTCAAGGATTTTCTTGTCAATGAAAGAGAGGTGATTGAAGCTCTCGTAGGTGCTCTGTGTACATCTACAGCTGTGATTGGAGAGATGTTATGCTGGATGTGACACCTGGCTTCTCACAAGAAATAATTAACTCACTTTTTATTCTCAGTTATTTTGAGTTTCTGTGCTGTGGTGTGGGAAACTTTTCCCTTTTTTTTACCTTTTTGAATAGAAAACTTCATAGCTTGTTCTGCTATAGAAGAATACAACCCTCTGTTCCTTCCACAGTGGACCATCAGGCTGTCTTTACTTGGCCCACGAAGCAGTTCCAGTTGAGACTAGCAACAATGCTGTGCGCACTCTAGTCTGGCCACGTGTATATAACACCTTTTTTGAGGTCATTTTCCAAGATTTGTTTCTAAAGAATATGAAAAATAACTTTCCAGTTGGCTTTTAACAGCCAAAATCTTCCTCAGTAGGATCCTTACCTGTTACCAGAAGAACATGAGGCAGGAAGTTTTGAATGATTTTTCTACTTCGTGTTACTCCTCCTGTCCTTTAAATATCCGTATGAAACCGATGCAAGAAGTGAACTTCTAGGCCTTGTATACCTGCTTGTGTTGCTGCACTCCATGTCCACCGTGGAGGAGTTGAGTGTTTGCATAGAGGCGAGGTGGCTGTCAGTCTGAAAAGCAGCGTTTAATTGAACGGGAAGGTAGCAGAGAAATCCCCATTTTCCTGAAGACAGCCTGGAATGCGATCAGGTTTAACTTAAGCATTATAACAAAGGTGGCCCAGTGTGCTACTGTACAGTGCCTGCCCTAATCCTGTGCATAAGGCAGACCTTTGAGATAAACCTGGCTTGTTATAGGGTGATACAGCAAACTGTGGGGTAGAAATTAGTGGCATTAGTCATTCTAGGAACAACTTTTAATGTAATTAAAGCAGTAGCTGCTAATACAAGTATGAAAGTAGATTTTCCTTCCATGCTAAGCTGACTTGTTTCTGAAGTTATTCACAATTTCCCATTTGTAGTTTTCAGTAAATTAAGAAGATTCACACAACTCAGATTACTTCAGTGTAAAACATTAGGTTGGCAGCCTACTAGCAGGCTTGTTTTGAAGGCCAGGAGTAAATAGCATATAGTTTGAGAAGGATCTGTAAAACTATTTTAGATGCCTTGTGCTTTGACTGACATTAGTGAAAAGCTGATAAACTGGTGTTTGCTGAGGACTGAGTAACTTCAGAGATGTCATATGTTAAGAAACTGGTATGTCATATCAGTTTCTTTTTTTTTTTTTTTTTTTAAACGCCTCATCCCAGATATTTTGCTCTTGTAGACAGTTCCTCTGCATGGTTATACATGGTAATAATTATGTAAGATCTCTTACTAAAGGTCTAATTGAGCATGTTAGATTCTACAGTGCTGGACCACATTCAACTATGAACAGTAGTACTACATTGTGTCAGTTACTACTCTTCTATAGCCCTGCCAGTGGAAAAGAGTCTTGATACCAATGTCCTTATATATGAATAAATTATGGATATATACATATTTTATGTATAAAGGTTCTTGGGTTCTTATTCAACTTGAATTGATCTAACTCCTGTGTGCGTGTTTTGTTTTTGTTTGTCTGTCTGCTTGGTTGTTTTTATTGAAACACTGTAGGTACGTGGGGAAAGATTATTCTTACGCCCAGGAACAAATGGAAGATGACATGAGAGCTTACTATAGTCAGAACTGCGCGGTGTTACAAGTCCAGTCTCTGAGTGTTGGGCAACTTGTTGTTGTACACACTGAAGATGAGGCCTGGCTGCGTGCTCGGATAATTTCTGTGGAAGACAAGAAAATAAAGGCAAGCAGTTATTTGTTTTGTCACTCTGTGAAAGATTTGAAATGTTTTCTTGTTGTTGTTGTTTTTTTTTTTTTTAAGGTACACAGTCAATTCCCCAGCATGGTGCACTGCTATCATTGTCTCCTTTCCCAACCTGAAGTACTTCTCTTTTCAGTTATAGGAAAGGAGAAGTTAAGACTTTTAAAGTCTTTCTTTCAAGTTGTGTGATTGTCAAAAATAAATGGTCTTTCAGTGTTGTTTTTTTTTTTCCACAGGTATTTTGGATTTTGTGGAAGTTTGGGATTTTATACAGGGCTGGGCACTAAAGCGCCTTAGTGCTGAAAATTTACCTTTGGTAGTAATGGGAGGAATGGGTATGGTGGTGCTACTTGGAATGGGGAAGGAGAAAATTCAATAGCTAATAGGTTTCAGATCTTGCTTGAAGTGTTGTACTGAAGTATCTATCATGTGCATTAATTAGCAAGACAGTGAGAAGGATATACTTGTGCTTAAACTTCCCTGTCAGACAAGTCTGGTATCCTGGGAGTTGCATCTGGTGTGCACGTTAATTAAACCCCTCTGAGATTATTTAACTCCTATGTTAAATGTTTCCTGAGCCAAGGGGATGTTTCTTGACATCCACAGAGAAATTAGACTGCATAATTGAACTAATTGAACTGTAAGAACAGTTTCTGATTTTCCAGTTATTTCTTGCTTCGTCAAACGTTAATGATAACTTTTTAAATTTCTTCCCATAGTTGGGTGATTTTTTACCCAGATCTCCTTAACATACTTATAAAATCGATCCATTTCATAAATTTTTAAATAATGCATGAGATAGACTGAGTTTTTCTGAAAGCGTGATAACCTTCAGCTAGAACTTGAAGGAACAGGTTGTCACAGAACTCAGTTTTGTGAAAGATTACATTGGCTTCAGAGAAAAATAGCAAGCTTGCCTCTGTTTTTTGTCTAGGCAGAGCTAGCAGCCAAAAGAAGACTACTGCTACATTGCAGCATTTGCTTGCTGATCATCCACCACTGCTCAGACTCCCTATTGAAAGTTTGTTGTGCAGATATTTTGCATGATAGAGTTTAGAAAGAAGTTGTAAAAAGCCCTATGTAAGCTTGCTTTCTTTCACCTTAGTTCTGATTACCTACTGCCAACCAACACTTTTACTACTGACTTCCTGCAGTGTTTGTGGTATTTGTGTCAAAGTTACTGGAAATATAACTCCAAATAGTCCTCTTAAGGCTGTAGAACAAAATACAAAACACACTATGGCACTTATATAGTACTTGAGTCTTCAACACTTTCAAAACTCTAAAATTGCCATTTTATTATCTTTGTTCACGTGGTTTAAGTTAATATGCTGAGTCCTTCCAGCACTGTTTCTATGAAGAGTTGAGATTGTGTTAGAGAGGATGGTTTTACATAAATATTGAGAAGAAGACCTACCTTGAAAGCTCTGAATATTTAAGTAGTGAAATAAACATTAGAGTAATGGTGCTATGTAGCTATATCACTATAATTAGCAAACAATGCAATGCCTGTTTAATGGATGCACAGAGAATGTGGTAGCTGAATACATTATCCCTAGTCTCAATAATGTATATTTAAAGTTTTATTAATGATCTTATGCTTTTATCTCACTTTCCCTTACCAGGTGTACTATGTTGACCATGGCTTCAGTGAAGTTATTGAAAGCAACAGTGTGTACAAACTACACAAGCAGTTCTGTTCGCTTCCATTTCAAGTTGCAAAATGTAAACTGGCAGGTAAGAGAAGGCCGGTGCTGTCTATACAGCTTGCTGTTGCATGACTTACGGATTGAACCATCTCAGTTTGGGAATTCTGATCCTTGTTTGGAATAACTATGTATGTTAGATTCTGCCCAAGGTAGTCAGTGTAAGCAGACACAGGTGTGTGTGGACAGCAGGATGTCAAGAAGAGTTCTATAAAGAAACCTTGATATCAGAAGACCCCAGTGTCTCTAATAGAGCTTAGTTGTTTCTACACTTAGCTTGGATGTGTTTGTTTCTTTAATACGTGCATGTCTAAAGAAATAAAAGTAAAACACTTCCTGTTGTGTGAAGCGTATACTAGCATGACTCCTTTTTCCACAAATGAGACCTAATGTGATCATTCAGTTATTTTAAAGTGATCCTTCCCCTTTTAGCACTCTCAGGCTTCCTAGACTGTGCTGGAAATTTAATTTCCTAAAACTGGTGGGCATTTATAACTTCTAAGATGTTAGTTTTAAGATTCTAAAATGTTCTAAGAACGTTTTATTTTAAATATTTCAAATTGACAAGAATAAACTTTTACTTGAATGCAGTTCCTTTTTTGTCTGCATATTTGCCTTGATTCTTTCTGAAGAGGATTTTTTTTCTCCTCTTTACTATGTCTTTGTGTTAAAAAAGGAGACAGTAGAATGCAAAGTGAGATGCAATACAACCTTCCAACTCATCCTGATTCTTGGAAAGGTTCCTGTTGTAAATACACGTTTATTATATTTCCCTTCATTAAAGTAATACATAAAAAGTATGGTGTGTCTTACAGGGCTGGAAGTCTTCTGTGATGATCCTGCCTTAGTAAAGGCTGTAGAATTGCAGGCATGCTCCAAGATACTTGCTGTGGAAATACTGGAAAGGAGTGATATTCCTCTTTTTGTTCTCTATGACACTTCTGGAGAAGATGACATCAACATTAATGCTACTTGTCTGAAGGCCTTGTATGACAAATCCTTTGAACTGCACCTACAGGTACCATCTGCTTCTTTCCTTTTTAATTCATTAAAAATCATTGACCACAGAGGTCTTAGATGGACAAAAAGCAGTACTCACAAATGTGCTAACTTTCTGTGTGTGTGTGTCCCCTTTCTTGTCAAAATCTGACTGTTCCAGGTAGATGCACTATATACAAATGTCAGAGTAACCAGTGTTCTCTCAGATGGAAGTCTATACTGCCAACTGCCATCTAAAGGCTTGTCTAGGCTTTCTGAAATCTTGCAGAAGATAGAAGACCACTTCCTTCACAAGGTAGGTCTGTGATGAGGGAGAAGTCAAGTCATGTGGCCTTTTCAGTGCACATTTCAGTCCTTTTCTTTGTACAAAAGTTCAGATTTCTGAGACATGTGAACACTTAAAAAGGCTGAAAAACCTGTTCCTAATTTTTATGCATGCAGTTTTCAGGGTGAAAATGTTTTCTGATGCTCTTTTGTTCAAATGCTGTCTCTTAGGATTCAATAACTACTTCTAACTTCGCTTGAATAGTTAAAACAGTACCAAAATGGCTCATAATGGGAAGCTTCCTGTAGAAACTGCTCTAGGTTGATAGAAAACCTGTGGATGTTCTGCCATACTTTTTTTTTTCTGGAATATTTATTTATGTGATGGAGTTGAGGTGTATGAATAGCCTGACCTATAGCACGCTCTTTGCAAAGTGACCATAAAAGCAGCGTGACCAAGGCCTGTTCTTTTTAGCCTGGCTTCTTTCAATATTCAACAGCCTTGACCTGATGTGCTTGCATATATTGTCTTTGTATCCTTAGCTTTTAAATGTTGTCTACTTTCAATCAGAACTGATGCATAGAAGACATTTTCAAAAGAATTAAGTTGCTTTAAAGTAGCCATATGATAGAGGTCTATTATCTCATCTACCTTTTACACACATGTACAACAACCCTTACTATAGTCAAGATTTTATATGAAAGAAAAAATGTTTAGAGAATTGAATTTGTTCAACGTCCAGCTGAAACATGAGAGAATCAAATCATGAAATGCAGATCCTTGAAAAGTAAGACTCTGTTAGAATTACTGCTTGTAAAACTAACTTTTAAGAGTTTTTTTTAGAAGTTGAGCTTTAGGCCTGTTCTGGACCACACTCCATTTGGAAGTACTTTATATTGTATAAGTACTTTGTATGTCTTGGTTATCAAGATTCAGTTTCAAGTAAGCTGAACACTGAAGGAAAGAGTGTGAGATATACCCTAAAAGGTTTAGCTACATAAAGGCAGACAACTGTCCAGATTTGCTGGACAGTGTGTTAGGGTTTCGTTGCTATCAAAGACGGACCTTGACTTTACAGTCTCTCATGAGGTTTTTTGTTTTGCCTGCGAATTTACTCACAGTAAGGTGTTTATGGGTCTCCAACGGGAACCTCTTCATGCTTTTTGCAATGTTTCTAGTGTCTTCTAACACTGGTTAGGATCATCGCAGTGAATGTCAGCCCCATGAGGCTTTGAGTCCGTGTTAAATGTAGTTTAGAATATACGAGAGGAAATTCTTCAGTTATCTATCACAGTTCCACAGTGCTGTTGCTTTTCAGAACATTAAAGTTAGTGGTCAATGATCTTTATATTCTGTGCTTCCAAAGGTATTTTTCCTGGTAATTCATATTCTCTTGGTTCCACAGCTCAGAATTAAAGCTTTATTAATGGGGCAAGCATAAAATAATGTTACAGAAAATGTTTCTGAGGATGGAAACTCTTTTTGAGACAGCTCTGTTGCTTCTCAGAACTGTTTAGTCTATTTGTAGCATTTGAAATGACTCGTTAAGTATCAGCTAGTAATGATTCTGTGCATTTTAATTTTTGGTTTTTGCATTTGCAGCAGACATCAGAGTTTAATGTATCACTGCCTTTCTGTGGGAAAATCTGCTTGTTACCTTGCAAAGGAAAATGGGCACGTGTAGAGGTAAGAAGCTTTCAAAGAACAGCAACAGTTTTCCCACATAGAAAAGGCTCTTCAGCTAAATCTGAATTCTTACTTTCCTTGAAACATTTTACAGTGTATGCTTCACTGTTGTGTTTTTAACCTTAAAATGATTGTCTTCCTGTCTTATTTCAGATAACAATCATTCACAGTAGACGGGCTCTTGGTATACGCTTTGTGGACACTGGAACAGTTGCAACTGTAGAAGCTTCAGACCTAAGAGAAATCCCACCACAATTCCTGAGAGAAGTAATTGCAATACCTCCTCAGGTATAAAGACAAGTTAAAGGTGACCTATACTAGATCTCTTGATAGTGGTGCTTCTTCTAGGTTTATGCTATGATTTTTTTGTTTTGTTTCATCGTGTTCAACAATGGAGTGCATTATGCACCTCTGCCTGAAATAACTTGTAATGTAGTCCCACTGACAGGATGCTGTGGTAATAGTGAACTAGTAATGATAAGGTTTTGCATGTCCCTCTGTCTATTTCTGTTTGTCATATATTATTGAATCTATGACAATTAATGAATTTTCTGAGAATGGCAACTTGTGGACTACTTTCCATATTTTTATATGCTTCTGTTCTTAGGCTGTAACATGCTGCCTAGCAGATCTGCCTCCCAACACTGGCATGTGGACTCCAGATGCTGTACTGTGGCTGAGAGATAAAGTAACAAGTTGTCCTGAATTTAGCATGAAGGTAAATAGTCAAAATGCCTGTATGACCTTAAATCCATAGGCCTGTGGAAAAAAACACTGAAAGAACAACTTTGAAAACTTGACCATTCATCAGAATTTATTTCTGTTATGAAGTTTAAAAGTTTGTAGCCATCTCTTAGACATAAGTGCAATACAAAGTCCCTTTCTTATGATGTTTGACATAAGAATATTTGGCTCGTTAGCAGTTTCTCTTTTTCCTCTGAAGAATTTTAGCAGCTGATTGCCTTTCTCATTTTCCTGTGCCAGTCCAGATATGGAGCTAGAGTTATTTTATGAACTGTTAAGAAAGAAACAGTTGTTTGTGTTTTACCACATAAATGTTCCATAGATCTTAAACGATTTTTATGCCTCTTAAGTGAGAATAACCTTTTTTCATTCTGGTTTTTGAAAGCGGTTTTAGTTTTCATTTGTTGTTTTTTCTAATCCAGTGTGACTTAGTATTTGCTATCATTTAATTAAGGGTTTCGGTTATATTTGAGATAAAATTATTTCCATTGGCAATGTTTCCTTTCCAGTTTAGTTTAGCCACCGTTATAAAGGAAATCTTTTTGCTATCTGGAAGCTAGACAAAGCTGATTTCCTCTTAAAAATCTGATTCCAAGTACTGACAGAGCACTTGGAAAGCATGTTTTGTAGTTTTTTTGATCTTTTTGCTTCTTTTAACCCAGGAGGCTGTGCAGTTAAAACATAGCTCATGTAGTCTGGGACTTGTGACTGTTGCAACTGCCTTTTCTAAATGTCCTTTTCAAGATAATTTGAGTTTGATATTAGTTTTTATTTGATTATATAATAGAAGAAACACAAATGATTTAATTTTGGAAAGTTTTTATTTGTCTTCCGTTTGCTGCCTATAAGTAGCAATATCCTTTGCAGATTATTAGAGGAAAGACAGAAAAATCGACAGAGGAAGTTGTAAACAAATGTTATGTACTATGTCATATGAAAATTTCAGTGCTTTATTATCAATAATGCTAGTTGCTGCCAATGATATATGCCCTTAAATAAGATATTTTTTATGCCAGTGCTTGGAAATTATACATGATACAAACCTAGAAGCTTTTTTCACCTTTTTTCATTCCATTCTTAATTTACTAGGTTTCACCTCCCATAATGACAGGAAGAGATTTCTGAAGGATTGAGTGTTAATATTTGATAGCATTACTTAATTGTTCAGAATTATATGGCTAATTTATAGTTGTGGCTAATGTCTTCCAGAAAACTGCAATCGTACATGCTTGTGCCAAGCAATATTGAGATTGAACCAGTTGGGCAGAACAAAACTTGATTCAAATTTTGTATATGCTTTACATTAGTGGAATAAATATCAATGCTATTTTTAGCACCTGTGATTGGCTTACTATCCAACAATTTCATTAACTTATTTGAGAGAATCTTGAAAATATTTCATGGGAGTAAACTGTTGCTGCTTTTCTGTTAAGGCTTTAGTCTGCTGTTCAACACCAGATGTGCGTTTAATAGTTGATAACTGAAAATTAAACTGCACTTTCTTTCTAAAGGTGGTTAAACAGGATGCTGCAAAGGGAATTGCACACGTTTACTTGTTTGCTCCAGAGAATTTCCCTGACGTGGATCGCAGTGTCAATCGTCAGATTGTAAACGCAGACCTGTGGAAGCATCAGAAAGATGTTTTCTTGAGCGTTACGCCCAGGGGGACCACCTCCACCAAAGTGACAGGTGATACAGTTTCAGCACTGCAGTTAAATCGGGGAAGGCTAGAGAAGAGTTTTTCTGATTCAGCTGAGCCTGCTGTGGAGCCCAGTAGTGCCGTGTCTGCCAGTGATATGCCTCCACCCCTACCCTTGTCAAAGGTTGGTGGGCTCATGGATGTCTATGTCTCAGTGGCATGCCATCCAGGTCACTTTGTTGTCCAGCCTTGGAAAGAGCTACACAACCTGGAAGCCCTAATGGAAGAAATGATCTTGTACTACAGCATGGCTGAAGAGAGACCTGTGAACATTGAAAAAAACAAGTTGTATGCAGCTAAAATTGAAAATCAGTAAGTACATACTTAGATTAAGAATCTCTGAAGGCAAGCTTTTACATACAGCAGTACTTAAATCTTAGTAAATCATCGTGCATAGCTGTTCTGGAGTTAGTGACAGAATTACACGTTTTTCTTTAAAGCTTGGCCTTGTTGCAATTTTTGGGGGAAATGCTTTGTCTGCATTGTTAGCAAGGTGGCAGATCTCTGGCTATAGCTGAGAGATCAAGGGAGTAAATGAGGTTGCAGTCTCGTCACGTTTCCAGATAGTTGTTCAAAGGACTTCATTCAGATAATACCAGATCTGGGAAGCCTGAGACACGTTGGTTAAAATCTTTCAGTCATGTATTGCTTTTCTGGTGCCCTGACAGTGGATGAATATAAATCGTGTTTATTCTTGTTCTTCCTCTTTTCAGTTGGTACAGGGTGATAATAAAAGGAATCCTTAGAAATGGGTTTCTGTCAGTGTACGAGCTGGACTATGGTAAACATGAGCTTGTCAGCATAGAGAAGGTACAGCCACTCCTGGATAAATTCAGAAAGCTACCTTTCCAAGCTATAAGAGCTCAGCTTGCAGGTAGGTGGTAATCATTTGCTCTTCTTTTTATTTGTTTTAAGTCTTACATCAGTGAGGATACCAGATGTCTATAAATGTAAACGGGACAAAGCTGAATGTTAGTGACTTTTTTTTCTAGAGTAAACATGCACCTGCTTGCAAAAACATGCTCAGTGCATGCATGCTTATGCTATCAAAGTAGATCTCCTTTTCTTCTTTACGTAGGTGTTGATGGTTTGGTTTTCCTACCTATTTAATGGAGCACTTATAAAATATTCTTATAAATATTTACCATTTAATGTGTGTGGTGGCTAATATGCAAAGGACCCAGGGAAATCAAATCCAAATGGTTTTTGGATCTTTAAGCCTATTATGAAGTGTGGAAGCTATAATAAATCTGTTGATAGGAACTGATGTTCTAATTATTGTAGTTTACATAAAGTTAGGGGCAAGATGCTGAGTTTCTGGAGGTGTTAGTCTTTCACATCTTGTCCATATTGTAACTTACTGTTTTCTAGTAAATATTTGGAACTCAAAATTGCCTGAAATACATTGGTTTTCACAAACTAACTCCATGGGGAGGGTGGGGGCTTTCATCAAACTTAAGTAAGATTAATTTAATTATGGGCATACAGGGTGTGCATACATCTAAAAAAAATAAATAAGAAAGTTACAACTTGTTCCCTCCTTTAATGTATTTTCCTTCCTGTTCAAATTTATTTCATTTTGGCATTGCTTTCGGATTTATGTCTCTTCTCTGTTTGGTAAACTTAGACTTGGTTAGCTTAGACTTCAATTACAGAATACACTTGCTTGAAGTGACAGACCAGTTGGTGCTCTGTTGGTTGCTTTCTGTGGATCTGCCTTCCAGCATAGCCTCAGTGTGACCTTGGGGACTGCTTTAGACAGGTCAAGTTGGATGTGTTCCCACTAGGCTTGGGTCCTAGGAGGTCAGTGCTGAAATTAAGCTGATTTCTAGCTCTGTCTGTGTACTGGGGTAGTACAGGGTCTTGCCAAGAGAGCCTGCAAGTCATCAATTCTTCCTGCTTCACAGAATCCTGAGTAGCTAGCTGAGCTGGCTTCTGAGCTGCCACATACAGTCGAAGCAGGCCAGCTAGGCCCAGAAGACAGATAACTATCTTCTTCCTATTCTTCCACTTTTTTCTTCCCTTTTTGTCTTACCTGTTGTCTTTCAGACTCTGGTCTGTTTTCTTGTTCAATTCTATTTGCTTACCAACCTGGCTTTCTTTCTGTAACCTGTTAGGATTGACAGGTCCGTGGTGTCCTGTCCTGTTAGCAAGCTGCTGATAATAGTAGAAGCAGTGTTGCCACTTCTCTGTTTTGTTTCCTTTATCTGTAACTTACTGCTTGGGAATTTGCAACATTTTAAGTCCTTTGTGCCTAGATGCTCTACACCAGCAGTGGTCTGGGGAGACTGAATTCCTAGTCTGCAGGAGCTGCTTCTTCCTTGGTGGTTCACAGCCGTATCCAAACCCTGTTTGGATTCTAGCATCATGTCCCTGAGCAAGCCCACCTCTGTGGGATGCCAATCTCAAAAAACAGCAGGAGTTGTGAGACATTGAGGAGTCATTTCTATTTACTTCTTCTCTCTGCAGGTCTAGTTTGGGATTTGAAGGCTTGGCAGATTTTTTAGTTGCTAATGCTCTTTTGAGATGAAGAAAATCTAAATCAAGGCTACTGCTTCAGCATCCTCAGGCAGAATACAAATCACTAGTTTCTTCTGAAAAGATCTTTAGTTTCCTTCTTGTCTAGGTAACATGGCTTGGTCATACATCACAGCTACTATACTTGGAAAAACTCAGTGAGTCAGTGCATTTGCCTTTCACTTTTGTGAAGCTATCTGTAGATTTAGACTTTAAGAAAAAAATAAATGTTCTAGCCTCTGCAGTAATTAACATTGTTTGTGTGGGAGATGAGTGAGCTTTTTTTTTTTTCCTGGAGTTAAGCTGCCTTCACTAGTACTTGAATATCTGTTTTCTCAAGGTTTTAAACCCCCCTGCTTCTATATAAGCTTGATCACTCAGATTGGTCTAGTCTGTAAATGACACACTCTTCTGTTCTACATTTGTCCTAGGAGTGAAAAGCCAGCAGTGGTCAGAAGAGGCATCAATAATGTTTCGGAATCGAGTAGAGAAGAAACCCTTGGTGGCGCAGATACAGGCAATTAATGAAAGTACTAACTCTTGGGATCGAAAAATAGTGACTTACTTAGTGGACACGTCTCTTCCAGATACTGATACGTGGATTCATGACTTTGTGTCTCAAAGTCTTGCGGAACTTTCAAAAGCTGATTAATCACCACTTCTGAAATGTAGCGGCTCAGATTCTTTAGCAATAAAATAAATTAACAGGCTTTGAAGAGAAATGTAACTTCTTACATTGCCTTGATGACATGAAGGGTATGAACTTGCAAAATGTGTGTTCAGTGAAAAAGATTTGTTTAACAAGTTTGGGTTATATTGACTTCAGGTTGACTTTATGAAAAATTGCACTTTTGTTTACCACTGAAATGCTAGAGTTTGGGTGAAAGTACTAAAAAAGTTATTTATCAATAAAACAATGGTGACTTGTTCTTGTGATCTTTCCCTGAGTGGGGGGGAGGCATGTGTCATAACTATTAGTCGGTACTTCTAACCATTACTGGATACTACTCCTGTTTTTTGTTTGTTTTTTTTTTTTTAGCTAGAATTTTTATTGCTTGGGAAACAAGGAAGCAGTCCTCAATGTTTTTGAATTTAGTGACTGAGGTGTGCATTTTTGATGTTTTTTTTCCCCTTCCTTAGCCTTCTAAGAATTGAGTAGTTGAAAATGCCTTGTTTGGGGCAGGGAAGTTTGCCTGGGATTATAGGGCCTAACTTTCACAGAAGGGTATGGACTTCCCTGTGCTTACTAGTCTGGTTGCTGTTTGTTAGAAATGATACTGCTTTTCTGAATTCTACCCCATTTCCTCTGCTTGCTAAATTCAAGGCATTCCTTTCCCTCCTTTTCTGATAATTTGCTTTCTTACTTGTTTCTGAGAAACTTTAAACAACTGCTTTTCCCACGAGGCAGGAGCAAACAATGTCCCGTCAGCACGCAGATGATTGCTTTGAATGCAGTATTTTTGCCTCCCTTCAGATTGCGAGGACCTTGGAAAATTTAGAGGTGGTGTAGACATTATAGTTGATGGCCTGCTGCCTGCATGGGTAAGGGAAAATGGACAGAAACATGTGGTGCCTGTGTAACAGCAAGATGGGAGAAAATGCCTGTGGATATTCTGAGCTACTTTAACACAAATTGCTAGTTACAGAATCACAGAATTTTCTAGGTTGGAAGAGACCTCAAGGTCATCGAGTCCAACCTCCAACCTAACACTAACAGCCCTCCACTAAACCATATCCCTAAGCTCTACATCTAAACGTCTTTTGAAGACTTCCAGGGATGGTGACTCCACCACTTCCCTGGGCAGCCTGTTCCAGTGCCTCACAACCCTTTCAGTGAAGAAGTTCTTCCTAACATCTAACCTAAAACTCCCCTGGCTCAACTTAAGCCCATTCCCCCTCGTCCTGTCACCAGGCACGTGGGAGAACAGGCCAACCCCCACCTCGCTACAGCCTCCCTTGAGGTATCTGTAAAGAGCGATAAGGTCACCCCTGAGCCTCCTCTTCTCCAGGCTGAACAAGCCCAGCTCCCTCAGCCGCTCCTCGTAGGACTTGTTCTCCAGGCCCCTCACCAGCTTCGTCACCCTGCTCTGGACTCACTCGAGCACCTCGATGTCCTTCTTGTAGCGAGGGGCCCAAAACTGAACACAGTACTCGAGGTGCGGCCTCACCAGAGCTGAGTACAGGGGGACGATCACCTCCCTAGCCCTGCTGGTCACACCGTTCCTGATACAAGCCAGGATGCCGTTGGCCTTCTTGGCCACCTGAGCACACTGCTGGCTCATATTCAGCCGACTGTCCACCATCACTCCCAGGTCCTTCTCTGCCTGGCAGCTCTCCAACCATTCCTCTCCCAGCCTGTAGCTCTGCTTGGGGTTGTTGCGCCCCAGGTGCAGGACCCGGCACTTGGCCTTGTTAAACTTCATGCAGTTGACCTCAGCCCATCGGTGCAGCCTATCCAGATCCTCCTGCAGAGCTTTCCTACCCTCAAGCAGATCGACACACGCACCTAACTTGGTGTCATCTGCGAACTTACTGAGGGTGCACTCGATGCCCTTGTCCAGATCATCGATGAAGATATTAAAGAGGACCGGCCCCAGCACCGAGCCCTGGGGGACGCCACTAGTGACTGGCCTCCAACTGGACTTGGCTCCATTCACCACGACTCTTTGGGCCCGGCTATCCAGCCAGTTTCTAACCCAACGAAGCGTGCGCCAGTCCAAGCCAAGAGCAGCCAGTTTCCCGAGGAGAATGCTGTGGGAGACGGTGTCAAAAGCCTTGCTGAAGTCAAGTTAACATGGTCCTGCCCATAGTTAAGTGTGCAGAGGTGAGATTCTCAAGTGTACTCAGTGAGATGGAAGTTGTGTTATGCCTGAGAGCATTCAGTAGCCCACTGCTCCTTCCCGTCCTCAGAACCCGCAGGGTAGTCTCACCCACTCACCCACCCTGGCTCTGGCATCAGCACAGGTGCCCTGACTGAAGGTGAAACATAACGCAATGTCTCAGCTAAAACTGTGTGAGGCAGGCTCGTCTTATCAGCCAGCTGTTTCTCCAGTAACTGCCTTGGTTTCCTTCAGGAGCTCCCTGCAGTAAGTGACCACTGGGGTTGGAAGCAGTGGGTGACATTGTACTACAAAGAAAAGAAAGCCAGAGACTGTTGAGCCCAGCACCCAAAGACAAATGCAAAAGGACAGTATTGTCTGCCTCTCTGGGTTGCCAATCTGTCTAACCTCTTAAGAATTCCACTGATTTTTTTTATTTTTATTTTTTTGCATGCAACACTGCATGTTACCTGGCATATACAGCTTCTGGTTGCCGTTTTAGCAAGGTCACTATCAGGCCTAAAAGAGCTTTCATCTGCTTTTAATTAATCATTCTTCCAGGATTTTTTATAGTTTCTCCTTCCTCAGCTGCAAAGGTGATGAATGTAGGTGAAAGAATCAATGTGATCTCCAGCTGCCGTAGGATAAACATTAATGCAAAAGAGTTTTCTTTCTACATAGGACTGCTGCTGAGCCAAAAAATCCGGATGGTGTGGGTCATTAGGATGAGAAAAGCTCTTTCCTGAGGTTCTGAAGAGTGGGAGAGCTTTCTGTTGTGCCTAAGAGCATATGACACCTACACCTGCAAGCTTGCAAATGTTGCTGGAAAAGTTTAATGGCACAGGGTAATTTCGTGGAGCTGTAGTTTGTTGGGCTGTTCAAAGAATACCCAGACTGTTTGCACACTATGAGGCCTGTTGTTGGCCAGTAGTAGACGTGCACCTGCAAAGTGATGGAATGGAGCAGACCTGGGATTTACACTTGTAGTAGCAGGGGGAGCAGCCTGGTAGATGCTCAGGAGATGTAAGATGCTTTTTGAGCTGCTTGTCTTATCCTCCTAGGGTCTGAGGATACATACCTTCACTGTCTCCCTGGTTATAGCTGGCTGCTCCAGAGTCTAAAAAGCCCAGACACGAAGCAAGAACATTCATTCAGTCTCACTGCCTTTGCACTGGAGCTGCTTTGTGCGGTGCCATGGGACAGAGAACAGGTACCAGAGAAACGAGTGCTTCCTACCTGATCAAACCCAGGAGCACTTTCCCTGTAGTGAACTAGTTCCTGCATATAATAATGTCCTGGTTTCGGCTGTTATTTTTCTGGGCTGTTATTTTTCTGAAGTCATTTTATATTTTCTGAAGATATTTTTCTTCCTTGGAGCTGCTGTGGCGCTGTGTTTTGGATTTGGGACGAGAGCAATGCTGATAACACACCGATGTTTTGGTTGCTGCAGAGCAGTGCTTGCAGAGAGCCAAGGCCCTCGGTTTCTCACGCCGCTCTGCCAGCGGGCAGGCTGGGGGTGCAGCAGGAGCTGGGAGGGGACAGAAGCAGGACAGCTGACCCAAACTGGCCAAAGGGATGTCCCGTGGCATCCAGGGCACTGTGTCATCATCTGGGGGCTGCTGCTGCTTGGGGAGCGGATGGATATCAGCCAGGGAGCGGTGAGCCATTTCACACCTTTTTACTTTTTTTTTTTTCATTTTCTTTGGTATTTTCCTTCTTTCATGCTAAACTCTTCTGGTCTCAACCTCCAAGTTCTTGCACTTCTTTTGCCTTTTTCCATTTTCTTCCACTCCCTGCTGCACTGGGGGGGGGAGCTGCTGGGGTTAACCCACATCAGTCTGCACCCAGCGTGGGGCTCAGAGGGTTGGGGTGTTGGTGTGACAGAGAGAACAAAACTGTTTATAGCATGATATAATAATGATATTTGTTTAATAATTGCTGCCTGTAATGCTGATCTATTTACTCACGACATTGTTTTATGCATCCCCTTCCTCGCTGTCCGCGCCGCTCACCTCCGGGGGCTGGCTGAAGGCTGGCGGCGGTGCTGCCAGCTCGCTGCACTGCCCGACCCTCGCTTATCTCACGATAATCACACGATAATCACACGATACAAGCGCTCAGCCATCGGTGCAATCCCCCGGTTGTGCTTCACCGCAGCCTCGGTGCGTGGAGCCCACGGGGGGGCTCCCTTGCGGGGCAGGGGAAGGGAGGGGAGGGGAAGGGAAGGGAAGGGGAGGGGAGGGCGGCTCCGAGGGGAGTTGCCGTGGCTCTGGGGAAGGGGTGGGCGGCCGGGGGCCTCTCCCCTCCCCTCCCCGCCCCGCTGGGTGCCGGGCCGGGCCGTGCCGTGCTGTGCCGGGCCGGACCCCCGCCCCCCGGCTCGGCTCGGCTCGGAGCAGCGGTGCTGCGGTAAGCGGGCACGGCTCGGATCTGGGGGTCGGGACGGGTTGCCGAGGGGCTGCAGCCTGTCCCCCCGGCATGGGGCACCTGCTGCGGGTGGAGGAGCCTCTGCCCGTGCCCCCCGGGGGCTGTCAGGGCTCCTCTTCCCCTGCCCTTCCTCGGGCACGGCTGGGCTGGGGGTCGCTGCCGGGGGGCTTTCGGCCGGGGCGAGCCCTGGGCGCGCAGAGCCTTGCCCCCTCGCCCTTCCTCTCTGCTGCCTTCCTGACGTCTTTCTGTACAAATCCTGGTGGTTTGTGTTTTTTTTTTTTTTTTGGTGAACACCTGCTTAAAGTTGTGGTGGGCTCAGCCCTGTGCGGGTTGCGTGTGCTGTGCGTGCGGTTTGTTGTGGTGCCTCCTGCGCCGCCCGAGCCTGGAGTATGGGTAGGTTTAATTAAAAGTAACCAGAGATCAACGCTGCGGGCTTGGGAAGGCACCGAGGACACGCCTGGTGGAACGGACCTGTGGAGAACCGGGTTGATCCTCTCCCAAACTCCCAGAAGTGGCTGGAGGAGCATCCAACACACGGCTCTGTGCCTGCGGGACATCTCCCCCCTGGACGGGGACGGAGATGGAGGTGCACGAACACAGCTCCTCACGCTCCGTCAGCCTCCAGGTCGGGGTCCCCGGGACCTCCTGCCTCCCAGCTCTGCCCCTGATAAGCCCCTGATAAGCGAGGCATCGCGCCCAGGTGGCGAGTGGCAGGAATGTGGGGACGGCGGGCGGGCGCGCCAGGGGAGGCCGAGCCTCCCAGCAGATGACGGCTCTAAATTTAAGGGCTCGCTGTCGAGCCGCTACGCGTTAATGTGCCCTTTCGTGGGCAGGCTAAAGATAATTTTCCTATCTGGAGCCGCAGCTGCCTTACAAGTCCTGCAGGAAGGAGCGCTCAGGTCTGCAGCCTCGTGGGGATTCGCAGGGCTCGGAGGGACTCGGCGGTGCTGCAGATCTCCTCTCCCTCCTGGCCGCAGCAGTGCCACGTGCACGGTGGTGCTCCTAAGGGTGGGTGAGCTGCAGGCTTTACCACCTGTGGCTTATTGCCCCCCAAAGAGATGAATTGCCTGGGATGTTGTGTTAACACCCCGCATTGCTTGGGTGTCCCCAGCCAGAGCCCCGTGCTGATACATCCCCGTGCTACCCTGTGAGCCCATGGTGGGGCGAGGCGCTCCCGACATCACTGCTCTCCTGGCCCTGGGTCGCTACGTGCATCTGGAAGTGGGCAGGGGGGCCCTGAGCAATCTGACCTGGCTTCGGAGCCAGCCACGCTTTGAGCATAAATCTTGCGCAAGTCTGAGTCCGTGAGAGCCAGCGTTCCCCCGCCAGCAGGGCTGCGGGGTCATGTTTCATGCATTCACGGCTACGCTCCGTGTTTTCGTTTCAGGTCCTCTTTCGGCGTGAGAGTGATATTCACCGGGCTGCTCTAAGATGTCTTACAGAAAGGAGCTAGAGAAATACCGGGACCTGGATGAAGACAAGATTCTTGGTACCCTGACGGAGGAGGAGCTCAGGCAGTTGGAGAATGACCTGGAAGAGCTGGATCCTGATGTAAGTCATCTTGAAATGAGGCTTGGGAGGTGGTAAATCCCACGTAGCTGTGGGCAAATGTGCTGCATTAGTATCCTGTACCTCGGTGGGGTCCTTTGCAGAGCCTCTACTCGGTGCAGGGATGGGACAGGCTGGCCCCAGACGGGCAGGAGCAGTTGTGCTCCTGCACTGTGAGCACAGGCTCTACGTGGGGTTTTGTTTTTGCTGTGTCCCCCTGCCCGTGCCCAGCGTGCATGCCGTGGTGTGACCAGCACTGTACTGGTCTCTGGCCCAATGATTAAATTACCAGGCTTTTGGAGTAAAACCTGCTGATAGTTTTGGTGTTGTACACCGCTTCTCGCAGCAAGGTGCTTGGGCTTACACCGTCCTGACACCCTTATATTTTAGGAAGACCTGCCTTGATATTTAGGAACCTGTGGGAATCACTACTTCTCATCAGGCCACATTCAGGCAGTGTTTTGGGTTTTCTGGGCCGGGTGCTTTTTTTTTGCAGCAAACTCCAAATGGCCAGTATTCTCCTGTCTGCAGTCAGAAAAGCAAACCCCTGAGTTCTGCAAACTGGGCCAGTTGCTTTCTAGCCTCCCAACATCATCTGGAGCTGCACAAATGCAGATGCTGGGCCTGCTGATGCCAAACAGCGAAAACATTTTTGGAGGCAAGGCTGTGCTGTGGCAGGGGCTGCGCGGAGCCAACTGGCAGGCCTTTGGGTTACGGCAGCGTTAGATGATGAGGCTGGGCACTGCCAAGTGAGAAATTGTTCCTGCAACGTGCGGTTAATGTTTCGGGGGGAAATGATGGGCAGTGCAGATTGCATCATCAGTGCTTTTAATTGCAGCGTCAACACGGGAGAGTAATTAAGAGGTGGCAGGCTGCCTCCCAGCATTGTGTCTGCGTGGTGGTGGGCTGGTTACAGCTGGCCCAGGAGATGCGGAGATGGACAGGGTTCTGTGAAAGGTGTGAAGAGGTAAAATAATGGTGACAGCCCGTCCGTGCAGCTGTGGCCTGGGTACCCGAGCTGCATCCTCACCTTGCACAGCACGAAGCCTGAGGAAGAGAGCTGTTCCTTACGCCTCCTGGCTGGTGCGTTAGTGGTGCGCTGCTGAGTGGCCCACCAAGGTTGGCTGTGGCTAATTACTTGCTATTAGTAATCGTTCTTCCCAGGCTTTTCACTGAAACAGATTTAAGTTACAGTGAATTACTGAGGTGGGCACGGAAAAGTCGGCGTCTTGTTGAAAATCACCTTGGGCGTCTTAAAGAAAACAAATGTTGCCTTCTGTCCAGCAGAGCTTTAAAGAACACGCTTAGTGTCAGATCTGGGAACAGACTTATTGCATTAAGGCTGTTCTATATTTAAATATAAGCAGGTGCTTACGTGCCGTATGTGTCAGGCACAAAGCAACTTCCTGCGGCGGCTGACGTGGCTGAGTAACGAGGAGACAGCTTGGAAAAAAGGGCTGGGGCTCTGGGGCTGTGGAGCTGCAGGCACCACCACCCTTCTGGCCTGTGGACCACCGCCACTCTCTGCTGGAAAGACGTGGGGATTTTTCCAGGCTGATGTTCATGGGACCAGTGGGCACAGCCCCCACCTCCAGTGGGGTCCTCTGGCCCGTGGACAGACGGATAGGGAGGAGATCTGCAGAGCTTAGGAGGTATCAAAGGTGGTGAGCACGTGGGAGGAGGCTATAGGAAGAGCAGGAGGGGATGGCTGAGAGCCCCCAGAGAGAAGGACGGAGCTGCTGTTGTGGAGAAGCATCCACCTGGCAGCGTGGAGATCTTGCCGTGGAGCTGGTGTCTGAAATCTCGTGCTGGGGGAGGGAAGGAGCATCGTGTCTTAGCAGAGATGGGAGCCACTGGGGCTGGATGGAGACAGGTTCTGAGACTTTGAGAAGTCCAGCAAGTGGAAGAAAGGCGGTGCAAGAGGAGAGGTGGGTAGGGGTGAGTGTGTGAGGGATGGAGGCCTGCAGAGATGACCCGTGTTTCTCCCCCCGTGCCCAGAACGCGCTGCTGCCGGCGGGGCTCAGGCAGAGGGATCAGACGCAAAAGCCACCAACTGGCCCGTTCAGAAGGGAAGAGCTCATGGCCCACCTGGAAAAGCAGGCAAAAGACGTTAAAGACAGAGAAGACTTGGTTCCTTTCACAGGCGAAAAGAGAGGTATGGTCACCCCTCACAGCCCAGCGCGAGCACCTGGGCATGTCAATACTGCACAGCCCCCAGTGCAGCCTTCCTTAAGGCTTCCTGCCCCTTCTTAGCGATCCCTGTGCCTTGCTGAGGGAGAGCTTGTTTTAAAGCATTTTTATTAAAAAAAAAAATGAGTTCTCCTTGAATGATGCAAACAGAAAGATGTCACTGAGCCCCATCAGGAAGATGTGGCAGCTTTGAGCATGCCTGAGCCCGGCTGTGGTCACCAGCCTGGCCAGCACGGCAGCAGGAGGCAGCGCTCAGCCAGAGGCGTTTTGGGTTTTTCAGCTTCTGTGCTGAGTTAATTATACTTCAACCCCATGCGATCTCAGACACGTTAAACATCGTTTCACCTGCGACAGGCTGCTGAGTGAAGGCACGGTTTGTATCGAGTGTCAGCCAGAGACGGCGAATTACATTTTTATTCTACAATATACACATCATATGTATGCACATATAAATATATTATATATATATTTATGTATAAAATACATATATTTTTAAATTACACGCTGCCTATTTTTGCAGAGCAGCTGTGGCCCCTCCGGCAGGAGATGAGCGGTTTCGCCCGGCGCCGTTTATAGCCGCCTCCATCTCTCTCCGGGAGAGCCCACCGCGCAGTTGCTTCTTCCTTGGGGCTAAATTTAGCTGCCTCTGCGTCTGCACAGCCCCGAGCGGCTGGATTGTTGTTTCTCCCCTCCGGTGTTGCTGACTCTGGTTTCAGAGAGGGGACGAAAATAGCCCCGGCTGGTATGCCAGGCCCTGCGCTCGCTATCTCCCTGCGGCGATGCGGGGCTGCTGCAGGATGCTGCCTGCCCCGCTGCTGGTGTCTCCTCACAGCCTCCTCCTGGCCAGCCGTGGTGGAGGTGTCCCTGCCCAGCACGTGTCCACCTTCAGAAAGCCCAAGGGTGGCAGAGGGGAGCTCTGCTTGCTGCTTGTCCCTGCTCTGCTCGTGGTGGGGTGGCAGTGCTCTGAGGGACAGCACTGGATCCAGGCCGCTGGCCTCCCTTGGTCCACCCAAGTGTTGGCAAACCTGCATCCCTTTTACATTTCTGTGAGGCAGCCTTCAAAGAAGTGAAGTCCTACCGCATCAGGCTGTGCTTTCAGAGCACCATGCACTGGAAAGTCGCTCTGTATGAAAGTAACACAAGGGCTGCTGCAGGTGCCACCACCACACTGATACAAGCATCCTGCTCCACAGCCGGAGGTGCCTGGCCCATTGCCCCCTGTCACACTGCAGCAGGACACGGACCTGCTAACAGGAAGGGGTTCTTCATCTGCTCCGATCTTTTATCTAGGTCCTTGTGCCCCCCTGCCCTTTCCGCCCCGCTCTGTGGCAGTGGGACGGGTGCTGTGGCTGTGCTGAGCGTGACCTCACTTTGCATTTGCAGGGAAAATTTGGATCCCCAAGGAGAAGCCGATGGATCCTGTTCTGGAAAGCGTGACTCTGGAGCCGGAGCTGGAGGAAGCCCTCGCTAATGCCTCTGATGCAGAGCTCTGTGACATTGCTGGTAAAACAGCTACACGTGACTCGGGGTTTGAGTTATTTAGCTACTGATTTATCTTTGCTCTTTTGTGGGACGTGAGCTATTGAGCTCTCTGCTGTTTATGTGAATGCCGTTGGTTTTGACAGGATTTGTTTCTTCGTAAAAAAGGAAACATATATTTAGAGTTACTTCCAGCCCAGCACCCCCGTGTGATTCACTCAGGAGCATGGACCGGAGCTGAGGAAGGAGAAGTACGATTTATCCACGGGCTCTTTGTTTCTCTTTTCTCTGTCACTGCACCTAGCAAATTGCAGCCCATCGCCCATCTCCTTTGGGAACACAGCTCCCTTTAAGCCAAGCCCTTGGGAAACAAATCAAACAGACCCAGTGAAACATGAATTTCTTGTTCTATTAATGGAGCCGTCAGGCTGGGGTCTTTCAAAGCATGGTGTGCCATTCACTGGAGCAGCCAAGCCCCTTGCAAACCAAGAAGGGCAGGAATGGTCCCTGCTCTGAGGGGTTCAAGCCTCTTATTTTGGTTAAATTCAAGCATTGCCTCATTGCTGCTTTGCAGGCTATGGTGTCTGAGTGGAGGAGACCCCCAGCAAGCCTCCTTGCTTGCTGCTTTAGAGAATGCAGTGTTGGTATCTTGGCAAAGGCAGCAGCATGGACATAGCTCTGCGGCTGAGACAGGAAATGCCTCGACCAAAGCAGTGTATGAACACCTCTCGGTTGCTTTGCCAGGCTCACATCCCATGCTGGTCTAGCTCCCGATGGGTAATTCAGTGCTTCTGGCTTCCTCCTCCAGTTCTGTCTCCTTCTGATGTCCGTGCTCTGCAGCAGTGTCCTCCCTGCTGCGAGACAGCCTGTAGGATAACCACACCACACAGACATCTTCCTGATAACCATCCTCAGGCTCAGAAATGCATTTCTGCACGAGGGCTTCCAATGCACTTGCCCTGGCTGAGCATTGCATCTCTTGGTTTTGCTATTTCACTCTGCTACTAACATCCTGTAAAGCACTTCTCTCTAAAACCCATCTGTCTAAGCCCCAGACCTGTGAAGCAATTACTTTCACCTAGAAATGCTGCTGAGGGCACTTTGTTCTGCAGGCCTGGGGAGAACACACTCGAGAGCTGATGTGATACAAGCTGTGCTGAAGGCTCAATATTGACAGTGTTGCTTTTCTGAGTTTGCCAAGGCTGTGAAACAGCTCCTGCCTATTTAGCAGGGCTCGCTGTCAGCCGTGGCACATTGGCTCCCTTCCTTGGCAAGCCCGGTAGGACAGTTCTCGTGGGTGGCTCCCAAAAAGTCCTGGAAGGGTTTATGTGCCTTTGGTCCGCTGAGGGAGGCAGAGATGGGATGTCTTCATTTGGCTTGTGTGCTCATGGATAATGCACGGTAAGCACCAGACTTGAAAATGCTGCAGGTCACTGTCATCTACCAGCATGAACTCTACCTCAGAAAGAGAGCAGAAGGGCAAAGCCACATGGCTGTAATAGCAAATCCTTCCCCTGCTTGCAGCCCAGGTGTTTACAGTCCTGGCTGGTAGAGGGTTTTTGTTGTCGCACCAAGCTGCACGTGGGGGGGTGTCCAAAGAGCTGAGCCTGCGAGTTACTTTTGGTCTTTTATTTGTTTTAACCACTGTGCCCGTCTTGAGGTCAATACTTGTTCATATGTGCCTGTATACGACAAGTGTCCACATGCGTGCATTTTTCTGCAGGAAGTCGTATAGTTATTTTAAAATAATAATAATAATAATAAAAAAAAATCTCAAAACCTGGCGTGGCACGTGCCCAGGTGAGCGGGATGATGAGGATGTGCAGACTCCTGCTGGCCTGGACCCTGAGATTAAATCCCGGTGATGGCATTTATTTTTTTTTTCAGTTTTGTCTTCCCCGCTGTGTTTTCACATGACGCTGAGTTGAGGCTGGTGCTGGGAAGCCTTGGCTGTTTGTTTGCTGTCCGTGCAGCATTCCTCTTCTCTGAGTCAAGCTGTACTGGCATGAATAAGGGTGCATTTGAGCCCTGTTGTGTGTCTGTGACAGCTGGGGGTGGTCCCACCTTTGTGCCTTGCTTTGTGCCGGTACAGAAAAATGCAGTGTGCTGCTGACCCCATCCTGGGCAGCACGGGCACAAGTGTCTTCTCCTGGCTGTGGAGCCCGCAATAACTCGAGGTTTTTCTCCTTTCCTTTTGTCTGCAGCCATCCTTGGCATGCACACCTTGATGAGCAACCAGCAGTACTACCAGGCACTGGGGAGCAGCACTATTGTGAACAAAGAAGGGCTTAACAGTAAGTGATCCAGAGCGCGTCGCAGGCTGTAGCCTTTCCCTGCCAGCTTGGACACAGAGGCAAAGTGGGAATTATTTTTAGGCTGAGGGTTGGGCTTTTATTTTCGCTGGACTCCTGCCACCCCTGCCACGCTCGTGTGTGAGCAAAGACCCCTTCCTTGGCTGGCACGCGAGTGCTACAGCTGTCCAGCTCTGGGCTGGTGCCTGCCAGGGAGGTGCTTCCTCTGCAGTCTGCCATCTCCTGGTGTTTGCTGGGGAGATGGGATGTTGCCCCTTCCCAGGGGAGCCCTGTGGGTGGAGGCGATTCCTCCCAGCGACAATTCACACCTCACCTAGGGAGATTGCCTGGAAACGTTAATCCCCTTTGAGCAGAAAAGGTGTCTCCTGGGCAGTTGTTCCTGCCAAAATCATTTCTTGCTGCCAAAAGTCAAGCACATCACTTTCCAAAGGAGGTGGGAACATTTATTCTGTCTTTCCAAATGAAACCTGAGAGGAGAGGACAGGAACCCCTCAGAGGAGTGGTGGTGACGTCCTGTGCTCCCAGAGCTTGCCTGGCTGAGGAAGCTGCTGCACCAGATCATCCCCGATCCCCACTCGGACACTGAGCCATTGACCACAACCCTTTGGATGCAGCCATCCAAACACGGGTGGCATGCCTGCCACTGGCTGTGGTCCCTGACAGCACATAGCAGCAAGCACCAGCTGCCCTGTGCTGGTTGCCCCCAGTGCCAGGCAGCATTTCAGGACACAGATGAGTGTGGGTAGGTCTGGCAAGAGCTTGTGCAGTCTTTTGTCTCATGTCTGCCTCTCAGGTCGTACGTTCCTCCCAGTGCTGCTCCGGGAAGGCAGGAAGCACACCTAAGGGGGACGTGCTGCTGCTCTGGCTAATTCTGGTTTTGCCCATCTTGCTTTTCACTTTGCAGGCGTTATTAAACCCACGCAGTACAAGCCCGTTCCTGATGAGGAGCCGAACTCGACGGATGTGGAAGAAACTCTGAAAAGAATCCAGAACAACGATCCTGACCTTGAGGAAGTCAACTTTAACAATATCATGGTATGTCCTGCTCTCCTCTCCCACCAACTGCACCGCACAGAGGGCAGAGCCCAAGCCTGCTTTGCTGCGCAGGGTATTAATGCCATACCACTGCGTGTAGCCAGGCAAGAAGCCCCAGCGCTTCCCACCTTTTGGGCAGGAGGCATTGCTGCCTGCTGTGGGATAACGACGTGGAGCTGGTGGCAGAAGAGTGCCGTCAGCTGCCTGGAGGAGCCGTGTGCTCTCTGCACTGAGGGCAGGTGCAGAAAACCACCTCCAGCCTGTCTGGTTTGAAGTGCTCAGAGTTGTTGTAGTGGTTTCGTCAGTCACATTTGTTGGAGGGGATGTTCCTGTAAGGTAAAACGGTGGGAGGAAAATGGCTTCTTAATCTTGACACTTGCCAAGCAAATATGAAGAAACCTCCCTTCTTGTACGTAACCCAGTCCACCTCCCACCTGTCCCTTCTTTGGGGCTCCTTTTCTTCTTGTAGAAAGCAAACCAGGACACGGCACCACTTTTTACATGGCCTCTGGGTACATACATGTACTGAAAAATACAGCTGCTGTCTGTCCCCTGGCTTGAGGACCCCCAGCCCATGGGGTTTGCTCAATGATGATGCGTTCATACGGCAGGAATGTTAACAGCATGTGCATGTTAAAAACACATGTGCCATGCCACCTGCACCCTTCCGTAGCATAAAGGTTTTTTACCTTCATGTGCTTGACACCAGCCATGTGATCTTGCAGATGAAAATGCCTGCATCTGACAAGAGTACCTAAAATGTTCAATAAGCAAAAAGTACTCATTTTGCTGAACTCAGAATAAGCATAGATGTATTTTCTGGGCTGGGACCTAGTATGGGAAATGTTAGCCAGAAATATATTATTTTATAGCAACATTTACCTTGTTTTACGTTGCTTTGTTACAGTCAGAAGTGACTGCAGTTTGTTCTACAGGGAGATCATTTCAGGTCTTTCTGGATCAGGCCCTGTAGGTAGAAATTTTCCATAACATTACATGGCTGTTGCTCAGTGCTGTCATTTATACTTAACAGCACAGGAGCAGTGCTTTGTAGGCTCGTGGATCCTAGCTACACACACCCCCGTGAGCCCGTGTTCACAAGTAGCTGAGTTTCTAGGTAATTAAATTAAGCAGCAGAGACGTTGCATCTTGAAATTAAGGGAGTGAGCTATCAGCAGAGTGGGAAACGGGATGAAGACATCGCCACAGTCCTCAGGATATGTTAATTATAGCTAGAGAACTTGAAAAAACATGCATCAGCCCCTTCCTAAATTACCTCAGTCTGGTGTCGATCTCAATAATAATTTTGAAATACTATTTAAATGTATTGCATATCCTTTGTATAGATGGTGACCTAACTCTGGTTTTCTGCGTTTCTTTTCACAGAATATCCCCATACCAACTTTAAAAGCCTGTGCTGAAGCACTGAAGACCAACACCTATGTGAAGAAGTTCAGCATTGTTGGAACGAAGAGCAACGATCCTGTTGCTTTCGTAAGTGTGATGCCACACAGTGTCAGCTGCTTGTGACAACGTTGTGACAGGGCTTGTTCTTGGGCAAGGTGTTTTTGGAGTCACACACTTGCTGCTTTGTCACAGCTAAGTCACACTGGGCACGTTCTGCACCTCAGGTTTCTGGTGCAGGTGTTTCAGTCACAAGCAGTAATGAAAGCCAGAACCAAACCTCAGTTCCTTCACTTCCCTTTTCAGCTGTGGAGGTTTCAGTTGTTTATTCCAGAAGACAGCCCTTTAGTCCCACTAGGTCTGATATTTGCCTGCAGGATTCTTCCAGAAGAAGAGTGGTGGGCAGGAGGAGGCAGGGCTGACCCCCTGCCACCACCATGCTGGCTTCACAAGGAGAAGGGCTGTCACCTTTTGGGGTGGAGTTAAATATTGATCTGTACGAGGCATTGCCATGCCCTCCAGCACACTCAGGTGCAAGAATACCCCAGGAACAGGAGGGAATCCCCTTTGCCACCAGGTCCCCCAGGTATCCCCCAGAGCAGAGGGGCTCCGGGGTGCTCTGGCCCTGCTTGTCTCATGCCAGCTCTTCCTGCCCACCTCTGCCCGCAGGCGCTGGCTGAAATGCTGAAGGTCAACAGCACACTGAAGAGCCTGAACGTGGAGTCAAACTTCATCTCTGGGGCTGGCATCCTGGCTCTCGTTGAATCGCTCCAGGGCAACACAGCCCTGGAGGAGCTTCGGATTGACAACCAGGTAAAGCGCAGGTGGTCAGGAGCTCTGGTCAGGGGAAGATGTCCTGTTTGCTGGATGGAGGTCAAGTGGCTGGACAAGGTGGAGGGTGACCTAAGGTGGCTGTGGGCTTAATGGTTACTTAGTAAAAATGAAATTTGTACTGCAGTGCAGGGAAGGAGCAGATAAGACGGCAGGAGGGCTGTAGAGTGTGCAGCAGTACAGATGCCTTGGCAAGTTTGGTTTCTCCAGAAACCAAACCAAGGGGTGGACGTGAAGCGGCTGAGCCATGAGGAGCTCTGGGGCAGGCGACTGTGAGGTCAAGATGATAGGATCTCCAGGCTCCTCTTCGCTGCACGTCTCTTCAAGAAATAGTCTTTGGGCAAGACGACTTGTGTGAGGTGTGTGCTGGAGGAGCTGGAGCCACTGGGCTGTACCAGGAGCAGGCCAGCAGGCGTCCCAGCAGTGCCATGTCAGGGATGCTGGATGGAGCAGCGGATCCAGAAGGAGGGGAGGGGGTAAGGTGAGCAGATCCCTGCTCCTTCTGAACGCCCTCTGACCCAACCAGCTCGGCAGGGGCTGTGGGACTCGCTGCGTCTCCAGGCAGGGGGGGACAGAGGTGGGCAAGCTGCCTACAACAATAAAATATTTAAGATTAAGAGTCTCAAGCATCCCCCACATAGCCAGGGAGAAGCAGAAGCTGGTCCTTCCCTGAGCCAGCTGGTGGCAGCTGAGGGCTGTGGGTGAAGTGACAGCAGCAACAGGAGGACACCTTCACTCACCTGCTTCTCTGTTCTCTCCTTCCAAAGAGCCAGCCCCTGGGCAACAAAGTGGAAATGGAAATTGCGAGCATACTGGAAAAAAACACCACCCTGCTGAAGTTTGGGTACTGTTTCACCCAGCAAGGTCCCCGGCTCCGCGCGTCCATTGCCATGATGAACAACAACGACCTCAGTGAGTGGGGCGGAGGGCAGAACCTTGCTAAAAAGAGTTAAAAAATGGGGTGTGGGGGGTGTGATGGAGTCAGATACCAGCTCTTGAGGGGCCCGGTGATGCCGGTTGTGCTTCAAACCCAGAGACACTGGAGCCCAGACCCCCAGGAGGGAGGGTTTCTGGCCGTAAGGGAGGGTCTCGATGTGAAGGAGTGCGGGCTTTTAATGTGCTTGGGCAGCAACGTGCATGATGTGGCACACAGGTTGCGAGCTGACAGCACTTGTGATTCCTGCCAACTGCTTGTCTTCCTCCAGTTTCACTTCCACTTTAACGAGGAGATGAAAAATAGGAGAGCTGAACTTTGAAGGCAGCGGGGCTTGGCCCACCCCCCTCAGCAAAGCAAACTGGAAGTTTTCTGGGGGGAGGTGGGGAAGCCACATGGCTTGGAGTTATATTTATACTCTCGACGAAGGGAGCAGAACTGCTCGTGAAGGGAAACGTGGGCCAGCCTGTAAAGTGCTGTTTCAGCTAGTTAACATGGCAGAGGCTTTCCACTGCTTGGCTTCAAGGTGCTGTAGAGCACTGGAAACCCGTCCAGTGGAGCGATATTGGAAGTGCCAGCACTGCTGGGTAAACAGGGTGGCTGTAAACATGACCTCCAAACACTCCTGAGGAAAGACCTGAGGTATAAATGCCAGTTGGCAAGGAACGGCGAAAAGCTGGAAACCTGTATTTTAATCCGCGGGAGGTTCACCGCATACAGGGTCCTCTATTCCTCCATCCATCAGCTTCGGGCTTAAAAAGCGTGGAGAAATAGCTCCAAGTGGCTGTCGTACTTAAACAGACGATAAATATATGTATTTATTTTAATGAAAAGGCGGTCTTGCTTCAGACGGCACTGTGCTGTTATGAAACATGGCCAAGCATAGAGCTACGTGCCAGTTCTCCACTAACCACACAGCATGCCTATTACCGTCCACTGGGCTATTCATTCTGCCTGCCACTGCATTGCTGGTCACTAGAGAGCTGCTCCAGGAAAGGCTTGCTATTTTCCATCTTGTAGAGAAAGGTTTTTAATGAACGTAAATACACTGTGTTCAACTGAAAGATCTGGAGCTAATGTTTGAATTGTTCCTGCGTTGGAAGGAAGGAGCGTACAGCTTTGCCTCCCATGCAGCAGGTGTACGTTTTGCCTCTTTGGCCATTAAGATCTGCATTTTTTGTCTGATCCGGTTCTTGTTTGCAGCTCGCATTCATCGGTGTCATGGTCTCTGGCAATAGCTTCCCAGCTCTACACCTGGACAACGTATAAGTATAGAAAACTTTTATTTTCCTCCCTGCCAGCAATAGCTCTCTGCTGCACTCCAGCGCTCTTGCCTACCATCACCTGGCGCTGCCAGAGCTTGGTCTTGGTCCTGTAGCTTCTGTTCTCTGAGATGCCCTGTCTGAGCCAGCTGTGATGGCATTTACATTCATCCCCATGAGCTAACTTCTGCATCCCCTTTACACTTTTTTTTTTTTTTGCTTACACACAGTTCTTGAAAAGTCATAGACGCAGCTCTCAGAGCTGCAAATCAACTTTGAGAGTAGTTACAGAGCTGAGTTTAAGAGTAGCTACAGACCACGTTAACCATGATCCAAGGGCTGGAGGCACAAGGTATAAGTTTAAAAATTATGTTTTGTTTTTAATTTGAGAGG
Organism: Aythya ferina; assembly: GCF_964211825.1. NCBI lineage: Eukaryota > Metazoa > Chordata > Aves > Anseriformes > Anatidae > Aythya > Aythya ferina. Next base: position 69,054,084 of record NC_140299.1, read on the forward strand.
GTGATTATGAAAAACTAGCAGAAAAAAAATGTGGAGTCTATCTCTTTCTGTCTTGTCCAATGTCAAATTTCCAAGACAACTGCATGAAATGCACTTGACTGTAGAATAAGGCAGGTGAGGCTCAAAGTAGCTTTTAGATGTAACAAAGGGATGGAAACCTCAGCTTACTTCCCTTAATTTAAACTCTCTAGGGCTGTACCTGCTGCTTAGAGCTGGAACTCAGAGCTCGCGCTATTTCTCCTGGCAGAAATCATGCCCCCAAGATCTTTCTCACAGCGGGCAAGCCACACCTGCCATCCCCCTCCTCCCCCTGCCGCGACCGACTCCTCTTCCTCTTCTTTTTCAGTGAGGAAGAGCAGACTCGCGGAGCTGAACGGGCCCATCTTCCCCAAGTGCAGGACCGGCGTCTAGCCCCTGGCTGCGGCGGTCACCCCCAGTGCTCTCTGCTCCACTGTGGAAAGCCAAAGGCTGAAGTGCCTTGACAGCGTATGTGTGGTGCCTGGGTTCTGTTTTATGCACTAATGGTTTAAGTTAACTAGTGGCTGTAGTTGAAGATTTTTTATCCAGTAGGACTGTCAGTGTGTTCTGTAGAGTCGGAAACTATTCAAGCCAGGAACAGCCTGACAGTTTTACGCAATCGCAGTTTAGAGTACATCCCAGCGTGAAGGTGACTTAATTAACCTGGGACCTGACTTTTCTATAAACCTTTCTGCACGGTGTTTCGCATAGTTAGGATGTGGTATGCATGAGTGAAGGATTCAACTGTTTCACACAAATTACAGAAGTATTAAAAAAATACTTTATTTTTTTTTTTTTTCGAAAATGATCTTAAATATCTATAGAGGAGCAACTACTTTAACAAGCACTTCTGCTGTCCAGAAACATGGCTGATTCCAGGAGCTGTGAATTGTATTTTTTTACTGACAGTTGCTGAGTCAAGTAGCTGGAGATGCCGTTTCAAATGCATCCCTGTGTTTCTCAGAAAAGATTGATTCCCTACCCCTATCCCCGCAGCTAAATTTAAATTAAGGCCACCAATTATAAGACCCTCAAAAATTCACGTTGGAGGATGGGTTAATATTGTTCTATCCTGTGCGTGCCTGAATAAAAACACCAGCTTTATAGAGACCTGCTGCAAACACCAAGTCCCCAGAAATAGCCAAGCTAATCAGTAAGGGACCGTCCTCTCTTCTAGTCCCCACCCCTCTCAGTTACACGACCTCAAAAGCGTGTGTCCAGATTTTCACCGGCAACGAGTCAAATCCTCTCTCCTCACTGCTTTGTTGAGAAGATCCTGCCCATTAATTAAATTTTGTTACGCTGGGGACTGTTTTGCTTACTCTCCCCGCTAACATCTGCATAAATGCAACGCTGAAGACTGCCATGTTTCCTGCTAGCAGAAACATCCTGGCTGTGAACTTAGGCTGCACACAGCCTGGCAGCTTTTTGTCAGCCCACCACCCGTCCTCTAGCCTGGGAGCAATGCCCCCAGGAACACGCAGCTCTCAGGCGTGCTGTGGATTGAACCCAGCACTGTCCCACCCCAAACGCCTGCTGTTACCATGGCTGGGATCCTGGAGGCTCTCCTGGCAGACGTGTTGCTGTACCAAGGGCTTATTCTTGGTCTGATGTAAACACAGCCTAGCAAAGTACTAGAATTTGTCTGTACGCATCTGTTAAGAACAGAGTCCTGCAGCCTCTTGCATGTACTCCAGGAAAGCCCCCAGATTTCTACAGAGCTCGTGCGCAAATAGAGTTTGGCTCTGAAAAAATAAAGCAGAGAAACACTTTACTGTCAGCAATGTGGGAAACATACTTGTTGCTCTTCAAATCTTAATAAATATGCTAATGATGCCAAACGAAACGCTTTGCTATAGCTTCTTCCTCCTGCCCACCCCCCCAGCCCTGCAAATTTCATTTCATAAGGTTAAAAGAATACAGAATAAAAAGGCTTGAAGACATATTAAAAAATAATAATTAAAAAAAAATCTGGCAGCCAGCCTCCTACCACGTGCACTGCAAATAATTCGACTAATTCATCAGGCCAGAGGCACACAGTTCCCGCTGAGCCATCCACCCAGATCTGCCTGTTTTGGGCACCTTGTGTTCTGCTCTGGGACATCCTGATGGTGCTCGGAAACCTGAACATGCACGGAGACACCTGCCTGGCAGCATTTTGCCTCAAACAACAACAATGGCCTTTTAGAAATAACACTTTTCCCTCTGTTGTGCTGTAGCAGCATCCACTTTAACCACGTAGTTCACACATGCCCTAAGCTGGTGGGACTGCTCCAGGTTCCTCAGCTGATCCTTGCTCACAGAGCTGCTTTGCTCAGCGCCAGGCTCTGTGGTGAAAGGCATCAAGTTGTGCAGCAACAGCTACAAAACGGTGATGTTCAGGGGCAAAGAGATCTCTGTTTTGCCCCAGCAGCTCTCCAGGAAAAGGGGAAAAAGCCATGGGGTAACTGCAGCACCTGGTTGTCACAGCCAGGCCCGCTTAACTCTCACCTTCTCTTACCTTCTCCGCTGCTGCCTTAGTGCACAAGGACCAGCAGAGGTCCTGTGGCCCTCCTCTGCCTCTGAGGTAGGATCTCCCGCTGCCAGGAGCTCTCAGGACTGCACCCTGCAGCCACGGCTCCCTGGTGGCAGAGGGCTAGCTGGTTTCCAGCATTTGCTGCTGCAGAACTAAGCACCACCAACAGACAGACCAAGTGTGCTTGTGCGGTACTGTAGAAACTCAGACGGAAGCACTAAGGGTTGTTTATCATCACAGCAGGTCCTGAAGCTTTTATATAAAATACAGCCTGCCCTGCCTCATTCTGCACTGAGAACTGATCCACAAACAGCCTGCCACGGGGATTATAGTGCTTCAGAGTGAATTACAATATCTGGTCCTTCTTCACTTCACACCTGACAGAGAGCCAGAACAGTACGCAGGTTTGAGGACTGCCATCAGTGCTCTAGACCAAGCCTGCACGTAGAGCTTGTGATTTTTCCCACTGATATTCCAGGCCTCAAAACAAGCCCAGAATGGCCAGCAAAACCTGGGAGGTGAGATGCCAGGGGGCTGCAGGTCCTGCTTCGACTTCTGCTTAAGGTTCCTACCGATAGGAATTTTCCAACCTTCCCTCTAGTATGGATTGCAGCATACAGAATCGCTGGTTTTGTTTTGTTTTGTTTTGTTTTGGTTTTTTTTTCCCATTCTGGAGTGATTCCCCAGGCAGACACTTCAGCTTCAAAGTCCTGCTTCACGAGAAGAGCTGTCACAAGGACTGTTACCGCTGAGTGCAGGGCAGCAGTGCTGAAGTGCTTTGCTGTGCTCTGGCTGCAACAGAGCCAGTGCCCCTGTCTTGAAGCTGCCATTCAAGACACCAGTGTGGCCATGCCAAATTCACAGCCCTGTGGGAGAGGGTTACAGCCTATCTGAGAGGAACATTGCCCTAACTGTCACTAAGCAACTACAGAAACCTGAGTAATCGTGCTTTTTTCTTGCCTTTAAAAGAAGTTGCTGGTTTAAAACACAAAAAGAAAACTGAAACCACCAGTAACTGATTTTGATTCCCTAATGACTTAGTACCAAGGATGGGTGTAAGCTGCAAAGACACTTTTCAGTCGTGACACATCTTCTGCGTTGCTAATAAAACCTTCCTGAACATCCTGCAGCAGCAGGCACACCAAGCAGAGAAGTACCCTGAGGTACTATGCTGTGGGATCCCTTCGAAGTCCAAGACGGTTTCTCCACTAATAGCCGCTGAAAATTGCATAAACATCTCCCAGCATTTGAAAAATTCAAGCCATGTTTACAAAGCACTGATTCTCCCAAAATATTGGATAATTTAACTTGGATAAGGGATCTGGCCATCTCCTTACGGCTGCTGCTGACACTCACTCCTGTCAGCATCGCTACCAGTGCCATTGCTGGTATTTTGACAGTCTCCATGCTCCCCTCTCCGTGTGTCTCAGTTCCAGCACGCTCCAAGCTGTTATCTTTTCTCTGGTGCGAGCAGAGCTGGGTATTTCACATACTGACCAGCTGAAGGAAGCAGTTCCCAGGAAGATGGAAGCGTCAGAACAAGAGTTACTTCTGCTGCTCAACCCACAGGCCACACACAATGAGTGCAGCTGAGCAGGCAGCACCTGTGAGCAACGCACATCCTCAGTCTTTGCTCCTCCCACCAGGTTTATGCTGGAGTCAAAGGCAACTGCTCCTTGCTTCTTCCTCACTGGTGTAAAGCAAGAGATGCACGCATATGGCATCTACACAGAACCACAGAACCATTAAAGTTGGAAGAAACCTTCAAGATCATCTGGTCCAACCATCCCCCTACCACCAATGTCACCCACTAAACCCTGTCCCCAAGCACCACGTCCAACCTCTCCTTGAGCACCCCCAGGGATGGTGACCCCACCACCTCCCTGGGCAGCCCGTCCCAGTGCCTGACTGCTCCTTCTGAGAATAAATGTCTCCTCATTTCCAGCCTGAACCTCCCCTGCTGCAACTTGAGTACACATATGTGTTTATGTACTAAGGAAATGATCTTATAGCATCAATCACCTGTGGTAATATGGTTAAATTCCATATGATATAGTATAGAATTATGGCTTAATGTGGAAATCCGGTGAAAAAACTTTGTTGACATTTGTAGAAAAAATGCTATCTTTAGGAAGTAAAAAATCACATTGATGCTAGAGTAACAAACTATGAATTTACTTTTATAGAATTTTTTCCTTGTGTGAGTTCCTAATCCCACTGGAATCATGGAAGTCACTGGAGTCATGATTTAGAGTCATAATAAATTCCACATGGGAATATCTTCAGCTCTAAACTGGTCATGTAGCCAGAAATTGGTAAATCTGCAGTCTTCATCATGCTAGCACTAGCTATTGAAGCAAATGCATGATTAATGGAGCAGCCAGACAGATCCACCTCCAGGCAGGAAGAACAGAATGGTTTTTTTTTTTGTTTTTTTTTTTGGTTTAAGTTTCTTTAGAATTGTGAGCAGCTGTGTCCCATCACATTCTCTGCTGCAAAATCCCCATGGTAGAGGCCCTGCTACGCGACTGTACCCAGAAAGAGGAATCCTGTAGCACCGGTGATAGGTTGGGCACTCTGGTAATTTACACTCAAGTAATGCACAGTTTTTCAGGGCTTAAAGGCGGGTCATAAACAAGACTTCCAAAGCCAACAGATTTTTGCGATTTCCAAACCTAGCTGAGGAGCAGATAGAGATCTGGTTTTAGAAGCCCTTTGCGTTAGCACAATGTCAGATTAACTAATGAAACAGCTTAAACTTCTGCATCCAGCGTCCCTCGCGAGATACGTTCAACAGGTACCCTTGGCCTTCTCTTTGTACATTCGCACTCCTCCTTCAGCGTCTGTCCTGAAGCCCTTGAAGTCACCTCGAGCTCCTTCTCTTGACATACAGGACAGCAAGCTGTAAGACCTTTGTTTCGACAACTCGGACACGTCAGGACGAGCTGCCGGCAGTGGTGGCTGGAACAAAGTTTGTACTGGTCCCACAGCGTCCCACAGTACCTGCATGCTGGAGGGAGGAGAAAAAAAAACACGTTAACACCCACATTGTCCCATCTGTCCCCCTTGCAGAGGGCTTCCTGTGGCAGCAGGAGGCTAAAATCTCATTTAAGAGGGTATCCATTTGTATTCCAGGTATTTTATTCCTGCTTTAGCTTGGTATTCCAGAACATAGATCATTTTTGAACTTCTGATGTAAAAAAAACTCGAGGCAGCTGTCTCTCCAGACACAGCGCCCGCTGCTGCTTCCTCGAGCTCAGAGCAGACAGATCTGACAGAGCAGATCTCTGCTGCCAGGAGAACCACAAAGAACCACGTGCTGGTGGGAAGGAGCCCAGCACCCAGGGACGCTGCCTGAAAGCGATGCCATGGGGCTCCTTTCCACCTGGAAGCAGTGGCATATGGGGTGTCACCTGCACTCCTTCCACAGCATCAGACAGGTTTTGACCCTTTAACAAAAAGCTTTCTGCCCATTTCAGCTGCACCATTGAGAAGGTGCCTACTTCAACACCTCCCCTTGAAGCTTCTGTGAAAAATGGCTGTGATATACCCAGAGTGTGTTCTGCTGCTACACCAAGCCAGGAACCTTCAAGATGAGTATGGTAAAATGCAGAGGAGGAGTGGGAGGTTACGCTCAGAATGTTACCCACTCTGAGAAAAAAAAAGCATTGCTTCCAAAAAAAAAAAAAAAAAAAAAAAGCCAAAGCCAAGTTCCTTCTATTTGTACCTAGCAACAGAGAAGATGACAACAGGCATTTCATTTGAAATAGCTGAAGGGTGACCCGAGTCAACCAGGCAATGTTCGTAACAACTTCAGCTAGAGGTCATGGAGATTCTACAGGCTGCAGAAACTATTAAGGCATAAAACAACTAACTGCTGCAGAGCGCAGTGCCTCCACGTTCCCAGTGCCTGTCAGTCCGTGCTGATGCTCTTAGACCTCTGCAGCAGAGACCAGCTGACACCAGGAGAACTCTGTAACGCTGTGGTTACTTGGCCAACCACAGCCTGATCACCTCTGCGGGCAACAAGTGGGTAACAACAGCAGCGTGTGACATCCCCGCAGCTGCTGACGGCTCACAACTGCAGCCGTTCTGCAGGGGAGGCTTCATTTTACTCACCCAGCTTTAGGGAACTCTGTTTAGTGCCCCCTTTAGCTCTCGTTTCTGTTTTGTGTGTCAAAACCTTGATTAGAGTTGATTATCACGAACAGTGACAGTACTAACAGATCAACGTGAGTACGAGGATGAAATACGCAGGCCAGTCTGCCCCCCTGTTCTATGCATCTCCGTGGAAAACTCTGCCATTGCTTCCCAGCATTTTGCACTCAGGTTATCTAGCCTTACCTGAGATGACATCTTCATTGGAGCAAATGGAGAAACGATCGTCAAATACAAACAGCTTCCCCCTGTAGAATCCATCCGGGAACTCTTCCAGGTACTTGTGGATTCCACCTTTTAGCTGGTACACCTCTTTGCACACTGCCTGTTTCAAGCACAACAGCAGAAATGCTGAAGGAGACGCCAGCAGTGGGGCTGGGCCAGAGCTACCCAAGCAGATTTGGAAATGACACCAGGGGTGATGGAACAGCAGCAGTTTCTCAGCGACCATCAGATGGCAGCAGGTGCGCCCACAAATCTAGACAGCGCCACTGGGTGGCCGGCTGACATCAGCCTAAAGAAGCAGTTGACAGTACAGCCAAAAAAAGGGCTGGTAACCACCTCAGATGAGGGAGGTTTGCTGCATCAAAGATTAAGCACTTCTGAACCTCTGTGAACCACTGCTGCTTCTGTGCTTTTGTTTGTTTGTTTTGTGCTGAACTGTTTACAGGAGCAGAATTTCTCAAGGTTCACATTCGTGCAGTGGAGAAAGAATCAAGGTTTACATCTCTGGATGTGAATGTTCACATCTCTTAAGGTATGGACCCAGGACAACAGTGGCATGGAAGACACAATTAGAACAATAAAATGTGTGAAGGGTTTAACTCCACGACACTGGGAAGTCACTGACTTGATGGCTTTCCTCACACAAAATGCTCAGGCTGTGCAGTAACGAGCACAGAGCATAACCTAGATAGAGCTCGTGGAAGCACAGCAGAGTGCTCTCAAACCCTCCTCAAACGCCACTAGAATGGTCGAGGCACTTACAAATAAATACCTCTTCTCAGTGAATGGTTCACTTCTTTCACAGAGCAATCGCTGCTGTGACTGCAGTCCGTGCACATCGTGCTGAGCTGCAATAAACAATCCGTGTCCCTGACAGGCAGCACAAAGCAAATGTGAGACACCCTTCTCCCCACACCGAGCACTTTATGCTCGGTAAGGATTTAACAACAAAAGAGAAGACAATCACCCTCACTGCAGTCTCAACTCCCGACACTTATGCCCTCAGAATGACATTTCACCTTGCTCCGTAGGTAAGCAGAGCCTCTTTCACAGCGAATGCCTCCCGTGCAGTACATCAGGACACGCTTGTTTTTAAAAAGCTCCAGGTTTTCATCGACATAGCTGGGAAAATAGCTGAACTTCCTGATGTCTGGAGCCAGACAGCCCTGGAAGTGTCCCTGCAATAACAACAGACGGGCATGTGAGTGGTTATACGCTGTCTTACCTGGCAAGGTCTACGCCTCAGGCTACAGGAAGTCACAAATTTTGGGGCCAGGACAACTGGGTCACTGCACACACCCAACAATGCAATACTTTTCTCCTAGGAAGAAAGGCTGAGAGAGCTGGGGCTGTTCAGCCTGAAGAAGGTGGCCCCTGGGAGACCTCACTGCAGCTTTTCAGCACTTACAGGGGGCTTATAAAAAAGATGGAGAGCAACTTTTTGATCTGACAGGACAAGGGGGAATGGTGTTAAACTGCAAGAAGGGAGATTTAGATTGGATGTTAGGAGGAAGTTTTTCACTGAGAAGGTGGTGAGGCACTGGAACAGGTTGCCCAGAGAGACTGTGGATGCCCCACCCCTGGAGGTGTTCAAGGCCAGGTTGGATGAGGCCCTGAGCACCCTGATCTAGTGGGTGGCATCCCTACCATGGCAGGGGGCTTGGAACCGGGTGATCTTTAAGGCCCCTTCCAACCCAAACCATTTTGTGGTTCTGCGATACTTCAGGCTGCTCCTCAACTGCATTCATGCAACAAAATAGCTGATAAAATGAGAAAATTCGGGACACACTTCTTATCCAAGCACGGAGATAGGCGGAACAGGATTGTCAGAGGATAAACTACAGCAGTGCAGGAGAACTGGTACGTGGGAAATGGAAGGACAGGACGCCCCCATTCTTCTTGGCATGTGGGGCAGTGCAAAAATGCTAGAAAACATCCTTACAAATTACACTACGTTTACTTCAAACAAACTTCTCGCTGCTCTTGGTCTATGGACTGCTTTGTCTTCTTCCTGCCCCAAGTTGTACAAGCCCTCTGCCTGGCAGGATCCATACTGGGCTGCTCCACAGGGTCGTGCGGGGTCCTCCACTGCTTGCGTCTAACAGCCACTGCTACTATTTCAGTCAATGTCACCTCTCCTCCTGAGTAAAGGCACATCCCTGCCACACCAACTGCTTCCCTTTCAGCACCTGCAACCCTGCAAGAAGCAGGCAAGCACCACTTACAATTTTACTCTCATAGAAGTTCCTGCAATCCAGCAAGATGGTATCGCTTTGTCCTTGACTGGCCTGAGACAGATACTGCTCTACTTCTCTGTGAAATTCCTGAGGGGATAAATGGATTCCTTTAGAAAGAAAAAAAAAATAAAGACAGAGATAAAGAAGTTGTGAGAATCAGAACTACAATATGTTATATATGATCTCTCACTGGTTCAGATTCTCCTCAAAGTTCCAGCCTAAAAGACATTTTTTTTCTGCGACAATTCAGAGTTTGCATCCCAACCCAACCACCTAAGTGTATCTGTGTTCAGCTTCTACTGGTGAATGAACGAAAACACAACGCTGTTCCAGCTGTTCCACATGACAGAAGCAGCAGCAGACAGTTGCCTGTCTGTATGACCTTTGTTTTGTTCCCCTGGCAACTCTTACAACTGTGAAAAACAGCATAATGTGTTTCCTTCCACTTGGCTCATCTTTCATTGTATTTGGATGGGCAGAACCCTAGAGACACAACTTTTTCACTGAAATTAATCCCTTTTGAACAAAACGGAAAATTTCCGCAAGCATGTACTACTTGCAATGCAACCTGAATTTACTTAAAGTTTCTCAACTTTTAGGTTGCTCAGCTGACTGGAAAACCAAGTCTCCCTCACCAAAATCCCCTACTTACAGAAGTCTGCCAGCGACAAAACCTCTTGATAGAAAAAAAATGTCCAGAACTGCTCTACTAATTGTTATTTGTAGAGCTACTGCTCACTGTCCGGATGTACAGTAATACAAGTACAATTTAGGACAGCTCACAGAAGTTTTATGAAGTACAGCAAGAGAACATCTGGACAGCAGCTCTCCCTCTGCTGCTGTTCTCAGCCAAGTGACTAAAGATACCCAACCTATATATACACTGTTTTAGAAACAGATAAAGGAGTGATGAAAAACGATCACTCCGATGCTACCAAAGCCAGGTATCCCCAGCTGGGAGGGACAGACTCTAAACAATCATTTACATGTCCACAAGGGCAGGTATCCATTCCTGGGAGGGATGGGCTCCTTAAGAAGCTTGTTAACTGCTGTAATGGCAAGAAGGAATCAGCATAATGTGAATAACATGGCAGCATGCAGAGATGGCTCTTAGCATAGCCCACAGGAGTTTTACATCCAGTATAATCTCAGCTCAGAAGCAGGGAGTTGAAACAATCACAAACTGATAGCTTTTACTTGAAATGAATGTTCTTTTATTTGGGATAAACTTCACAGCCAGACTTCTCAAATCTTTAATACGAGTAAGTCTACCAACATGTTACCATCTACGTAAGTGTCCTCATAGCAGGTGCATAGCTATGTACTTCTTGTTGGGCTTAATCCATACTAAGCAGCTATAAGTGGCAGAAAACAAATGATGCCTGTGCCAGGGGCTGTCATGATCCTGATACAAAACCTGGTTCTGCTTTACTGTGATAGGAGCATGGCTGTTTTAACTTCAACACAAGGAAAGTCAGGTCAGCAGTCCCAAGCATAGGAAAATGCATATAAATACCCAAGTGTAAGCTTCAGCGGGATTCTGGCACCTTATTTAAAAAGTTAAGTACAGCTCTCTGCATCCACAGCACGACAACCCACTGGATCCACAAGACTACAGAAAACTCTTCCTATACAAGTTGGTTCTTACAGAAAGCTGATAGAGCAGTGGAGCTCTTTATACTTACCATTTCTGAGCAAGCACCTACAAAATATTTATAACAAACACTCATGCTTTGAAGCGTCTTTCCCAATCATCACACGTAATCTCACCTGAGATCTGCCTTTAGCAGGTGTCCAGAGCCATTCCCGGACTAAAGAACAAAGTATTTGCTTACTCCAAAAGTCATTTGAACTATTACAATTTGCTACAAAAAGGACAGCTAACTCGCAGCTTTTTGAAGCAGATAAGCACTTAGCACAACAAAATCTGGGCCAGCAAATTCCCTACATCATTGACTTCTGACAAGGGATCAATTCATCTACTTCAGTTGCTTTCTGTATCTACTGTGTCCTGGCCACTGTGCAGCAGGAAGCATTTCTTGGTGAAGACACTTTGTTCTTCACTTACCTCTCAGTGGGGTGAGAGGCTTTGTTTTTCATGAAATCAACTTACCGGTTTCCTTATAAGAGACTTTTTCTGGATCTATGCCCATAGGTACGATTTCTTTAAATACTCCAACTCGAAGGTCTGGGAAGCAGTGAGCTCCTCCTGCACTTCTCTAGGAAATTGAACACAGAAATAACCCAACACGGTTGCCAGGTGTCAAGATCAAAAACACCCATTCATTGTAATTTCTACATTCCGCTGGAATATGGAAGTATCTTGGTGGCTGGGGGAAAGATACAGCATGTGGAGGATCCACGAGACATTCTGTAACAACAAAAGCTAACACAAGAGTGTTGGTGCTCTGAGAGGTAATGCAGGGCTGGAGGTTTTGCCAAAGTAAAATTCCATCCCCACTTCGTTTTTGCAACTGCGCATCACTAACTAAAAGGTCAGATTTATCCTTGAAATTCATCCAAACACAACACACAACTGAAGAGCTACGACTGAATCAGCACTGCAGTTCTGTGCGAGATTTGAGTGTCACGAGCTTCACTAGCTCTTTGATTTAGTTATTTGCTGAGAACAAAATGGTACTCCGGGCAAACAAAACTGTGCAGAAAACAAAATGGTCCTCAAAGCAGCAGCCTTCCTTCCTCACAGAGAAAGGATGTACAGAGATGGGGCAGCAGAAGCCCACCAGAACGCCACGTGGTGCCAGCTACAGCTGCCACCACGACTGCAATCAATAAATGTGTTCAGGCTCAGGCAGAAGTCAGCACCCCACCCTCCCTCTGGTCAGGCACTGACTGGAGTAGGGAAGAACCCCCTGACTCTGCCCGTGTATTTTATTTTTTTTTAAACACATCCAAATCATGGAATTGATAGTGGACAGCATCGGGACACCAAAGCCTGCAAGAAACCTAAACCAGCAGGCTTCTAGGTGAGGATCTCACATCAGAGTGACAAAGGGAGTGGGGGAGTATTTTGCATGGATTTGTGTAAGCTGTGATGCCTAGGTTTTGGCAGTCAAGTCAGAGGAAACGCATGTTGGAGAACAGTGGAGAAGTGTTGTCCCTCCCTCACCTGTGTGCAGCCCGCATGACTTTGCATCTGCTGCCACCACTGCTCACAACACCTGCTACAACAGCTTGCACCAGCAGATACCTAAACAAAGTTAGTTTAGGGCTTTACCAGTGCAGGCAGAGCAGAACTGCTAGAGTAAAAGTGTACTACCAAAAAGCAGTGTGCCCATTCCTCAAACATCACAAGTCCTGCATTAGTAACATCTGTGTTGAAATTACATTTTCATACCTTGAAATCATCTTGACACAAAATGTCTTTGAACAGAGGCTGGGAAAGCATGACTTCAACGTAGAGACTGGTGGCTACTATGCTTCCACCCACTGTTCCGTTGATTCCTTCTGAAGCAACTCGTACCTGGAAGGCAAGAGGAGAAGCTGGGGCTAAGGTTTAGTAACAGCAGAAACAGAGCGTGGTGAAACGAGCAAAATATGACTGGGTGAACAAAATGCAGACACCGAAGTAGGTTCAGAGGAGAGACTACTGAGGAAGGAAGGAAGGAAAAGAGTTATAGTGAAGGTGAGCAGAAAGAACACAGTAAAACAAAAACTGAAATAAAAACCCAGTAATTGCTTTTAAGCCATTTCAGAAGACTGACAACAGGAGAGTCTGGTAAGCTCGAGCAATAAAATGGTAACTGGTTAACAAACACATCCTGCAGTCAGAATTAAAATCCCCACTGAAGTCTGCTTCAGGAACAATGGGAGGGTGCTCGGTGATAAAAGGAAAATGTGGATATGCATAATATGGCGTGCGGTATTAAACGCCAGTGTGAGTCATTTTACCTACAGCACTGACGTAAGTGAAGAAAAACTCTGAGCTGGTGAAAAAAAGACTGAATATAAAAATGGAGAAAAAAAAAGTGTTTGAAAAGACAACTGCTGAACCTGATTTGGAAAAGAAATAAACTGAAAAAAAAAAACAAGGGGAAAAAAAAAACACACAAACCCGACCACCAGACAAGACACATGATCAAAAAGAAAAGCTAATGCGTCAGGATATTTCAGCCCCAGACTGTGCAGAAGTAGAACAGGGACGGTGTGTTCCTTTCATTCCTTCTGAGCAAGGAAGGCTGGGCTTGTACAATGCAGAGCTTTGCACGCAGGTCTGTACAATCTGTTCTGCTTTAAACAGCAGCAGCTCCGGGAAAATTGTCAGAGACACGACGCAAATCTGTTAGCTGAGTTAGAGTGCCGTGAGAAATTTCTGTTCCCACTCCTGAGATACAGAAAAATTAAGAGCAAGAAAACGAAGCAAAGGGAGTCGTAAAAGCTTTGGGAGGGAAACAACAAAAAATAAACAAAACAACCAACAGTGCTTTGATGGTACAGTCCATCCCGGTTGAGTCTTCTGTCTTTCTGTGTACGAAACGGCCCCAAGTTGTGTCAGGGGAGGTTTAGGTTGGATATCAGGACAACTTTCTTCACGGGAAGGGTTGTGAGGCATGGGAGCAGGCTGCCCAGGGACGTGGTTAAGTCACCACCCCTGGAGGCATCCAAAAGAGGTGTAGATGGGGTGCTCAGGGACGTGGTTCAGTGGAAGACGAGGCCGTGCTAGGTTAGTAGTTGGACTTGATGACCCTAGAGGTCTTTTCCAACCTCTATAGCTATGATCCTGCACCAGAGCACACAGACACTGTCCATACAATAATTTATATAAAGCCAGGCCAGAAGGAGCTGACATGAATGTTCAGAATTAAAAAAAGAAAAAGTCAGTACAGGAAGCAAAGGACTAAAAGGGAAGTAAGAAACAAGAAACCCAGTAGACGTTAAGAAAAAAAAAGAATTGGAAGTAGAAAATCCAAACAGGAGGAAATGGGGCAGATATTCTCTGCAGAGATTCAGACCAAGAAAGGGGAGGCATCTGCCAGCATAAGGATTGTGGACAAGTGGCTCCAGTGCACCCACACAGTTAGTCACAGCGTGCAGAGGCTGGTCTCCTACCGCTGGCAGAGAAAGAAAGGCTACTCAGAGAGACAAGCCACAGACAAAAGCAGTGTCCTGCTCAGAGCTGTCCTCTTGGAAAAACCTCCCTCCCCACAGATAGCCTTTGCGAGCCTGAAGCGCCCCCACCCACAGCCTCCAGAAGCCAGCTGGACTCTGTTCTCTCCTCCAAGGAATGAAAAGCACAAAGGCGCTGTGCAGGAACCAGCACTGGTACCTGGTGGCGTTACCTAAGCTGCCAGCTGCTCCCTTCTCACTCCTGACAGCGTGGAGAAGTGACCCTGCCTGTGAGCCTGCTGCTCCTCAAGGAGGCAGCAACACACCACGCAGCCGGGCTGTGCTGTGCTGCATGAGCAGCCTGGCCTTCGGGATGTGCTGCACACACAGGCTGAGCTCCCTCCCACCCCTGTGTCCTTGGCTGTGTGTGAAAGATCCTCCAGAAGTTCCCACGCGAGCATCCCTTCTGTCTGACAGCAGGCATGGTGGCTGGACTTCTCCTCCTGTCAATAAACCCTGCCGCAGGCTGAATGACCAGAGTGGGTTAACCCTGCCACGGACAGGGCGTGCACAACTCCTGCTTCTCAGCGTCAAAAGGGGCGTATGATTACCTGTACCTTCTTCTTCTCTGTAGCTTTAGCTTTAATAAGCAGCCTTCTAAACGATACTTTACAGAGTCAGGGTGCTTTTCATAACAGAGTGGTAACAGACAAAACAGCTGAAGACCCAACAAGCCGCATCACCCTGCATGAAACACAGGCAACGCTTTCCCAAGGTGACACAAGGAACACAGCCGTGTCTTGCAGCCTTACCTTGCCGGTGAGGTGCAGGTGCTCGCAGAGTGCCCTTTGCCAGGCGCAGAGCTTCTCCGGGTCCCTCACCTCGCAGTAGCAGTAATACAGCAGCACCTCTCCCGCCCTGCTGCCCGCAGCACGGCAACGGGCGGACACAGAGGAACAGGACGTTAGAGCCGAGAGCTCGGATGTGTGTTATGGGTGAGAAGTTCTCAAAAAGGGGGAAATCTCCTTGCGGTGGGGAGAAAACAAAGCCCTGAGGGGTGAGCACTGCAGGGTCTGGATGGTGTCCGGGAGGAAGGGTGGGGAATGAGGGCAGCTCCTGCGTCCCTTGGGACCGCTCACATCGGGAACTGTGCAGCACAGGACACCTACTACAAGTTTGCCTTAACAGACAGGCTACAAGAACTCATTTTTTTTTTTTAATTATTATTTATATATTTTTTAATTATGGGCATGCAACCGCCTCGCTAAGCGCTCAGCCCTGCAAGCTCACACACACCCCCCGAATAAAATCAGATATTCGGTGAGGTGGCGGGTGCCCTGCGCCCTGAGCAGCAGCACGCGTTAAATCACCACTAAAATAAAGCTTTTATTTACGAATAAGCGCCAATCTTCGTTTACTGGGGGTGCCAGGCGGGGGGGGGGGGTGGTCCCGGGGCTGCTCCTTACCTCTGCAGCTCCGCGGGGCCGAGGTGCCGGGTGTCGGGCAGCTCCTCGCTCAGCTCCGTGCCGCCACCGGGCCCCGCTGCCCCTCGCTGCGCCTCACCCGTGCCCGGCCCCGGCCCCGTCCCCGTCCCCGTGCCCGTGCCCGTGCCCACGCCGTGCAGCTCGGCGCCGTGCTGGGTGCCCACATGCCGGTGGATGCCGCCGCGCTCGCGGAACGTCTGCCGGCAGCAGCGCCACCACACGGCGCCCGCCGCGCCCGCCGGCACCTCCCTGGCCTTGACGAAGGCGGAGAAGGCCGCACGCAGCCGCTTCCGCGCCCCGCGCCCCGCCGCCGCCGCCGCCGCCTCGCCGGGCGCCATCTTGCGCCCCCCCCCCCCCTTCCTCCCTCCTCCTTCTCCTCCCTCAGGGGGACGCCGGAAGTCCGCCATGGCCACGCCCCGCCCACCCCCTCCCTCCCCCCGGAAGCGGGGGCGCGGGCAGGGCGGAAGCGGGCGGCGCGCGCACATCGCTCCCCGCGCGGCGCGGCGCGGCACGACCCGGAGCCTTCCTCACACCCCCCCCTCCTCATCATCCTCCTCCTCCTCGCGACATGTCGCGGCGGCGGCACAGCGACGATAGCGACGACAGCGATGGTGAGTGCCCTCCCTTTTTACACCCCCCCCCCCCCCCCCTCCATCCCGTTTTCCCTCCCGGTGACCGTTGAGCCGCGCTAACGGCTGCCGCTAACGGCTTCTAACGGCTCTCCGCCCGCCGGGCGTGTCGGAGCAGGGCAGCCCCACAAGCGGCGGAGGACGTCGGAGCCGTCCGAGATCGAGGAGAGGCTGGAGTCGCTGATCTGCAGGGTGGGGGAGAAGGTAAACGGGACGGGACGGGACGGGGCGCTGCGCCAGGCGTTAATTAGCGCCCTGGGGTTAATTGGGGCCCGCACGCAGCCCGTGTGTGGGGGGGGGGGGGCAGGGGGGGGGCTGCCTCCGTCCCCCCCGCCTGAGGGCTGGGGTCTGGCTCGCGGTGCCCGGTGGTGGGGCTGCGTTGTTGTTTGTTTTATTTATTTATTTATTTTTTATTATTGTTATTATTATCTTTATTTATGGCGCCTTCGCCAGAGCAATTCGTCCTTGGAGAGCAACTTGGAGGGCCTAGCCGGCGTTTTGGAGGCGGACCTGCCCAACTACAAGAGCAAGATACTGAGGATCCTGTGCACTGTGTACGTATGCAGAAGGCCTGGGGCCGGGTCAGGGAGTTGCTGGTTTTCCCCAGTGCTAAAGGCACAGTGTGTTTCCTTGAAACAGATGCAGGGCTTGAAGCAGATGAAAGAACCTCAGAGCAGCTCTTCGGCAGCAACGAAAATAGGGCAGTGCTGGGTGATAGCCTGTTTCCCAACAAAACGCTTAAAAGCACCAAAGCCATTGGCTGCTAATACTTACTGCGTCTCACCGGCTGTGCTCTCTTCTTGCTGCTGGTTCCTCTCCTCTGGCGATGCGATGCTTCCATCTTCTTAAGCCCCTTCTCTGGAGGCGGGGAGCTGGGAGCGTGGAAGAGCTGCCAGCAGGCTCTCCCTGGCTGACAGCTCTCCTCTCTCACCCAGCAAGGAGCAGAAGCTGCGCTGGCCTGGGTCAGGTCGCAGGAGATGGGGCTGAGGGAGGAGGGGTCCTACATGGCCTATGGTAGCGTAGAAGAGCAGTACGAAGGGAGAGCGTGGTGAGGAGGGAGCGTGTTTGAGCAGTGGCTTGTGCTATGGTTTTGCAAGTGCATTAAATCTATTTTGTAGGAATGTTTGCTGTTTTTTTCCCCAATAGCAGTACAACACACTGAAATACAGAGTTAACCTACAGATATTCAAAGTATGGTTGAGGGAAATTTATTGCTTTATAGCAGGACCCAGCCTTGTCTGTTTCTTCCCTCTGCTGCCTCTAAATCAGCTGCTTCGACAAGAGGAACCTGGGGTCAAAATTAAGAGCATAAAAGGCGTACATCTCTTGTGCAGTCTTGTTGATTACCCTAAAGTATGAACTTAAAACAGCATCCTACATCTTTGTGTTTGTTCTATCACATTATTTGGTGAACTCTGCAGAATGCTTAGCAATTTGAAATAAATGTCGTAAACGTTGTCAAAAGCGATGCCTGCCTTTCGAAATGACGGCAATTCTGAAAAAGAGGTTGCCAGGCAAAGTATTAACCACGGGACAGAACTAACGACTCTGCTAGCACTTTTTCTTATTGCCACCTGAAACGAGTTTAACTTACTGTAAGCAAATTCCGAGCTGCTGTGCAGTTGCCACTTGGCACATGATGAATAAACTTCTAACACCGTGTTTCTTTTTCTGTGTCAGTGCACGTCTGTTACCAGAAAAGCTTACTGTTTACACGACACTAGTTGGGTTGCTGAATGCCAGAAACTACAACTTTGGTGGGGAATTTGTAGAAGCCATGATTCGTCAGCTTAAAGAATGTCTGAAAGTCAATATGTACAATGAAGCTGTCCACTTAGTAAGTTGGTTTTTTTTTATTTATCTGTCATTTTACATTTTTCCACATCCTTTTTTTCTTCCTTCCTTTCACGTTTTTTGTTCCAGGACACCTTTCTGTGTGTATTACAGTCTTTTCTGGCATCAACACGTGGTACACTGTAGGTATACCAAGAGGAAACGTCTGCTAACGTGAGAAGTATTTCCTTCCAAAGGGGAGAAAAGTCACATTTAGGTTGCAAAACTGACTTCCAACTGTGTATTTTCTCGGTGACAAATTAACTTGCAGTAAGCAGAGTGCCCTAACCTTTTCTGTTTTCTCCTGTGAAATTTGAAAGGTGGATGGAAGTCATGTTATCTTTTTGTTTAAAGGTGTTTGTTATTCTTGTGGCTCCCATGAAGAGGGGGGGAAGAAAAAAAACAAAAACAACATAGAACCATAAGTTTTGTTCTTAACAGCTGATTCATGGCTGTTACCAGGGCTGTGTTTTCCTTCTGCTAAAGAGGGGTAAAAATCAAGTGGACAGGTTTGTATGCTGTCTTTCTCTGAAATCACATGCTCAGTTCTCACTGCTTGTAGATTTGGTCTGCAACAATAATTTTAGAACTTCAGAGATGTCTGATTTAGAAGCCCAGTGGCAAGCTCCCGTGCTTCATTTGAAGCCCACAGGTAAAAATTAAAATTCTGGTATTTTACTATGTTTTGTCAAGTGACTGCTGCTCAGGAGTGGGACTTTTTTGCTAATAAAATTAAATTTGAATGTACAGTCCCTTGCTTTCAGCTCCACCTTCTCTGGTCATGCTTACTTACAAATGCCCTGTGAGGGAATGACAGCTAAGATAGTGGCAGTAGAAAGCTGCCCTCAGCTTTGCCAAAGACTTCTCAAAGACTGTTTAGTGCAATAAATACCAGGAAAGTAAGAGTTTGTTACTCTCATCTGTTGCAGTTGTTTTTCGAGTGCTGCACTGTGCTTAGCTCAAATTGCTTCCCCAAGACTTCTTTGCAATGATTTGCCTTCAAAAAAAGTGGTTTTTTATGTGTTTGTGGTGGTTTTTGACTACCTTCTTGTGAGTATGCCATTAAGAAAAAAAAAGCCTGTAAGAAAAAAAAAAAAAGTGGGGCTGTCATTAATAGCACTGAACTTCAACCTATATTGTTTGTCAAGATCATGGTCATACCATGAGAGTTTGGGTCATACCAGAAACTTGTTTAAGTTTGAAGGCAGGATACAAATCTATCAGAAGATTGGTGGAAAAAAAAAAATGCAGTAAACCCTTCCCTGGTAGGTCCCAGCGTAACCTGTAGCACTGCCATGCCCTAGATTTTGCTGCTTAAATTGCCATTTCTGCCAGTCTGGATTTCTTAATAGTATGCAGCTAAATAAAGGGCATATTTTTGCCATGGAGAATTTTTTCTTCTCAGGCAGTTAAGGCCATTTGGTTCCCAGCATGCCATCCACTTATCGTCTTTCTGAAACCTGAAAATAACAGCATTTTGCATAGGCTTTCTCCGTGTAACTGTATTTATGAACAAATAGCTAGAAATTCAATATGTATGAAAGACCCGAGTAAATGGCGTACAGATTTCAGCCCTGCTGTTCCTGGCGCACCTCTGGACTACTGAAGCAATGAATCAATCCGTCTTCAGCATTTTAGAACTGTTTGTTTGTTTTCCCTGTTTCTGTAATTTTAGTGATCCTTTGCAAGTATAGAAGAGAGAAGCGTGAGTTCCTTTTTTCGGTAGTATCGATTTGCATGCCTTTAAATGCATATCGGTGTTTCCTACCGTTTCTTAATTAGGAATATCATCTTTGCAATGTTACTGCAGTGGAACAGACTACAGGCATTATAGCAAACAACATTAGGCAGTGCTTCTGTTACTTGTTCTTTGGAGTTGACAGGTGGGTTTGTACAGAGTGCGGTGTTTCTGCCTTCCTTATACTGAACAAATACCGTGTTTAATGTTTTGTTGTTTTTTTTTTGTTGTTGTTGTTCAAGTAATGTTTATTCGTGTGCAGTCAGTTAAAATACATTCATGTAGAACATCTTTGGTCTTTTTTAGGTCCGTTTTCTATCTGACCTTGTGAACTGTCACGTAATAGCTGCACCGTCAATGGTCGCTATGTTTGAGAACTTTGTGAGTGTGACACAGGAGGAAGATGTACCCCAAGTAAGCAAAAGATCCATAGGCTTCTCTAGGGCTGTTTTAATGGCACTATTACTGTATCAAAACTTCTATACTTCAGCTTCAAACAGGGAAGTTTTAGAGGTAGCAACCTAAATGGACTGTCACGTGGAGGTTCCTTGGCATGAGTAGAAGTTGCCTCTGGTGCTTAGAAAATAATATGCGTATGGTAAGAAAGCATGGGCCTTTATATTGAGGTAGCTGAACCAAATCCTTTTTACTTTACCTTGGCAACTGCATAGTGCCTGGATTGTTCTGCCAAGCTTGTTTACCGTTGTGACACAGATAATCCGCAGAAGGACTGTGAAGGTGGTAAGTTTTCCAAGTTTCCTGTCATGGTTCAAGTTAAAAATCATACATTCCAATAATACATTTTTTTCATGGCTTGCCAATCCAGTCTTTAACTGCTGATCTTTATGTCCCCACAAAACAGTAGTTTTTCATAATGTTTTAGTTTAAATTAAAATGGGATGTATGTATGAGAACTTACAGAGCTTAATTGTACGCTTAGTTTTCAGAATTCTCCTTCTTGTAGGTCCGATGTGACTGGTACATGTTTGCGTTTCTGTCATCTTTGCCTTGGGTTGGAAAGGAGTTGTATGAGAAAAAGGATGCTGAGATGGATCGCCTCTTGTCTCAGACAGAAAGCTATCTGAAGTAAGTTGTAAGCCGTTAAAATAATCCTAAAGTTACTTATTAAAGCATGAATTAATAGCTTTGATTATTCATATAAAAATTCTATCAAGTCTGATGTCTGAGTCGTTTGGGGAAGGAACATTGAAAAACAGAAGGATAGATTTTGTTTCTAATTTGAAAAGGTTTTTTTTATATTGTTTAGTGCTAGGGTATGCGGAAGGTCTTGCCCAACTCACGCTCAACTGTGATGTGCATACTGGTAGGTTACTTCAGTGTTCTACGGGTTTTGCCTAGATGGTTCAAGTTAACGTTGCTGTCGAGATACTTTAAATAATTACAAACCTTCTTTTTGTGTACCATAGACTTCATCAGCTGAAGAGACTTAAGTGGTAGTACAGTCACACACAAAAAATGCTGTCCTAAATTAGCCTTTAATAGTAAAGCTTTCTGTTCTGTGTAAACAGACGCCGCCAGAAGATTCATGTACCCATGCTTCAAGTTTGGACTGCTGATAAACCACATCCACAAGAAGAGGTGACTGGTTTTTACTTTACATTCTTTCAGAAAGTTTGAAACACAATTTTTGCCTGAAGCGTCCTTTAATCAGAACTATAAAATTAAGAGGTATCTCTAAAAGTGTTAATGCTTTGAATTATCTCCTGTTTGTCATTATTTCTGAGAAGTCCTGGATAAGGAGTTCTCTTTTAAGTCTTGGACCAAAGCATAAGGTTTTATGGGGTGAGTAGGAGACGGCTGACAAGTCCCTGACTAAATGTTATTAAATGAAGAGTGGTTGTAAGCTGGAGTATTCTTTTTGGACTTGCATGTACAGGGCTTCTTGCTAAAAGGGCCTTTATGACAAGCAGCGTGTAATTACTTACTCATCCCTTACTGTTTTCTCCCTGCAAGAAAGAAACCTTTGAAGTGGCTTCACTTCCCCTAGGAAGTGCTAAACAAACACGTAGAAGCTGTATGCAGCAGTTACTGTGTCATCTTTCACAATTAAACTTCAAAATATTAGGTGGACGAGGTGGCATCTGGCTGGCTTAGGTAGAATTTGCCTTTTCTGTTTTTTATTTTTTTCGCAGTTACTTTCTTTTTTTTTCCTCCTCCCTTGAGTTTGAGGATAATTTTTGTTGGAAAGCAATGAAAATCAGGTTGATTTTCTGAGAAATTTTGGAACTTGGGCCTTTTTGTACATTTTGTTCACTGTTCTGATTAAATCAGATGCCTATTTTTAAATTCCCAGTCTTAACAATTGCCTTGTTAGTCATAATTTGAAGAAATGGGCTTTCTGATTATGATTGATATGTCAACATGAGCGTTCTGCCTACCCAATATCTAGATTTCCTTACTTAGTTCTGTAGAGAACAGATTAGCAGAGTGCATTTGAGACCTGCTGTTATCCAGAGTACTGTAAACATTACTATTCACTTTAGGTGCCTGTACTAGTTATGTTTCCATTTCATAGTGTGATGATTTCAGTAAATGCAAAGCACTTTTCACGTGAAGATGCTTCTTGTGTTGGTTGTACCTTGAAAACTGCGTTCAGTAAGGCCACAGGCTGTAGTGGTTTGTGGCCTCCAGAGGTCCTGGACCGCTTTTGTCAGGACTGTAGAAAGCAACTAAACCAGGCAAACTGCTATCATGGTCTCCTGGGCTTTGTTTTAGTGTTCTGAAAACGTATCAGTGTTTGAGTTTTGCTAACAAAATATTGTGTGGAATTTGCAACACCTCTGGTGGTTAGAGTTCCTAAATTATCTCTTGGTTTACTGAATCATTAGATCCCGCAATAAGCGGTTAAAGCAACTGTTTATTCTTTTCTGAATGCAATGCAGAATTTAAAACATAAATTTCTGATTGTGCCGTGAGCTGCAAGCTTTGTTACTTATTCAGCATACCTGATGTTTCTTTTTTTTTTTTTTTGTCTTTCAGTATTTAGATTGCCTTTGGTCTCAGATTCAGAAGTTGAAAAAAGACCGCTGGCAAGAGCGACACATTCTGAGGCCCTACTTGGCTTTTGATAGCATTCTTTGTGAAGCACTGCAACACAATCTGCCTCCGTTCACTCCTCCGCCTCACACTGAAGATTCAGTGTATCCGATGCCAAGGGTTATTTTTAGGATGTTTGACTATACAGATGACCCCGAGGTACGTGACTCCCGTGGAGGAACTGATTTTACAATTAGGTTCAGGGGTCAGCAGCAGACATATAGACAAAAGTATATAGGAGTAGGAAAGAATATGTATTGATTTCCCCAAATACTTTTATACCTCCCTTTGCTTAAAGTCTGCTACCTTTCACCTTCATTTTTTGATGCCCAATTTTTGTCACCAATGAGACCATGACCAGTATTCTCTCCACTCTATCCTGGCCATTTTTTAACCGTATTTTCACTCAAGCATGTTTTTTTCTGAGCTGCTTGTTATTAACCTGCCTCATTGCTATGTAGACCAAAAGAAGAAGTGGATGCTTCATGAACTCGTGATCATATTCTCTAATTTTGTTGCCTTTTATGAGCCCTTGTATTCATTTTGTTTTAAATATAAGTCTGAGGTTTGCGTGGAACTGTGTCACACCAACTTCTCAGTAGGATACAGGGCAGCTGAGAGCTCACCATATTTGTTTTTTTTTTTTTCAATGTGTACATAGAAGTAGTATAGTTTGCCTAACTTTCACGAATCTTCATTC
The DNA here is from genome assembly GCF_964211825.1 of Aythya ferina. NCBI lineage: Eukaryota > Metazoa > Chordata > Aves > Anseriformes > Anatidae > Aythya > Aythya ferina. The sequence goes on from NC_140299.1 coordinate 69,077,745, forward strand.
TTTTTTTGAACTAGGGCCCTGTCATGCCTGGCAGCCACTCTGTTGAACGATTTGTAATAGAAGAGAACCTTCACTGCATCATCAAATCCCACTGGAAAGAGAGAAAAACTTGGTAGGAAGAGCTTATGCTATGGGGCCCTGGTGCTTACATACTACCATGGTATCAGTAGTATCAGGGATACGCAGAGTCCTGCACTGGTTACACAAGAGCTTGGGATTAAATGTTTCCTAGAGTGTTTGATTAACTTCATTTACTACATTTAACTGTATTAAAACTGTTGGCTGCAATACTGTGGGGCTCTAATACACTGATAATGAAGATTACATATAATGCTGGGGTCTGTGGAACGGTATCTTCTTGAGAAGGGAATTACTTGATAATAAAGAATGTGGTGCAAAAATTTATACAGACACACGTAACCCTTCATTGGAGCCCTATGGAGAGTATGGTTGTGTTACTCTTCCTGGAGTTTTAAAGAAGCTTATTTGTTCAAGCAGGATGAGCATTGAGCTGGTGTTCACAAAGATGCTTTTGCTTCCTACTCCTTGTTGCCCTGTTCTCATAGGGATTACATGGCAGAGAAAATGGAGCCAGCTCTGGGTACTTATTGCAGGGTCAGCAAATTACATGTGTTTGAATTTGGAAGCGCCAGTAACCAGTCAAGGCACATTTCTTCATTTCTTTTTTCTGGGTAATATCTGGTGGGGGTGATTGGTAACTGAGGTTGTTTGCCACAAGTAATTGTCTGTGTCATGCTTCCGTGCAAAACCCACCAAACTGGATATAGGGTACAAAAAATGGGCAAAACCAATGCTTGATGGGGTGTGATAGTTTTTTGCTTGCAGCTTTTTCATTCAGAAGGAACTGGAAATTCAAGGTTGTTGCAGTTATTGGAAGAGTCTGTTAATTCCCTGAGAAAGTAAATGAGGCAGATTCAAGATTTGCCAGAGGTAGAAATAAAATAAAGAGAGTATCAGTTGTTTGCTATGAAATAATGGTAGGTGATAAAGAGCTGATTAAAAGAGGAAGCATTTGAAGCTTGGGAGTTTCTTATATAACCTGTTAGCTCAATTGTGCTTTCAAGTCATTCTGAACATCTGTTTCAGTTTGGATTTTTTTTCCACTTCGTATGTGCGTGCCAGAATTTCACATCACCATGCAAAACTACTTTGCTTAGCGATACAGAATTCAAATGTTATAGCAAAAGAGAAATAAAACACATCTTTACAGGTCATAGTTCAGGCAGTGCCAGTGAGCTCTTGTGCTGCTCATGTTGTAAGTGTCCTGCGGAACAACGGACAGTCTTTGGAAGTGCTGTTGATTTGTCTGTGTGCTGATTTTGTGTGAATTCTTGCCCAGAATTAAGCATTTCCTGTAGCTTTGTTACTTGATCTTTACATCATGTTTGCTGTGTTATATTCAGAACTAAACGTACCTATGGTTTTGCAGTGCTGCCCAGCTGTTGAGCTATCCAGGAAATAACAAGATCCCCTTGAACTACCACATAGTTGAGGTATGTGTTGTATGGGTAACTTCTTTCGTAGCTCCTTATTTCACAAATAAGACATCCCAATTAGCTCCATGATAGATCAATTAAATTACAGTTTGATTTGGGAGTCAACCAGAAGCTCACTGAATTCTAGGAATGACTTCAATGAGCAAGTTGTATACGATCAAATGCTGGTTTTATTCTTTTTGTTGTAACTTTAACTCAGTGTGTGGGAGCTTTGGTCAAGTACTGAAATTTCTTAGTGCACTAGTATTCCAGGCGGTAGCATCTCCCAAATATTCTTCCTTCTAATTTATCCTACAGTTGAAGAGTTAGCTACAATTGAGTCACTTTTGCTTTTTTTTTTTTTAAAAAAAAAAAAAAGGCACAAATTTGAAATATAGGAAACTCCTTTTAAACATAAGAAGACTGTGTTGTTATGGGTTGGTTGGTTGGTTGTTTTTTCTTCAATGAATGTGGTTAAACCCTGAAAGAGCTTGCCCATGGAAGGTGTGGATTCTCCATCCTTGGAGTATAAAACCCTCCAAAAAGCAGCCCTGAGCAACCTGTTCTAGGTGACCCTGCCTTGGGCAAGGGGACTTGACTAAATAATCTCCAGCCAACCTGAGCTGCTCTGTGTGATTCTGCGGGTGGATCTTCTACATGAACGTATTGGCCTGGCCCCGTAAAGATCTTGAAGTGAAATAGTGATGTTTCCTCCAAGGCACTTCCCATATTAGAGGAGTTTAATTAAACGTAATGTGTATCAGAAGAGCAGCGTAGGTTTTCTTGTAATGCCTCTTTTCAAAGGTCTGTTTTCACGATACAGAGCTGTATAAAACTTCGTTAATTTCTAATCAAAAATTGAAAGGAATTGACAGATTTCAGTAATAATCCTGACTTATATAAAGGCTTTATGAAGAAGTAACTGTCTATAAATAGGAATTTCATAGTTAATTATAACAAGAAATAATCTAATGTAGAAGGTGTATCTTAATAAAGACGGGATTGAGAATTTCTGTTGGCACCAAAATGCCAAATATTCTGAATGCTGGTAAGTTGTGTTATGTTTGGTCATGTTGCTCTATTTGTACTCTGAATTCAGAAGAGAGGAATCTCAAAATTGATGATAATTTTCTGTCTTAACATCAAAATATCGTCAGTGGTCTTATCTTCAATATCTTCTGGTGCTGTATATGGCTATATGGCTAGGTGCTTTATGCTCAGCTCAGTGTTAGTGCCACCAAGTAGTTACTGCAATTCCTGATGAAATAAGTTACTTAAACACCTTGGAAATCCACTGATTCAAAGACTCGGAGGATATGAAATTAAAAAGTCTGCATAGACAAAGTGACTGGAGACAAATGCAAGATTGGTGTATGAATTGTATTGACTGTATCTGTCACAATTTCCTTTTTCTTGCAATTTTGAGTTGTTCTAGAATGTTAACGTTATTACTTATGACTGTGTATTTTTAAAGAAGTTCCTGAATTTTTAAGGCTTAGCATGCATTTTGCAGACTTGTTCATTCTGCTTGCTACTACTCCTTTGTAAGGTTTCTCTTAACATTCAAGCCAGAAGTTTATTGCTTTCAACAGCAGTTCAGCAGTTTCATCTGTGAAATTTCACTAACTTTTGTCATATGGCACAGAACAGTCGATATAATGTTGTCTAACAAACAAATTAATAAAATAAATAAAGTATTATTTAAGACTGAGACCATAACCGTAAATGTAGCCTGAAACTGCTCAGTATCTTCCCAAATATATGTATTTTTGAGGTCCGTAAGGCTGCATGCTGTAGTTTGTCAGGCCGAGCTGTGTTCGTCAGAATGCTCTGTGCTCCCTAGAACCTGTGCAAAATATTCTCAAACGTGGCACCTTTCAGCAGCTGCTTATAAGCATATTTGTGGTATTACTGGTAGCTGTGAACAGAGAGTGTCTCGGCAGCGTGACTGGGTTGCTGTACTGGTATGACCTGTTGTGCGCTTATGGCTTTTGGACAGAGTTTGGATGTTCAGGTTTTCAGAGCCCTGACCTTTCTTGTGACCTGGTTATTTTCACAAAGTGCTGCATGCCAGTTTGAAACACTTCATCTGAACGTTTGATAACAAACCCATGATGAACATCAGAACTATTGCCTTGAGGAGTGTCTCAGAGAGGTATTTAGTGGTTGTCCAATTGTTGCTGTTTCCCATCTTCAGAATAGGAGTAGTTCTGTGCCTGACAGGGTCCCATCTGCACCTTTTTATCATGTTTTTCAACATTACGTCCAAATTATTTTGTCGTGGAAAGGTTCTTCAGTTCCTTATGGTCTCTTCATGCTTTTAAATCCATCCTCAGAATATAAAGTTCTAGTCAGTGTGTTTTCACGTGCTGTTTGTGATGTCTATAAATGGATGTTGATTTCTTACGCTAGTAAGATTATCTACTGCTTACTCGTTTAAGCTTTAATTCTTCTCTTCCGTGTTTATTTGGAAGTTGTCAGTGAGGAAAATCACCAGCTATAATGAATCAGAGGTTCCTGATTCCTGTGATGTAATTTAAATCTAGTTGAGAGTGGCATGCAAACTAAACAGAAGCTCAGACATGAACGTTGTATAGTGATGATTTCTTCATAGCCCTTAAAGGTTGACGTCCTATTATTTAGGCAAAGTTGAAAATAAAACATGAATGCAGGACTGTTTTTAGCTTTCTTACAAGGATCCTCAGCCAAGGGGTACAGGGCATATATTTTTGTTGTATAAAATGCTGGTTGTAATTTTCAGTTTCAAGTTGTGGCTTTTATTTATATAAGTTTTTCCACATAGAAGAAAAGAGGCCACTGTGGAAAAGTACAGGTTTATTTTTCTTGTAAATAGTCTCTTGTATTAAGTGAAGCTTAAGCATATGGTATGTTTAATATTTATTATTTAAGAGGATTAGATAATTTCAGCTTCGGTTTGCTCAGATCATTTGGTGATGATGCAATATGGCATATTAAAACCATGCACATTGCTAGACATGTATAATGCTGGGATGGCGTAGTATTAATTTGGACGATGAGGGCAGTTGCTCACTGTTTTTGTGTGATGTAGAGTTACCATTGTCTTTACAAATTTCACGTTTTTTTTTTTTCCTGGAACATATATTTGACAGTAATATGAAGTCATTTGTGTATGTTGTTGTTCAAGGTTGATGTCACTGTTCTGGAGCTGAGGGTTTTGGAGGCCGACGTCTGGCTGTGCTCTAATTGTATGCCTTCCTCTCCTACAGGTGATATTTGCAGAATTGTTTCAGCTTCCATCTCCGCCACACATTGAAGTCATGTACACGACGCTGCTGATTGAACTGTGCAAACTTCAGCCTGGTTCTTTACCACAAGTCGTATCCTTTCCTTGCTGCTGGAGAGCGTTTTTAAAATGGAGTCTTTATGTTATTTGTTCCATGGGTACGGAGACAGCAATAAATACTGTCAGTAATAATGCCTGTTACACTCACATGAAAGAACAACACAGCCCACATAGCACAGATCTAGTCTTGCTGGTTGGGCAAGACTCTTCAGATTTCTGGACACTGTTCTGGTACTTCCTCTCACCTACCCAAGAAGTGCTGTTTTAGTGAGGGGATAAAATATTAGCTCTCCTGTTTGTCAGTATAGCCTGTTAGGTCTGGATAATGTGTGGCACGGTCACAGATGCATTACAGGCTGAGAAAGAAAGGAAGTGACAAACTTGATCTTTTGTTCTAACAGCTAAGTGAGCGCTCCTACTCTTTTTTTTTTTTTTTTTTTTTTTCCTCCAGTAGGAAGTGTAGCAGATGATTTAAAGGAACTTGCTTGAGTTCCCACTCAAATGCTCCCACTACGAGCATTTGAAAGGTCAGTAATCATCCGTCAGCACAGATAGAGTAGCTAAATGCTGAAGAAGGATGCATGACTCCCAGCTAATTCTGACTATTACATTGTCCCTGTTGTGCTGCCATTTTAGATCATGTTAGCTCATCATTTCAGGTCAAGACTCTGAGAATGGAGGGCTGTGAACAGATGCCTGCTAACTTCATTCACAAATTTTCATTATATTTCATGGTATCACTCACTTTTTGAAAACCATACAATCTCATTGATCTATTCCTAGAGTTGTGTGTCCCTCTGTGCAGGAAGTTTTTAGTGTTAATATGGACGCCATAAGGATAAAGCCCTTCTGGGTGAAATCAGTGTAGACATACTTTCTCAATACTTCAGTGTTGATCAAAGATTATGGGTAAGCTTCGACAGCAGCCTGTGAAGCCATGATGGTGAGATTACAGAAATACTCCATTAGGAAGTTGGTGTCCATTTATATCAGTGCAGTTTCCATTCTTGTGTGATCAGAATTCTGACTTTCTGTAGAAGAATCACATAGTCTTGTTACAATAACAGATGAAAAATAGACTGGGATTAGAAGGTAGAACTCACTTCTTGGCCTTTAGTCTGTGTTCTTTTCCACTGCAGTTTTTCTGTGATTTACCTGATCCTGGAGCAGTCAGTACAAGAGTTGATAAGATTCTATTCAAAAACTGAAAAGAACTACAAATGACTTATTTAATGCTTCTCTGTTAACCTTAATAAGAAACTTTCAGCTTGCACAAGCGACAGAAATGCTCTACATGCGTTTGGATACAATGAATACAACCTGTGTAGACAGGTAAAAGTGTTCTGGAGATGACAGAAAATGTTATTAATTCTTCTTGTGCATTGGGTATTGAGGAATCTGTGGAAGGAATAATCCAAAATCTGTGTTAGAACTTTATGGTGTTGTTCAAAATGATTTTGGGGGCTCTGGAATTGATCAGTCTAAATAGAAAGTAGGCGACTCTTGGCCTCCTTATAAACACTCCATGGTGAGCTGGTGAGAACTTTCCCACGTTCCAGCCTGGTATTCCAGTTCATTGATAGTTGACTGGTACTCTGTCTGGTACTAAGCCTGCTCCCTAGCGGCCTGGCAAGTGAGTGGGAAATGGAGTCTCGGCACGTGTGCCACCCAGAGGAGAGTGGCTGTCATTTTGCTGCTTGAGTGAAGCCTGCGTTGTGCAGGAGAGCTGCTAATTACTCACCAAAAATGTGAAAGTTGCATATGCACACTAAGTTTACGTTTTGTTAGCTTAGTATGTCATCTGTATGTATGGAACAACAGAATGTGACAGGCTGTCTTGTTCTTCCAAAATAGCTAGTTTCTGTTTCTCTGAACTTGGTCTTTCATATCTGTCAACATAAATGTAATGCTATAGTGGCTTTAGAGTTCAGGCTTGCTTTTGACAGGTAGAATACGTTTACAGGAAAATCTCAATTGAAAGTTTTCCTGCACTTCTGGTATTTAATGGAGTTTTTTTTTTTTCCTTTTGATAAAGATTTATTAATTGGTTTTCTCACCACTTGAGCAACTTCCAGTTCCGTTGGAGCTGGGAAGACTGGTAAGTTTCTTTCCTTTTAATCTGAACCTCATATTGCAAAAACCTTAAACTTTCAAACTTATTCATGAAATGTCACAGTATAGTGGCCCTGTTAATTGCTTTCCTCTAACTTTTCAGAGATCTTTTTATAATCTGTTCACCACCATTCAGTGGAAGGTTATCTTGATAATCTTCTTAGTTACTGTATTGTCTGTCCCTGACTAGCTTTGTGAAGAATCTCATGTAAGTGCGAGCGTGCCCTAAGGAGAAATAGAAATTTCTTTAGATTGTGCTGTGCCCTTGGTCAGTTGTTGGCAAATTCTCTGAAATGGCTCCTTATTTTAATGATTTGTTCTGATGCTTCCTCTCTTTGTATCCTGTGTTCAGGCTGTGACGATGCTCTCTCTCCTACTCTAACCTTTCATTTTAACCTTTGTCCTTGGGACCTTGGGGTCTGTTTCCCTCCTGCCAAATCCTAGTACACAAAGTTCCATCAGAGCTGCCCCAGCCACCCATTCTTATTTTGCCAAATCTTGAATTTGCATTCCTGGGTGGAGATCCGTGGACTCTATCACTGTCTAACCACAGGTTTCCCAGGTTTTGTGTTCCAGACGCCATGCTGGCTCTTTACTGCCATCTTGTTGCTCACTCTCTCCATTTTAGCAATATCACCTTGGCGTTCAGTCCTCTTTACAGACCTAACTTCTGCAGCCTGCTACCATACACACTCTCCATAGGTGATCTGCCCAAGCCTCATGGAGAGGGGTGCAGTACGTTGCTGTGGCATTACTTAAGTTTCTTGTGTTGTCCTTGTAGAGTTAAGTGCTTGCTGGTTACTCTAGTATACATCCATGTTGGCTGACCAGCCAGTGCTCTTCAAAGAGCTGATTTTTCTTTGCATGGACGTTCCTTGATGGGAATGCTTATGTGGGTTTCTATCACAAGCTGCCATTTTTCACAAATCTTGAAAATGTCACTATATTTGAGATTTTTCTTCAACTGAAATGCATTTGAAATCAGCCAGAAGCTCAGAAATTCCTGTGAGGGAGGAACAGACTATGAAATCACACAAGGTTCTTTTCCTCAGGAAAGAGAAAGCAGGCTAACCATCAGCACAAGCTATTTTTGGTCTGGTGGGGAAAAGAGTGCTACTTAAAAACATAGCATACAAAAGATGAACTTTCAAGATTGCTGATAATAAGGAAATAGTGATAAACCACCTCATTGTCTTAAAAATGCCTACACCGTAAAACAGAAAGTGTTAAGCAGTCCAGCTATGCTTAGGCCATGATTGTTTTGCACGTATTGGGCTAAGCCAGAAAGAGACTAACTCACAAATTCTTTCACTAAAAACTATTGCATTCTGTCCTTTGATAGGTCAGATTGTCTTACTCAGGACCTTGAAAAGCCCAAACCCAAATTTGTGAGAGAGGTTTTGGAAAAATGCATGCGGTAAGTAACACCCTTAGATAGTTGAGTTTTAAACAAAGTTTGATCTTTTCTTCTGGATATAGTCAGATTCATTTTAACTTGACTCTTATCTTACACATGTCTGTTCTTACAATTCAGTCTCAGCTAAGAGATGAGTCTGTGCTATTTTGTTCTGGCCTACATACTGTAGGACACTTAAAACACTAATTCTATCAGAGAGAGGGAGAAATAGGTGGAGCAAATGGTAGTGAGCTAGCTATCTCTAGGTATGCCCACCTATGTTTACAAAAAGATGTACTTCACCACAGGCGTGGAAAGAAACAGAGTTCAGTCAGTATTTCTGGAAAGTATTAGGCATTCGCAGAGATAGAGGGAACTGATTATAAGTTATTCTAAAAGAATCAAGATCATTCATAGCTTCTGGGCCTCTATGATGTTGCTTGTATTTAAAAATAATAATAGTAGTAATTCACAAACAAGTTTCTCCAAAGCCCAACAATAAGAGTACACAATCAGGACTAGACTTAGGATTCTAGAGAGAGAAGGATATAGAAGGGAGAAAAAAAGACCATGTTGTTCAGTGTCCCACACGGAAACATTAATCCATTTTAGAGTGATATAGAGTATAGAGTGATTTAGATTATAGGAAGGGTGAAAGTATTGTACTACAAAATAAATGCATTTTTTTCTGTTACATTCTTCCATTTCACTGGAAACTGGTGGTGAAATTTAAGCCTTTATAGTAATCAAATAAGTTGGAAAGTAAAATCAAGAGATTTGTAGACATGAAGACATTTAATATTTTTTTCTGCTTGGATTACCAATGTCCTAGTAGTTTTCTAGAAAGCATTTTAGGCTTTTGCATAAAGCATCCTACCAAGCAGCTTCTAAATCTTTTCACAAGCTAAATTGTGAAGATGATGCTCTCGGTATCAAAGTATTTGAATAGAGAGCATCTTCTGGCAAGTTACTTTTACTAACAAGTAGAAGCTACCACTGTGTTGAAGAAACATCTGTGAAATGTAAAGACCAGGAAAAAAAAAACCATTGTAAATCAATGACTTAGGTGTTGGCCCTGATGTTATAGTGTTGTGGTTTAACCTGTCCAGCAGCTACACACCACACAGCCATTTGCTCACCCTCCTCACTCCCTTTCTGGAATGAGAGAAACAGGAACACAAAGCATGCGGGTTGAGATAAAGACAGTTTATTAGGACAGAAAATAAAGGAAAATAATAACAATAATGATGATAATAGTACTAATAACAATAATGTGTACAAACAAGTGATGCACAATGCAATTGCTCACCACCCACTGACCGATGCCCAGCCTAACCCTGAGCAGCCGGCCCCCCAGCCCCGGCTAGCCACCCCTGTATATTGTTTAGTGTGACCCCAGATGGTATGGAATACCCCTTTGGCCAGTTTGGGTCAGCTCTCCCGGGTCTGTCCCCTCCCAACTCCTGCTGCACCCCCAGCCTACCTGCTGGCAGGACAGAGCCAGGAGCTGAGAAGTCCTTGGCTTAGTGTAAGCACTGCTCTGCAACAACCAAAACATCGGTGTGTTATCAACATGATTCTCATCCTGAATCCAAAACACAGCACGGTGCCAGCTGCTAGGAGGAAAATTAACTATCGTAGCTGATACCCGGACATATACCCATCTTCATTCTGCTCTGTGAAACTTATTTCCAGACTCTCCTACCATCAGCGAATAATAGACATTGTTCCTGCAAGCTTTTCTGTCCTCAGTCCTGCAAATCCAGTGTGCATTTACAAATATGGAGATGAAAGCAATAGTAAGTATTACGTGGTAGGTTACTTGAGTGGTTGAATTCAAGTGTTTCAGAGCAAGGGAGCACACTAGATTGAGCGTATTGGTTGCCTTCATAAAGAAAAGTGCAGGTGAAACAAATAAGTGATTTTTTTTATGGGCACATGTTCCATATGAGCAATTAATACAAAGTCTGGATCTCTGTATTACTGTCTTTTAATTTTGTAAAAGAAAAGAAAACCCAGATACATTAAGTTATTTTTGCTGAGGTGGTTGTGGTATTGTACAGTATTGCATTGTTTGTCAGAGGACTAAAGTTGGAAAATTCATCTATTTTCCCTGTTCAGGCACAATCCTATGCAAAAGTAAGCACATGAAATGATAATATGGGCTTTTTTTTTTTTTTTTTAACCTTCATAAAACAGTAGAGCATTCTACCAGTAAACTGGGTTTAATGAAACAGCAAATAATGTGGAGATTGACGTAGAGACTTTTTACAACCAATAATAAAAAAATTAATAGACAATCCTAAACATAAAGGTTTCGCCACCAAAGATGAAGTGAGGAAAAACAAGGCAATATTGTATCTTTAGGAAACTGGGGGAGGATGAAATACAACCTCAGAAAGGGAGAGTGATATGTTGACCTCAGCTCTAAAGATTGTACCGAATGTTTTGAATTTAACATGAAGACTAGGAAACCTGCTGAGCAGTGTTATGGAATAGTGGTGTGGACAATGTCAAAAACTGCTAGTTTTAAGTGTATCTGGGAATTGTACTTGCTTCTCTGAGAGGCAAACTGATGATAAAAAGTACTCAATTGTCTACTGATTTTTTTGACCTCTTTGTTTAGGGTCTCTTCCTGGATATACTGTGGCACTCTGTTTAACAATTGCAATTAAAAACAAGGCCAGTAATGATGAAATCTTCAGCATTTTAAAAGATGTGCCTAATCCAAACCAGGATGATGATGATGGTAAGATATCTGTTAGGCTTTGCAAGGCTCTAAATACGTCCGTATGCACTGATTTACACTCCTCTGGAGCTATGCGTGTGCTGGTTAACTGAACTGTTTGTTTCTTCCTTCCTACATTTGGCTTTTAATGTATTAGTAAATAAAAGTCATGCACCATTGTTAAGGTTTGTTGTAAACGTGTTACATGCAGAAGCAAACCTCTTTTTCTTAACAGCGGTAACCCAGTGCTCAAGATGGCTTTTCCTGGAATTGTCGTCAGAGGCATCATGAAGGAATTTAACATTTCCCTTGCCTTCATAGTACAGTTCATGCTGTTTGCCTTACCCTGGCAATTCAGTGCTTTTGCCCTTGTCTAAAAGCTCCCCTCCTCTCAGTGCAGTCTTATGGCAGACAAAACAGCCGCATGCTGGTGTTAATCTTGCACAGAAGGTGGTTCTCTTCCTCCTACAATAGAAACTCACAATGGGACTCCATGCAAGTTCTGCTGAGCTTTGCAGCCTCAGGCAGTATTGATTGCTAAAGCCCATGCATTTTAGGGGGAAAGAATGAGTACGAGATAGAGAATCTGTCTTCTGAGAAGTGATCTGTGCAATGGGGACGGTTTCATAGTATATAGTATATTTCCATAGTAACAGCAATTGCTCTACCGTGCAAGCAGAGAGCACCAGTAATAAGTTTCTTGTCCTGAGATCCTCTGTCATGTCTCCTGATGTGGTTTAGGCGTCACCCAGTAATCAGTGTTGCCTGTCCCACTTGTCTTCATCTGTAGATCTATAGGAAGGATTTAGCACCATTCACCTCTAGTACCCATGTTCGCTAAGCACACTTGTTTGACCTTCTCCCATATTAGAAATAGCCATCCTTTCCTAATCATCCTTAGCTTCACCTGTGCTCACCCACTGTCCTTTCCTAATGGTCTACCAGGCCTTCAGCTTGATGCAAACCTCCTTGGCTCTCCTTCTCTGCTGCTGTTATGTTACATGCTTGTTGTGGGGCTGTGTCTCTGATACCTTCTTCAGTGGCCTGGAATTCACCCCGTGTGTTTTCCCCGTGACAAAACGGGGGTGTGAATATCTGCAATACATATAATACTTGGTAAAATAAGTACTTGGAAAATCTTTACCAGCTCCCTGCTCAGCCTTGCACGCCCCTCTTGCCATTTTATTTTTTTTTGTGAAATGAGTTAAAACCGTAAGTTACTGTTCCAGTTTTATGTGTAGTTTACGTGCTCTGCTTGAGGTACTTACGGTTTGAACTTCAAATAACTTGCAGATGAAGGATTTACCTTCAACCCTCTGAAAATAGAAGTCTTTGTTCAGACCCTGCTCCATCTAGCTGCAAAGTCTTTCAGCCACTCTTTCAGTGCCCTGGCGAAGTAAGTGTAATACGTATGTTCTTTTGGGGCTAACAGAACTGTTTAATTCTGACAATGAAATGACTGACAAGAAAGCTGATCTCCAGGCTTCAGCCATATTCTCAGTGCTTCACAATGCAGTAGGATTTGGAGAACTAGTGATGCTGCTTACTGAAGGAATGGTAGTGTAAATGCTAGCTCACATATGTGAATGGAGTTAACAAAGGTATATATCCCGTTGATTGAGCTGTGTGACGTATGTCACAGCGATGTGATGCACATCAGATGAGTGAGACAGGTCTGGAACCTAAATCCATTTTAGGATTACTCATTTGCTGCGCATATGAGGAAGAAGGGATGTCTCCTTATGTTTGAATGACTGGGTAACAGTCATCACGTTATCTTTACTATGAGTATGACTAACAAACAGTAAGGCCTGGAGAAAATGAAAAGAAAATAGGAAATGTAAAAGCAGCTTGCTACAAATGTCTGTATGTAACAGAACAAAATAAGATCAATTCCTGAGTATTTTGGAGAGCACCCCTTAATAAAATTCTCTAAAGAGTTTACTTTACCTTTTTTTTTTTCAGCAAAATGAGATACAATAGCTCATTTTTAGTACTGTGTAATTTTCAGGTGTTATTAAATGGCCATGATCTGGGAAAGGTAGTTAAATACATCTTAATGGATTGGTTTTGTGTTTGCCAGTGAAAATACAAAGAGGTAGTACAAAAACCTGTTCTTGGAAGCTCTGTAAAGGCCGTGTTTACAAGAAGCTGTTGCAGTAACCTGCAATCAGTAGTACAAGAGGCCGGCTGATGTAAATATGCAGAGCCATAATATTTTCCCTGCTGCAGACCAGCAGTGGCAGGCATGAGATCAAAAAGGTCTAAATAGTGCTTTATAGTTACATTATAATAAGCCGATTTGTGAACACTGTGTGGCATTGAGCATAACTATGCTAAAATTGAGGCTTTAGCTGCACTTCTGTCAAAAAGAGGCAGATTGGTTAAGTGTCTAAAGTTATGGAAACACATATCGAGAAGGTCTAAGGCTCAAAAAGGCAAGCAAATTTTGCTTCAGTTGTGTAGCTAAGTACACCAAGCATGAAAGTGCCTCCTGCTTTCTGTGAGAGTATGATAAATGTAGTCCACTGTCAGGGAGAAAGTTCACCACCGAGATTCAAGCTGCTTTTAGGACTGTAGATTTTTTTTTTTGGCTCAGGCTGATTATATTTTCTGTAGATTAATTGTTCAAGAATTGCTGCAGATAGTCCCAGAATTCTCCTTTTGGGCAGTCTAAACCACCTGCCTCATATCTCGTGCTTTTTTGACCTGATCCCAACCCCTCCACTGACTATTTTGTATCTGTTAAAAGGTTTCATGAAGTCTTTAAAACACTTGCTGAAAGTGATGAGGGAAAACTCCATGTTCTGAGGGTTGTATATGAGGTTTGGAAGAATCACCCACAGGTAAGAGGTTGCAATGTTGTTGTGAGTTTTGACTCACAGGGGTCATATTAAATAAAAAGCAGTACAGTTTGCTTTATATCCTTTAAAAGATTCTTGACTATTGACTTATTTGAAGGAAAGTTCAAATTGTGTTTACTGTTGTTAGTAGTGCCCAAAAAGAAGGTTGGAGGTGAAGTATATACTGTGAAGCCATTTGTTCCTCAGTAAATTACGGGAGAGCAAAGGCTGTCATTCTGACTCAGCTTCATGCTATGTTTTTTGTCAAATAAGAGAGTAACTTTTGCTAAAAACTTGTATCTGCTCAAAAATTGGAAACTGGTGTTGACGTGTGGAATTGAAAAATGTGATGTAGATCTCATAACAAAAGCAGGCAAATGTTTTGGATATGAGAAAACCTGATTTCAGAGCTTTTTTTCACTTGGTAGTGAAAGCCATGCAGTTATTCCACAAAGATCATGTTGGAGTCACTGTTGTGCATGTGCAAAGTGAGTAGAGCTGCAGTCAATAACTGTTCAGAACAGATCAGTCTGACAGTACCATGATTACATTCAATCTCAAGCCAGAGGAAATAACACCCTGGAAGACCTATGAAAAATACCTCACTTGTTTAAGCCGTTCAGTTTCCTCACAGCAGTTGTTTTCTCCCTCAGCTGTCATTCTTCTATAAATAGAAATCGATAAGGAACTCATGCTGAATTTGCCTGCATTAATTATTTCATGTATTCCATACTGATGTGTTTGTGTTACACATAACCGTGTCTGAAAGTGGACCGTATTTCACAGCTGCATAGTCCAGACTTTCCGAAGCAATTCCACTGAGAGCAATGGATAATTCCTGCATCTGCTACTGGACCTGTGGTCTGTTCTCTAGGGCTCCAAAGGGCAAAAACTTAGTGCCTAACAGAGATATAAGATCTTGTCTAGGTATCTTTTAAGTACAGTAAAAAAAAAAAATAATATTTTTTTATATATAAAATTTCCTGCGCAGAACACTGACCTTGAAAATGTGATGATTGCAATCTGACCTACTTCTTACTACTGTCCTTTAACTGGATCAGAAGAAATAATGTTACTGCAATCTAATATCCATATCCTCTTCATCCGTTTGTACTGCAGTAGGACCAAACCGAGATGGAGGTTTCAAACCCATACTTAATGGTTACATTAGATTTTTATGAATAAATCAAGATTGCTTTAAAACAAGTTATGAAGGCCTTGATCATGGAGCCTAAATTTCCTCTCCTCCATGTATCGCAGTTCAGTTTTTTTGCTTCTTGTTAAGCACTTTCTTTTCTGTGAGTCCACAACCTCTGGCACACAGACTCTGTACGGAGTCTGTTTTATGCAGCTCACCCTGCTCCTGTATAAATGGGAACATCTTTTGATTTGGTTCAGACTACCAGTAGTATTTCTGAGGCATATAATAGTAATGAGTGATCTCTGTTGCAGATAGTGATTTAGCAGCAGGAATCAGTAGTCCCTGGACCAATTTAGAAAGGTCGTGTTGGTGACTTCATGAAGAGAAACTTCAACACTGAGATGAAATTTTTTCCCCAAATTCTAAGCCTGTGTTTCTTGGAAGATCAGGCTAAGTAATCAGAGATTCGTCTTGGCATTACAGGAAGGCAAATAGAGCACAGGATGCTATCCTGGGACTTGAAAGTTGAGTCCTGAGTCTTCTGTATGATTCATCCAGTTATTTTAATTTTCCTTCCTTAAAAGGAGCTTTGTTACACTTCCTAATGTGACAATGGCTGGTTGTGAGGATAAATACATTGCAGGCTGTGGTTCTCAGATGTTGTGGTATTCAAGCACATGAATAACTAAGATAAGCCTTTTTTTTCTTTTTTTGAACAGCTTCTAACTGCTTTGGTCTGTAGCTCTTCTCTGCAGTTGCCTACTAGATTACTTGCAAAGCTTCTGGAATCATGACACTGCCTGTAGCAGGCAAACACTTCCATTGACTTCAGAGCACCGGCTCTGTCCTAATATAATAATGTTATGTCCTAACAGGAGTAGTTCCTGTAGGGAAGAGCTTATTGTCACATTTGAAAACTGTTGCAGTGCGAGGAGAGTAGGCCAACAGTTGTTCCTTATGGTGATGCAAGAGTTGTATAGGCTGTGGTTTTAGTGCTTTGATGACAACGCTTGGAGTTGTGTCCGTGACGTTTCACTTCCAACTCTGATGCGTGTATTTTTTGCTTGTGCATGGAAATACGTAACTTTATGAAGAGTGATGTGATACTTTCACAAGTAGAATAAAAGGTTGTTCAACAAAATGAGAATACTTGCTTTATGCAGTTGATAAAGATCCTCTAATGTAAGTAGCTTTAGGCTAGACTAACCAGATGTCATCTCTAGACAGCAGTAGCTTTTTTAAGTATTTGAAATTACCCGGTAATACCACTAATATTGAGTTGCATCAAACCACCTCTGAGGCTGGAGTACTTTGCGTAGGCTGAATGTTACCACAAGACCTTTTCTTATTTTGATAGAAATGACTATCTTGTCTTTCACAAAATACAGATGATTGCTGTGCTTGTGGACAAGATGATTCGGACACAAATTGTTGACTGTGCTGCAGTAGCAAACTGGATCTTCTCCTCGGAGCTTGCACATGATTTTACTAGGTAACACGAACCTGTCTTAGGTTGTTGTTTTCCTATGAATTACTATTTTAAGTGGCCACTGCATCTATGAAAACTGAGTAGTGTAAGCAAATGGTACAATTAACATTGTTCTGTCTGCAAAATACCTACTTCAGCATCTTTCTTTCTGAATTGGTGTTGTGCTTTAACCCGGCCGGCAGCTACACAGCACACAGCCATTTGCTCACCTTCCCCCTCCCTCTCTGGGATGAGAGAAATGGGAAAATGAAGTGTGTGGGTTGAGATAAAGACAGTTTAGTAGGACAGAAAATAAAGGAAAATAATAACAGTAATGATTATGGTACTAATAACAATAATATGTACGAAACAAGTGAGGCACAGTGCAATTGCTCACCAACTGCTGACCGATGCCCAGCCTAACCTTGGCTAGTCACCCCTATATATTGTTTAGCATGACCCCAGATGGTATGGAATACCCCTTTGGCCAGTTTGGGTCAGCTCTCCTGGGTCTGTCCCCTCCCAGCTCCTGCTGCACCCCCAGCCTGCCCACTGGCAGGACAGAGCCAGCAGCTGAAATGTCCTCAGCTTGGTGTAAGCACTGCTCTGCAACAACCAAAACATCGGTGTGTTGTCAACATGATTCTCATCCTGAATCCAAAACACAGCACCGTGCCAGCTGCTAGGAGGAAAATTAACTCTGTCCTAACTGAAACCAAGACAGTTGGCATTGTGTGTTTGTATGACCAGGCAAGAATGTTGCTAGCACGTCATTTTGCAAGTAGTCTCTAAACATACCAAAGTGGAAGAACCCTGGAAAACGTTCTTAGGCAAAGCTTGTTACTCTGTTGTGTATGTAGGTTTTATATCTGGGAAATCTTACATTCCACAATTCGTAAGATGAATAAGCATGTTCTGAAGATTCATAAGGAACTGGAGGAGACTAAGGCAAGATTGGCCAGACAGCACAAAAGAGTGAGTAATTTGTTTGTAATTTTTAATTATTTTAAGCTAAGTTACACAAACCTGCATGCTGCCAGACTGATGCATAATTGCTTTTGGGGAAGGACAGACTAAATATGCTTATCAGGAAGTATGTATGCAGACGTGGTCATTTGTAGCACTTAAAACGTTAAAAACTGACTGCGTGTTATCAATCCGCATTTCTGAAGTTTGCAATTACGTAAGAAATCAGTAAAATCTTTAGGGGAATTCACGTCTATTTACTCTGTCCAAGCTTTCTCTCACAAGTTTCTCTTCCAATATGAGCATCTCTTCCATTTCCCTTCTTATCTGGATTCCAATTACCTTATTAGGTAACACTGAGAACAGTTACAAACTTTTTACATATTTACAGTAAGTTCTGTTAAAGAGTACTCTTGTGGCTTCCATGCAGAAGTGCACGGAAACAGCTATTTGCTATTGAAAAGTTGGCTGTTACTGTTCTTCTGATGGATGCTGCTGGATTCTGACACTGGCACCTGTCATTTCCTTCTTCCAGGTTATTTTTCTGAATGCCTTTTGCATGATGTGAGTTACTGTATGCAACAAACTGATGAACGATCTGCTGTTGTGTTCTCTTGTCCCAAGTAGGACAGTAAGATGGGGTGAGAGCGTGTCTTCTGTGGCAGTTGCTGAGGACAGGACCCTTGGCTGAATGTAATACTAGGCCGTGACAGTATGAAGTCAGTTTATAGACAGGTTGAGAGTCCCAGAGAGTACGAAAGAATTTCCTGGTTAATGCATAGTCTGTGAGTGTGAGTACTTGCGCAAAACCCCTAGCTAGTCCCAAAACCAAGTCAGAATTTGGCATGTGGCACAGAGGCTGCTTGTGGTTTTTGAAGAAACCTGCACAAGTCGTTTGTTTCCAGGAGTACCTGTGAAGATTTCACCAACATCTCACAGTTAGCTTGTGCAAGTTTACCTCTTCGTCTTTTTCTGTTCACTCCAAGCAGCAGCTGTCATAGTTGTTTGCATCCTTAATGTACATTGATCAGCAGTTAATAAATGCCGGTAATTATTGAAGACTTGGATGCAATCATTGATCTTACTGTGAGACAAAGAGCTTCTCTGGCATCTTGAAACGAATACATCAGTGTTTTTGTTTCTGTACTTGTCTAATGCTGCAGCTCTTTATTACTGAATTCTTTAAATGAGTATTGTGCCAGGAAGAAGCATTTGTATGCAACAGTGAGTAGTCCTGCAGGCTGGTGCTCTGCTGCATGACCATTCCTTTTAGAGGAAGGAAACCATCAAATTTTGATGTCCCCAGCATGAAATGGATTGCCTTATTATGGAATGAGTCCAAGCCTTCTCTTAGGGCCCATCGATCTTTCATCATTTTAAGTTCAAGTAACCTCTGTAGTTGGGGGGAAAAAGTAAGTTCCTATAGAAAGAATAAAATAAAGTCCTCAGGTTCACATTTGATCTGGAAAGCCTTTTTTTTTTTTTTTTTTTTACACTGACTCAGAGCTATCAGTGTCTTCTGATTGTGAATTTCAGTTGTCATGCAGTAGGTGAGTTAAGATGTCCCCACATTTGTCACAAGTTGCTCATGTTCATTTTACAAATATTTTAAGTTTTTAGCTGTTAATTGTACGGGCACTTTTTACATGGAAACAATGGGGTGTGACGCAATATCTACATCTGAATGTATCCTAATCCATTTGGTTCTCTCCATCCTCCTGTATCCCATTTAGTCTTGTGTAAAACTTTGTTATCTGAGATCACAGTCTGATACCATGTACTTGTGGGCATTTTGTGGGGAGTTTGTTTCCTGTTTGTTTTTCTTTGGGAGTGGGGGTGGTTCGTTTGGTTTGGTTTAGCTTCAGGCAGTGAGAAAATTGCATGTTACTAGTTTGGTTTCCACCCTGTCCCTTTGTAGTCTCGGAGCTGTAGTCTCATTTGGTCATGAATAAGGGGAGGTCCCACTTCAGCACCATGGGCTAATAAAATGGCTGGTTTTCCATGTGCGCTAAGCAGCCAGATTCGTCTGACCTCTAGCACAAAGGCACTTTATTTTTTTGTAGTCCTGAGATTTCACAACTGTTCGCTGGATGAATTGCCTGTCCTGTAGCAGTGGCCACAATTTAAAACATCTATGCCTTTTTTTTTTTTTTAAGCTGTTCATTATCTGGTAATGATAAAGTCAGCAGGCATTATTATCTTCTATTGTTTCTCCAGTATGTGAAAGCTTAGTAAATCTTTAAGCTTTCTCTGGCTGCTCTGATACTTTGATTTTTTTCAAGCCTTTTCCACACCGGTGTCTTTTCTTCCAAGTGGGTCTTCTGTTATTATACTCAAAGTAAATATCCTAAAATATGCAGTTCTTGCCAAGCTAAAACGCAGCTTCAGTTGCTGCTCTTCAGTTTCTCCGTAGACCTTTTCACAGGTAAAACCAGAAGGCATTAACAGTATCCACAGGTAGCCAGGTTGCTAGTTAGTGTGTTGTTGTCACTTACAGCGAGACAGCGATGATGATGACCGAAGCAGTGATCGGGAAGATGGACCTCTAGAAGAGCAGATAGAGCGTTTGCAGGAGAAAGTTGAGTCAGCTCAGAGTGAGCAGAAGAATCTCTTCCTTGTTATATTCCAGGTAATGACGGGCAAGGTCTCATCCCACTTCTAAGGTTAATGAATTTATACGCTTTTGGTGTCACTTGTATCTTAGACATACTGTCGGGATGAGGAAAAGGGAATAGGAAAACGGGCTGATGGGCTTAATGTGGTCTAGAGTCAATCCCAGATCATCCCACAGCAAAGACTGCTGCTGAGCAGAATCTGTTTAGTTTCACGTGCACAGGAGCAGAATTCTGCTAGTATATAGTTTCCTGAACAACCAGAAGGTAAGTTGGTTTTGTTTGTGTGCTAATTAAGCGTCTGCCAAGCAAAATGATTACTCTCATGTTGCTGCTCAAAGTTTCTGTCCCCAAGATACCCTTAGTTGAAGCTAGGAACCTGCTTTCATTTGATGAGATTAAATAAGTATTATTTTTTTCCTCTCTTGAAGCGTTTCATTATGTTGTTAACTGAGCACTTAGTGCGCTGTGAAACCGGTGGAATCGATGTATTTACACCTTGGTACAAGAGCTGTATAGAGAGGTTGCAGCAGATCTTCCTACAAGTAAGTTCCACGTCTCGGTTTGGAAGGGTGTGGGCAGACGCATGCTGGGTTGAAAAGCTTTTGTGGCTGGAGAGCGGAGCACACTGTTAGAGCAGTAGGTGGCAGCATGATATCTCTGCAGGCTACTGCAGGGCTTGGCCATAACTTTCTGGTTCTGGCTGCTTCTTCGCCACATGCTGGTGGAAGGACTGGATCTTGCAAAGTAGATTCTGAGCTGTGACTGTGAAATTAGCTGAGCTCCTTTTGACTGTGCTTATGGTAAGGGCAAAGCTCTGAGCAAACAGGAATACTAAAATAGAAGTCTCTTAAATACGTGGATGAAAATACTGCAAAATTCCGTTTACTAAGATGCATAAATATATCAGAAATTTGGACAGGAATTCTCGGCTTTGTATTAAATCAGGTAACAAGCACAGATGAAAGGATGAAGGCCACAGTAATAGAAAAATTGTAGCAGTGTGAGCAGGACGTATATCAAAAGATGGGTGACTGCAAGGGAGTGGCAGCGTAATTCTCCCATGGGCTGAACCCTTCCCTGGTCATAGATGTGACTTCAGAGCATGGCAAATAACTTGAGTCTCTGAAGATATTTCCGCAGTTGCCTCTGGACGTGGCATACTGCACGCAATTCAGTGTTCGGGAGTGGAAAGCCACAGGGAGCATGGTGCTTCTTGAAACAGGCTATCAGTGTGTGCTTTCTGTTCTTTGTGCAGTCAGTGGTGGTTCTGCATCGTGCCTTTCTTGTCAGTGGCTAATGTCTCATGGAAATGAGATGCGCTCGGCAATTTGGATGAAAATACTTGACCTGTGATTCTTAAATGTATTGACTTCTCTTCCTGTTCTTATATAAAGATACGTGAAAACAAAACTTTTTTTTTTTTTATCTGCCAGCATCACCAGATAATCCAGCAGTACATGGTGACCCTGGAGAACCTCCTGTTTACAGCTGAACTGGACCACCACATACTGGCTGTGTTTCAGCAGTTCTGTGCTCTGCAGGCCTGAGGAGTATTCGTGGGCAGAGTGGCAGAGTCTTGTCTGCAGGACTTTAATGAATTATTTTTTTTTTTTTTTTATGCGAAACATGGGGATGAAAAACTTTTTGACTAAAACTGGCTTTCATGTGCTCCTACGTAAAACAATACAGTACTCTAACCTACAGCAAACTGTGTAAGCATCATAAGCCTTACTAGATACGATTCATAGGGGATTGACATAAAGTAAAATACAAATTCTTTTAATCTGTCTTTTAATTTGGTTTGACTCTTGACTTCATGCTAGCATTTTTCCCCCCCTCTTTGTTTATATGAAAAGGAAAACCAGGCAAAAACTACTATAGGATTTGTTACCTCTGCCTGGCCCTTAAATCAAAGGAATTGCAAAAATGTGAAACAATTTGTAGTGTTTTGTGAGTGTGAAGGGGAATGCGCTTTCTCAGTGAACAGTGTGGTAAGTTCTCTAGGATGGCACAGGAAAAAGTGTCTTAATTTTGGGCACGTGAAACATTGAGATAAGCTTTCAAAGTAGGATACAGCATACGGATTTATTATCAAGCCAGCTAGATTTTCAGAGTTTGAAAGAACATGGTTGTAATACAATTGAAATATGTTTTTTAAATGTATTGTCTGGTGTCTTATTCCAGTAGCTATAAACAATCAGTAGAGGAACTTCATGTACGTCTTCTGAAAAATGCAATCCTTCTGGCAGTAGGGTCAAAGAACCATGAACTGCTCCTGGCAGTCGTCTCCACTGGTAGTAGGCAGAGACAGTCAGCAACACTCGGAGTGGGACGGATTTTCTGCTGCTGTACTGCTCACCTCACGGAGGTGTAGGGGCCTCCAGCCCCACAGCGGAGAGGGAAGGGCAGCGTCCAGCTTGTTCCTTAACTCCAGCCTGTAGCTAGCTGGGCTGCACCTGCAGGGATCCCAGAAGCCCTTCTGGTACTGGCTGCAGATAAACCAAGTGCCCTCGCCTCACCTGGCTTAGTGACAACTGCTTCGTGGTGGCTGTATCTGCTGCCCTTCCCTTGCTTCAAAGCGTGGCAACAGCATGCGGCTCCCATGTCTTCAGAAAGCGTTTTAATGCTAAACTGATACCTTATAGGAGAGTTAGACTGGGGAAACACAACCTGAAAATAGAGTAGCCTTAGTTTCGAGTTATGCAAATGATTTACTTATATAAATGCCAAATCAGCAGTCTGTTTTACGGTAAGCAGTGACGAATGGCAAAGACACTGCCTTAGGTGCTCAGGTCTGTACTGTGCAGCGTACTTCCAAGACGTTTATGGTCTCTTTATTTTGCTGGTGAATGTTTAAAGAATTTTGTACCTAGTGCTACTCAGTTCAAGCTCAAAAGTGATGAATTTTGGGTAATTTTGTTCCTTGTTGAAGTTTTGTTCAAATTTTTTTTCAGTGTTATGCCTAGTAATGCATTTCATCCCAACATTAATGAGTTGACCTCCTAATCAAGTGAGGAGGGTTAAAAAAAAAATGACATTTTTTACTTTGAGTGTTGATTTAAGCTTGTATGTGGCCTGTAGCAATTGGATATATCTCATAGATTAAATCTGTTACTTCTGCTTTGTCTGCTTCCCCTCTCTGATTTGACTGACCCCTCCCTTCTTTTAGAGTATACTGTTAAGTGTTACGAATTTGCTTTATGCAAGGGTTTTGTCAGTTGTGCACAGACTTCTGCTTCAGATCTTTCTGTTAATGTTCTTGAGTAATCAAATAGCCTTTTTTTGAAGAAACATTTAGCGGTGTAGAGAGTTTAATTGATTTTTTTTTTTTTCCACTGTCTCAGATCAGTGAGGAATTCTGATATTAACCAATGGTGGGGATCTGACTGACTGTGATATGATTTCTGTAAAAGCGATGATGCGGTTAAAACTTGCAAACCTGTAACTTCCTCTCAGCCTCGGCAAATAATGGTGCTCGGGATCCAGTCGCAAACACCTGTGTGCGGACAGCGTAATCCTGTGATTTCAAACCAAATAGCAAAGTCTTTCACAACTGGGTGAACTTCCCGCGTGCGCATGGGCTTTGATTACATCCCTGCAGTCTGTGGCAAGCCTTGCTGTACTCCCGGTCGGTCCGGCGGCACACAGCTGGGTGGACTGGACTGGGAAACCGGTTGGATCTCTGGGAGAAGGGAGGAATGACACGCTCGTACCCAAAAGCAATGCGGGCAGCTAGCTGCAGGAACTTGGAGCTGCCGCAGTACAGGGGTTGGCAGATAGCGTAAAGATGCTGTAGAATTGTGGCGTGCTTGGAAAAAATCCACAATTAAAAGACGAAAATAAATGAAGGTGAAGCAGCTTGCTACGGGGAGTGTTTGTCCGAGCTGTTTTTGGGGGGTGGCGCTGAAGCAACGCGGCCATCAGAGGGTTGTGCTGTGTGTGCTAGGTGCAGCCGGGTTCGGACCCGCTTCCCGGGTGGTGTGCGTGCGTGCTGCCCGCTGGCACAGGCGCCTTCCCTCTCCTTGCCACCAGACAGCCAGGGGCTGGCAGTGCTCTGTGTTTTGGGGCTGCGCTGCCTCAGCAGCTTCCCCGCGGCCTGCCCCGTGTCAGCGTGGTGGACAAAGGGCAGGGCTGACCGGAGGTGGCTGCCTGGCTGCAGCCATTTCCATGTGCACTCCTCGGCAGCAGGAAGGGCAGCGGAAAGTTGGAAAAGGGAGGAGGGCGCGCTGGGACCGAGCTGTCCCCCTGCGCACGCCGAGAGCAGGCAGGTACGTGCAGTGCAGCCAGCGCGGCAGGGGAACGCTGCTCCCGGCCTCGCTCAGCACAAGGAGAGGGAGGGAGTTGCCAGAATTACTCACACCTCCCTCCAAAATGGAGGTGAGCGCAGGGAGCCATCTTGCGCTCCCTGGGCCAAGCAGGGAACAGCAGCAGGAGAGGGCTGCTCGCTGCCACAAGGGTGCTGGCCTCACAGCCCCTTACCCACCGCGGGCTGCTCTCTGTGCTCTTGCTCTCCTTCCCCCCAAAAAAACCACCCTCGCTGCAGGCAGAGGGCTCCAGCTCCCCATGAAGGAGAGGAGGCCGCCTCCTGAAGTGCTAACTGCACCAGCCATGTTAGTTCCCAGTGTGCTTACAGAGGCCAAGGACGAGGACCAGGGTACTGTAGCCCGTGGGGAAAGGCATCTCCCACCTTCACTTACGGGTACCCCGTGCCCTGCTGCCCGTGACGGGTCTTAGTAACTGGAACCCAGCTAGCAGCTGGGGAAGTTTTCCACCTTTAATTTCATCAGAATAGGGTAATGATGCCAACTTACCTTTCACCAGCAAGGTAACCATTTCTTCAACTGTTACAAATGTGCATCTTCCACCCCAAGACCCATCCAGAAAGCCCACCCTTACTGTTCTGTAGTTTCTCACAAAGAAACATTCTTCACCCAAGTTGTTCACGCTTTGGTCATAATAAGTTTATTTGACTTTAATACAAAATACAATTAAAAAGATACTTAAATTAGAAAAAAATTACATCTTCTCATAAGTTAATTTATGGCCACATACAGTACATGTCTTTTTGTATGTATCTTCATCAATGTTTTCTTCTGGTCCATATTCATGCTCGTGGATGCTAGCTGCTCTCTTCCACAAACTGTTCCTCACTGCGCGGCGGAGCTCTGAGGAGAAAGAGGATTTTTTTGAGAGGGTGAAGCGTTAGTGAATAAAACTCAAGCCACCCACCCACCTTTTGAGGCCTACCCTTGACAACCTGCTTTCTGCCCGTCTGACATAAATTTGTTCTTGCAATACTCGTTTGCAGGAACAAGTTTTGATTTGCCTTGCAGTCAGCTTCGCCTTGTTCACAGGGTTTTAAAGGACAGGAAATACAATGGCAAAATTTCCCAGCAGGTTTTCCACCTGGAGTAAGCATGTGTTGCCTCACCCGTGCTGCCCTTCAAAGCTATCCAGAAGGGCTGGCTGGAAGGAGGAGGCAAGCATGAAGCACCTCATTGTTTTACATGACTAAGAAGAAGCACTTCTCATTCAGGTCACAGTATTCGTCCTAAATGACTCTGCATTCTCCCAGCTCTATGCCCAGCAGCAAGTTGCCTATCCAGCAGCTGCAGTGAAGTCAGCGCCCCGCGGTCGAGCCTGACATACTACTTTCTGCATGCTGCAAGTGGGTGGCGGGAATACTAAGCAGCAGAGGGTAGTAACATTTCCAGCCAAGTCATTTAGGCTGCAAACGCCGTCATGTTAAGGCCTGTCCTTGCCCTGAACTCCATCATCTCTGCCACGGTCTGCTGCAATCCCTCCTGTTTGCTCAGCCCTCTGTGCTGCCTCCTCCAGACAATGCCAGCGCGGCCAGCCCGAGCCCTTTGGCTCCGAGTGTGAGCCCCGCGCAGGCAGCACCGCGCCAAGCCTCAGCTCTTGCTAGGAAACTGACGCGCAGGCTCTTAAAATGACCGGCGTGTCTGAGCTGAAAGCCTTTTTTTGTAGTTTCACCTACCCGCTGAATACTCTCCTAAATATTAATTTCTTAGGAAAAATACGGATGAAAACCAGTAAAACTCTGAGCTGGAACATTGTGAACAGTGGGAAAAGGCGTTTTCTGCCTTCATTTACAGTTATCCCACTGCACGTGTATGATTTTTGAATTATAACCCACTGACAAAAAAAAATCTGCTTTCTTCAAGTCAGAAAGAGTAACAAAGACAATCCCAGGCATGCTCTAGGTCATACCAAAGAATTTTTAAAACACTGTAAAGGACTTTTATACATCATTTCTGTCACTTGCAGCATTTCCACAGGACAAGAGGCTAACTCAGTCTGTAAGAGACCTCAGATCTCTAGTCCCACCCTCTGCTCCGAGGAGTTAGCTAGCCACGAGGTCAGACCGGACTGCTCCAGGCTTACTCACACAGGTCATGCAGAGCCTCCATTTTGTCACACCGAGCGCTAACCACTTTGATCGGATACAGAAATAACCTCACGCGGAATTGGACGTTCCTTTAAGTATAGCGTTATGCAAGTCTGAGCATTTACCTTTAACCTTCTTATCAAACTTCTTCTGTTTTATCTTCTCTCGGCTGTCACGGCGGAGTTCCTTTGCTTCTTGCAATGATTCTTCACTACCCCAGACTTCAAGAGAACGCTTGATTACCTACAGGATGGACACAAATGTGTTTCTTTTTTCCCCTGAAACGATAAAAATAAACTATTCTAACTCACAGGCACAATTTCCCCCTATACATATGCAAACTAAGTCAAGCCTACCACCAAGAATCCTGTCTCTGCCTCCTATCTCTTCGCCTTTGAACTGCAAATGTGAGCATTCCTTCCACACCGACAGATAGCTTAGGAGATTTGTTTTAGCACCAGCTAGATTAACTTCCTTAAACCAAACCCCGCTCTGAATTTGTGCACAATCAAGCAAAGCAGCAGCATTCCTGAGAAAAGGAGGGAACGGGAAATTACAGCCTTGTAAAATCGACTTGCTGCTCTCGCTCCCAGGGCAGAGCTGCAGACCCGGGGCCGCGAGCCACAAAGGGCCACAGGCAGCAGCAGCTGCCCAACGCCTTTCAGGTCAGCGCTGAAAGGCCATTAACTTTTATGGCCCGTACTTGTGCAAACAGGGGTACCGAGATCTTGGTCCATAAATGTCTTTAAAAGGCCTTAAAACACGGACATTTTCATGAATTTGGCCCATACCTCGCTACTTCGACCATAAAGAAAATTTACACAAGCCAAACTTAATATACCTGGCTTTATCAAAATGACTCAGCAATCAGGACTGAAGTGATAAATTCTGGTCATCGAAGTCACACAAAGGTTAAAAAAAAAAAAAAAAAAAAAAAAAAAAAAAGAGGCTGAAATACTCCAACGGTTTCTGTACCTGCAGCTTTAAATAAAGTTTCATGTCACCCCACCGAGGGTTGTGAGGGTTTTTCTTCACAATAAATCTGAGCACCGGCTCCCTCTTGTCTAAGTCACAGTCTTTGAGAAGATACTCTTCTTTGGCTTCTGTCCTTGTTATAAGCTTATGCTTATCTTCAGCATCTCTGGAAGACGTAAAACAATCATGAAAAAGCTACACGTGAAAACTACTTATCAGTTTCTTGAAAACTACTTATCAGTCTCTAAGTCCCCATCCCATCCCCAAGCATTCCTGAAATACCAGCAGCCTTCATCCTCTCAATTTTTAATGTATGCAATTAATTTTGAATTCGAACACTCTAGCTAAACTCTGATACAGGTTTACTGGAATTATGTTAGAAAACCCTCCAATTTGAGCGAATATAAGCTGTTTCTTTGTTTCTCTGGAAGGGCTTTTTTTTTATTATTATTATTATTTATTTTCTTACACTAGGAACAACTGAAACTTGGGAGATTATGAGTAGCTTTAGGCTATTCACCTAACCCAGATGTAACTCAGAGGACAAAAGTACAAGCCTGACACATGGTCAAGAGAAAAAGAATGTGTAATGTGAGACAGGTCAGATCACCTGAGACAGAATATACACACTCCATATGCTGCTAGATCCCAGAAAGAGATTAGCACACAGAACTCGTTTCTAAATGCAATTCAGCAAGCATCGAGAAAGAGTCAAATAAAGACCTTAAAATGCTGCAGTTTCAGCCAGACAGATGAAAAACTGTCTAACCGCAGCGGCACTCACCAATTAATGGAAAAAAAATTTACAAAATCCTGACTTAAGGACAACTTAAAACTGCTTCATCTGGAACAGTTTGCCAAGCAGGAAGTGCTAGCAACCGTCATCAAGGAAGTAGTGCTGTAAATACAGCTCTACCAAATCTCAAAGTTCATAGTAAAGGCTATTGCACCACCGACTCCTTCAACATTCGGCTCCGAGAGCCACTAGTCCAAAGGGTAACTAACTGCCTTCCAGTCCCCAGGCCCTCTCCTCCCGTGCCTTTTTCCACCCCCGAAGAGGCAGCACTTTGTCCCTGGAGGCGATGAGCTGCCTGTGGCTTACGCAGGCACTCCGCCACTCCACGTGGTTACCTGGGAAGCTCCCCGAACGCACTCGCAGCCATCTTTTCTCCTCCTCCATCCCCTCTCGCACCCGTCCCCACGCTCTGAGGGGTGGGCTGCCTCACCGCCTGTCCCTGCCCGGCCATCCCGGCGGCCTGCCGAGCGTGCCCCCCGCCCGAAGGCAGAGCAGGGGGGCCGCCTCCCCGCGGGGCCCTGCTCTCGGGCTGCCATGTTGCAGGCCCACCTCTGCTAACTTCTGGCTACCCAAAGTTGCTTCACTGCGACAGGGAGTTCTCTCCCAGGACCTGGCCCCGCGCTATAAAGCAGACACCGCGTTATGCAGCCCAGCTCGTTATTTAAACAGTGCCCTCCACCAGGCATGAATTTGCATGCCGCCAGGCTCGCTAGCCACTCCCAGACATTGTTTCTAGAACATTACACAAACCCCTACTTAGGTCCTGCATCCAACACAGGCTCATGAGGTGACGCTGCCATTTTTCACTTTCATAATGGAAAATACAGAGGCCATCAGTCAACTTCCTCTTACTTTTTCAGTAAGTCTAAAGTTACTGAGAAACCTCTCTGCTGACGGCCTTTTAATTAAGGGCTAATTTACCAAATTACAGCTAGCAATCTTTACACAAAATAAAGCTTCCCTCTCCTGATTATCTGTAATACCTGCAATTATCACAAGTTGCCCAATCAAAGTGCTGCATAAGGTAGGAATCCATGAATTCTTTGCCACAGTCTCCACAGATGAGATAGTCAAATTCTAGCACAGGTGCTAATGGAAAGAAAGATTTTTTTTTTAAAGGAACTACCACCACGTTGAACACAAACATATGGAATTGGTATCACAAGCAACTTTACTAAAATTTACATTTGGTTTTATACTATTCATTACAAGCTCGTTTAATTCCTCTGTTAAAGTTTACCCGAAAGATACAGTAAAAATTCAGAACCATCATCATGCAATCCCATCTTTGCTGATAGATTTTTTTTTTTTTTTTTTTTTTTTTACTGGAAGGTTCACTGCATTTAGTATCGGATTTCAACATTCGAGAGCACACATTTGTTTCAACTTAACAATTGCTAAGCGAGAAAGAAAATTCCCCCGCATTTCCCCATGAGGTGCTTTATATCCCCTCCTACCGCTTCCTCCCTTCCGGCCCTCAAAGCACGTCCTGATATGCAGGAGACATGCGGGCAGGGACGGGAGAAACCAGAGAAGGGGATGGCGGCAGGGGAGCGTGGCTCGAGCAGGAAGCAGTACAGGAGCCGCACTGGCATTACAATCCAACTCAGCCCTGCTCCAGTTTTCTTCCTAGCTCGGCCACACCTGCCTCTCCCAAAAAGAGCTCAACGGAGGCCTGGGGCAGTTGGCAAGGCTCTTGCGCATTCCAGCTGGCAGAAATGGAGGTGGATGGCCAGAGAGCTGCTAGGAGTGGAATGGGGATGGAGCTCCACTACAATCCTCTCCCCAAGCCCTCTCAGCACTGCTCCAAGCCCAGGCTCATCCCAGTGCCGGCCATCACTCCTGGCCGCATCCTCGCCGGGTAGAGATCACCTCCAGCGTCATCGCCATCTGCTTTATGCTCCATGTGACACCCTGAAACACTGATTCACGTACCCGCAGCTAGAAGGAATGCTCGTTTGAACAGTAACATTAAAAAAAAAAAAACTAGCAGAAAATTAGTGGTTTTATACAGTTTTGTAAGCCGAAGTGCAGCAGCGGTGAAGAGCATTAATAATACCTGAAATAGAAAATTAATTCTTGACATGCAACATCATACATTTTTAATAGTGTTTGCATTTATAGCCGATTGAATCTAGCAAAGCCGACATTTTATCCCAATTCAGTCTCGCTAGCGACAGCGGGGCGGGCGCTTCAGCACTTCGCATAGCCATGCTCTTACATCACGTTTCGTAATTTAAAGCAGTACTCCCGAACATAAAGGCATTTTATTAGGACAATGACGTTATGAATTATACAGCAAGAACGACCCCAGTGCAAAGGCATCGCAGATCTACTTCGTTTTTTTAAAAAAAAAGAAAAAAAAAGAAAAAAAAAAAGAGAACAGAAAAGCATAAGCCTCTCGAAAGCAGTAAAGGCTGCTAGCCGTTTATACTCTTAACGAAATCCGGTGGTGATTTCTAACAAAGAGATACACTGCACCAACGGCCCTGCAGTTGATTCAGAGCAGAACAAAGCAAGACAAAGACATTCCCAGAGAAGAAAGTGGATCTATTTTGGGATTCCTACTTCTCCATTTGCTTTTTGGAGAGGGAATATCACGAGGCAATATGTCGAAATCCTCCACCGAACGATCAGCAACTTGGCGTCAACGTTTTATAACGATAAAAGCTGACACTGCAGCAGCGCCCAGATCGCGGCATAAAGGCTAGCGAAAAACCTCGAAATTCCCCCAGACCGACGGAACCGCGCGGATTTAGGCTTAAATAGGTCTTACAAACCCGAAATCCCGAAAGAAATCACGGAAATAGCGTTTACCGGGGGCTGGGAAAAAAGCCGCTAAGCCCAAGGGCACACGCGGCGTCCCACTTCCGCGGCTTAAAATTCTTCCTTTTTCATCGCGTCTCGCTCGCTCGCGAGCCGCCCGAATACCGATGGATGCAGGCGCGCCAGAAACCGCGCTAATCCAGCGAGACGCGTTGGGGGGGGGAAGAAAAGGAGGAGGGAGGGGAAAGGGGTGGGGGGAAGAGGGTGGGAAATGGAGGGAAAGGGAAAAAAAAATGAGGGAGAAAAAAAAAAAAAAAAAAAAAAAAAGCTGCCGAACCCGCCCTGCTCGCTCAGCCCGACCCGGCTCAGTGTCGCCCCCGCGCCTTCCTGCCCGCCCCCGCCAGCTCCACGCACGCGGCGCCGCCTGCTCCTCCCGGCGCCCCGGCCACCTCTTTCCTGCGCCGCTCCCTCCAGTTATTATTACCGGGGGGACGCACGATCCTGGCGGCGGCGCTGCCGCGCTCTTCCTCCTCCTTCTCCTCCTCCTCCTCCTCCTCCAGGAAGAAGCCCCCTCCCGTGTCCACGACCTTGGCGGGGGCCCGCACCCGCACGCCGCCTGCGGAAGACAAACGGGGGAGGGAAGAAGGGAGGAAGGGAAGGGAAGGGAAGGGAAGGGAAGGGAAGGGAGGGAAGGAGGGGAGGGAGGGAAGGAGGGGAGGGAGGGAGGGGAGCGAGGGAGGCGCCGCGTTACGCGCCCGCGCACCGGGGACGGCCCCGCGCCGCCGCCGCTGCCGACAGGGGGCGAGCGCGGGCGCGCGCCCTCCCCCCGCGGCGCGAGGCGGGGGGCCCGCGGCGAGAGCGCGCGCGCGCGCACAGCGCCCCCCCCCTTTCCCTCCCCTCCCCCACCCCCCCCCCACCCTCACCCCACACGCGTGGTAGCGAAGAGGGGGGGAAGGGAAAAAGGAGAGGGAAGAAGGAAAAGGGATGGGGGGGGGGGAGGCGCGCGCGCGCGCCGCCGCCCCTCCCCCCCACCTCACTAACGGCCGCGCGCGCGCTGCCCCCCCCTCCCCCCCCCACCTCACCAACCGCCCCCGCCGCCTCGCGCCCAACGGCTGGCGGCCCCCATCCCCCCCCCCCCCTCCCCCGTATCCCCTCAGGACCCCCCGCAGCCCCCCGCCTCGCCCCACACGGCACCCCAGTGCCGATCCCCGACCCCCAGCCCCAGCCCCAATCCCGCCCCGTCTCCTCCATCCGACCTGCGGCAGGGTAGGGCCGTGCCGCCAGCCGCGCCTGCCGCAGTGCCAGCGCCCGCTGCCGGTTCCGCTCCATCTTGGCCAGCGCCGCCGCCGACAGGGGCGGCCGCTTCTCCTCCTCCTCCTTCTCCTTCTCCGCTCTCACTGCTGCCGCCTTTACCCCGGCGCCGGCTCCCCCAGCCCCCGCCGCGGCCATGGCGGCCGTGCTGCGGGCGCCGCGCTCCCCCCCGGCTCCGCCAGCGCCGGGCTCGCCCTTCCCCTCGCCCAGCCGCCGCCGCACTGCGCCTGCGCACAGAGGGAGGCAGGGAGGGGGCCGGCGGGGAGGGGAGCCCCCCTCCCGCCTTCTGCGCAGGCGCGCGGCGCGCGGCCCCGCCCACGCGGGCGCCCCCTCCCCCCCCCCCCCCAGCCCCGTCCCGCCGCCGTGCGGGGGGTGCCGGGAAACGGGAGGGGGAGGGGAGGGGAGGGGACGGGAGGGAGGGGTGGGTGGGTGCGGGGGGGGGTCTGCGTGGCGCCGGGATATGGGGGGGGTGCAGGGGGGTGTGGGGGGGGAGGGGAGGGGAAGGGGGCTCCGCTGGGGAAGGGGGAGGGGGAGGGGAGAGGCGGGAAGCGGGCGGTGGGGGAGGGGAGCGCATGACCCTGCGATTTCCCCGCGCGCGCCTTTTCGAGGGCTTTCTGCACCCCCCCCCCCCCTCCCCTCCCCTCCCCTCCCCTCAGCGCACACCTCACGCCACCCCTCCCCTCCCCTCAGCACCCCCCCCCCCCACCACCGTCCCCACACCCAGCCGGCATTGGGCAACACGGTGCGAGTTTAAAAAAATATTTAAAATAAAAAAAAAAATTAAAAAAAAAAAAAGAAAGGTAATAATGGAAGAAGTTGAGACGGCAGGAGCGAGGCGGGAGGCGCCGCGCAGCCCGGCTAATGACCCTTTTGTCCTCAGAGCACCACACGGGGCCTCGCCCCGCGCACAAGATGGAGGGCGGCGCTGCCCCGGCCCGCGCCGTGACGGGGCGGGAGGCCTGGCGGGCCTCAGCCCTGGCCGCGGCCTTTTCTTTCCTCAAAATCCGAGAACAGACCGAAAAACCCAACAAAAATGTTAAAAAAAAAAAAAAAAAAAGGCATTTTTCTCCCCCTCCCCCCCCCCCTCAAAACTCCAAGAGATAGCCCCCACCGCGCTCCATTTTCCTCCCCCGGCACGCTCCTACAGCCACCACCCCACCAGGCTTCCCCTAACACAAAAAAAAGAATAAAATAATTAAAAAATCACAAAGCCCCCCACGCTTTCTGTCCTGATATCCCCCCACCTCACACTTTCCTCAAAGAAAAAAAAAAAAAAGAAAAAAGGATGGTTTATTACCGCGGCCGCCGGCAGCGCGGGTGACCTACAGCGGTCACGGCGATCGGTACCTCAATTTTTTCATTTTTTTCTCCTCTTTTTTTTTTTTTTTTTGTGTTCTTTTTCGGCCCGAAGCCGGCCCTCGGCGCTTCCCCCGGCGGCTGTGCGCGGCCCAGCAGCCGAAGGCGAAGGAGCCGCGGCGGGGCCCCGCCGCCCCGGTTATGGACGCACGAAGGGCTTTGTCATGCAAATGCCGCCCATGCAGCCACCCCGAGGGGCAGCGGCCCCGGGGCTGCCCGCAGCCAGGCCCCGTCCTTCAGGAGCCGGCAGCGGGGCCGCCAGCCCCGAGCTTTGCTCCCTTGGCCGCGGGCCGAGCCGCGGTGACCTTACAGAGCGGCGCCCTCCTCCCCACCCCCCCACCCCCCCACAGCTCCCTTGGGGCTCGCTGCCCCCAAATCCCCCCCAAAAAAGCCGCCCCCAACCCCTCCCCGCCTGCCCTGCCCCGGTCTCTCCGCGGTAATTATCATCTCCTTGTTAATTACCTGCACGCACCGTGCCCCTGCCGCCCCGCCAGCGCCGGGTGCCCGCGGCCCCCTCACGTGGGCCCGCTGCTAGTGTCGGCGGCAGCCGGCAGAGTGTGCTGCAAACGCTGCGAAAAGGACGCCCTGCTCCTGGGAAACGACACTTTATATATATATATTTATATATATATATTTATATATTTATATTTAAACGCGGAGCGAGGCGTTGCAGCCGGCCCAGCTGCTCGCCCCGGCGGCAGGGAGTTCCCCCCCCTCACCCACCCGGTGCTCCCCGTGCCACAGATTGCCCTCAGGCATTTCGGTAACCTTCAGGGTTTTAATCCTCAAGCCCTCCGCTCCCACCGAGGTTTCTGACAAAGTTGGGGAAGTGCCGCAGTGCACATGGCCAGATGCGCCTGGCAGCCAGGCAGCCGGGGCTAGCGGGAGGCATTTGGGCGATGAAAAGCACAGGGAGCGGTGCTGGCCTGCAGGAAAAGAGCCTTGAGGAACGGTGTGGGACGAGCACGCGCTCCTCCAGCCTCGCTCCTTGAGGCTTTCCTAAAGATGGACCTGCACAGAGACTGGCAAACACGCCACAAGACAGTGACATAAAAGTTGCTTGAAGCCCGGTGTTTACTGGGTGGCTTGGAAGTTGAACTGTTTGCTTGGGCAACAAGCACGTGCGCTTGGGTGCCTTTCGTTTCCAACCCCCTTCACTCTATGGGAGTAGAAATCCAGGGAGAAGTTAACTTCTGAGCTGTGCCTGGGGGCTGGCAAATGGTTCGATAGGAGCCACACATCAAAACTGCGTTAAAACGTGAAGTTTGGGACCACACACACACAAAAAAAAAAAGGGGGGGGGGGGGGGGCTTCGAGGGTAGAAGGATATTGTTATTATGCAACCAAATCAGAATTAGGATTAAAAGGAAATTAGAACATATAAACAAAAGCAAATTCAGAGGCAAGGCACTTAAGCAAAATAAGCCATGGGCCACAGCGACTCATGCAATGCAGCTAGTGCTTGATTAAGGGGAACTGTTTCAGAAGCATATGCTACGTGTTTTTTCTTAGTTTTTCATTACTTCTTTTCTTTTTCTCAGGGTCAGTCTGGCTAGGCAGTCAGAACAGACTATTCTCCCCAGCTCCGCTTCCTCCCAGAATGAATCAAATGCAACACTTCTGATTTTCCTGGCTGGGAAAAGGCAGTAGGACAGATAGCGACACATTCGCAAGGGTTTGCAGACTGTCTTGTATGCACTCTTTTAGTCATGTGTTAGTACTCATGATATTAAACATGCACAGCCTAATGGGTGCACAGGATTTAATCATAATTATAACCATGTTTTAGAGAGTTTTTTCAGGTGCTGTGTGCCAAGCAATTCTTGGTATTACTTGGCCGCTGGTAGCCAATAGCAGCCATCATTAATCAGCAAGTGCAGACATGCATTAATTCATACCCATGGTGAATAGCATCAGTGAGTAGCTGAGTGTGGGGAGCCAGCAAACCGGTGGCTTGACAGCTCATCATTCCTTTGGAGAAAAGGGTAGGGAGCAAGATAGGAATGTCTGCTGCCAATACAAAGCTTTTTTAAGTTAGCAAGAATGAGGGTCATCTGTAAAGAATTGTGGGTGGCTAGGCAGCAAGAAAAGATTAAACTCAGGGTAGATGAATGTAACGTGATGCGTTTGGGGAAGCCTAGTCCTAAGTTTGCATAAATGACGGCGATATCTGAATTGGTTGCAGCCATAATTATATATAAATATATATAATTTTTTAAATATATATAGTTATATTTATGCCGCTCCACAAATCCATGATAAGCTTGCACCATGAGTGCCGTATCCAGTTGTATTTCCTGCTTTTCAGAAAGGATAAACTGGAAATGGGAAAGAACAATATGGGTGCTAAACTATTTGGCATTGCCTCCCTTGAAAAAAAAAAAAAAAACAACAAACAACAAAACAGAACAGCAACAACAAAAAAAAAACAACAATCGAGTAGGCTTGTACTCTTCACCCAGACAAGAAATTACCTGGAAAGGCTAAGCCTGAGGCCTACCACATCCTAGGTGATTATGAGGGGATGGATGGCCATTGACTTTTGGAGCACACACCATCAGATTTGTGGGGGTAGGCTCTAGACAAACCTCAGGAGGTTGTTCATTCTTCCCGCAGTGCCTCTCTGCATGACTGTGCGCTGCACAGAAGGTGTTTCTCTGGCGCCTGGGGCAGATGGGCCAAGTATTTGGAAGAGGGCTGTGCTTATCATAGTGAATGAACACCCCCTCAGGCTCCGGAAATCCCCTGAGCTGAAAATAGTTGGAGGCTGTGGGAGTGTTGCAGAGGAGGTATCATGTATTTGCCTCATTTCTCCTCTTCCCTCAGTGTTTGCCCATGCCCAGTGGTGGAAATGGGGCCGATGGATTCATTATCCAAGACAGCAAGCCTCTTCCTTGTAGTCACTGAGAATCACGCAGTAGCTGACATTTAGATATTTAGATACCTGTGGCCACGTAGCGGCCATAATCCTGTTTGCTGGGGTCTTTCAAACGAGATTCAGCGTTCATCTATGTTGGGAATTACCTGCAGAGCAGCTGCTGTGCTGTATCTTTACATTTAGACTCACAATATACTTATTTCTCTGTGTCCACAGAGTCGTAATAGCAATCTGCATTCAGACACTTACCCACAACATAACTTTTTTTTTTTTTTGTCCTCTTTCAGTAAAAATATTTGTTCCTTGAGAAACAGATCCAACAACGTCGTATTTTCAACGGGTTTGTCTTTCAAAGGAAGTGGCGCTGCAGAAAAAAAATCTAATTTCAGCTCTCTCCCCTCTCCGTCTGATGGTTCAGGTGGTAGCATGAATTTTAGCCGCATTTGAGTTGTGTAGTCAGCAGCTGACCAGCCAATACACACACTCTGATTAAATGGTTGGCTGCTGCCTCCTAGCATGACTAAGGGATTGGATTTTGCCCAATGATTTCAAGTGTCTTTATGGGAGAGAACTTCTTGCCTCCTTGGGGATGCAAGGCAAAAAATACCGTGCCCTCTGAGATTATATTTCCATCAGGTTTCTAATTTGCTACACCTTTATCTTACATTACCTTAAATAAATAGAAGGCAAAGCATTCCTCGTGTCTTGGTGAAAGAGGAGCGTGTGATGTAGGAAAAATGAAGGGAGCTTGTTAAGGCCAAATACAAGTGCACCTGCTTGGGTTTGTACGTTCTCTTTCTGAATTCACCTATGCCATAGCTCAGAGATAGGCAGTGAGTCATCCTCTTGGACAGAATGGGACATGCAGAGTAAATTAAGTTTGTCATCCCTCTGTGAGATCTCCTCATTTGTTCACGAGCTGTAGGAGGGGATTTTCATAGTAATGTGACCTGTCTTCATGCTCCATTTATCATCTCCCAGCTGATGTATATAATCTTGACTGAGCAGGTAGATAATGGAGGAAGCACGGAGAGCGTTGAATGCTTGAGCAACAGATCTGAAAAGCACAGGTAGGCAAGAACTGGAGTGCAAACGTGTAAAGGCCAAAACTGGCATTCTTTCCTGACAGGAGAGCCTAATGCAAGTTTGTTACTATTTTCCTGTGACAGAACATGACGGAATGTGAAATTACAAATTAAATCTCTTTTATTTGCTAGCATTTTTCATGGCTTTTCTGTTTTATTACTTTTCTTGAGTAGGACTTGAATATGTTTGCTTTTAATAGCGAAGAAGAAAGATAACCAGAAAATGCTGGTTTCACATCCATGAGCAGGCAAGTGTCAAGGCGTGATGAAAAAATGTTGCTTGCTTTTTATAGTTCCAGAGATCACCACAAAGCTGACTACACACTTCTGTTGCTGGCTGGCAGTCCAGGAAGAGAAATCCTCTTCCACTGCTTTACCAGGAAAGCCCATCTCCCTCCCATACAAAGAATGGGAAAATGTGGCAACACGGCAAACGTGCTCTGGAACTGCAGCACAGCAGCCCCTGATGATTTGGTAATAACTTCAGTGCAAAGAATAACAAAGCGGTAGAAAGATATATATATATATACATATATATATTGATGAAACTAGGGCACTGGGAGGTTTTTCTGGGCCCCAGTCTGGGAGCAGCACTCCACGTGGGCCCTCGCAAGGGCAGAGCAGAGCGGGGCACTCATCTCCTCGCCCTGCTGGCCACTCTTCCCTTGGTGCAGCCCAGACCACAGTTGGTCTTCTGGGCTGCAAGCGCACCCTGCTGGCTCATGCCGAGCTTTTCCTCCACCAGAACCCGCAGGTCTCTCTCTCAGAGCTGCTCTCAGCGAGTCCTTCTCCCACCCTGCCTGTCCTCATGCCTGGGATTACCCTGGCCCAGCTGCAGCACCTCGCCCTTGGACTTGCTGCGCCTCATGAGGCTCACGCAGGCCCGCTCCTCAGGCTTCTCCAGGTCCCTTTGGATGGCATGGCATCCCTTCCTCTGGCGTAATGACTGCGCCACACAGCTCGCTGTCCTCTGCAACGCTGCTGAGGGTGCCCTGATCCCACCGTCGTTGATAAAGACACTAAACAGCGCTGGGCCCAAGGCAGACCCCTGAGGGACACCACTCGTCACTGGCCTCCACCCCCCCCCCCTTCCCCAAATGCACAGGGCTTTCAGTGGGTAGGGACACTCACAAACCACGTAAAAGGGATGTGTGAGCTGGTAGATTTATTTCTCTCTCAATATTCCTTTTTTTTTTTTTTTTTTTTTTTTTTTTTTTTTGTCAGTTATTTAATGCATTCAAAGAAGCTTTTCCATAGCAACATAGAAACTTTGCCTAATGCTTTAATTACTTCTTTCTTTCTATTAAGAGCAGCTCAGGCATTTCTGAGACAGAAAATCAATACATCATCAATTATACTAATCTCAGGGACATGAGATCTAGCTGTATTGATGATGAAAGGCTGCACATTCTGGGGAAAAGTGTAGACTTCTGGCCTTCCTGAAGCATTTAAGGAGATTCACAATGTAAGCATTTATAAAGAAACTTCAGGTTTCTGCTGCATATAATTCAAAGTACCACACTCTTTTTAAAAATGATACTATAAAGAGAATCTTTCTGTGACTGCTTCCAAGTCAGCTTCAGTTGTTCCTGTCTGCAGAGTAGCTGGAAGAGAAAATGATGAAACAGCTGATGAAATCTGCTGTAGCAAGAAAACCACGTCCCAGTTTCCAGGATTCGAGCAAGATGCAACTCTTCCAGCACTTGCAGATCTCTGCAAAACGTTTTGGTGCTGTCAACCACGGGTTTGATCAGATAACATTCCCTAAAATTCGGTTTCCGACTATTAGCAACAAATGGGATGACTTCTTCCCACATGCGCCCCCAGGCCCCTGTTCTGCTCTTCAGGATGGACGCTACCGGGAACTGAGGCTGCTTCAGCGTGCTGGAGGACGGGAGGAAAAGGAGGGTGTGGGGTTGGTCTTAGTAACTGGCCCATGTATTTTAGGTAACATGTTACATGTAACGTGTGTCCTGGGCTCACAACAACCTAGCAGTGAGAGAAATATGGAGCCGACATATGGCTTAAGCCTCCCAGGAATGCGGGGCTATCTAGCAGGAGGTGCTTCGGAGATACTACATCATTCACAACGCCTGAATCTTGAACGTAATCTGAAAGTAAGCTCCGAGCATGACCAGAAAATAACTCCTGACCAGGGTCTTAACATGCTACTTGGATTTCTTGAATTAGTTGATTGTGTTTTCTTAGCTCTGTTGTGTTTCCTTAGGGGAAAATTTGGGTTTGCTTGTCCAGAAAGAATAACAGTGACCACAGCAATTTCGCATGCAGCATGAATAGATTTATCTCTTGGAACAGAAAAGTGGATTCCAAGGGCTTCAATCCCCCTTAAAAGCCCCGGGTTAAACTGAAACCATTCATGAGAGAAGGAAAATTGAAAGAGTTCTTGATGCTCTGAGCTCGTTCCTTACATGTTTGAGAAATGCACTGCATTCCTGTGTTACTTCCCCTTCATTCAAATATTTCTTGCTAATGTGCTCAAATCAAAGCCTTGCAGAGCAGCAGGTCCTTCCATTTTTATCTCCAGCCGGTTTATTCTCGGAATTGGTTTTCTTTGCTGAAGAGGTACACCGAGCTCTGCAATTTGCCAGAGCCCTTTTCCTGGGGATTGTGGTATGTCCAATTTTCGCCTGGAGCCTGGGGAGTAATTTGGAGTGGGGGTGGGGGAGTGGGGGTGGGGGTGGAATCTTTGTCTCTTCCCGGCCAGATTTGGGGTCTAGTGAAAGCACGCTGCACTTTTGTTGCAGGGGACTACAGTTCCTTGGTTTTTTGCCTCAGCCGGAGTTTTAATTACATCAGGGGTCAAAGGCTCCCTGTTTTCAGCGGTCTTTTGAATGCGGAGGCAATGGAATGATTCGCCTCCGAGCGGAGGCATTCACACTTCCCTCCACATCTGGCCGTGCCCTGGTGAAGACCCGTCACACGCCGCTGCCCACCATTGTAGCCGATTCACCACCACTGCAGACCCATGCTGGGAGGAATGTGATGCTTTTCGTGAGCCTGGGTGTGCTCTGCCTCTCTCACATGGCTGCGGATAAGCCTTTCTGTAGCACTCAATCAGCTTGGAGTTTGGTCTGCCAAAGTTTGTATCTAGTTTAAAAAAAAATAAATCACTTTTTAAATTTATTTTTTTCCCCTGTTTCTGTTCGTTTTGTTTGTTTTTGAGATTTTCAAGAGGTTCTGAATTTTGCAATTTTTTTTTTTCTAGCTTGAATTTGAGGTATTTATGAGTTCCTACTCCTTTTTTTTTTTTTTTTTTTTTTTACAGCTTTTACGAGATGGCGAAGTCCTGGCAACATCCCATGGATTAATTAGCCTCTTCCTTGGTGTCAACCAGAGTCTGAAAGTGCCTGTACAAATTGCCTCAAACATCCGTGGACTTGGACGCATTATCTGTATTACCCACTCCATCTATTCTCTGAGCACTGCTATTTCTGATCGTATATTAAGCAGCATGCAATGCTTTATCTCTGTTTTATTTTTCCTAGGTCTGCCCCTCCTCTTGTCAATGGGAGCCATCTTCTGGAGTATCTTAGTGCAGGGAGTTACAACCTCAGTTTCTGCCCTAATGCTCTGGTAACTTACTTTTTTTTTTTTTTTTTTTTTCCTTTTCTTTTCTTTCACTCATTTTATTAATTCATGTGGTACCATGAAACTTGCTGTCTTACCTCTTCTTACCATTCCCAGAGTGATTGCTCAGAACTGAACGCTGCATCAAACATAAAATATGCATGCATAAAATGAGTTTACAAAAACATGTATGCAACAGATATACAACATACGAGTAAATATGTAAAGTATGTAAATAAATAAGGTGTGTATACAACATAAAACCATCTTTCTTTGGGCAGAATCCTGGTTGCAAAGTTCCTCACGCTGGACATCAGTTGTGTTAACTCTTGTGTTTACCTGGGAAATCCCAGAGGACCCACTCGGTAAATAGTAAACTTTGGTGGCAATAGATAACAAGAATGTTACTTTCCAATTTAATCACGGAGTACAATAAATAAATAAAGCTAAGTAAAATGTGATATTGATATGATGCTGCAAACTCGTGTGCAGGAGCACCTGTCTAGAATGTGCTTGGAAACGAAAGTCAGACAAAGCATATTTGCTGGCTACTTGGCATTTAAACCATTCTTCCCAATCTTTTGATTTTGGGAAAACTCAGTCCATGTCTCCTTCCTTGGGCAGTTTCTGTAACTCCTGCTCAGCCAAAGCTAACTGAAGCTAACTTGACCAAAGCTGCCCGTAAGTTACTTACACATCCCAGCAGAGTGCTTATTTTCTAATTCTCTTTTTATGTCTGATGACTGTCAGATAGTAATTTCTGTATCATCTTATAGTAAGCGCTATACTTAGGCTTCTTAAAAAAGTTAGGATTAAATAGGAAGTCTACATGTTCCATAATTCCTTCAGAGAACACCAGCAGGATCTGCAGCGATATGGAAAATGTGACTCCCTTTTACAGAAGCCACATTACTTTCTTCTCATCTTTATGCAAGCATCCATTAACTTCTGTTATAGGTTCTAATAAGGTCTCTGATATGGAGACCAAATTTTCTGCTGTGTCATTTTCTCTGTCCCTCCTGAGGAATTCCTTGAAAAAAAATGAAAACCTGAAAGACTTGAAAGATTTATTTTACCTTAAATTACAGAAAGCGTTAAAACATTTTTTATTGATCTGTAGCATTTTTGGCGAATAAACGAAATAAAACCTCGCAGTTGTATCAGCTGAATTGAGAAAGCATGAACAGCATACAGAATATTCACGGGAATATTTTAATAGGCTTTTTGGGTAGGCTGTTTGCTTGAGAAAGCAGATATATTAACCGCTGATTTAGAAAGATTTAGCTAATATCTGTGACGACAACCACTAGAGGGTGCTCTTATTTCTGTCCTGTGAGTGCCTTTGCACTTTCATCCTCATAGCTCATGGGGTAACCAAAACTACACAAATTTGGGTGAATTCATAATGGGTGGAATCTTGATGAGTTATCTGAAATCATGCATAAAGCTTGGCTCCATATTGCCCACCCAATCAGTCTTCCTCTAACTGGATAATGTCTAAACCAGGCAATTCATCCGCAGTGCAGCTTCACTTTAAAATGTTGTGGTGGTTGTCATTGTTTTAAATTAACACTGCCATAACAAGAGCAAAGATTTCCATCTAGCTCAGCTGCAAGTGTCACAGTTAAAAAAGTACATATTAAAATGTTTTGTACTCGATGTGAAATTTAATTATCTCTTCCAAAAAGGAAAAGATTTTTCATGTTTGATATTGCAAACGCTGCAGTCAGATTTTTGCAAGCAGACAGCCTTCTGCAAAAGGACTTGGATTTTGCTTTGGGTCTTGTTAGTGATTTTTCGGGGAGGCTGGTCAAGGGGGTTGCTACTCCATGTTTAAAAACACCTCATTTTCCATGTCCCAGGACACTCACAGCTGTGATGGGTCGTTCTCTAGCATGCACATTGCCAGCAGATCAGGGCCTTGTCTGTAAGTGCTGGTCTCTGCCAAAAGCAGCAAGAGGTGCAGGGACTCAGCAACTTCACAAGATGGCTCCTGGGTGCTTCAAGCCGGGAATTCAATCTGACACACAGCCCTGACACCCTGAGTTGGTGTGAAATCGTCCTTTTCGCTGAGTTTTATGGTCCTCTTACCCTCTGTGTAAAATGGGAGCGTATCCATCTTGGTTTTAAAACGCCCCTGAGATTTGTAACAGAGAGCGAGTGTAATGTTGGAGCACCATGGTAGGCACTGGCTGCTAGTCTCTGGTAGTCATGGTAGTCACTCGACAGCCATCTAGGCAAATACTTATGTTAAACATGGCTCAATGTACAGGTAAGCCACTTGGCTAACCTGGTTTTAAGTGTGATGCTACGAGACTGCTGTGTTTGCACACACATCACTAGTCTTTTGTGCCGATTTATGCTGAAACCATAACAACTCCCAAGTGGACCACCCACCCTACGGTGCAGGAATGCTTTTTACACAATTGAGAGACCTTTAGGTTGTTTCCTTCTTTTTTATTTTATTTTTTTTTAAAGTCGCGTTCCTCCGAATCTGTCATTTATAGAACAATAGGTGCAAATAATGGTAGCAATGTTCAGTTTTTCTATGTGTTCGCACTTGCTGACAAGAGACCATCAAGATTAGGGGAGGGAGTTTTGTTTCAGTCGGATGAGATTACTCCTGCTGCAATTCACACTGTGCAGTTCTGAATGAAGCAAGCAGCTTCTGGCTGATTTCTTTTCTCCCTTTCCCTGAAACTGAAAGGAGGCAGCCCTGAGAGGCACAACAACCAAAGCGAAAGCTGAGGTAGGTGCTCCTGAACTTGCCCAAACTGCAGCTCTGCCACTCTGGAGTTAGAAACCCAGGAATTACAACCTAGGGGCTTCTCTCCACAGCAGAGCTGCTGTCCGGCACCACAGGGCAGTGAAGGCAGACCTGTCTTTACAAGGGTCCTCCAGCAGCTCCAGGGTGCC
This sequence comes from Aythya ferina, assembly GCF_964211825.1. NCBI lineage: Eukaryota > Metazoa > Chordata > Aves > Anseriformes > Anatidae > Aythya > Aythya ferina. The sequence goes on from NC_140299.1 coordinate 69,121,915, forward strand.
TCTGCCAGGAATATCCGTGTTTCTCCGAGTGCCGAGTTGCTCCAGTGTTAGAGCTACCCTGGCAGACCTGACGCTGCTCTAAAATGTCCATTCACTGCAGCTGGTACTGTTTCTCCACACCAATTCTAATCCTATTTGTTGAAGGATATTTCCGAGACTTTCTTGCTGATGTATTTTGGTTAAAAATGCAGGTGTGCAAGGCAAACAGCGACGGAAAGCGCATCCTTTCTGTGCACCCTGTAGCACAAACATATTTCTCTGTATTTAATGTGACTTTCAGCCAGCATACAAGTCATGTGTAAGTCATGGGGACATATTACAATCTCCTCAAGACCCCACTGATCCCCTCTCAGCGAGCACTCTGTTGTGAATATGTAGCATCGCTGGTGATGACAGCTGCTGGCCAACAGCAAGAACGCATAAATGGTGAGGAGCACATCAGAGTCAGTAAAAATATCTGGACACCCATCAGAAACGAGGAGCAGGTTAATTAAACAGAGTTTAACTCATTTTAAATAATCTTAAAACCGAGCAAGCCAGCTCCGGTTTTCCTGCTGCTGGTTTACAAGATCTCAAAGCAGGTGGAGTCCATGCACTAAAATCACCTTGTAGACAAAGCATGTCATTTTGCAGCATTTGTCCCTCTTCATACACTAGCCCTGCTGACTAGCAATGTGTAGTTCAGTCCTGCTCAGAGATGAGAAGAGGAGCTGGAGATGAGCTAAATAAGTGTACCATTTCATAAATTTTATAGACCTCAGGATCTAGAAAGTGGCTCTAGAACCAGGATTCCTTAACAAGTCTCCTTTTTCCCAGACAGAAATTTTGTCCAATCCAAAAAAATATATACATACATATATGTTTTTCTTCCAGCATTTGTGGGTGTCTGGTAGTCTATTCAAAGAGTGTGCAACCCAGCATAAATATCTCAGTATCTCAGAATGCACTGTCAGTATCCAGGAATCCTGAGTGTAGACCAAGACGTGTATAGATGCACTTTTCTTTTTTTCATACCTCCAATGGATTCAAAAGTCCTGAAAGCTTCACAACTTCTGCGGTCGGCCTTCATGTGCTCAGCCAGACCTGGGTGTTCTGGGCACGCCTGTAAAATCACTCTCTGTGTGCCCAGTAAGTACAACGTGTGTACACAGCGATCAGTCTGCAACTGCGGCACCACATGCGTGCTTTTATCTGAAACATAATCTGGGATTAGATATGGGAGCCTCATACAAAAATGTTACTGATTATTATGTCACTACCCCAACCGAGAGTCCGATCTTGGATGAAAAGTCCTGTGTCAAGTTTGTGCTTGAGGCAGCTCGGCTCCAGCCACAATGTGTAAAGAATCTCCCACAAGATAACAGCATTCAACCACCATCAAAAGATTAATATGCATTGCTGGGCCAGTTTCTGTCGCTCCCGAGACCTCCAGCTGCACAAAAAAAGGCAAATGAGTACAGCTCCTTGGTTGACTATTCTAGATCTGGCCCAGCTCAGTGCGTTCAGCTTTAAACAATTCTGAATTTGCTTAGTAAACACCTCAGACAGCCCAGAAACTGGGGAAATGAGTGAGACCAAAAAGAGGTATATGCTTTGAGTGGCTTTCACGCTTATCTTTTTGGTCAGCAAAGAAACACATGAGCAGGTGTCTCCAACTTCTGCAAAGCCCTGTCAGACATGCTCTGTCCCCTGAAGTTTTCTGTTAGTGACAGGAGATGCTCTGCAGGTACCGTCAGCGTTGCAATGATTTATGCTTCCTTTCACTTCTGCCAGAAGGAGCAAACGACAGAAGAGAGAAAGAAAAAAATGAGGTTGTTGTTACTGAGCAGGTGGGGGGGATTTCGGTGAAGGGATTCAGCTGAGGGTGTAGGCCCGAGTTCTGCCTGCCTGCTCTAACTCTCCTGTTAGCCCCAACAAGCGTCCCTCCGAGCGATGATTTTGCTCACCCCTTGCAGCCTGGCAAAAATTTAGGTTTCTCATCTAAGCTCCTTTAAATTGCATGCAGTGTTAATGGGGTGGGGGGCAGTGGGAAGCACTGTGGACGATTTGGCCCCCGTGTTTTACGAAGGACTGAATCTGGCCCTATGGCAGACCAGCAGGCACAGTGTCATTGCCTGTTCCCACCTTTTCTGTAAGGACAGTAGCTCCTCAGCACAGACCTGTGAGGTTTGTGGGAGGCAACACCTGTGAGATCTGCGGGAATTGCAGAAAATCTGCAGCAGAAAATCCTTCAGCCGGGTAGTCAGAAGAGTGTCTGAGGGTGCTTCGGCGTGTGTAGCAGATGCAGCACCTCCCTCGTGCAAAGCCTTTCCAGGACTGCAGGGCAGGCAGCACAGCAGAGGTGCAGCGTGAGTCACTGAGCTGAAGGCTGAGCACTGAACCACCCAAGAAGTCTGCGGGCTGGTGTCTCAATCGCACATGGAGGATGTTCTTCTGTCAAAAGCGTTTATCTGCTTGGTTGAACGTGGACGATCAGTCCTGGCTTGCAAGGCTGGTCACACTGGATGGGATTCCAAGAATCTGACGGAGTTATGTCAGAAGGCATCTCTGGAAGTTTCCAGTCCAGCACCGTGCTCCTAGTTTTTTCCTCACATCCAACTCGTGCAACATGTGCCCAGGGCTTCCTCCTTTTCACTGGGCACCCCCAAGAAGAGCCTGGCTCTGTCTTCTCTGAAATGTCCTTTAGGCAGTAGAAGACTGTAATCAGATCACCCGCAGCAGTCTCTTTTCCAAACTAAAGAGAGAGAGTTGCTTTCCTACAAAGCATGATCTGTGTTTTGCAGAATGGCTTCAGCTGATAACTTATCTTTACTGCGGTCAAGGACATGTCAATCTCCAGCCCACTGCAGGGCAGCAAGGCACATCTCTAGATGTGCTTCAGAAGGCAGCCTGCTGACTGGAAGTAGCTGCAGACAGTTTTTAATGGTCACATGAAAGCAGTCTGTATGACACCAACACCTCTGTGAAGGAACAAAAAGGTGGGCTCTCACCACCAGGTATCAGTCCCTCTTTCAGGCGCTGCTGCACGAAGGTGAGGCCTGGCAGGGCGCATTCCCTGTGCCACCATGGCCCACACACCTCCCTGCTCAGCACCACAGCTCGCCGAGCTGGGTATGCTCCTCCTGACTACAACAGTGTTTCCCTTGCAGGCTTTGGAGGCTTTTCTCTTCTGTCGTGACTATGTGAATTGGCCTTGCGGGTTTTCTGAGCTAGGCAAAGCTGGTGGATATGCAACGTCTGGTGGTAACGGGTCACAAGGCCGACCTGTGGATGGGAGGAAGAAATGCCTCCTCCAGCTGAAAGTGAACCTGCCATCTGCTACTTTCGCTTGCTGCCTCTTTGGTCTCGTACCCAGACACACGAGCAGTTACTGGCTCCTGACCTTTGCTTTGCCTCTCACCGCCGATAAGATCTGCTTTCACGCTCGTCGTTTCGTTCTTCACATAGGCGTCTCTTGGTGTAGCTGGCTGATGAGGAAACTTTCCCCTGCTCCCAGTCATGCCCCCAGTACGTTTCCGTCCTTTCCCAGTTCTTCCACCTCCTTTCTGAGCTGGAGGCATAGAGGTTAAACATTGCTCAGTGGCACTGAAAGAGGAGGAGACTTAAATGGGACTGTTTGGATATGCTTAATAATTAGCTGGTTGTTAGTTTTTTATCTCGCGTTGTCTCTGGCTGGCTGAAGGCTTCTCAGTGATGTAGGCAAAAATGACAACCTGGACAAGGTCTTCCCTGCATCACTGCCAGCTGCTCCTCTGTCCAGGTCCTGGTCCTCATGGCAGCTTCAGTAAAGGTCCCAGTGGTGTTGTAACCATTTCCATCTTGCCTAACTTACTGCCTGCCAAGACGTGTTTTGAAAGCAGTCCCTTCCCCTGCCCTGAGGATGAGAGCTGTGTTATTAACAGAGCACTTTTAAAGAAAGACTGCTGCTTTTATTTCATTCCCCTTGTTTCTCTCCTCTCCACAGTGGTCAAAAGGTACTGTTTCAAGGTGGCATCTGAAAAAAAAACTCACTCACTTGTCACGGGGAGGTTGGCACAGTGGTGACAGGACCACCCTACCGATGTAACCTGAAGGTGTTTTCTGTATCCATTGCTGGGGCTGGTTTCAGCACCCAATCGCTTGCAAGCCCTGCAAGCGATTCAGGCTGAACTAATACCAGAGTTATTAAAGTACCTGAATCCCCTAGCTTTACTACTTGAAGGTGGCTTCTCAGATGTGCCTGAAGAAGCACAGGCAGCTCTTCTGTGGAGGGAAGAACCACGGTGTGCACGTGTGTGTGAGGCAGAAAAGCACCCAGGACTGCAGGCGGAGGGAAGGCAGGCAGGATTTTCCATTTGCTGTCAGCATTTTTTAGATATTTGTAAATACCTGGGTCTGTATTCAATACCTAGGAGTCAGCCCCCATTTTTTTTTCTCACAGCCCAGACTCAGAAGCTCGTTGTGCAGGGTGGTGGCAGCCCAGTGCCAGAGCAAGAGCTGTCCTAAGGGAGGCGAGATGCGCTCAGCAGAAGAACAGAGGAAGCAGTAGTCTGTAATTTACTACTAGGAACGAGGTGCTAGTGAGATGTGCTATGGTTTTTACAGAATTATCCTCTCATGCTGTTGAAATACTTTCTCCTTCCAAGTCATAAAATACAGTTGAAAAGCACAAACACTTCTTTAAGAGAGCAGTGAACAACAGATTATTGCAAACCATTTTTTCCAGCTGTCATCCCTGGTCTTCTTACCCACAAGCCATCCCCACAGTTCAAGGCACAGTGGTTATGGAGGTGTTTTGGATAAATGTACAACACCGTGCTGCTCAGTAATGAGATCTACATCACTTGTGGTAAGAGAAGACATGACGTGTATGCTGCTTTGGCCTTCAATCCCCTGGCAACTGTCCCTCCCTGTCCCCCAGTGCTGCTTCAAAACCCAGTTTTCACCTAAACACTATCTCTGTGCTTTCCTTTAACTCCCACCCAATTCTGTGGGGGATCTTGGATGTATGAGCGCTCCTTTCTCTGGCTGCATACCCAATAAAGAGTTTTTACAAACCTAGAAGCTGGACAGAAATTTTGTGCTGCCCTGTGGCTCCTCGCAGCAAACACTTGCCCACTGGGGGAATCAGGTTTTCTCGTTCGAGGGATTCCTGTAGATGAGCCTCCTCTCAAAGCCCTGGCAGGATGAAGCCACTGCTGCTGGCAGCAATTAAAACTCATGCCATGAGAGGAAACGCTGGGGTTGGTGGTGTCCAGGCTCCTGGGGAGGAGGAGGAACAGCTGATGCAGGGCATTGTCATTCATACAACCCATGTGTCTGCATGGGTATCTGACCACATGTTTCAGCAGCTCTGCCTTTTTTTTTTTTTTTTTTCTGTGTGCGTTTTTGGAGATTGCTGGGGCTAAGGGAGAAGCAGCCCCACTCTTCATAGCAGAGGTCTACGGTGTGGGCATTTTACAGGGTGGTATACAGCACTGCTGGGAAATAAAGGGTGTGAGGAGGCACCGGCTGTGCCCAGGACCACCGAGGTGTGTCTGCACTGGTCGGTGAAACCAGGCTGCACCACCACGGTCACTTCCCCTGAGATCCCTGAGGAGATTTAACCAGGTAGACATGAGCAGAGCTGTGGCATGCAATGGCCCTGGTGATCCTTTGGGAAACTCCTTTAACTCTCATCACCCGCACCCCGGCAGGGTCAGGTCACGAACAAACACAGGTAAGGTCCCGATGGCACAGACCGCCTGCACCCCTGACCCCTGGGCACCCCTTTTCCTTCACCCTCCTTTCTGCAAGCTCCTCAGCAGCCGTGCGGGCTGAGCAGATGGCGTGTGTTTCTGTGCTTATTTAGGGGACTCGTCGCTCGGAGGGCTGCCTGCAGGCAGCGTGGCACAGGCACTACCACACGTTCCTGCCAGGGCTGCGGGGACGGGGGCTGTCCTCACCGAGCCTCTCTCATCCAAGCAGGTCAAGCTCTGATCCAAGCAGGTCACGTTCCCAGGCGCACAGCACTGCCTGAGCAGTCAGAGGTGGCTTTGATTCTGCCTAGTTTCTCCCAGGAAAATCTGAGCAAACCAAAATGGAAAGCTTGCATGCAGAGGGAAATGGCAGCCGCTCCTTGGCACTGCTGCCACCTGTCCCAGCTCTTGGGAATATGGTGACAACTTAAGGCTGAGACAAGGGCAGTGTGAACAGGCTTGTCTGTATCGCTGGTCCTGCCGGGGAGCCCCAGCAGCCCTCCAGACAGCAGGGACAGCCCTGGGCACGAGCCATCTGACGGCTCAGGCAGCAGAGATGCTCCTCAGCTCTGCCAGCAAGGAGGATGGAGCTGGGAGCCAAAGCGAGAGGGAGCTCGGGGCCAGCAAGGGAGCAGGAGGGCCGAGGAGGATACCTGCTCCTCTGATACTCTGCTCTCTTCTCCTGGTGAGAAAAACACCCAGAAGAGCCCTTCTGCGGTGCTGGTGCACCCGTGTCTTCGTCACTGCATCCACGAAGAGAGCGGCAGGCAGTTCTCAACCTGCCTGATTGCTGCTGTGGGCATGGTTTGTACTTGCTCCATTTCTGCCTGTCTCGTTGCTTCACGGTTCATTTGGCTGAACTCTTCATACAAAATAACGTGTTAGACGAGCTCGGCGCTGGGAACACTGCGGGAAGGCGCTAGGGCTGTCCGGGGAAGGGATGGGCAGAGGGGACTCTGCTTTCAGCATCCGCACCGACTGCCTACCAAGCAATTGGGCTTGTTTGCTTCGTTAACCCATCCAGAATAATAATAACGTTTCAAGTCAGAGAAACACACCTACGAAACCAAACCCCTGTGGCCAGGGACTGTGCCCCCGAGCCTCCCACAGCGCGTTCTGCCAGCTTGTTGCAGCTCCTTGCTTTGTGTCGAACAAGGAGAAGTGAGGCCAGCACGTGCCCGACGTTTGAGCTGAAAAAAAAAAAACTTCAGCGACAAATTATTTGGAGGAGATATTTCCCTTCCAGAGCTTCACTTTCAGCTCTGCTGCAAAGCATGTTACCGAGCTTAAAAAGCCTAAGGAATGATTGCTTTTTATTTATTTATCTATCTGTTTTTTTTGAAAACAGCACCGGGAGGGATACCCTGCTCAGAACCATCTGCTGCAGCGGGGCACTGCAATGCACGAACATGGTTTGGGAAAGGGAAAGGACGGGTGAAAGCATGGTCCACGAGGATAAGAGAGACGTGGTCTGATTGTGCGGGCTGTGTGCTGGTGCCTGCTCGGCAGCGAGGGGACTGCCGAGGGGCTGGGAGTGCTGGATCCCCTCCGTCACTGAGCGTGTGAGATGGGGGCACTGGGGAGAGAGGCAAGGCGAGCATCTGCGCCCCCTGTCCTGGCTTAGACCAGAGCTAAGGGAAGATTAGAGGAGGGCAAGCTTGCTTTCATGGTGCAGTTAGTGGAAAGAGCAAGCTGAGGTTCTCCAGATTTGCATCTCATCTCGAGAATTGCTCTCCACATCCTGGCTCTGAAAGCTCCCTTGCAGACAGCAATGCCAGGTGGGCAAGAGGGGGCTCACGAGGCACCCTCAGGCCCCTGGCTGAGCTCACAGGTGCGTGTAAAACAAGCCCTACCTCAGTCACTCCAAAGGACAGCACGGCCACTCAGCCATGGCCACTTCAGCACTCAGAAATGCTGAAAGCCTCCCTTATCCCTAAATCAAACGAGATTTAAATCCACACCCGAGGATCAAAAATAAAATAAAATAAAATAAAATCCTGGAATAATATCTATTGGAAAAAGAACACGTGGAGGGCCCCAGTCCAATGCCCTACCTGAAGCAGGACTCACCAAAGCGAGGCCAGGTTGCCCAGGTGGCCTTGTCCTGTCAAGTGTGAAGCATCTCCAAGGACACAGTCCCACTGCCTTTTTGGGCCTTGTCCTCACCACTCTCCTTGGAAGGAGGTTTTTCTTATGTCCACCTCTTCAGTGCATGGTCATGGCCACGTGCACCTGGAGGAATGTCTGACAGACACCTACTGATTTTAGCAATCCTCTCTGGAGGTACAGTACCTGTGACATATTTCCTCTGTGTTTGGGAGCAGTTCTTACACACTTTCATATTATTTGATTATTTACATCATTTCTCTCTGTATTTATGTTCCTGCAATTTCCAGCTGACATTTATTTACAGAACAGCGTGCAAGGAGTACTTTTGACAAACGCATGTAGTGACTGGTTTCAGAAAGATGGGGCAGGGCTCACCTTACAGACGTTTTTAGACTTAATTAGGAAGAGTTGTGGGGAAGAAACAGCTGCACCTACATATTTTTTTTCTGTTTCCCACTGCTTTTAGCTGCTGCAGTGTGGGATACACTTTTCTGTGTGCAAAGCAAAGTCAGACTGACCCTGTACAAGCACAGTGGTAAGGCTTCTGGAGCCGGCTCCCAGCTGCCCGTTGAACTGGTTGCCCTCCCTGGGAAACAACGTGGGTCTGCAGAGCACCCCCGGCACTTGTGTGGCCAACTCTGCCAAAGCACCAGCTGCTGCACCAGCCTCAGGGATTCTGTCTGCATTCACTGTAGTGCAGGTCTTACACGGATGTAGTTGCCCCTTTCACCTACCTCTAGGAAAGACCACGTTCTTGCTTCACTTTGTGGTGACAATCAGGTTGATGGGAGAGATTAAAAGTGCCCTTGGACAGGGGCCTTGCCTTCTGTCACATATATAATATAAAAATAAAAAATATAAAAAATATAAATAATATATATATATATTTTAATGCAGAAAATTATTTATTTTCTTATGGCTGAGAAATTTAACTGATCACTGGTGATACTCTGGAACTGCAAGTTGTTCATGTAAGCCACTAGCTGGCTAAATTCTGTAGACTGCTGCGAGTCAAGTTTGCATTTCCCCAGAGGTGGTTGGAAGAGATCTTGCAAGCTCTCCAGCATTAAAGTTTTCTTCTTTTTCCCCTCTATTTTCTTTGTAGATTTCTTTCCATCCAAGGTTTGGTTTATTTTCAAGCTTTTCAGTAGCCAGAACGGCACATTACTCATCTGTTCTCATTAAACAGAATTCAGGAATGGCTGAAATCCCAGGAACTCATGTACAGAGAATATAAACAAGTTGACACTTTCGCTACATTGAGTTTTAAAACTGCATTGCATCTCTGCATGTTTTTAAAGTGCCAGAAATGGAACAGATGCCCAGAAGACAGTCATGTCAAATTATGTTTGGGTGTTTGGAGCAGATCATTATCGTATAGGTAGGGTCCAGAAATAAGCAGTAAAGGCACTGGGAGTAAATTCCAGATCCACGCATCTTCCCAACAGAGTGGCCACTTACACACAGCATAATTGCTTGCATTGAATTTCATGTATATGTCTTCAATTTTTAATGTAATTAAAACATTGTGGCACTATGTCCAGGATTGCCTTCCATGAAATACTATGAAATTGAAAGGCAAGTAGTGAATTTTCAATAAATAATGAAAGTTCTTTTTCCCCCAAATCTTTGTGTTCAAGAGTTGCATGTTTTCCCTGACACCAAGAGGACTATTGCTGCTATTCCAATGGCAAGCTGAGATCCTTATGCAACCCTGTGTTTGCAGGAGTAGGGTTTTGAGAAAAGCACAGAGAGCAATGTAGGACTGAGAAATTCAGGAGAACTTGGGGCAGCACACAGCCCCCTCACGTGATGGTTACCACTACAGTGCAGCACGTTTTGGCGCTTAGGTGCTAAAATGAAGTTAGCCACAGTGAGACACACACAGCTCATGAGATGTGCACCAGCGCACAAGGAGACATAGGAGAAGATGGCACTTGCAAGTGATCCCACCTGCAGTCAGGCTCGGGCTGCCACCACCAAAGTCACCCCCGTACTTCCCTGTGTGCAGAAGTCCCCCTTGGGTCACCTGCTGGTGACCTGGTGCACAAAGCCCTCAGGTGCTCAGCTGGAAAGAGGCTGATCTACAACTCTGGCCTCTTGCTGAGGAAAGTGAGTGTAAAAGGGGGAGGGGAGGCATGAACTGCTCTTTGATACATTTTGCTTTGAGTTTTGCATTCTGGATTCTACACATCAGGAGAAATGTTGACACTGTTTGGACTGGACTTCCCAGATCGCTGTCAAAGAACCATAAGAATTTAGACTTAAGACTTAGTCCAAAGATGATTTTGGCTACAGGGTCGAGAAAATTCTTCTTTCATGTCTTTATACCATGGTAATGGCCTGGTGGTATTGCTCTAATGACAGTGTTAGATGAAACAAAATAGAACCTTGCGGGTTCTTCAGATCCTGATAAAAGCAGGAGAGAATTAATCCTCCATCCAAGAGCACGCCTCTGTCTTCAGGGTCTGACACCTGTGTCTAGCAACACTGGAGCCATGTTCTAGGAAAATATTCATGCCAGATTTTGTATTGAATTTTGCCTAGGGATGGAGAGGAAGGTGGTGCCTGGCTCATGCCTATAATTATTTAATAATTATTGGTTCTTTGTGACTTTATTGTCTCAGCTTAATCTCATTGTTGTGAAAGTGCTCACATCTACATGCCTGGGGAGATAGATAGGCAGGTAAAAGCTATATTCTGCCTATTAGGTTAAAGCCATTTAGCTCCTGGAGTTGCTCACCTGGCTCTTTTGCACAGTTGTTGCAAAATTCAGGAAGGACAATTCGTCTAAGCGTTTGAGCTCCTTAGTGTGTGTACACAGAAAACTGCCTTTCCAGAAGTGCTGAGCCTCAAAGCTCTTGCTGTTTAAGGAATGGTCTGTGATGCACAGGAATCAAACAGCTCTCTGACAGGAAAAAAAAAAAAAAAAAAAAAAGCATGGAGGAGTACAACTACTGGGCTTGTAACCATATTGGCTTACTATCCTGAAGACTGGTAATGGGAAAGCAGCAATTCATCCTGAATTGTGGAGTTTATATTAAGAGTGGACTGGGTTGCTCCAAAACGTAATATCTTTTTATGTAACTTAAATAGTTGTCATTTTATGCTTGATGTATCTGTAACTTAATAGGAGAAGTGGGCTGTAAATATGCCAGAAAGGTACTGACCCTTTCCATCAGTATTAATCCTATTACAGGGTAGGATGGGCTACCTGCTCTTCTGGACTCGCCAGGAGTGTAGACCAAACTCGGTGCCTGCCTAAGTAATTCTCTCCGTGCTGATAATTTGATTGATATGTTCTGGGCTGTTTTGTTTATGAGACATATATAGTATCACAAATACAAAAGACTGTCATAGGGAGTGGTAAAATTGCCCTGGAATTACAGTCCTTCAAATCTGTAATAGTTAATGTGACTGCTCATTGCCTCGGAAATGTTTTGGGCGTGATAAAGCTTTATGTGCATGTTTGAAGTGCATATAAAAGACAGAATCTGAATAAGGGGAAAAGGGTGCAGCTCTCTCATTTTTGGCTTAGGGTGTCTAGGACATCATAGGACACATCCTGCTACTCTGTGTTCTAATAGGTGTGAGCTTGAAACACAGGCCTTCCAAGTGCCTGCTGAAGAGGGTGGGTTGCAAGCAGCAGGAGCAGCCAGGAGCCTCTCCATCTGTGAGGAGACAGAAATTGAAAAATGCCATGTCCCTTCTTTGTCAGAGGAGCCTGTGGGGTCCCTGGAAGAAGGAATTTACCAGCGTGGAGAGCCACTGCTAGGCTGCACGAGGCTGCCACCCCTCTGCCCCTTGCCTTCTGTCTTTACTCAGGTTGTGCTATCTCCTGTCTGCTAGCAGCACCAGCTCCTGACAGAGCTGCCAAAAGCAAGCAGGGCAGTTCAGTGCTCTGTCCTGCACAGGGATGAGCTTGGGGCTGAGGGGAGAGAGAGAAGTTGAAGTATAATCCCACTGGGATGGAATAGGTGCTACCAGGTTCCTGGAAGGTGGGGAGAAAGCATGTCTGCTTTGTAGTCGAGGCGTACCTGTGCTTGCAGCTGGACCTCTCTCCAGGTGAAGGAGCTGGGTTCCTTCTTGTTCACAGAGCACCAAGTAGCAGTGGCCCAGTGGGACCTTCTTCTGCGTCCTTCTCACCAGCAGACCACAGCTACAGCTTTCAGATGCTGATGCTGCTTTTCATCAGCAGTGCGGTTATCACCTGGAGATTGAACATCACAGTCATTCCACAGGCGCTCCACCTTAAATCAACCTGAAAGTTAAAGTTAGGGCAGGATATGGCAGCTCCTTGCTAAGCTGGGTATTTCACTGCATGCCCATGACACCATTGCATGCTTCTGGTTTCAGGGTGGAGTTCAAAATGTACCTTCTGCTCAGTAAAGCCTTTGTATCCTGACATCTCAGAGGTGCTAAGTGTTCACAAGGGAGGTCCTGTGGCTTAGTAGGGGTAAGCTGCTCAAAGTCTCTCTCCTGTAGCAGACCCTTGCCTTCACAATTCACTTCCGTTAACTTCACTTCCTGGGTTTGAAACAGCAGAGCTCAAACCTGTGACCCCAAATGCATGGTGGAAAATTCTTGTTCACCTGAGATATGTGCTTGGATGGGGAGGAAAGCAAGCCAGGGAGGTTAGTCCTGATGGCAGGTGCAGCGTTCCTCCCTCATCCTTTACATTGCAATGTTTTGCACTTTGATAGCATATACATTTATTACTGATTTGGTAGTGATAGGGGCTCCATCTAAAATATGAGCTGGAGTACGCTGGAAAAACACCTTTTCTCTTCTATCTTCTACTTGACTGTAAGTAAACATTCCAAACAAATCCAGGTCCTGCCATTGCAGCCACCTCCCAGCAGCTGTCCCTATCCCACGGATTTGAAATCTACCACAGCCATGCCGCGACTGAGCCAATTGCTTTATTTTATCAGTCTGTGAACACTTTTTCAAAATTAAAGCACGCTTTTTCTCAGCTGTGAGGATGGTATGAAAGTATTGTATCTATGGTGACATAATTCAGAAAAGTTCCCAAGGGCAAGAGCTTATGTTTGTTGTTTAGCTTGTAGTGGAGTCATTCTAGGTATGATTAAATGCGTTTGTCTTTTAAAATAGGTGAAATCCACAGCCTTTAGCTACTAGCAGACCTTCATAGCTATTCACATAGCTCACACATTGCTAAGCGTCAGTGGAAGTGAAAGTCAGAAAAATTGGAGACTTACAGATAAAGCCCAGTTGAAGGACCCCTCCAGGAGGAAGGGTAGTGCTGGGTGTCTTCAGGATCTTCTGTGAAAGATTCTCTGAAATGCTGATTGAGAGGATGCCCTGCCCAGCAAGCGCTGGTGTGAAGTTGATGATGATATACAGGAAGAACCAGGTAAAGAGGTAACCTCCTCTTTCGATGTATCTTGCACTATAAGAGCAATTCCTGGTAGATTTCCTGTAAAGTACAATGAAACTTTTCATATCACAGAATCACAGAATGGTTGAGTTTGGAAGGGACCGCTGGAGGTCATCTGCTCCAGCTTCCCTGCTCAAGCAGGGACACCTGGAGATGGTTGCCCAGGACAGGGTCCAAATGGCTTCTGAAGATCTCCAAGGACTGAGACTCCACAACACCTCTGAGCAGCCTGTGCCAGTGCTCAGGCACCCTCACAATAAATAAATGCTTCCTGGAGTTTAGATGAAACCTCTTGTGTTTGTGCCCATTGCCTCTTACTCTGTCACTGTGCACCACAGGAAAGAACCTGGATCCTTCTCCATTGCATCCTGTCTTCAGGTATTTGTAACATTGATGAGACACACCCTGATCCTCCTCTTCTCTAGGCTAAAAAGCCCCAGATTCCTCAGCTTTTCCTCAGAGGAGAGGTTCTCCAACCCCTTCAGCAGCTTTGTGGCCCTGTGTTGGACCCTTTCCAACGTGCCCATGACTCGCTTGTACTGGCAGGCCTAGCACTGGTCACAGTACTCTGGGTGCAGCCTTACCAGTGCTGAGTAAAGCGGAAGGACCACCTCCTTTGACCTGCAGGCAATACTTTGCCTAATGCAGCCAAGAATATCATTTATCTCCTTAGTATCAAGGGCACATTGCAGACTCATGTTCAACTTCGTGTCTGCTGGGACTCCTAGATCCTTTTCTGCTGAGCTGTTTTCCAGCTGGATGCCCTCCCCAGGACTTACTGCTGTCTGGGGCTGTTCCTTCCCAGTACAGCACTTGGGACTTTTCCGTGTTGAACTCGATGAAGTTCTTGTCAGCCCACCTCACCAGCTTGTTGGGGTCCCTCTGGGTGGCAGCATGGCCCTCTGGTCACTCAGCCGCTCCCCACAGTTTCATGTGAACATACTGAGGGTGCACTCTACCCTATTGTCCCAAACATCAGTGAAGACTTCTAGCAGCACTGGACCCAATATTGCCCCCTGGGGTACTCTGCTGATTTCTGGCCTCCAGCTAGACTTCTCACCACTGGCCACTACCCTCTGAGATCCAGCTGTTCACCCAGTTTTCACTCCACCTCGCTTTCTGCCCATCCAGCTCATGCTTCAACAGATTCTCTGTGAGGATCTTACAGGGGACAGTGTCAAAGGGCTCACAGAGATCTAGGAAGACTATATCCACTGCTCTCAGGTTGGTTGTTCCACAGAATCATTGAATATTGTGAGTTAGAAGGGAACCACAAGGGGCACTAAATCCAACTCCTGGCTCCACACAGGACCACCCCAAAAATAAACCGTATGTCTGAGCGCACTGTCCAAATGCTTCTCGAACCCCAGCAGGCTCAGTGTCATGACCACTGCCCTGGGCAGCCTGTCCCAGTGCCCGGCCACCCTCTGGGTGCAGAACCTTTCCCTAACCTCAAGCCTGACCCTTCCCTGTCCCAGCTCCATGCTGTCCCCTCGGGTCCTGTCGCTGTCCCCAGAGAGCAGAGCTCAGCGCCTGCCCCTCCACTCCCCTCCTGAGGGAGCTGCAGGCTGCCATGAGGCCTCCCCTCAGCCTGCTCTGCTCGGGGCTGAGCAAACCAAGGCGCCTCAGCACTTGCTCTTGTTAAATTTCATGTGGCTGATGATTGCCCAGTCCTCTAGTTTGGCAAGATCTCTCTGCAAGTTCTCTCTGCCCTTGAGGGAGTCAACAGTTCCTCCCAATTTAGTACTGTCCATAAACTCATTGTGCACTCAACTCTTGTGTCCAGGTCACTGATAGAAAGAACTGGCCTTAAAACTGAGCCCTGGGGGACCCCTAGTGACCGGTCACCATCCTGATGTAACCTCATTTATTATAGCTCTTACATCAATATAGAAACTTATCAGGTTGGAGAAGCATGCCTTGCACTTGGTGAATTCATGCTGACTATTCCTCATGATTTTCCAGTCATTCATGTGCCTGCAAGCGGTTTCCAGAATTAGACGCTCCATCACCTTTGAAGGGATAGAGCTGAGTCTGACTGGCCTGTACTTTGCCAGGTCCTCCTTCTTGTTCTTGAAGACAGGAGTGCCATTTGTGCTCCTCCAGTCCTTTGGCACTTCTCCCAGCTGCCATGTGGGACCAAAGATTATTGAGAGTCTCTTTGCAATCGCATCTGACAGCTCTCTCAGCACTAGTGGGTGCATCCCATCAGGGCCCAAGGACTTATGAAGGTCCAGTTCGCTTAAGTATATATCTCACTTGGAAAAGACATTTAAAAAAAAATCTTGGTTAGGGTCAAATAACTTACAGCATTCACTATTATATGAGCTATTCATGGATTTCTCAGCATGCTTTTCGCTGAGAAAACAGCAAAGCACCAAGACCTAATTTTTTAGAGAAACATGCAATGAAACTGCTTAAATTCCCCACCCAAATCTTTGTCATGGCAAAATGAACTTTAAAATGCATGGAAGGGTTGGGGTCATCCTGTGGAAGATGAGTCAGTTTTTGCACTGAAACTCTGCAGTGTGCAGTTATCTGCAAGTGTCCTGGGAGTTTGAGCATGTTCGTTTCCATGCTAGATATGTAGCTAAACCAAAGAAAGAGCAATCGTGTGTTTGACTGTGTGTGTGTGAGCTCCACACCTGTAGTAATCTGAAAGAAAGCTCCCTACTGCAGCAGCCAGATGCTGCAGGCTATGCAGTGCCTTAAGGATTAGTGTCCTGCTATTCATTTGGGTCTTTGCAGAGTGACAGGCAGAGTAATACTTTGGCTGCAGAGCTTTGGCAGGCATACTCAAGGTATTACTCACCATACACCTTTGTCAGGATGTCGGATTAAAGCACGCCCTACCTCTGGATAAATCCAGGTTTCTTTGCAGCATGTAACTCACTCCAGTAGTTCACATTTTGTCCCAAGATAATAAAAGCATCAATGCTCCTTTTTTTGCTAATTAGTGAAGCTATGTTTACAAGGCACTGTCAGTCCATTTCCTTCATGTTATCTATTTTATTGTCCAGTGAACAATACATGAACTTTCTAACTCCGTGGGCTTACAAAAGATGGATTTCCCTGTTAGTTTTCATATATGACAAAGCCTTGTTTCTGGTGCCAGTATGAAATTAAGAGTGGGTGTTCTTTTTTACAATGAGAGGGCATTCAGAACAGCAGGCACAATAACAACCTGCTTATTCCCAGGTTGAATCAACACCAAAGCATTGAATTGATAAAAATGTGCCACAAAAGGAAAGCTTCTGTCTGAAAACATTGGTGTTTTAGGAAGAGAAATCTTTTTGCATGAGTTATGTTTGTGGTTTTCAAGCATTACTTTTGTAGCTAATCTGATGAAATATGGACTTCAGAGGTGAACTGCAAAGTGGCTGGAAAATTAGACGGTCCCTCAACTCCAAAGATGGTGCTCCATCATTCAAAGTCTGGCTGGCAATCAGCTACAAGCACCATTTGTCAGGAGTCAATACCAGGCCAACATTTTTCAGCATCTTCACCAACAATTTAAAAGAGGGGGATGGAGGTCACTGGGGATAGTATCAATCTGGGGGAGTATTGTATACGCTGGAAGGGGATTTCTCAGCAGATTGCAGAAATGGGCTCCTGGCAGCTTTGTGGAGCACAGCCCGGGCTTATTCTGTGTCCTGTCCCTGGCTGGAAGGAGTCCATCAGTGATGCAGGATTAGACCCACAGCCTGAAGTACAGTGATGTGGTCCTGGTGGAGAGCTAGGGGCTCATGAGTAGTCGAGGGACTATGTGGCCTCGGTGGCTCACCAGGGTCTGGGTGGTCCTTGCAAGCTTCTTCATTGCTGGATGACACTCATCAGGCTGCATCTAGAATTGAGTCAAATTTTGGGACCTGCAGTCCAAGAGACGTTTTTAAAAAATAAAGACAAATATTCCCCACATGCAAGGTGCAGACCTGGAACAGGGCCCAGAGAGGGGGTAGGATCTCCATCCTTGGAGGTATTAATTACTCAGCTGGACCAGAGCAGCTTCATCTCTCTTTGTGGTGGGCCTTGTAGGAGCAGGAGGTTGGACTAGGGCTCTGCAGTGGTGCCTTCTGGTCTAAATTTTTCTGAGTTCATTTGATTGCATTTCACAGGACTCTTGTAGAATGACTGAAGCTGAGAAAGAGAATTTGTTTTGAGTGGTCTTAAAGTGTTTCCTTCCAGCTTTTTATTTTCCTTTGGATTTTCATCATTTTAAAAATAATAATAATGATAATATTCATAATGATAATAATCATACATTTTTACATGTATTTTAAGAGCCTGCTCTATTTCTGTTTAACAGCTGTTAATGTTCTGGCATTGTAGAAGTCGTAACAGATATTTTAAGATTTGTCTGAATTAAGTATGAATGGAAATGCATGTATGTGAAAACACGAAAGAAATAGCAGAAAAAGCTTAAAAATCATCATTACGGGTAATCACAAGAACTACTAACAGTGACAAGCACTAAGAAATGCAGCATCTTACACCACATTCAGAAGGCCTGCACTCAGGTTAGGTGCAGATTTACCAACAGGAGAACATGCTTGTGTCTTTCCTCTTTCTGATACCTTAGGAAACCCAAACAAGAAGAAACCTGTCCAAAAAACAGTTCTCCATCACCAGTCAACAGGGAACAAGGAGGCCTGATGAGATCTTGGTACCTGGTATCCCTTGTCCACTGTGTCTCCCAGGTGGTACTGGCCACACTGCTTGAGCGTACACCCCTCTCCATGCCTGTGGATATGAAGTATGAGGGAGTGGGGGAAACGTGTGAGAAAGTAAGTGAGAGGAAATAGCTTGGCTTCAAATGGAAGCATAAGTGGCTTTCCTGCTCCATAAAAACTAAGACAGGTCACCCAGTTTCAGAGCTGCTGAGCAGACCCACTCCCAGGAAATCACCGAGCCCAGAGTCCTTGCAAAACAGGAACTAGTGACTCCTGTGGCTGCCTCCACGCAAATACCAACAGGAGGTCAAGGATGTAAAACCGCATTTCTAGCACTCGTCTAGCGTGACAAATGTGGAACAAAATGGAAACACACTGCAGTTACACCTGAAGACAGGCAATTTGGTTTGGCAAAGGGTCTTTCTTCCCAACAGGAATGCATGGTTAATTGCCAATCTGAATCATACTGCTAAACAGTCAAACGATGTTGGAGAAAATGCTACATCAGAACATCACCTGAGAAAAAAATGGGTGGAAATCTTGCATGCCCACCTCACAGACACTGTTGCAGGTCAGTAACAAATGTTGGACCATTGAGCTATGCTTAGTTCTTCAACGGGGAGCAAGTCCTACTTGGTATTCATGTGAGTAAACTCAAGGGTCAAATTAATAATCCTCAGAATTACTTAGCAATTAATTCGTAAGAGATGATTAACACATGACTGGGAATCGCAGGTTTGCTTGCAGAATGGTAGAAACATTCAGGTGAGGAGGCATGTCCGGAGACCTCCACTCCAAGCGCCTGCTCCAAGCTTGACTAACTTCAGAGCAAGACTGTGTTGGTTCACAGCCTTGCCCAGTGAAGGTTTGAAGACATCCAGCAGTGGAGATCCCATCAACTCTCTTGGACCTGTCAGAGGACTCATGGGAAGGATTTTGTTTCTCTACATTCACCCAGAATTTCCTGCACTGCAAAATGCCTCTTTCTTCTCTTATCTTTTACCTTTGCACTTCTGAAACAACATTGGTAACCTCCTGTAAGGTGGTGGACATCTGCAGTTAGGTCTTACCTGAGACATCTCTCCTTCAGGCTGAAGGAGCCTGGTTCCCTCTGTCTCCCTCAATACATTGTGCTCCAGACCCACCGACCATCTCCATGGTCTTGCACTGAGCTCACTCCAGTTTGCCAACAAGGATGTTTGTCTCCAGTCCTTACCCAATGAATTGCAGCTGCCCTAGAGGACAAATGCTCTTCTGGTGATGTGTTAATGCTAACATGGCTCCACCATGCCTTCAAGACTTGCAAGAGCTGTTCCCTGAGATGATGCCGTGACGTGTGTCCTCTCCCATGCGAGATTAATAGAGGGAAGGCCATAAATCTGCAAAGAAGGAGGTGCTGTTCCTCATGAGAGAGAAAACATGGGCAATGTAGGACCTTGTGGTCAGCCACTGAGTGAGGCTTGGACTCTGACCAAGTCAGAGTTTGGTTAGAGGCAGGACTTCATCCTGGGATTTGGGCAACAGCTTTGCCTGGGAGTGTGGGCTCTTCCCATGTCAGTACTGAACAAATGCGTAAATAAAGCATGCTAATGTCTAACAGAAAGCATTTCTGTCTAACAGAAATGCTCTTCTATTTTATTATTTTTATTTATATTATTTATTTATTTATTTATTTATTTTAAATCTTCCTTCCTTCCTTCCTTCCTTCCTTCCTTCCTTCCTTCCTTCCTTCCTTCCTTCCTTCCTTCCTTCCTTCCTTCCTTCCTTCCTTCCTTCCTTCCTTCCTTCCTTCCTTCCTTCCTTCCTTCCTTCTTTCTTTCTTTCTTTCTTTCTTTCTTTCTTTCTTTCTTTCTTTCTTTCTTTCTTTCTTTCTTTCTTTCTTTCTTTCTTTCTTTCTTTCTTTCTTTCTTTCTTTCTTTCTTTCTTTTCTTGAAACAGTCTTGCACATCTAACTTTCTTTCTTGAATGAGCAATTTGGCTCCAAGTACTGCCCAGCCACACAGAAATCCATCTGGCTCAGAGATAAGGCTATTTGCTTCTGGTATCACCATGTGTCTGGTGCTTCCCAGTATAGAAGCAAGCTCCAGACAATGACTGATGAGCAATGTTGCAAAATCTATGGGCCAGATCTCTCCCAAGCACTACTTTAGCCACGCCAACAGCATGGTCATATCAGGTACAAATCCACATTACTATTTCATCAGAATTACTTAGTACCTGAGAGTTTAAATGCACAGAGTTTCTAAAAGATAGCAACTGTGGGCAGAGCTGATCGAGGTGGGGTGAGTGATCAGGGGCTGGACAGCACAGGCTCATTTCTGGGGGTACAGAAAGGTCTGTACAGCCACGAGGCAAGGTGGTAACTCTGGCAGTGTCAGTCTTTGGAATTTTACTGGATACAGGTGTTTGTGGAGCCCTTCGTGCTTATCATGGCACGTTCACAGCTCACAGGCTCACTAACCAGAGTATGGGTGGTTATAACCCAACGTGCTGATTTCAGCTCTCACATGCCATGAATGGCTTGGACATGAATGGCTTGGACATCACACCAATGCTTGTGACTTCCTGCTTAACCCAAAGGACCCCCATGAACGATGAAGCTCAAAGGCCTTATATGCCTTATTCCATGGACACTGCTCATCGCGGGAAGACTGTGTGCTGATCTTGGGTCTAAAGTAGCTTTTTGCAGGTGTCAGCTCTGCTTTACGTAAAAGGAGAAGCCCAAAGGAGAGTGTAAAAATAAGGTGAAGTAAACGTAAAAACTACGCCAGCATTTCTGATACCTATGTGTGTTGCTGTGGAGTGAGTAGATGTGGCTGGTTAGCCTGAGTTTGCAAGAACCTCACAGAAATGGGTGTCAGAAACCCATGTTTAGCAAGACTGAAACTTGTGGAATTCTCCAGCATTTGTTTCTCAGCTGTACTTGTTTAGACAAACCAGACAAAAAGTACCTGATTTAGTCTGAAGAGGGAAGCTGGAGTCCAAGGTAAACATGTATGGGCAGCACTTCTGAGTAGCTTGACTTTCAAGTTTCCTGAGAGCAGTCATGCCCACGGAGTCAGTAATGAGAAGGAATTTGTTTGCTGAAGGATTTCTGGGGCTCAGTGCTTCTTTTCCAGGTGGGGGCATTCAGACAACTGATGAATGAAGAGTTTTCTGTCTGGGACAGTAAATATTTAACTGGAAATTTTAGAAAGATCTGTGCTTCTGAGTTTTCAAGGCCTTTTTTTTAAAAAAAAAAAAAAAAAAAAAAAAAAACTTTAAAAAGAAAAGAAAAAGTCTTTCCTGCAGTCACAGAACAAAAAGCAAAGAAGCACAAAAAGGAGGAAGGAGACTAGGAGACACAGGGCAATCAGAAAAGCTGTGTGCCTCTGCAGCGTGCTGTGGTCCAGCATCTCCTTCTCCACAGAACATGCAAGAGGCAGCTCTCTGCAACACGCTGCAGAGCATTCCTGTTTCCCTGCTCAGTTTATTCTACCACTCACCATGTCCCATTAGTCACATTAGATCCAATCACTGAACGTTCAGTGTTTTCTTCCCTGGGAAAATCAAACAATACAAAAAGTGACCTGCTTGGAAATCCAGAAGTGATGAGAAAGGGTAGGTTTTTTTTTTTAAAAAAAAGTGAATATGCCTTTCTCAGTTTTTTCCACCTTTCCAGCCTGGCACATTTTGGATGCAGGAGTGGCACTGGGATATCTGGCATGCAACCTATGTGGTAGCCGGGTAGCCGAGCTGCTGGGACGCATGGGGATGGTGTGCTGTAATGTCTCAGCATGCAGAACCATAGGCTTTGGAGGCCTGGTCCAAGTGATGGCAGGTTTTCCAGTGATTTCAGTGGGAACCGGAGCTACTCTCAAGAGGATGAGTGTCACAACCGGCTAAATTTTCCCTTTCAGTAACAAGGATGATTTTTCTGGTTTGTCCTCCAGAAGTGGCTTCAGACAAAGACCCTTAACACTTGCTCTGTGACTGACCTCCCTGCCTCAGAAAGAGCTGTGTCTTCCATTTCCTCCTGAGATGACAGAGAGGTGAGCAGTGTGCGCTTGAGGCCAGAGCACGTCTGGTAGTCGAGTGCAGCGGGAAGGAGAGGTCCCGGAGATCTGCACGCTCCGCTGCTGCAGCAAGCTCGAGGGCCTTCTCCTCTCGGGCACGATGCACGCTGTGTCACCGCAGGAATGCCTGCCCAGCCATGCTCTGACAAGGAGGCTTGAGCCCACACTTAGCCACTCAGCGGCTCGTCCAAGGGGAGAGGGGGAAGAGGAGCCGCTGGGGACGAAGTGTCCCCGGGGAGGTGATGCGGTCTGCTGCCCTGAGAGCAGCGCGCCCTTCAGAGCCAAGCACCGGCAAGAGGAGCGCGGGGAGGGCAGAAATGGGAAGGCGGAGAGGAGATCTAACAAGAAGATTAGATTTTAGGAGGCTTTCTCTTGCTTTAACATTTCTCTGGAGCACTGCTCCATTGTTCCTGATGGAGGGGTGCTGGCTGGCTCTCTGGGCTGCTTCTGTAGGGTGATTCACTTTGTTGTTGACCGTGGCCAGACACAGTCCTTTTGGGTTACCAAATTATGAGTGGCCCTTTATGGAAAAGTCTTACTGAAGGGAGATGTTTAGGAGAAAGCTATACAAAGAAATGGTGGCAAAACAAATAAATAAAAACAACTTTCATGCCACAGAGGGTATGCCCAATTTCGTAAACGGTAAGAAGTGGAAGAGAAGGAGAAAAGAAGGTCAAGGGGCTACCCAGCTGCTGCCATCCACTGCCAAAAGCAGTTATGGAGAAGAGAGGCAAACTTCTCACAAGTCCACAGGCAAAGGACGGGAAGCAATGGGCACAGGTTACGACAGAGAAAGTTCAGGTTGGATATACAGAAAAAAAAAATCATTCCCACAAGAGTGGTACTGCTCTGGGACAGCCACCGGAGAGGTGATGGGATCTCCATCCTTGGAGATGCTCCAGACTGACAGGACAAGGCTCTGGGCAAGCTGACCTGGCCTTGGTGAGCCTTGCTTTGAGCAGGAGGTTGGGCTGAAGACCATGAGGTGAAAACCTTTGTGTGATTCTTCAAAAAGATTCTTTGGACAGACAGCCAGCTCATGGCCAAAACAGCCTTTGGATGGGCTGCCATTCTGTGGCGATTTCCCCATGCTCTGCACCAGGTGGGAAGGGGTGTGAAGGACACAGGACAATCAGGCAGGGCTCTGCAGGGCAGGAAAGGCAGCAGCAAAGTTTTTGGAAGTGCCCACAGACTTGTTCCTCTTGTGTTCCTCTACTCTCCGGAGAAGGCCTCGGGCCCACAGCCTGCTTCAGAGCAGTGCTGGGCCTCTGCTTGCACGTCAGGAGAGGCAAAGGAAGAAGACAACGGAGGGGCAGCGTGCAGTTAGTAACAAGCCTTCCCCTGAGGTTTCATGAGTGCAGGTTCTCCCTGCCTGCCTCCCCACTGTCCTCAAAGCAGGGCGCTCACACTGCAGGGCTGCTGTACCCGGGGTTGCTGCTCTGGCTGTTCCTCGCAGGTTTGCTGCCCATTTCTTTTCTCAGGCAAGGTATTCTGTGCTCTTATAAAGCATTTATTGAAGAGATTGCTTACCTTCTATTTTTTTTATATATATATATTTTTTTTAATTTAGGATTTCTGCACCCAAGGCAAAGATTAGGGTGGCAATGCACCTAGAAGTACTTCAGAGCATCCAGCTGGCTTGCGCTTTTACATGTTATCACAAGCACAAGCTCCCTTCCACCTCTCAATATTTCTCACCTCGTAACAGAAATGCCCCAGATATGACAGTGACAAGCTAAATGCACTGCATGTGTTTGAGGCCTGCCCACCAGCTCCTTTCTTTTCTCTCCAGCATACGTCATCCAAGCTTTCGGGCTTCTCTCCTTTTAAAGCCCAGATAGTCCTTGCCAACAGTCCTTATGTAAATGGAAAATTTATGCACACACACCCATGCATGTGCAGTCATCCCTTCTGCTTGCTCACATACTCTCACTCTCTCAAAAAGGCTGTCAGAAATCTCATATTTTCCACTCAAGGCCTCTCCTTCCAGCCACAAACTACTGGACAAACGTTGAGGACTTCATATACCTGCCTGTCAGATCCAGGCGTGACAAGGGCCTGGTGGTGTTTGCTTACTGTCCCAAGAGGGCTGTAAGTCTAAGTTTTAAAAACTGCTTCTCAGACTGTATCCAACTGCTGTGCACCCACACAACACCCTTGGGGTGGTTGTACCAGGAGTACATCCATGCACCGTGACCTGGCCTCCTTTTAAACTGACCTGTGCCTTAGCACGAAAGAAATGGATAGTTCCAGCTAAGTCTCAGTACCCCGTTTTCCATCTTATCCCCCTGCCAACTCATCTGACATCTTTGTCAGAGCAAAGTAACCGTTAAGAAAATTGCATTTAATGTTTCTGATGCTGTGATGCATGGCATTTTACTTCTGCAGACTGCAGACTGCAGAGTGCTACTTGAGGTTGTGCGTGCAGCATGCTCCCATTGCACAGGCAGTATGAGTTCCCTGCATTTTGTTTTCTGCATTTTATGGCACCTGGCATCACGGTCTTTCACCTTCCTATCCTTTGAAAAGAAATTGCAGAGCCTGCAGATTTCATACTGCAACAAAGGTGGCCAGCAGATCAGATCTGGTGACCTAAAATAACAGCCCCAATGTAGTAAGAGCCACACCGATAAATCTGAAACATCTCAACTGTATAGAAGATTTTGTGTCGGAGGAAGCAGTTTTAGGTTTTCTCCCTTTTCCGCCTTTCTTCCATCTGAAATCTGCAGAGGCCATGCAGGAAACCAGGGAAATGTGACTCACACTCACTTATACCCGTGAGTGATCCTGGATTTTCACCAGTCCTGCCCAAACTGCAGCTAAAGGCGCTGAGTAAACAGGAGGATGGTAATTATAGCAGTCAAATGGCCTTGCCAGCATCTTCAATTTAATTTCATTTATGTGACTAATTAGTATCCCTTGAAGATCTACGATGTGCCTGTCACATGGACTAAAAAGCAAGCTACTGATAAAAACTAGCCATCAGTGCAAAGTCCTATTTCTGACTGTTCCTGAAACAGATCCAGCAGGCATCTGCTCTCGGCTCACCACCCTGAGGTAAACTAGCTGAAGATTGAGGAGAAGAAAGGTGCTGCTGGTGGTGAATTCACAGCTGGCGGAGGCACCGGGTTGTCCCACGCTCCTACGCGTGTGGGAAGCCCGACTGCCAGCAATATTCGGGGAGTGGGGACTCGGTGGGGACACAGGGAGGATGCTGTGAAGGTGAATGGGCCACAGGCAGCGCGGAGCAGGAGCTCCTCTCCACACAGATGGAGTTACAGGGGATCCTGCTTTGCCTCTTCAACAACCAGGGGTGAGCCCGCTTGCAACAACAGCACGATGGCCATGAGAGCAGCTGCTTCCCTCCATGCTTGAAGGAAACTGGCAATATTCTTTTTTTTTTTTAATGAAAGGTTTCTACCTGCCTGACAAGGCAGAATGGATCTGTCACACTCCGCTTTGGCCTCTGAGGTCAGCAGAGAGAGGTGGTGCGGGCATCTCCCTGCCTCTCAGCTCAGCCCTCCCTGCCAGGAGAAGGCTTGCTTCTGAGCAAATGCCTGCGAGAGGACCAGTTCCTGACAACACATGGCAGCAGGTGATCCATAGCATTCCCTCCTTTTCACCTGAACCAGAGCAAAACTGCCCACTGACCCTCCGCATCTACAGCTGGAGAGCTCTGATGTGCCACAAGGCAGTTCCACAGCGTTTTCACTGTAGGCGACATTTCAGTGATATACAGCCGTATGTCACTACACCAACCGTCTTTGACTGCTGTACAGTATTGCCTTTACCACAGCCATCTGCTTCAGCGAGAGCAGATCTTTTAAAAAAGACACGCTGAATCTTAAGGCCACACAATTAAATTGCTGATGAACCAGTAATCGAGTCATCCATGGTCTGATTCCTCACTGACAGGCTTCTGTCTCAAAAATGCGAGAAATCCCTGAGTAAAAAGTGTGGAGCTGTCATCAGATCTGGAGATGCAGAGCTTTGCAAGTTATGAGGAATTCTTTTGTTGGTGTGCAAAAGCTGTAACAAGCCACTTCAGCCTCCAGCGCTGAAGCCAAATCTGGGTGGGATTTGCCAGCAAAGAAAGCAAAGGTCTCACCAGCACGGGCACTATTGCCCAAGGCTGCAGCTGCTCTCCTAATTTACCAGGGTGCTGGTATCCATGATCAGCACTGCCTGGAAGGGCTATTTCTGGGGATACACAGTTGTCAATGAGTATTACTGGAATTGCATGCCTTAAAAAGAAGACAAGAGGAACAGGCATGACAGTCAGTAGGTTTTTGAATGAAAATGGGGGAAAGGAGCAGCCCTGTCTCCCTGCTAAGTCCTATTTACTTGATGTATCAATCTCCTTTATGCAGGAAATGTTGACAATGCTGATGATGCTTGTGATTGATTATTAATACAATGCCTTAGAGGTTACACCATGAACAGAGACACCTCTTTCCAGGGTACCAACACGGAAGAGAAATGTGGAACAAGCACAGGACATAAGTAGCTTGGGGAAGGGGAGACAGCAGCACAACTGCATCGTTTGCCTGATAAGTCAAAATTATGTTCTGCAGGTTTTACACATGCTTCAGGAAGGAGAGCTTTAAATAGGAATCGGGAGAATGATAACATGCGGATGAAGCATTGAAAAAAGCAGAATGGTGTGGGGCCAGTGGAACAGAAGGAACTGTGGAAGAGTGGGAAGTATTTGCTTCTTTTTGTCAAGCGTCTCTCCTAACAAGGAGCCCTACTTCAGCTCCATGCTGTCAGACATTTTAGATCTCGTACAGGAAAATTGCATCTGCAGCAGTGAACATGTCTGCAGGAAGATCCTGCAGGGTTGGATGGGTTGCTTTTAAGGGTTAGGACTTTACTTTTATACTTTGTGAAAATCACGATGTTGACTGAAGCCAAAATTCACAGATGGGAGGAAAAATGACAGCAGTCTGTTCTTGAGGAAGGATTATTCTGTCACGCAGGATACAATAGAGACCTCCTCTTTTACTACTTTAACAAGTTTTATTTCATGCTGGAATTCCTGCTTCAGAAAGGCACTGTCATGGGAAACGGATTCTGCCTGGAGACCAAACATTGTTCAGGATATCCCTTCTACCTCTGCGTGCTATTCAGCATTAAGGCGGCTCTAAGCAAAATCCTGAGACTATTGAAATCTCTTTCTTCGTCTCCCCCTTTCTTTTTGACAAGTGTGTAACAAGGATGCAATTGTTTGGAAGCCCGGTGGTGAAGAGAGCAGAGAGTGAAGCCTTCAGACGTGCCTCAGTGGTTTAGAAACCTAACCCCAAGGCTTGTGAAAGAGTTCACTGGAGGTCTTAGGTAGGGTTGAGCTTCCCCTCAGGTCTCTAGACACCAACGTAAAGGCACTGGAATGCCTCTAACAGCCGACCCTTTTGCGGATGTTCCCACCTAGGATTATCCTGGCTCTAGGGCTGAAGAATAACCCTTGGCCAAGTGATGGATCACAAGCCCTTGTCTTTGAGTATCTGCAGTTTGTGTTGGGTAGCCGCCCGTTCGACCAACAGGAAATCGTTTCTTCGTCAAAATGACTAAAGCTTTTGAAAGATGAAGGCAAGGGTTCCTCTGATGAATCACCAAAGGGCTGCATTTGGGGAATATTGTTCCTTGTTACCCAGAAGCTACTTGGCAGCCTGCTAGCCGTGGAGCACGAACACAGCGAGGACATGCAGGTATTGACTGGCGAATACAATCGGCTGTCAGAGTCCATCCCAGCCCCCAAAAGCGGCCTGTTTATTCCTTCAGCTGCTAGGTCACCTTGTGCTTCAGGTGTCTGCTGGACCTTGGAGTGAGTGTGTGCGTGGGCGCAGGCTCTGTGGAGCCATGGGAGCGCTGTGAGCACCTCTGCAGTGGACACCTACATCCCACACCATGGGGACACCGTGGCCCCTTTTCTGGGGACACTTTTGCTCTGTTTCCTTAGTGCTCAGCACCCTCCTTTCCAAGCCCATCACATCTCCCTCTCAGGGGCATGGATGTTTAAAGATCACTCGGCTGGAAAGGGGGGCCGGGGGTCAGCATCACTTGTGCTCCTGCTCAGAGAAGTGCTTACACATCCCACGTGATGCCTGGTACACGCAGCAGCACTCCAGAAATCCCTGGAGCAGGACAGGCACAATGGACCCCTCCTGGCAGGGCCAGCTGTGACTGCCAGGTGGCCGCCTCCTGAGCCCCAGTTTCCAGCCAAAATAGCATGGAGATCCAGGAGAAGCCCCTCATGAGACTTGGCACCCGCCACCGCTGCTGGTGTGGTCAGTGAATGCACCCTGGCATCCCTGGGGGACCAGGAGCCCTGGGAGCCTGTCCTCATCCCTGCAGGCTGCCAGACATCCCCAGTGATCCTGCCCTGAGCACTGGGAGCAGAAGGTCATTCCAGCTCAACCCCAGCCCTGGCAGCAGGGGTAAATTGCTCTCTGTCTGCCCAAGAGCTGCCCTGCACGGTAGGACAGACACAGCCCAGGAGAACTGTCGGGCCCATGAGCTCTAAGCGCCTCCGTCACTGGGCCAGGAGAGGTGTTTGGGCAGCAGACCTTGATCCCAAGTTCTTCCATACAGCAAAACTTCTACTCTGACTCAGAGTAAAACCAGAAAGAAGTATTTCTCTTTCTGCTGCCTCTCTCCCCAAGTGACCCCTCCATATACCGTGCACCTAAAAGCCCTTTAGGCTTCCAAAACAAACCGAAAAAAATAAAATAAAATCAAAGAAACGGAGTATGATGAGAACCAAAAATTGGAGAAGGACCTCAGGCATCATTTAGGAAAGGCGCAGTGTCTTGCTCTGGCACTGTGCCACCCATGCTCGATGCCTGGAAGGCTGGGAAAGGTTCTGGGGAGCAAAGACCGCTGTGCAGGAATGCTTTAAGGCCTGAGTGGTAATGAGTCAGTGCTGAGGTTTGGACGCATGTTTCCTACTTAGCACCTGCCAAATGCACCAGACCTCGATGAGGAAGAACACGGAATAACATTATCCCTGGTGCACAGACAGGAAATGGGAGCTGAGCATAGGGAATACTTTCCTAGGATGAAACTGGGAATTGGCTGCGGGTCTGGGACGAAAATACACGGGTTTCAGTCTCCCTGGGACATAGATGGAAAAGTGCCCATCCCGGTCCCATAGCTGCTGCTGTTCTGTTGGTTACCTGGCGAAGGAAAGGAGGGGAAGAAGAGAGAGTGACTCCATGCTTCTGAGACAGAACCGCTTCCTAGCTGTGAAGGAGACAGGGCAGAGCAAAAGAGCAGTGCTCTGCCCCTGGGATATTCCTCCTGTCCTTCTTTCCTTCTTTCCTTCGAGGAAAAGAGGGGCTTCGAGCCCCTCGAGGCAGGGAGCTGGAGCAAACCCCTCAGCAGCTGCTCCCCCAGAAGATCCAGCCTGGGAGGCGGCCCAGGCCACGTGCCTTCACCCACCTCCTGTGGCAGCCGCAGCGAGGTTGAGCAATTGTCAGGCAGGAATTTGATCGGGAGCTCCGTCCCGGTTACCAAAGACGGGTTGCATCAGGCTGGCATGTGGGTGCAAACCCTCTTTATGCTCTGTTTGCACTCGTTCTGGCGCTGACCCCACCGTGAGCTCACTGGAAAGCCGCTTTGTGCACGGCAGCCCTGCGAGATAACGCTTCTCTCCACACCCAGCGCTGGCCCCAGCACGGGAGGGGAGCCCGGGTGGATGCAGCCAAGCCAAGATGCTGGCAGGAGGGTGGGCAGGGATGGTGGGGGCCCTACACGGACTGGGGAAGGGACAGGCTTTGGACCAGGGGCCAGCCGCTGTGGGGAGGGCTTTTGGTGGGCAGAACAGTGTGCGAGGCAAGGCGGCTGAGCCCTGTGGGGGAAGGAGAGGTTGGGGTGAACATCTCCTAGCTGGGGCCAGGCCTGAAACGCCGACAGGAGCTGACACTGCTTTTCTGACCAGAGCGACGACCCTCATTCCCCTGGGGTTGTGTCTGAAAGCACACACCTCTTGGCCACACGCTGTTACGGACATGGGTGACTCCTGACCCAGATCAGCATCTGCATGGACAGCTGTGCTGAGCAGCTGGGTGTACGAGGGAGAGCCCGAGCCCTGAAGCGCTGAAATAAAAACCCATTTTCCAGTTCTGTAGCAGCGGTGGGCCTCGGTGCCACAGGCATGGGCAGAAAGTACCAGGAGGTGAATGCAAGCCTGCTGGCAGTGCCCTTGCCTGGTGTCCCCTGCTCCTGGGGGACACCTGCCAGAGCAGCCAGGCAGCATTTGGGATGAGACAGGCAGCGACCACTGCTCCAGCCCAGCTCCTGGAGGGTCTGGGTATCCTGAGAGCATCCCCAGCGGCACCCCTACCCAGCATGAGGGGTACGACCCATCCAGTTTTTCAGGCTGCGAACACGTTGCGGGTTTCAGGTTGCGCCGGGAGGACATTCCTCTGGCGCTACACTCCCTGCAGGGCTAATCCGCAGGGGAATGCGCCTGCGAGGTGGGGCCACCCTGGGGCTGGCGGGCTGCAGAAGGCAGTCACAGCCTTGCTGTGCTCATACACCAGCCTCTCGCATGGCCTGAGCCCCGTAGGAGACCGGAGAAGGTCCACGTCAGGTCTTGGGTGCTCTGACATCTCCCACGTGTTGCTGCTGGAGATCCTTTTTCATCCCCAGCCTGCCCTGCTGACAGCAATGTGTGTGCCCAATGCAGTCTGAATAGCTTGAGACCCCGCAGCTCTCCGCTGGAGCCTGCCACAGGGACCCCAGCACATCAGCGTGTGCCACATGTAGGCACCGAGGGGCCTACCGGGTCTCAGATCGCCCATGCAGGCCTGCTGTGTGCCTGTGGTCTGCAGAAGAGGACCTGCACCGATGGGGAGGCTGCACGCAACACTAATATTCTGCCCATTCCATAAATAAGCTCTCTTTAAACCTCTTAGTGTTTTACACTTCTCAGTGTTTCAGTGATCTTTTCTAAACGACTTCCTCGTGTGAGGACACCCTTTCTGCAAGTGCTGTATCTCTGCTATAAACAAGTATCAAAAATGGGATAGAAGAGTGTCCTCTGTGACCCCATCATGCCTTTGCTTTTTGCTGTTATCACACCAATATTTTTATCTGACATGTTGAAATGTTTTTAAAAAAATAGTGGGAAAATGACCCTCTCTAATCCATGCTCTGGAGAGGAGCTCTCAAGCAACTACTCTGCAACAAGATAAGTATGTCTACAAAGATTTCAGGTGGAGAAAGCATGCTGCAGTTAAAAGACTTGTTGAACAATGCAGAGGAGAGTGATGTCTGTGTCTAACAGTGCTTCAAGAAATCCAACCTCCCCCCCTTTACCCTGCCCGGATAGCTAGGCTGGACTTCTGTTTTCACCCTCAGCTACTATGTTGTCCTTGCTAGAGCAATCTGGTTGCAAATAACCTTAAATCTTTGTCGAAACTACAGTGCTGCTCTGTTTGGACTTGGCTGGTGTAACCCCTGTTAAAAAATGCAGAAAATATTTCAAAGTTAAACTTTAAAAGGACAGCCATTGTTTTATTTGTGTTTAATTAAAAATAATAATAATAAAAATTGTTTTCCAGTCCCATGGTAATTAGCAATCCAATCTACAGCTCCCATGGGAAAGAGCCTGGAACAAGTGTGCTCGAATATTGACTTGCTCTAGACATTGCCAAGGTGTTGAGTACAGCAATTTGTTGGGAGGGGGTTTCCAACTTTGTCTCTGTAGCAGTTAAACTGTCATGCTCCAAACCACAGAGTTTTACTACAGCCTCCATTTCCCTTTGTTTTACCTGAACTTCTCATCCCGCTCTGCAAATCCTATGCCAGAATGAGTCATTCCTGCAGGACTAGCTCTTATTTTTCTGCTCTCCTGTCAGTGTTGCCCAGACTAGTTCAGAGGAGAAAAAAATGACACTCCCCATTCAATAGAGCCGTATAACAAGTGACTGAAAGAAATTACCTCCAGTGTTCAGCTATTTACACTGCACCAGCAAGGAACACCCCATCTGCACGGCACAGTGCAGCTGACAGGCCAGTGGCCTCCAGCACGAGCGCTTATGGTAGTTTTACCCTGCTGGGCAGCTGAACTCCAACATAGCTGCTCTCTCACTTCTCAGAGGAAAAGGGGGAGAAAATATGATGGAAAGGACTCAGGGGTTGAGATAAGGACAGGGACATCACCCACCTTTTATAGTCATGGGCAAAACAGACTCAGCATAGGGAGATTAATGTAATGTATTGCCTATCACTAGCAGACTAGAGCAGCGAGAAATTAAAAGCAAACTACAAACACCTTTACCCCATCCACCTTCTTCCACCTCCTCCCTCTGAATGGCACAGAGGAATGGGAAATGGGGGCTGCAGTCATTCCCTAACAATCTGTCTCCACCGCTCCTTCTTGGTCCCTCTCTGCCCCTGCTCCCCGTGGAGTCCCTCCCATGGGATGCCGTCCTTCCCAAATTGAGCCTGGGGGGCTGCCCACAGGCAGCAGCTCTCCAAGCACTGCTCCCACACGGCTCCGTCCCACAGGGTCCATCCATCCCCCAGGAGCAAACTGCTCCAGCACGGGTCCCCCACGGGTGTGCGGCAGCTCCCCCCAGACCCCCTGCTCCTGCGTGGGCTCCTCTCCACTGGCTGCAGCTCCGGCCCGGGGCCTGCTCCTGCAGGGGCTCTCCATGGGCCGCAGCCTCCTCCAGGCCACATCCACCTGCTCCAGCGGGGGCTCCTCCACCCATGGGGGGGCTGCAGCGTGGAGATCTGCTCCATGTGGGACCCATGGGCTGCAGGGGGACAGCCTGCTCCACCAGGGGCCTCTCCCTGCACAGCCCGCAGGGGAACTGCTGCTGCCTGCCTGCAGCACCTCCTGCCCTCCTG
This sequence comes from Aythya ferina, assembly GCF_964211825.1. Taxonomy (NCBI): domain Eukaryota; kingdom Metazoa; phylum Chordata; class Aves; order Anseriformes; family Anatidae; genus Aythya; species Aythya ferina. The sequence goes on from NC_140299.1 coordinate 69,154,724, forward strand.
CTGCACTGCCCGTGGGGGCTGCAGGGCTGGATCTCAGTCCTCAGTCTCCCAACGGCTGTTGTGCTGCATTTTTGTTTGTTTGTTTTTTCCTTTTTTAAATCTGCTCTCCCAGAGGCACAACAGACATCGCTCCCTGGCTCAGCTCTGGCCAGTGGAGTGTCCCTTTTGGAGCAGCTGGAGCTGGCTCTGCTCCGACATGGGGAAGCTGCTGGGCTCTGCTCACAGAGGCCACCCCTGCAACCCCCTGCTACCAAAAACTTGCCATATAAACCCAATGTAGTGATCTCCCCAGGCAAGGGCATACACCAGTGCTTCCCACCTGAGGAGCTCCTGTGAGACCTCCAGAGAAGGAGGGGGGATGCTGTGCTGCTCATGGGATGTTCTTGCTGCCTGAGCACCAAGGAGCGGTGCTTGCTGGCTCCCTCTGCTCCTCCTGCCTTGGGGGTGGATGTCATCAGGCATCTTTTGGAGGCCCCCTCTCTCTGGTGACAGCTGAGGTCAATCCTGTGCCTCCTTCACTGACTGTGTGGCTCAGGAGGGAGAGGCTTCTGCTCTGGGGCTTACCTTCTGAGAGCAGGTCTTACCCTGCCCCTGTCCCATACACCTTTCCTTGTGTTCACATATAAACAAACATTTGCCACAGAAAACATACTTTATTTAATTATGTATGTATTTATTTATTCATTTGTATTTTGACATTTCATTTTCCATCCTTCCCTTGTTCTTTATTTCTGAAAGTCATAGAAACACTTTCAAATAGCAAGACTGCATTGACTTTTATTTAACACAACAAAAAGGAGAGAAACTTGAAGGCCTCAAAGATGCTGTTCTCCTTCCTATTCCCTGTCCAAAATATGATCCTGAAAGTGATTGTTTAAATAATTTCTGGAAGATCTGTTTTCTGATAGTGGTCTAGCATGGTGGCAAATCTGTGATTTGCGTATGAAGACCTAAACTGCATAAGCAAAACCACCAGGGCCAGCTGGGAGAAATAAGATCTGAGCACCTGGCAGGTTGAGAAGCCATTTTGCGTGTGTCCATAAGTCATTTTCCTATATCGTTGACAGGATTAGAGCTGACTTGACAGAAACTCCTGGGAACTGTGGTTCAACCTCACAGTGTCTCTCACGGTAACAGAGAGAACTGCAGGAATAGTCTGGCCCAGCCTTTTGCGGAAAGCAGGGTTATGCACCAAGTGAGGCTGGTCTTCTCGCAACCTCAGGCCACAACCAGTTAGGCTTTAACAAGCCCAAAGGACCGGGATCCCACTGTGTCTTCAGGAAGCCTGTCCCAGGGCACAGATTGCACATGTGAAGTACAGACTGGTAACTGCACAGTTCAGAGCACTGTCCAAAATGTAGGTAGATCTCTGAAACTGTATGCTGCCTCTGGAAATGCACACCGTGTAGTTACAGTCTATGCTTCTAACAGAAGCACAAAACTTAAAAGCCCGTCTTTCTATCCAGATTAGTGTGACCTCCACACTTTTGGAAATACACATAGCCTCAGGTAGATGCTGAGGTCATATGTGAGAGAGCAGGTGCTTATCTAGCATAAATCCACACAGGGCTGTTAACTGCAGTAGGACCCACAGCCTTTGTAGTCTTGTCAAAGAAAAGTTTGAGAAAAACTTGAGAAATAAACTGTCTCCTCATCTGGGAGTAGATATTTTGCTATGGGCTCAAGAAAAACTCCAGTGAATTTCTGTGGGTATTTGTAAGTAGGGCACTGGTTGGCAATTACCACAGTGGTAATGGGTCAGAGAGTGCTAATGAGAACAAAGAGGCCCAGGAAAAAAAAAAAAAAAAAGAAGAAAAAAAAAAAAAAAAAGAAAAGAAGAAAAAAAAGGAAAAACCAGGAGCCCTTTGTAAAAGTATTTGGATTTTGCCCACCACTGCCAATAAGCCTGAACTACCCCTGCTTTACATTTTGTTCTGGAAATAAAGGCTATTTACATCCCTCACTCATGGAATTAGAGCAGCAGTTTGAAGTGCTGGGTGCTGCCAATTCACTGTCAGTGCCTAACGTGCCTGAATTCACCGATGGCAGATGGTATTCACAGTTTTCCTTACAGCCAGGTGTAATTTGCCATTCGGTGTTGTGTTAACGCAGGTACATGTGTGCACATTAGTGCAGATGCATATGCCATTTTAAGCCCTGTGTTTTTTGTTTGTTTGTTTGTTTTGTTTTGTTTTTTCTTTTTCTTTTGCCCCTGTCAAGCCTCAGTGTGATCCTCCTGGCAGAAGCAGCAGATGTGTTCAAAGAGACTGGAGAACAGCAGAGTGCAGCCTTTTGCAGAGCAGGGGATTTGTGGAAGCACCAAGCTTTGGACGTGGAGATGCCTTTATGTCTGTGGAGGAGTGGACATGGTGCCTCAGAGAGGTGTCATCGGGTGGGGAAGCAGGCAGATGCAAGACTGCTGCTCATGCTGCAGGTCCACATGGATGATGTCCAATCGCCCCCATTTCAAAGCCAGAAGATGGGGAGCAGATATTCAGGTCATTTTTTTTCATTCTTGGGGTATTTCCAAATTGAAGAGTCTCATATCTGATTTGGGTATTGCTAAGCAATTTCCTTCCTTGAGACAAACTCTCAGCCCACCTACAAGACTGATGACTACCAGACTCTGCAGTTAGGTAGGCTTTCCACCAAGCAGTACAAGTCTGTGATGGAGGAACAGGGGAAAGCAACTGTGCAGGATAGCACTTAGTTACTCATCTGCTCTTACAGCCCCTGATCTTCCTACTGTTCCTCTTTCACTGCCTAAATTCTGGAACAAAGGAATGCTTCTGTTGCTGCACAGCTCTGATTCATCCAGAGAGTGGGCTACCTTCTGCTTAGACCAAGCTAGGGAATGAAAGTGATTTGGAACCAAAGTAAGGTTTGTAAAAATTATAAATCACAGAGGAGATTAAAGTTTCCCACTATTTTCCCATTATTAACCTTCTGCGATTAATATTGAGTTATAATGCTGTTTCATCAGTGATTTTCCTTGGCCTTGAGAAAAACAAACAAACAAACAAAAAAAAAAAGAGCTGCTCACAGCACTGCAAGTTTTACATGCTCTTTAAAGACCAGTCCTAGAAATCTGTGACATTTTTTTCACATTTTTTTTGCTCAAACCAAGGAGACGCTGAGATTGAAAGTATTGGATTCCAGGCCAAGACCTGGAGGAGAAAACGCCCTGGTGGGCACCGCTGTTTTTGTCCGTCCCTTCAAGATCTGTTCCACAAAACAAACATCTCCACCTCCAGCAAAGGCTCCTCATCTTCTTCCAGCTCCAGCCCCCTTCCCTTCCTTTCCACGTTCCCTGCCTTTCTGTGGTCCTCCTTCTCCTCTTCCTCATCCTTCCTCCTCCTTTTCCTTCTCCTCCTCCTCCTTCTTCTTCTCCTTCTTCTCCTCCCCCTTCAGCTCTTCCTCCTCCTCTCCCTCCTCCTCTTCCTCTCCTTCCTCCTTTTTCTCCTTCTTCTCCACCTCTTCATTTTCCTCCTCCTCTTTCTCCTCCTTCTCCTTCTCCTCCTCCTCCCCCTCTTCCTCCAAACCTTTTATTTCCCTTCTTTTCCTGCTTGGCTGTCCTCTCTGACCATGAGGAAATCAATGCTCAACCTCCTGCAAGCTGCAAGTGCCACAGAATAAACAGAATAGAACAAGCCAACTGAGGAAATTGGTTACTAAATTATAGGAAAACTCTACTGCAATTTGCTAAAGACCTTTAAATGGCTGTGTTTTGGGTGGAACAACAAGAAGGCCATTAGCAGCAAAGAACACAACCAAGAAATCTCTCCTGCCTATTAATTTCCCAGCACTACAGCATGGCTAAAATTACCTGTTCCCTTTCCACTCCACACTGAAGTGCTGGTCAGAAAAAGGGCAACGCTGTCCAGGGCTGTGCGGTTCTGTCTGCAACGAAGGAAAAAGAAAGGAAACATTTCTTTCCAAATGGCTGACTGAAATACAGCAAGATACTTGCGAGGACTCTTTGCTGACATTAAGGCAAAGTAATTAAATAATTAGTCTCAAATAAAATAACAAAAGCAATAAACTACCCTGTCCAAATGGCCGCATCCCATCATCATCTATCAGGCACCAGGTTTCGCCGCTGGCTGCTGAGAGGGATGAAGCAGCACTCCTGCCAGCAGTGCCAGGCTTCACATGGCACAAGCCCAGGGTCCAGCCAGCCCCGCGGAGGTGGCAGGCTCAGCAGACGGGTCCCAGCAGGGCACCCCCGAGGGCAGGAGGTGGTGGGCAGCAGGAGATGTCGGTCCTGCAAGAGCCACCACCGTGCCCCGTGTGCTTGGACCTGCTACAGGCTGAGCGAATGCCAAAGACGTAGGCCGCTATTAGAGGGGATTAAACCTCTCGAAACTGTTGAATGACTGGCCCAAATAGAGCATTTGAAAGGCAAAATAGAAAGCTCTTATTTCCATGCCAACAGCCCCGATGGCTATTCAAAGATACCCATCCGGAAGATTTTCATGAGGCGCTGAAATGCACAAGCTGCAGAGGAGCGAGAGCCATGCAAACCGCACACCACCTGCCAAAAAAAAAAAAAAATAAAGGCATAACAAGTGATTTTCGTCTTACAGAAGAGAGCCTGACTCTGCTTTGCACGTCCCCAGAAAAAGTCAGCTCCTCCTTGCACGGCATCTGACAGATCTGCTCAGCTCTCATGGATTTCTTGGGGGTACAAAGGCAAGAATGGGCAGCCTGATCCTCTTGCAAACCAGGTCCAGAAACATAACCAGGGGGAGGGAAGTGGCATTAATTTGGGAAAGCACAACAGATGATAACCAACCAGGCCACTAATGCAAAGTATCCATTAGTCTGTTGCTTTCCATCCCCTCTTCTGCCACGTGGCCACAGGCATGTGGCAGCTACACCTCCTCTCCCCCTCAGAGATCTCACCCTGGTCTGCACGCCAAGCTCTAGGTACAAAGTATTTCCACGTATCCACACAACCACCCCTCTGCTTTTGTATCTGGTGCCTCCAGTCAGATAAAAGATACCTTAAACGCGGTGATTTTGGACTGCCCCTTGTGGGCACAAGCTCTGGAAGCCGATGAAGGATGTCCCCATCGCCTCTCCTGCTCCAGGAGACCCAGCCTTGCGGTCCCCCCTTGGATCTTAGCAGGGGTCCTTTGTCTTAAAGTGCAGTAAGTTGTCTGGCTTGGATGCCCTTCATGCTCCCAGCAGAGGAGACCTTGTGCCAAACACAGAACCGGCAGAAAAACCAAGGGAGTCACCCCCCTGCAGAGGCAGCTGTGCTCGGGATGCAGGCTGCGCCACGGGAAATGTGTTTTCATTTCGTTTGTCTTCAGCCCATCTGATCTGGGATTTGGCACTGCTGAACACACAGCTCAGGGCACCTTGAACGCTTCTCTGCTGCTCTTGGGGCAAAGAGGCAAAACAAAACCCATCTCCCTTCAAGGACGGGAGGCGTGCTGGTGCTGGAACCAAAACCGTGAGCCTGCTGCCCCTGAGGGGCAGTCCCCACGCTTGGTGCCTGCTCCCCTCGGGCCTGGAGGAGGTGGGAGAAGCCCCTCAGGTTGCAGGGCTCATGGAGAGCAGGGCTTCCAGCACTTTACTCCCAAGGGATCGCAAGGGTGTGGTTTGTAGCCCAGGAGGGACTAAGGGGAATGAAGCCTAGAGGACTGGATTTCTTCCACGGTTTGAAATTGCTCTGAGAGATCCAAGCAGATGGGATTTTGGCTGGAATAACTCTTTTGGCAGCTAGTGGTACCAACAAACCCCCGTCTCGAGAGGCCATGGCATAAAGCTCTCGTGTCGGGCACGTTCTGTAGTGCCTGGTCTCAAAATCAGCGAGCGCTTTCCTCAGCCAAAGGCAGATTTCAGCACAGGCAGGATCTGAGCTGGGGAATTCAGATGGAAAAAAAAAAGCTGGCTCTGCTGGTGCTCTCCAAAATCCTGTCCCTGGTACCGAGAGAAAGGTCGAGCTATAGCTTTCGTATGGCTAACAGTCCCGTAGGTACCACACGCTTCCTATTGCACTGCGGGTGTTTAACCAGAGTGGCATTTCCAACTGTATTTGGTAAATCAATGCTGGGGACAAGACTGTGTGAAAGCATCGGATTCTCTCTTTCCTCTATAAAAACGTTGTCCCTCCTCCAGCATCGCTGAACCAAAAAAGTGCCCGTGGACGTGAAGAGCACCAAGGCTCTTGCTCCAGCAACAGGCACCTCTGTGACCGACCAGGGCGGGAGAGCTGCAGCCCAGGACCCACGGGTGTGGATCCCACAGCGCTCGTGACACCAGTCGTTAAGATGGGATGCGTTCCCGTGCCCAGGCGGGAGGGCTGGAAGTGTTTTTTAAGCAGCCTGCTGGCAGTACCAGACTGGGGACAGCCAGCACGTCGCACAAACGCCGCCTCACTCACAACAGCTCCGCGTGTGTGGCGAGGAGAGGCGCAGGAGCAGCAGCCAGCAGGCGCTATTTCGGTACCCAGCTCACCCCGCTGCCATGCTGGGATCTGCCAAGGAGAGGGCTTTCTTGGAAGGGGTTTCTTGCCGGGCTTTTCACCAGCAGCAGGAAGGGCGAAAGCAGCGTTTCAGCACGCCACCCCACCTCAGCGCACGCCTCTTTTGTTCCCCACCGCCTGCCACCGCAGACTGAAGCACGATCTGACTTTGCCCTCTGGAGGCACGGCGTTGGCATGGCGCAGCGAGGCACAGCCCCAGAGCCGCCCTTCGGAGGGCCGGGTAGGGGAGATTCGTGCCCAGATGCGGCTTCCTGTGAGCCAAGGGGGCAGAGCACGGCAGGAGAGGCAGCTGTGCTGGGGGAGGCTGCTTCTCAGTAACCCTCCCGCTGTGTTCTGCCTGCTCCAACACCGCGGGTGTCACTGCGGGAGGAGGAGGACGCTCTTGGGTCGAGCGCCGCAGCACGCGACGTGAAATGCTGCCACACAAATGATGCCAGCAGCTGGGACAGCGCGCGTGGGTCCTCGGCTGGTGCCACCCCACCCTGTATTTTTTTTTCTGCTAGAAGCTGTAGGAATATGTAGGTGGCCTGAGACTCAGCGTCCCCTTATTTAGCAAGGAGCCAGGGCTTGGGCTGGTTTTCCGCATGCCAGTGGCTCCTCACACGTGCTGGTTTTTCTCTGCGTGGAGAAATGACGTTGTGGGAAACCTCCGAGGGACCGCTGTTTCACCGGGATGCACATCTCCTTTGTGCAGGGGTCCCCAGGGGTTTGGGAGCACCCTTCCCACAGCTGCAGACCCTGCACACCGCTGACAAGAGCTCTGGGAGCGCTGGCAGGGGGCACCAAGGCAGGAGTGCTTCCAGCAGGCCAGCACCTGCACTCGCTGCACCCCGTCCTGCCTGTCAGCCCCGCCACACTCCCACCCCATCCACTCCAGCACACGTTCACACACACAGGAACGCTCATGCCTTGTGCCACGTGCGTGTGCACACGCATGCATCCCGCTGCATGCCCAGGAGCCCCATGCACACCCTCAGTCCTGCCCCAGTGCCCTCGCACACCTGTGTGTACCTGCGTGTGCTCTCCCTCCATGCACGCACGTTCCTGCTCGTGCCGCTCCCTTCTCTCCCACCTCCCGGGGCCCTCCTGCAGCCCCTTACACACTGCCTGCGGAGGGTCCCCGTGCCAGCACGGCACGCACAGCACACACACACGGTGCTCACTTGGTGCTGGCCAAACCCCCAGCACCTGAGCCAGCAGCAGGGAGCCGTCAGGGCCACGCACATCCCATCCCATCCCATCCCATCCCATCCCATCCCATCCCATCCCATCCCATCCCATCCCATCCCATCCCATCCCATCCCATCCCATCCCCATCCCATCCCATCCCATCCCCATCCCATCCCATCCCATCCCATCCCCTTCCAGGCTGGCAGCTGACATCCCGCGGCACGGGCACCCCGGGCAAGCAGGGACCCGCTCGGGGCTCGCTGCCGGGGCCCGGGGGGCGGCATCGGGGCTCTGCCCTGCCCCTGCCCCTGCCCCTGCCCCTGCCCCTGCCCCTGCCCCTGCCCCTGCCCCTGCCCCTGCCCCTGCCCCTGCCCCTGCCCCAGCCCCAGCCCCTGCCCCAGCCCGTCCCGGTGCGCGGGGCGTAGCAGGGGGAGTGCCGGCCGCCGCCGGGGCGCGGAGCCGCCGGACACGGCCCCATAAAAGCGGCGGCGGCGGCGGCGAAGGGGCCGGGCTGCGCCTCCTGGGCTCGGCGGGGCCGCCCCGACGGCCGCATGACCGCCGAGAGCCGCCTGCCCCCGGGCCCCCCGGGCCCCCCGCCGCCGCTGAAAGGGGACCCGGCGCCGCCGGGGGACGGGGAGGAGGCGGCGGCGGCGGGGACGGGGGGGACGGCGAGGGGCGGCCGCCGCCGTCGCAAGCGGGCGGCGGAGCGGGGCAAGCCGCCCTACAGCTACATCGCCCTGATCGCCATGGCCATCGGGCAGGCGCCCGAGCGGCGGCTGACGCTGGGCGGCATCTACCGCTTCATCACCGAGCGCTTCCCCTTCTACCGCGACAGCCCCCGCAAGTGGCAGAACAGCATCCGGCACAACCTCACCCTCAACGACTGCTTCGTCAAGGTGCCCCGCGAGCCCGGCCGCCCCGGCAAGGGCAACTACTGGACGCTGGACCCGCACGCCCGGGACATGTTCGAGAGCGGCAGCTTCCTCCGCCGCAGGAAGCGCTTCAAGCGCAGCGACCTCTCCACCTACCCGGCCTTCCTCGCCGAGCGCCCCGCCGCCCCCTGCCGCCTCTTCCCCCCCGCCGAGCTGCCCCCGGACCCCGCCGCCGCCGCCGCCGCCGCCTCCTGCGCCTTCTCCGCCGCCTCCTGCCCCGCTCAGGGCTGCACCGCCGCCGCCCTGCCCCACGGCTACGGGCCGCTGCCCTCCGCCCCCGGCCCCTACGCCCCGGCCGGCCCCGGCCCCCTGTACGCGCCCCCAGGGCGCTTCGTGCTGCCCGCGTCGCCGCCGGCCCCCGCCGGGCTCTACGCGCCCCTGCCCCACTCCTACGGCCCCGGCGGGCAGATGGGGGCCGCCGAGCACGGCCCGAGGCACGGAGCCTTCCCCGCAGCCTCCGACAGGTTCGTCCCGGCGCTCTGACCCCCCGCAGGCGGCCGGGGAGCTCCTGGGGAAACCTCACGCTCGAAGATCTCGCTCTTGAGGACCTCGTTCTTGAAGATCTCCCTCCCAAAGATCTCCCTCCCAAAGGTCTCCCTCCCAAAGGTCTCCCTCCCAAAGATCTCCCTCCTGAAGATCTCCCTCCCAGAGATCTTCCTCCCGAAGATCTCCCTCCCAAAGACCTCCCCGCCGCTCACAGCTCTGCTCGCACAACCGGACCTCAGGGAGGAGGGAGGTGGGAGGACGCCTTCCCCAGCTTCGTGCACCATGGCCACAAAAGCACCAGCGTGCCGGCGGGTCCCTGCTGTGGTGCAGGGATGTGCCACGCTAGCGCTGGGGCTCGCCAGTGGGTTTATAGGGGCTGGGGAAGGTTTGGGGTGCAGGCAGGCTCTGCGAGTCGCATCCCGCCAGGGGTTCGTGCTTTGTGCTGCTGGGGCTTGGGGAGCAGCGGGGCTTGGTGCGTAGAGACTTTTCCTAGAAGTGTGCTCAGCCTCTGGAGTCCCTTCCAGACCCGGCGAGGCTGGGGGATCTCTGCCCGTAGAGGTCTTCCCGGGACGATTGCACAAAGCCCAGGCAGCCTGGTCTGTTTTGGAGCTGGAGTTCCTCTCTCCTCCTGAAACAAGTGAGAGAGGCAGGGCACGGTGTTTTCCGATCTCTGCTTGCTCTCCTTTTCTTTCAAGCTCTCCTAGGATGGAGAAAAGGCAAAAGGAGACCATGGAGAGGGGACAAATGATGGGCAAAGGCTTCCGAGTAGGTACCTGGAGAAACCCAAGCAGATCTCTCCAGACAGATCTCGCCACCTCGGGAAGGGGACTGGGAACCTGAGAGGTGCCCGGGGCTCTGGAGTTGTCAGCAGGGAGGGAGCAGATGCAGCCCCGCCGCTGCTGGCATCTCCTCATCCAGCTCCCTTTCCCCATTAAGGTGTGAGACTGCACGACCAGGGCCAGGAGAAGGTTGGTGAGAGGCTCCTGCAAACTGGTGGGGCTTTGGGTGGGGAGAGGGAGGTGGGAAAAGCAGCGGGAGGTTTGGAAGAGGAGGGAGAGGGTGCACCTACACCTACAGATGGGTAGGACCACAGGGTAACCGGGGTTGGAAGCCGGGAAGTTTCTGCTCCAACCTTATGCTCGGCAATGAGCCAGACCAGTTTTTTGGGGGGGCTATCCTGTAAAGTCTAGACAACGTCCAAGGATGGAGACAGCACAGGGGTTCCTCGTGGCACACACTCAGCACCCTGCTAATCTCACTCGGTGCCTGTCTCTCGTCCGACAGCTGCAGGCAGCTGCCAACAGCTCGGATCCTGCGGCAGAAGCTGTGGGGCAGCCCCCCGTGTGTCCCCGAGGCAGAAGACCTCCCTTCCCTCCCCGGGCGGTCGGGATGGCACACGGCAGGGTGAGGCACCCCCATGGCAGCTGGGGCTCGTCCCGGAGCTGCTGCCCCTGCCCAGGAGCTCTCTGGTGCCCCTCAGCACCTCTTCAGCTGTGCCCCGAGGAAACTGCAGCCCCGGGGCAGGACCACAAGCCTACCTCAAACCTTCGGTGTGCCGAGACACGCCTGGGGGCTCTCCCTCGCTTGCTGCTCCCCCTGCAGAGCAGCCTTGTCCCTTTCCCCGTCCTTCCTGGCCGCGGCAGGTCCAGGAGATGCTGCCCGCAGCGGCTCGGCTCGCCCAGCCCTCTCTCGCCTTCCCCTTTACCAGCTGCAGGCGGAGCTGTAGCCCTGGCTGTGGCAGCTCTCCGCTTTGGCAGCCGTCTGCGGGCGCTCCCTTCGCTCACCGCCGCTGCTCGCCGCCCCTGCATGAAGGCGAGAGGTTTCCTGCGGTGTGACGGAGGGTCCGGGGCTGGCTGTGGGGCTGGGAGGGGTGCGACCTGCAGGGATTGAAGCCTGTCCCTGTGCTAGCTCGTCCCGCTCACCTCCTTTCACAGGTCCTTTTGGTCTGGGGGGTACCTGGGAGAGGGACTGCCCTGCCTCTCGGTCGGTGTCCTCCTTCCTTCCTGCGAGCCTAAGGTTTAATGTTTTAAAACTGGTGATTTCCAGCCAGCACCTGGGGGCGTTTTCACAGCTCTGCCCCTCCGGCAGCTCCTGGGGGACACAGACAGGGCTGGGCAGGGGGAGGGAGACCTGGCTGCAGGTGGCTGCAGGTAGCCTTTATTTCCTTCTGGATTGCCTGGGCTTTGTGCAAGTCTCGGCTCAAGGAGGTGAGCCTGCTGCACCAGCATCTCCACGTGCACACACACGGGTTAATTTTGTGTACAAATAAGTGCCTTTCTAGCACCAGTGCTTTGCGCTGGGCAGCTCAAGGATCCAGGCTTGACGATCCTCATCAGCCACCTAACTAACCCTGGTCTAACCAAAGGTGCAGGAACTTTTTTTTTTTTTTTTTTTCCATTTGTTTGTTTGTGAAAAACAAAACAAACAAACAAACAAACAAACAAAAAAAAACAGAGAGAAACTGTTTCATCAGTCTTCCTTCGGCAACAGCTGACCTCAAGCCCTGCGGCCGCCGGGTGCTAACCAACCTGTGCCTCTGCTTCGGAGCCTCCCGCTGCCTCTGCCCCAGCTCTGCAGGCTGGGCTGCCCGCCTGCCTCCCTGCACAGCCCGGGATTTTGAGCAGCTCCTCCTGGCGCCAGGCGATGGGGAAGCTCTTTTTGGGAACCAGCAGGAAGCAAAGCGGGAGCCGGATGAGTCCCGTGGGGCTCCGAGCCCTGCTGCACAGAGAGCAGATAACCGCAGGGCTCAGACGCTGGGTTTGCTCTCTGCTGCTTCGCCTCTCCTCAGGTGCTGAGGACTAAACCTGAGAGTATTTTGTTTGCCTTGTGCAAGCCACTCCTGAGCTTGGATAGTGTGTAACATAAGCTCAGGAGCAAAACCTGGTGTCTGGAGGACATGCACGACGGACCGCGGTGATTCACAAGGTACCAGTTGTGTAGGTGCAGTCGTGTATTGTTTGCTGACAGGATCTAGATGCTGGTTCTTATTTCTCTCCCAATCATTTCTAACCTCCGGTTAGGGACACCAGGCACCTAGGGTGCACTCACCACAGTGGGTGCGGTGAACGAGCGCCTGTTGCACCAAGGACCTGGGACGCCTGGCCACAGACTGCCCAAGTTCAGCCACGGGCAGCGAGAAACCCTGGGCAGGAGCCAGGGTCTGTGTGCTCACTGAAAAGCCACACGGACCCTCCGAGGGGCTCTGTCCTCTGAGGATTTTACGCCGAAAACAGACAGAGCCCTACCTGCCCTGCTTGCAGCCGGCCCAGAGGACTCCAGAGGTCCCTTCCCACCAGCACTGCTGTGGTTTTGTGGCTACTGCGACCTCTCTGGGCTCCTGTGCAGGCAGGCCCATGGGTGAGGGGATGGGGATCTGCTGTGTCTGTGAGGAATTGGGGATACGCCACGTCTGCGAGGAATTGGGGATACGCCGCGTCAGGCAGCCGGGCTGGTGGCTCTCAGCCACCGTCCGGAACAGGGAAACTCCTGGTTTCTGGAAACTTCGCTGTAAATATCCTTCCTTCTGTTTAGCAGAGTTAGCCCAAGTTCCCAAGTAGCCTTTTTGATTTCTGGGAGATGAGTGCGATAGGTTTGGGTAAGAAACTGGGTGTGAGCCCTGAGGAGAAGAGGGGCAGAGCACCTCGGTGCTGCCCAGCCTCGGGCACAGCCACTCCTTGCCTTGCCTTCGAGAAAGCAGATTATTACAGGTTAGGGGAAAAATTGTACTATGCATTAGAGATATTTTTATTATTATTTTTTTTGTATTTACTCTTCTACTTCACCTGTAATGGAAATAAACCTCTGTCCTGTTGTTTGTAATGCAGCGTTGCTGGTTTCTTCAAGCCTTCCCCGCGTCCCCCCGAGGCTGACGGAGCAGCAGCAGATTGCTCGGAGGTGCTGTGCTGCTCCTCGCCTTTCGCTCCATCTGCCTCCCCTCGACTTCTTCTTGCTCAGTCTGCCAGGATTGCTGGAGACACGGGGCGGAGGGAAGGCGGTGTCAGAGTTTGGCTTAGCAAACTCCTGCAGAGCTCGGAGTTGCCACAAACACCTCCGAGAAACCCAGGCGTGAGCCCTGACAGGGGTGTCCCTGCTGCAAGGAGGTGATGGCTCCACCAAGAGGCTTCCTTGCTGCCTGCCTTGCTGCTGGCACGGGCAGAGGAGCCTGCGCTCACCTCCCCCTGCAGAGACCTTCAGAAAGCGTCTCCCTGTCTCTGAATCAGGGCTGTTGCCAGGAGAGCCCTTCTGTGTGGTTCCCTCAGCAGTGATTTTCCCCACAGCCCTTTTTACAACTAATAATAATAATAATAATAATAATAATAATACCGTGTCGTTTGGCACCAGGGTCTAGAAGGCTTACGCCAGGCTGTGGGAGCAAGCCTCTGGCAGAGCCAGGGTCGCTTGCGACCAGACTGGAGCAAATGGTGCTCCTCCAGCACCGGCCTGAGGGGCAACTGGGGGAAATCCACGCCTCAGGGCCACGAATCCTATTGCATCCCCACAGCAGGGCTGATTTCTCAGCTTGTTCCACCTGCTCGGCCTCTTGCCTGAGACCAAGAAGTCACGGTGGGGGAGACGGAGCCATCAGCTACCCCTGGGAATTGGGGTTACTTTGGGGTCTGGAGCAGCCACCACAGCCCCTCCTTGCGTGGGCAGAGGGAGGGAAAGGGTCTCGGTGGGGAGCCCCAGCCCCAGCTGCCAAACCCTGAGCTTCCGCCACCTCTGTCAGAAACTGAACACAGGGTGCAGCTGGTGGTCCTGAGAGTGTGTAGGGCCCAAAAACGTTTGTAGGGGATGAAGTACTTTGCCCAGGCCACTTGGTCTGCAAGGAAGAGAAGGCTGTATCCTGGGCTGTTCTGCATGAAGCCCTCTGAGACAACCCTACCTGTGGCTGTCTCTGGTGAGAGGACCCTCCCCAGCTCATGCTGACCTCTTCCTCTTGGAAAGGATGCCCATGAAACCAGGTTGTCACTGTCTGAGGCTATCAGGCTGCGCCCCAAGCTTCATACCACTCATTTGGCCCAGCTGTTTGTTTTACTACGTGGTCTGACAAAATCTTGTTATGAAGAGGAAAGGGAACACTGTAAGTGAAGCCTGGGGTTTACCTTTGCTGTGTGCAGAAGTGTAGCCAATGCAATATTTCCAGTTCTTAGTGTCGTTGCAAGAACACCTCATCACAGTCCAAACTGAGAGAGGAAAGCCTCAGTAATGCAGCTGAGACTGCTGCACATGCACAATAACAACAACAATAATAATAAAAAAATATTAGTATTAAAAACTAGCATCTACCCCTGCTCATTATGCTAGTCAATACCTTTTCTGTGCCTTGATGTTGATTTCTGTTGCTCTGTGTGTGTGCCATGCGACAAAGGGTGGGAAGCTGTAACAACTTACCAGCATCCTGGTGTCTTTATCAGGCAGATCACGAAGCTCCTGGCAAAGGTTTCTTCCTTTTCATCAGCAGGTGTTGGTGGTGATGATTTCTTCCTTCTCGGTCTTGAAGTTCACTGGAGTTTATTTCTAAATGTTGTTGTAATGTGCTTTCCCCTGTTTGGTGTGGATAAGCCTAGAAATGGATCCATTTAGGAAAACCCAAGACAAGAAAGACATTGATACACCGGAGCCCAGCTGAGGCCATCGAGTTGGGGGCCACAGCAGTGGGCAGGCTGAGGGAATCAGGTTTGTTAACCTGGAAAGGGGAAAGACAGCAAGTCTAAATTGCAGTCATAGCATCACAGAGTCACAGAATGGTTTGGGCTGGAAGGGACCTTAAAGCCCACCCAGCTCCAGCCCCCTGCCATGGGCAGGGACACCTCCCACCAGCCCAGGCTGCCCAAAGCCCCATCCAGCCTGGCCTTGAGCACCTCCAGGGATGGGGCAGCCACAGCTCCTCTGGGCAGCCTGTGCCAGGGCCTCACCACCCTCTGAGTAAAGAACTACTTCTTCCTGATGTCTAATCTAATCTAATTTTTTTTTTTTTTTTTTTTTTTTTTTTTTTTTAGTTTAAAGCCATCTCTCTTTATTCTATTGCTCCACTCCCTGACAAAGAGTCAGCTTTCAGCAGGGGTTGGACTCAGGATCTCCAGAGGTCTCTTCTTGCTTCACTTTTTCTATGGTTTTGTGATTTCCTGATGACACAGGAGAGCCAGGCCAGCCTGTGGACTGCTGCTGAGCCCTGCCGTGCACATAGCCGTAGTCCTTGGCAGCCCTGGAACAATTAGAGATATATTTATTTAAACAGAAGGATCAGAGCTAATGATTTCTTGGCAGGAAATAGTGGCCAAGGAGGTAGTGAGTGTTTGCAGTCACCGGTATTTATTACCTCGAGTCAATATTGGTAAAACAACAAGAAAGGTGGTTTTTTTTTTCAGCTCTGCAAGACCAGGTTCTGGCAGGGTGGAATGACTTCACATTGGCCTCTGCTGGCCTCCAGCTGCCAGCTGCTGGCCTGGTTCTTTCTGCTCAGGCCTGGCTTTGACCTCACTTCTGCTGCGGACCAGAAAAAAAACCCTCCTGCTTAAAACACCACCCACGAGCAACAGCCTGCCACGACTCACCCCTGACATCCTGCACATGCAGGAGACCCCATTTCTCACGAGAAATCCAAGAAGAGAAATCCAAGAAACACAAACCAAACAGCATCTCTCCTCCAGTGCTGCTGGAAGCTGGCCATGCCTGCTCTGAGTGTCTGGCAGGCCGTGGTGGCCTCCTGCACGGCTGTGCCACGTCCCCTTGGATGCTCGCAGACCACGCAGGGAGGATGTGTGTGACCGTGTGCTGTGACCTCACTTTCTGCAGTGTCAGGAGAGGATCTCTTCAAACGCAGGGAATTTTATTCCTCTTTAATCTCTCGCACCTTTAAGAGACCACGGGAAAGACTACTCGGCAGGGCAGACTGCTGTCACTGCGATGTGGCCTGTGTTGTGGCTGTGTGAAGGCATCCTCAGCATCACCAGCCTTTCTTCTCTAGCCACAAACTCTTGCAGACAAATATGTGGCAGGCAGAAGGGTTTTCTGGAGCTCCCCATAAATAAATAAATAAATAAATAAATAAATCAGTCCTTTAAAAGCTGTGCCTGTCTCATTCAGTCCTTGGACGTGCATGGTGCACAGGGGGGTTGCAAAATGCAGCTGACCTTGTGCTGGCAACAGTCCAGCTGTAATCAGGAGGCTCAACAAGGGATAGCTTTTCCCAAAAGTTTATGGGCATGTTTTATGGCCACACTCTGTAGCAAATCCTTCTTCCTTCCCTATAGGAAGTAGTCTTCCTTTTCTAGTCACACGCAGCCAGGTCACAGCTATCTGTAAACTGCCAGGTCATAAAATAATCCACTCTCGGTGCCAGGCAGACTCCACCAGAAGAGACACTGGAGGTCCCTCCTGTTCTGTCCTGTACTTACATTGCTCAGGACACCAGCTCAGGGGCTTGCAGGCAGGATGCACCAGGTCCTTACCTGTTACTTGTAAGGCTGTGTGGGCAGAAGGAAGGTGTCTGCTCCTCTGAGGGCATCTGGTCAAGGTCTTTATCTAGCAGTATGCGTAAGACAGGAAGCCATAAATGAGAATACAGGGTCACAGCCCTGACCAACTTGATAACAGGTATGGTGCCAGGAAGATCGATTTGGTTGCTGCTGCTGGTAAGGCTGTGAGCCAGGTGGAGGGCTGCACACTATCTGCAGCACACGGGGCAAGGGGAGCGGCAGGAACAGGCTGCGGGTCGGGCAGAGGAGGGGAGGCAGTATAATGGGGTCAGTGATAAGTACAACACAGCACTCAGCAGAACGGGGTGTCCTGGGGGAGCCTTGCCCTGCCCTCTTGCCAGCAGAGCACAGCGAGGAGGAGGGCAGCATCGTGTCGGGCACTGGCCCTGCTCCCTGCACCATCACCCCCCCCCAGTATCACCAAGAAGGCTACGCTCAGCCAAAGGTCTCTGACCTCCCCTTTGTGTCAAACTCAGACCCTACTTTTCATCCCAGAGGGTGGAAATGTCCCCTTCTGGCCCCTCTTAAAAGCCTCTGTGGGTCTCAGGAAGGAGTGAAGGCGAGGGAGAGGAGGGGGAGGATGCTGCATTGCATCTGCAAAAGGTCACCCTCTCTGCCTTAGCTCCAGCAGCCCCCACCAGCCCACCCTCAGCTCCCTCCCAGCAGCAGGACCCACGCCAGAGGTGCACTTGGATCTCTACGTGGACAGGTTTTCACATGAATCCCGGGCAAATCAATACAAGGAAGGAGCTCTGTTACTTGCCCCCGTTCCAGAGAAAGAAACTGTAGTTTGCAAGTGAAAGTGCTGATAAGGAAGGCTTTATCTTTGTCTTGGTTATTCTGCAATAACACTTGTTACCTGCGGACACACCTTTCTCACCGGCTGCCAAAGAAAACAGATAGAGACAGAGCCCTAACGTGGGCTGCGCAGCGGCTGGGGTGGCTCCAGCACCTCAAGACCACCACAGGCATTTGCCGTGGGGAGCGGGCTGCTTCAAAGCCTCCCAGAAGCTGCTTCTCCCGGGTCTGAAAAGCTGTGGGAACAAGGTCCCATCTCCTCAGGCACGGAGGTGGGCACCAGGGATGGGTTCCTTTCCCTAGGAGCACTGCAGAGGGTTGGGGAGCTGGGGACAGCCACCAGCTCCTGCTGGGCCCCAGCACAGCGTGGGGGCAGGAGGGTCTCCTGCCCTGCCCACCCGCGGCAGATCCTGCAGCCCAGCCTCCTTGCAGTGTGGTGTGGACTTGCAAGAGTACCCCAGCACAGCTTTCATGTTGATGCTCAGCCATAAGTTTATTTAATTATTTTTTGTTGTTGTTGTTGTCGTTGTTCTCAAGGAGAAAGACCTTCTATGTCAGGGTGCACAGAAATGAAAAAAAAAAAAAAAAGCCACCCCCACCTGCACAGAGGAGAAGACCACAAGTCCTGAAATCTACACACTACACTCGATCTTAGCCAGAAGGCAAAGAAGTGAAATGTGGGAGGAGAGGAAGCCCTGTTCTTCACTGATTTCACAGAAATTCTGGGTACACGGCACAGGCACGTGTTTCTTTGGAGTCTCGGCCTGAAAGTTGGCTGGGGAGCTGCAGACACAACACCTGTGCAGAGCGGCCTCACGTCTCTGCCCCAAAATGGCACTTTCCTGACCAACACGTATGGTTCAGCTGGTCCTTGTTCTGCGATGGGGATCTGCTTGCCTTTGTCTAGTGTGGCTCAGCAAGGTGAGAGTTAATTGGCTTGCAGGAAAAACAACGCTCTCCTCAGACCTGAGGAAAGCGAGCTGTTTATCAGGACAGCAGACAGTGAGAAAGGCCTTTGGACCGCAGATAACAGCACAGGGATGGCTGGGTTTGTCAGAAGTAGGAAAAAAAAAAAAAAAAAAAAAAAAAAAAGCCCAAGCCACAGCTCTCTGGCCTGCTGGAAGTCACAGGGGGGTTCAGCTTTGCTATGGGGCTGGCATTTCCCCGGGGTGGGTTGGAGGCACCTTTCAGAAATGGGGACAGGTGCCTGTGGGGACAGCGCCCTGCAGCGAGGGGCAAGGGGCACGGCCCTGCTCTGCAGACCAAAAGCAGCACTGGGAGCACACTGGCCAGGAGACTCTGGGCTTTGTTATTCACTGGGAAGGAGGGGCTCTAAATCTCTCTACGACACTCACAAGAGTTTCTCTCAGACAGAAAAGTGTAAGTGAGAACATTAAGACCGGAGAGAGAAAGCTAATACAGGACTGATGGGAAGCTGCTCTCTTTGTCGTCTTCCACGGGGGTGTTCACATCTTCCGGTATCATTTCTGCAAGTTTCAGCATTTCTTCTTCACCTGCAAGGCATTTCAGAGACAGGTCACCTGCACGTCGCCACCCAGGGACGTGGGGGTCCCCGGGGAGCTGGAGGGGCTCTGAGGGGGCTGATGGCCACCAAGTGCAGGCCTGACGCTGGCACAGCTGTAGGAAGGCCTCCCGAGCCCAGCTGGCAACCAGCTCGGTGCCCACCACGGCGTGTCCCCTGCAGACGTGCACACCCCCAGCCCCGGCTGCCCCTTCCTCTCCCCAGCACCCCTCTCCAGCCCCGGGCCAGGAGATGTCTGGCACTCCCCGGCCTGCTCTGGTCTCAGGAGATTGCCTCTCCTCTTCGCAGCACGTCTGCTCTGGCCTGGCTCTTGGCAGGGAGCTGGGGGGCACGGTGACCCACTGTCACGTTGGTCACGTCTGACCCCCTGGCTGCTTTCGTTTCGGGCAGCAGAGGGCTGGGGGCAGGCACTGCTGGGCTCTGTGAACCAGCAGCGTTGCTGTTGCAAAGTCTCTTTGCCTGGCCTGTTGTCCCAGGGAGGTGCATCAGGACACATATACTTCTTCCCCGTGCGAGAAAGCCCACAGAGACGTCCTTAGCATACAAGCTGTTTAGGACTAGCAACCACAGACCCCGTGCCAATCACCCTGCTGACTGCAGAGGGCTTTTTGTCCCTCCCCATGACTCGGGGAGCAGTATCTGCCCGCACAGCCCCAACCCATGGGCCCGCACACCCCCGTGGGGACGGCAGCTCACCCAGAGGGCTCTGGCTCCCGGATGGCAGATAAAGCAGAGGGCTCTGGCTCCCAGATGGCAGATCAAGCAGAGGGCTCTGGTTCTCAGATGGCAGATTATCTCGAGGACTCTTGCTCCCAGACGGCAGATCACTCGGAGGACACTTGCTCCCAGATGGCAGATCACTCGGAGGACACTTGCTCCCAGATGGCAGATTGCCCAGAGGGATCTGGCTCCCAGATGGCAGATTGCCCAGAGGGATCTGGCTCCCAGATGGCAGATCACTCAGAGCAGCCTGGCTCCCACATGCCACGTCTCCCCCCAGTGCTCCCATCTGCACCTCATCGGGCATCTCCTCCTGTACGGTGCCCACCATGGATGGCTGGTCTTGGTGTGCTGGCACGGTGGGCACCAGCTCAGCCTCCTTCTGCGCCAGGGGCTCACATTTCGGCTCTAGTTCTGACTTCAGCACGGCTTGTGGTTCTGGCTTCACCTCAGACCGGCGGCGCCGTCCTCTTCCAGCTCCTCTTCTTGGCCGCTTGATCTTCTCCTGCTCCCTGTTGGGGGGATTTCACGTGGGCAAAGGGTTGGGCACACGCAGGGGGCACCCACCAGTACACCCCAGTGGAGACTGGGGTGCTCTGCGTGGGGACTGCGTGTGGCTGAACCAGGCTGTGGGGGTTTGGACACCGTTTTTCAGCCCGCCCCGTGCCGTGGCTGAGGATTGCTTGCCACCAAACCCACCGCCTGTGTGACCACCTCCATCTTTCTCGGCCCCCTTGTGCCAGCCCAGACCTTTAGCTGGTCCCACTGGCCGTGGGACACCTGTGCCAGCCAGGGCCTCTCCTCGCAGAGGACACAGGGGGCCCTGCCAGGCTCTGTCCTCATGTGAAGACTGTGCCTGGGCTCAGGAAAACGCCTGACAGCATAAGCAAGTTTTACCCTAAAGCCCACTGAACTGAATCCTTCTCCTGGGCTTCTTCCTTTCTCTTCCGCAGCATCTCCCGGTCTCTCAAGCCTCGTCGGGTGGTGGCACCTACAAAGACAAGAGGAGGGTGAGCACGACGGCGCAGCCACGGGGCGAGGCGAGCCCTGCCTGCCTGGTGACAGAGCATGGGCGCAAGTGACCTGGCTCTTTTTGCCACGAAGCAGGTCTCGATACAAAACTACGTGGGGTGCTGTGCTTCCAGACCAAGGCTTAGAAGGGCTCCAGATAGCTTCCCAAGACAGTGATATCGCAGCCACCTACACGCTGGAAAACGAATCCCCCAGCCTCACTGAGCCTCCCTCCGTGCCCTGATCCTAACCAAAAGCACCCCTGGTCATGTAGCAGTAGGTGTGATGGTTTCTGATCTGGTCAGCCCCAGATCTTCTAGCTTAGACTCCGGCTCGTGGAGTCTTTGTTAAGACCTGGCTGAGGTCAAATAACAAGAGACCATTTCCTTGAGGAAAAGGGGCAGTAGCAATACCAGTAGGAGTACCACTTCCTTGGAGCCTGCAGGGAGAGGAGAGTCTTCCCACACGTACACTGAGCAGATCACAAAAGCACTGCTTTTCATAGTTTCAACAAATCCCACACATCGAAAGAACAACCAAACGATGTCCTGCTCCTCGCAGGTGTAATCAGAGCCAGCTTCTTCCACGGAACAGGCTCTGCTCACGTTAACATAGTAGGTCAAATGAGAGGGAAATTGTCATTTTGTCTTTCTTTAGCCTAGCTGGGACAATTGGCAGGGTGGGAGGGACTTCCCTCCCACAGCTCTTGTCTCCCAGATGTCTGAGTTAAATGTGAGAAAAGTCACAGCCCAGGACAGAACAAACACACACACAATCAACTGAAACACCAACCAACCAAAAATAAATAAATAAATAAATAAATAAATAAATAAATAAAAGCCAACCTCTGCTCAAAATAGGTCTGTACACAGGACACCTCTGATAACTAATAACAATTGTGGAGAAATTTAGCTCGGAAAGAATCTCTGGATTCCCTGAGGGCCTCTGTCCCAGTGACCCGTTCAAAGCAGGACCAGTTTTAAAACCACATCAGGTTATTCAGAGCCTTGCCCAGAGATGCTGGGAAAACCTCACAGGCCACCTTCCTGCTCCCTGCACCACTCTCACTGTGAAATCTTCTCCTTTCTACCCAGCCACGTTTGCAGCATGGACCTGGTGCCTCCTGTCCTTTCCCGGTGCACCTTTTCAAAAAGTCTCTCCTCCGTGACTCCTACTAGATAGAGAGGCTGCAACAACATCTCCCTCTCAACCACTTCTTTCCTTGTCTAAACAACCCCAGCTCCCTCTGTCCTCGCGTGCCAGCTGCTGCAGCCTTCAGCAGCTTTGGTGGCTGTGCACTGCACTCATACCAGCGTGGCTTTGTCTTTTTTTTCTGCTGAACTGCCCAAATCTGGGCATGGTACTCCACATGCTGTCTAACAACGACAGCAGCCACCATCACAACCACAGAAAACAAATATAACCCTACTTTCTGTTGTTGCCTCTTAGCTTTTATGTCCTTCTGACAGCTACTTTCTCGTTCCAGGAGCCCCTGTTGCTCTGAGCACAGCAGAGACAAGAGGAGGAGGCAAACCCTCTCCCACAAGCCCTGCAGCCTATCTGGGCTGCAAGGAAGGGAGGCAAGAGGGTGCAATTTAGATGTGAAAGCCACCAGATACACACGCAGTGTCCGAGTTTCTCAGTGATGGCAAAGGTATCTCGGCTCGACCAGAGCCTCCGAGACGGAGAGCGCTGCTCTTGGACTGCGCAGCGTGCAGCTGTGCAGGGGAATGCACGGGCATTCTCCAGCTGGGAGGCTGTCTCCCGAGGTGAAGCAGCATCACAGATAGCACAGCCGGCAGGAGGTTTTGCCATCCACAGGGGAAAAGGCAGGAAGGTGAGGTGACAAGCAGCAGATCTGCACAGTGCTCGGGTTTAACTACCCACGTACACGATCCCTTGCACATCCCTTTGCAGCACTCAGTGTAACTTTCTTTCAAAACACCTTGTGAGCCACACAAGCACTTCTGGCTGCATGCAGTCGGTCTCCTTCCCAACCCACCCAAAGCAAATTGCTCTGCACAGCCAGAGAACACCCCTCATTCATTTCCAGCTGGTCCCACACAGCACTCCCAGAGCTGCTCCAAAGCTGCGAGCCACCCACTAGCACCAGGCAGGGAAAAAAAAAAAAATCACACTAAAACACCTGCACCCCAATGAAAAGTTAGTTAGCAGAGGATGTAAAGATACAGAGATGAGCTGAAAAAAAATCCATCAAGTTAGAAGAACGGTGAGAGAGTACTCTCAGCCTGCAGGCAGGCACTGTATTGACACTGCCTCAGCAACTTTTTCTGAGCTGGAGAGCCTTTATAGGTGCTTCTGTCTTCGTGACCTGCAACATGACACAGAAAAAGCCACATGCACTTGCAGTTAAATGCGCATCCTCCATCCCCCAGCCATACACCGGTTAATTATTAACTTCTTTTTTGGAAACCGCTAGTGACAAAGATCATTCTCTCCTCCCTCCAAAAAAAAAAAGTGATTAGGGTCAGCATTACCTGGCACAGCATGCTCCTCAGGAGCTGCAGAGGGTAGCAGGGAAGGGGCTGTATAGAGCAAGGTCTTACCTAAACTTTCCATGTCTCCACAGGTTTAAGTAAAAAGCAGCTTATTTCCCCGGGAAAAGAATCTGGAGCTACTGGTGCGGCAGAATGAGAGCTTGGAAAAAAAAAAAAAAAAAAAAAAAAGCAGACTGCCCGCCCCAAAGAGCTTATCTGTACAGGCCACTACTAGAGTAATAATACTCCCCTTATCACAGTGCAAAGGTGTGTGAGAGCCTGCTCAGGACCTACTGTGTGGTCTACAGAACGCGCCAGTGTTTCTAAACAGCAGTTCCGCTTCAGATAGGAAGCAAGCGCTCGCCGCTGCCAAGCCGCGGCTCCGATGCCTTCCTTCAGAGCGGGGAGAAGCTGCCTGGCAGGGCAGGATGCCCCACAGCCTCGCCGCCTGAGAGGCAGGGAGGTGTTGGGGGACTCTCCATCGCTCTCGTGAGACCCCAGCCGGGACACGAGCTGCTGGGACGCTGCTCGCAAGAGGGTCCGAGTGGTGGTGGGGAGGGACCTCCAGCTCCTGCAGCCGGGGTGGAGCACAGGAGAGTGGCACTGTACATTTCGGAGGGCCATAAGGATGTCTTATGGCATTATTTGGAGACTGCCAAATTCGGGTGACCTGTGCGAGGGCTGCAACACCTTCCTGGGGAACCCAGACAAAATAAGGAGTCCGCAGAGGGACCCCTGAGGGGCTGGATGAGCTGAGGAGCTCCTGATGTCCCGTACCCAGTGGGCCACCTATGAGCAAAGCATGTCCCTTGTGAAGCAGGATGGTGGAGGGCAGCCCCCAAAAAAGCCACTGGGAAGACCCAGCCAGGCTCTTGCTCCCACCAGAGGCTCTCCTTTGGTGGTTGCTCCTATCTGCCCCGGTCCCACTGCAGCCCCACACCTGCCCAGCCTGAAGACCCACTCAGGCTCTGCAGGACCATCGTGTGGCTGCCAGGGGGAAGTTTCTGATGCTTATTTTGGCTTCAGCCCCGAGACCCTGCTCCCTGAGGGGCAGGGTGGACTGCTCGGCAGGGTCCGTGCGGCTGGGACCCCAGGGCGCTGTGTATCCTGGCTCCCTGCACATCGAACGAGGTGGGAATCCTGAAAACCTCCAGAGCAAGATCCAGGCTGGATGCGGGTGGGTTTCCTGGGGTGTAACCTGGTGGGCCCTGGTCATCTCTGCTGCCTCTCTGCCTACCCCCCCCCCCACAGTTACTGCTTCTCCCCAGGGCTCCTCCCCGGTGTCCACTGCAGATTACTCCGTGCCTCACGTGGGGCAGGGCGGGCTTCGGAGGCCTGAGGGAAGCGGCAGGGTGGTGGCAGCCAGGCAGATGTGGGGAGGCTCTGATACGGGAGGGTGGGTGAGGAGCGTGACTGGCACGCAGAGATGTGGGGCTTCCAAGTCACTTTTGGGGAGTTCCCTGGGTCTCGGTCACCAGCGGAGGCAAGGTGTGCTCCCCGCTCGGCCTGGCGCTGCGTGGCCCTGGGGACACCCTGCCTCACGCACACATCCCCAAACCCCTCTCTCGTGGGATGCTGCCCCCGTGTGAGCTGGGAATACCCTGGGATCCCCGGGCTGCTTGCAGGTGATGTGCCATGTGGCTGTTGCGGGTCCACCAGCACCAGCTGCCCAGCGAGCACCAAGGGGCTGCGGCCCGCACGGGGATGGGCATGGTGCTGAGGAGCTCGCACCTACGAGCTTTGGCACCACAACCGAGCTGCTCCACCTGCTCGGGCTGTGGCTGAGCTCAGCCTCTCACCCCTCGCACCTCCTGTTGGGGAGAAGCACGCAGCCGCTCCAGAGCCTGCTGAGGTCTGATAAATTGCTCTTGACTCAGCAAAACAGTGCCACGGGGCACCGCAGAGATGGTGCTGCGAGTGTTTACTCCACTCCAGCCTCTTTCCAGCTGGGTGGAAAACGATAAATTCCTCAATATCGTTCATAAATGAAAGAGCTGCGGTGCCCTCGGAGTCTTCTGAGGTACTTAACAGGACAGACGGGTGCTAAGCCCCAGTTTCCTCGATGGAGACCTGGGGAACCCTCACCAGAGTGCTTTCTGAGCTTCACCCTTGTTTCCCCTCTGCCTGGCATTGCTACAGCAAGGCAGCACCCAGAGACATGCCTGTCCCTCCTGTAGGGACCGGCACAGCCCTGAAGTTACCCCGGGGATCAGCACGGGGAGCTATGTGGCTGTCATGCAGGGTGCCAGGGCACATCTTCCAGTTTTGTCCTGCCTGACGGTGCACGACACTTCTCCAGGAGCAGGGCCACCAGCTGCTGCTGCAGGCTGAGCTCTGGTGCCTGTGGGAGCAGAGGACACCCTCTGCAACTGATGCATGAAGAGACGGGAGACACATGAATAAATCCAACAGGCAGAACTATGCAAAAAATAAACAGGAATTTGTGTACTCCAGCAGGAGCAAGACCTTTGTGGCCAGGGTAACACGTCTGCCCTGCCACAGTCCTGCTGCCACCAGCTCCTCCCGTCTCTCCTGACCAAGCCAGGCTTTCGAGCCAGGCTCTCTGCACCAGGCTGGACCCTGCCATCCCCTGCAGCCCGTGGTGGTTTTACAATTACACCCCTCGCCTCGCCTTGCTGCGTGAAAGAAACAGCCAAACCCGCCGGTCCCCGGGGAGGGCGCGTGCTGCCGCATCCGCCACGCAGCGAGCCAGCACCGACCCTGCCTTGGGGCTGCCCACGCCTTGACCTTGAAGGTCTGGCCCGCGAGGAGCGTGCACCAGGGCCCTGCAGCCCCTGGGTAAACACGCCGCGCTGTGCTGCGGGCATGCAGCTTCCCTCTTCAGAAGCGCCGCCGAGCCATCCCTGTTGATTTTTCCCGTCCCGTGCAAACAAACAGACCCGGCTCCTGGGGGAGATGCGCAGCACCGCGCTGGCGGGCTGCCCTCGCTCCATGCAGCTCGAGACCTGCTCCCCTGTCCCATCTGGGGCCGAGGTGCCGCTGGCCCCACAGCAGCAGGGACCCCCAGCAGGCAGAGCTGCCCTGCTGTGTCCTGCCCACGGGGGTGCCCCAGGGTGCAGGGGAGAGCAGGGCGGGGATGGAGCTGTGTGCTCACCAGCGCTCGCTGTCCAAAACCCCATCAAACCCTTCCCCGAGGTGCAGGGGACACCTCCTGAGGCTCGCTGGCAATGCAGGAGACCATCCCCTGATCCCCCGGCCTCTCCCTCCCCAGCTGAGGGCTGGAAGGGGGAAATGTGCTTCCAGCTGATAGGAGAGTCCCGGGGGGACAAGGGAACGAGGGGCGCAGTGACGGCACTACACACAGACAACCTGCGTGCAGCTGTGGTCCCCACACCTGCAGAAGTGGAAAGCACCTAGAGAAGGGCAAGAGGGATGCTCAAAGCTCTGGACAGCTATCAGCAGCTAGCCGGGCTGGGGGCAGCACCTGTGGAGAGGCAGACTTCGAGTCATGGGGAGCAACAGCAAGACGAAGGCAGGTGGGAGGAGATGCTTTGGTTCAGGGGCAGCTGCTGTTTCCAGCGTGCAGACATCAGCAGACCTCCGTGCTGACCTTGTGATAGTCGCTGATAGGGCTTCAGACAGCAACAAGACCAGGGCAGGGAAGAACTTCAGATGACAGCAACTGCCTCCAGACCAGAAAACAGCTGAAATCCCAGGGCTCTGTGCACACCTCATTACCCCCCTAGCACACCCTCCTGCAGGTATTTGCTCTTGCTGTCTGCTCATGGTCCCTGTGCTGGGGACAACAGGTCAGCAGGACCTCCAGTCTGACCGAGCACGGCTGCGTCACGTCAAATCTGTCACCGCTGGCTTTGTCTTGCATTGCAGGGCTGCAGTGTCCCACTGGGAGGTCACAGGAGGGAGCAGAACCAGGAGAAGGGTGTCTGGGTGTGGGGATGGACATGACCAGCTGGCCAAGCACACTGGCACAGGTCCCAGACTCACGGGGTGGCCACTGAGTTTGGGGAGCTCACTTTACACGTAGGGAGCTCGCTTTCCTCAAACCCCTAAGGGGCTGGTGTGCCTTAAAAACCTGGGGGTGTTTAAGGAAGGGTTGGACGTGGTGCTTAGGGACATGGTTTAGTGGGTGTCATTGGTGGGAGGGGGACGGTTGGACCGGATGATCTTTTCAAAGCAACCCAATGCTTTGTTGAAGCTATGCCAAAAAAAAAAAATAAATCCCAACGAGTCATGCTCCCGGGACACAACATCTGGAGCAGAGCCGCACTGAGTTCAGGAGGAAAGCCTCGGATTAGTCAGCGTCCTCTGACCTCTGCCACCACGAGCCAAGGGAATCCCTTGCATAATCAAGCTGTGCAACGCAGTGACAGGTATTTATTGAAAGGTGAGTCACGTCACAGCTAGTAAAAGCAGGAGATGAAAGAGCAGAGGTAGCCCCACGGGTGGCTGGCTGATGACAACAAGCATTACCTGCGCTGGATCATACTGCACCGCAGTGCCAAAAATTGGCCCTGACACGAGGAGCAACCTAGAGCCGGAACCTGGCAGCTATTTGGGACGTGCTGTTCCCCGGGAGCAGCCCAGGGGATCGGTTCAGCTTGGGGGCGACCCCTTGGAGTTTCAGGGTCTCCACTCGGCTCATTCAGTGCTCCCGTGGGTTATCTGGACTGCCTCCTGTGGTGGAGCAGTCTCAGGTGAAAAGCTAAATAGCATCTCATATGACAAGTGCAAATGCTGCTGTTTTCAGTTCGCATCAGCTCTGGAAGGAAAGGTGGTTATTAGGGAGCTGGAGAGAAGGCTGTCGACGCCCACGCTGGAGAAACTTTAGGTTCCCTTTGATAAATTGCCTCCTACAGAAAACTGTATTTTTTCAGCACCGCCTTCACCAGGATCTCAAAGCTATGTGTGCTTCTCGCTACTCCCACATGTCCTTTCTCCAAGGAATGTGGGAGAAATAATACACACAGTGCAGAGCCCTGTATGCAGCACGGATTTGAAATTAATGTTTTGACTACACGCTTTTAGTAGCCCTTTGTAGGAACTGGCTCGTGTCATTTTCCCCCATAAAAATAATGCTATTGAAATATGATTATGCATGTAATTTTATTATTCGCCATCCCGGCCTGAAATGTTCGATCTGCACAGAGCACACAGGATCAATTAATCACCTGTTTCCAGGCTCAGGAAAGCCACCAGAAAGCTCAGGTATCTCTGCACATCCCGTCATTCAAAATCCGGATGTCTTGCCTGGTTTTCCTAGAATCATGTAGGGAAAGAGAACAAAGAGCTTGAAAAAAATGTTCCCTGGAGTCACGCTTGGTCTCCCACCTAGCCTGTCTAGATCCGAGCACTTACTCTGAAATCGGTTTGTTCATTTTTATGTCTTAAAAAAAGGTGAGATGTCCGCAAGCCACCCCGGCCTGTAGAGCTCCCCTCCCTGCCTGTGTGTGTGGAGGTCCCGCTGCCGAGGACCCTGCACCACCCTCCTGGGGCAGGGCTTTCCCCCGTGTCCCACCTGAAGCTCCCTGGGTGCCCTCAAGAGGTCCCTGTTGCCCAAATTTGTGGTGGTCCCCGTGGCTTGAAAGGCTGCCAAAAGCCGTGAGGCACGTGGCTGGGTGCCTGCACCCAGAGGTCCCTGCCCGTGCAGACTGGCTGCCCGGTCTACCTGTCTGCACAGCTGGGTCCAGATCTCCCCTCTCCAGCACAAGAAAGCCCTGGGCCTTTTCAAGAGGGTCCAGAGGAGGGCTGGAGCACCTCTCCTGTGAAAACAGGCTGAAGGAGCTGGGGTTGTGCAGCCTGGAGAAGAGAAGGCCCCAGGGAGACCTTGCAGTGGCCTCCCCGTGCCTAAAGGGGGTTGCAGGAAAGCTGGGGAGGGACTCTTGGTCAGGGGGTGGCGTGAGAGGACAGGGGGTGACAGCTTTACACTAAAAGAGGGGAGATTTAGATTAGGCATTAGGAAGAAGTTCTAATCCTTCACTCAGAGGGTGGTGAGGCCCTGGCACAGGCTGCCCAGAGGAGCTGTGGCTGCCCCATCCCTGGAGGTGCTCAAGGCCAGGCTGGATGGGGCTTTGGGCAGCCTGGGCTGGTGGGAGGTGTCCCTGCACATGGCAGGGGGCTGGACTGGGTGGCCCTTAAGGTCCCTTCCAACCCAAACCACTCTGTGACTCTGTGATTCTCCGGCCACAGGCAGCACGGCATGGGGACCTTCTCTCATCCTCTGTGAGGCACCTGGTTTGCTGCCAGCCTGCAGACACTCGTGTTGGAGTGTCTCTTGGCTGTAGATCCTGACCCCACCTTCTGGTGGACCTGCTGACCATGCAGCTGCTGGCTGATCCGATTTAGCAAGCTGATCCAGTGCATAAATACTGAGCTCTTTTGTGGGATCAGCCCGTTGCCACTGTAACGTGTACAATCACTCAGTCTGCAGCTGTGTGGTCCCTAAATGCGCTGCCAAGGAAGGAGACAACACCTGCAAGGGCTAGGGGCATTCCTGTGCCTGTCCTCGGGCACTGCCAGCACGGAGAGGTGAAGCTCAAGGCTGCAAAGCCAGGCTCAGCTGATGAAAAAAGAAAAAAAAAAAAAAGTCCACTTTGCTGGCAGGCCTCTGCGTGCTTCCCATGCTGTGGCTTTCCCACGGTGTTTGACAAGTGCCCGCTTTCAGACGGCTAAAATTAGACCCCTGGAGGCCTCTGCCCAGGGCATGAGCTTACATTTTCTGTACACAGAGCAAGCACTCATTGGCGTAGGTGTTCCCGTCGGTGCCACAGACAGGCAAGTTCACCAGGGGGCAGGCCAGCAGCTCAGCCATCTCTCCGCACACCGGCTGGAAGGGAGAAACCACAGCAAACATTTCAGAACCAGCAGCTCTCCCTTCTTCCTCCCACAGCATCTGGGCAGCAGCGAGTGTGGCTGGAGCTGGTGGCACGGCGGCTCGGAGCATCCCTTCTGCCCTGCACAGGGCAGGGCCTGCACGCAGAGGCTGGGTGCACTTTCTGGGAACAGCCTTTCTCCCAGGCATGCCGGGCGCTGAGGCAGCCAGATCTGATCTGAAGCCACGAGCCAGAGCATATGGAAATCTCTTACCCTTCTCAGGCCGTTCCCTTCATCCAGCTCTGCCCCTGAAACAGAGCAGAGACCCTAGAGGTTGGCACAGGGGGATTAAGCAACACTTGTGACCCTCCTTTCCAGCAAGAACCAGCAGCAGGAGCACGAGCCATTGACAGAGGGGCCAAGATGTGAATGCCTGTTCATCAACACCATCACTGAGCCCCTCTCCCACAGCTCTCCCTCCCAGGCTCTGCACCAGGAGCTCCACCGAGCACCGAACACATGGCAGGAGCACCCTGCACCAGGTTTGCTCCGGTCCTCCTTCTCCCACCCTACCACGCCGCCTCTGTGTTGCCTTGTCCCCCTCACCTCCTCTCCAAAACAGACTTTCTGTTTGTTTGGGGTACTTTTTCTGCCCTCCCTTCCCATTTTTTGGTCTCTCCCAACCTGCCATTGAGGATCTGTCTCCCGGCAGCAGAGAGGACTTACCACTGGTGGTGATGAGGGCCACCAGCACCACCGCCAGCCCCAGCAGCTCCCTGGCGGGCATGGCCGGACCAGGCGCACGCGCTCGTGCACCTCGCTGTGCTCGTAGTGGCTTTTATAGGGGAGGGTGCTGGCTTATCTCGGCGGCACTGGGAAAAGCAGCATTTTGAGCAGCATTTGACCTGCACTGGGAATGGGCCAACTGTGCACTCAGGGAGACCTGGCTGCTCTCACGTGGCTGATAAACCGCAGCATGCCAGCTCCTGTGCTGGCACTGGTGGAGGCTGTTATTAAATCCCATTGCGCTGTAGTGGCCGGGTGATGCTGCTCTTCTCTCCCACCCAGCCAGCCTTCCTCTGGGCATGTTACCCCCAGATCAGTCCTCTGGCTTTGCAGCTACCGTTCTTCATTCTCTGCTGAACAGCGACAGGACCCGAGGGATTGGCATGGAGCTGGGACAGGGGAGGGTCAGGCTGGGGGTTAGGGAAAGGGTCTGCACCCAGAGGGTGGCCGGGCACTGGGACAGGCTCCCCAGGGCAGTGGTCATGGCACCAAGCTGCTGGAGTTCAAGGAGTGTTTGGACAACGCTCTCAGACACATGGTTTGATTCTGGAGTGGTCCTGTGTGGAGCCAGGAGCTGGACTTGATGATCCTTGTGGGTCCCTTCCAATTCAAGGTATTCTGTGAGTCTGTGATTCGTACACAACAGAGAGCTCCTATTTGACTGGGAGATATTATGTACAAAAAGCTGCAAAATTTGTGTTGATTTGGTTGGCTGTGCCATGGCCCGAACAAGGATGTTTCAGGACTTTCCACTGAGGGACTTTTCAGCAAGGACCACCGCTCCAGAAGACCCCTGCTGTTTCACCTCTGTAAATGCATGCCCGACATCAGTCTTTTCATGTGAGCATCCTCACTGCCTCTTCCTGAGAAAATGAATTTCCCACATCCACGTCACCACCTTCCTCAGGTGAATGGAGGTCAACTGATACAGGGAGAAGGATGGAAAAGAGTACCAGAAAGTCCATAGCTGAAGACCACTGTTGACTAGATCTCCTCTGGGACAGACGTGCCCAGGTTCAGCTTGGGCCAGCAGCAGCAGAGGGTCTCTTGCACCCTGGCTTTGTGTGCAGGGTAGGTGTCCCAACAGAAGCCACCGGCAGGCTGGCAGAGCTCCAGTAAGGCACAGCACCACGTGCACTTGCTGAGGAGCCAGCCGTGACCATTCTCAGGACATTTCTCCCCCGTGGTCTCAGCTGAGGCTTATCACAGTACGTGCCGGCCCTGGTCGGCTGAGACGAACAGGAATGGCTTGGTGAACATCCCCTGTGGCCATGGAGGCACAGCCCAGCATGGGCCTGCAGGCCGTGGGCTCTCATCCTCCTGCCTCCCTGCAGTACCTGCCTCAGCACGACTGTGGCCGGGTTTTGGGAAGGAGCAAGGTTGTTTCTGAGGACAAATAGCTTCAGGACTCCCCTTGCAGAAACATGCCTCTGCGACATTTAGATGGCTGTGCACGTTTTATATTCTCTCTTCAAGGAGTTTATGCAGTTCAATAACCTTTGGTTTTTATTATAATTCCACTTTGGAAATCCCTCAACTAAAGTAAATATTTAACTGCATTAGCAGTTGCTCCTGAGGCATGGGGGGGTGGGGGCTGTTGTGGTTGTTTAGTCTAGTACCGGGGAGATCCGATAGCGGCCTACACCCAGCAGAAGGGCACTTATGAAGCTGGAGGAGCCAATCTCTTCTTGATCACCCCAGGTGACGCGACGAAAACAGCGGGCACGAGCTCAGGCTGGGTGTTGGAAACCCAGGAGGGTGAGCGACCAGACCAGCAGGGAGGCGGGGGGTCTCCGTCTTCAATGAGACGCCTACAACGCCACGGTCACCCTGACCAGGCAGTGGGAACGGCCCTGCCATCTGCAAGGCTTGATGGCAGAGCCCTAGAGGGCCCTGTCCTACAAAGACAGCAGCAGCAAAGTTAAAACAACACACAGAGGCATGACGAAGGGGAAACCACTGCTTGCGGGATGGCTGTGCCTGTTTCCTCTTTGTCTTCAAGCACAGCCTTGGAGCCCCTGAGGAAGAGTCCTGCCCCTCAGATCACAGAGGGAGAATCACAGAATCACAGAATAACCCGAGCTGGAAGGGACCCATAAGGATCATCAAGTCCAACTCCTGGCACCGCACAGGTCTGCCCAAAAGTTTAGACTATGTGGCTAAGTGCACAGTCGCTTTTTAAATTCAGACAGGCTTGGTGCAGTGACTACGTTCCTGGGGAGCCTGTTCCAGTGTGCAACCACCTTCTCAGTGAAGAACCTCTTCCTGATGTCCAGCCTAAACTTCCCCTGCCTCAGCTTAACACCATTCCCATGGGTCCTGTCACTGGTGATTACGGAGAATAGGTCACTTGCCTCCCCACTCACCCTCATGAGGAAGTTGTAGACTGTGATGAGGTCCCCCCTCAGCCTCCTCTTTTCCAGGCTGAACAGGCCCAGTGCCCTCAGCCGCTCCTCATATGTCTTCCCCTCTAAGCCCTTCACCATCTTCGCCACCCTCCTCTGGACACTCTCTAACAGTTTCATGTCCTTCTTGTACTGTGGTGCCCAGACCTGCACACAGTACTTGAGGTGAGGCCGCACCAGTGCAGAGCAGAGCGGGACAATCACCTCCCTTGACCTACTAGGGATGCCGTGCTTGATGCACCCCATGGTACAGTTGGCCCTCCTGGCTGCCAGGGCACACTGCTGGCTCATATTCAACTTGCTGTCAACCACAACCCCCAGATCCCTCCCTGTGGGGCTGCTCTCCAGCGTCTCATCGCCCAGTCTGTACGTGTAGCCAGGGTTGCCCCGTCCCAGGTGCAGGACCCAGCACTTGCTTTTGTTAAACTTCATGTGGCTGGTGATCGCACAGCTCTCCAGTCTGCCCAGGTCTCTCTGCAAGGCCCTGCCACACTCATCCGAGTCCACAAAGTCCTTCCTTGGGACCGACGGGAGGCTTCCTGGTGGCCACGTGCCGCAGCGTTGCTCCACGTTGCTCCGGCTGCACACGGGAGAGCCACGCCTTCAGGCCCAGCCCTTCCTCCCCTCTGTCATGGGTGTTTTGGCAGGGACACCTTCTGCCGTGCCCAGCTCTGACGCAGCGCATCGCCTGCCACGGGGCCGCGGTGTCTGCAGACCTGCAGCCTCGGGTTGCGTCACATCACTCTTGCTCCACATCTGCCTGGCGGCCTTATCGGCAGCGTGGCCTTGATGTCATCGCTGCTCTGCCCAGCACCCGAGGCTTCCTCTCTGTTATCTGTCACCTTCGCACCTGCTTTCGGACCCCCGCTCGCACTGGTGCTTTAACTCCTGCCCTGCTGATCCCCCCCCAGTGCTTTTACGTGCTTACCCCCTTCAGCACCAGGGACCACCAGCAGTGAAGCTGTGACAGGACAGAGGGCTGCCCTGCTTCTGTGACCCAAGCTGGGGCACACAGCACATCGTGCCATCATGCCAGGAGGGAAACTGTAAAGAAGACAGCAAGTGGCATGGTCATGCCCATCCTTAGCTCCCTCCCTGCCTCCAGGTGGCTCTCACAGCGACGATGGTCATCCCTGCTCTGCCTCTCCTTCGTGAGCAGGAGGAAGAAGGACTCGCTGTGTCACACGCAGAAAAGCAGGCGTGCAGGTGCCCAGAGGTTTTCCTTGGGACGTACCGGGAAGCCAAAAACCCACCTGCCCTGCGCAGGTCACCCTGCGTCACCCAGAGGGGAGCCACCGTCACCACCAGCCGGGAAATGGGACCCGCTGGATCCATCCCACAGCCTCAGCCGCCTCCCTGCTGCCCGGCTGCTGTGGGTAAATACGCCCACGTGGCAGGCAGCGAGCTACGCTCGCAATTCCTCCGGTGATTCAGAAATTCCCCATGACACCACGGGCTGTGAGCACAAGACCGGATGAATACAGGGACAACCGCTCCCAGCCGCTCCTGTTCCTGCCACCTGAGGGCCAAGGGCCAAGGTGATTCCTAGCAGGAGAAAGGCAGAGCTTCCCAACAAGTCGGCCACAGGAGCTGGGGAAGCAGCAGGCTGAGGGGAAGCATCCTCACACCACATTTTCCCCTGTCTTCGCTGCCCACCAGTCACCACAGCTGGTCGCAAGTCCCCCGTGGCTCACACCTGAGCCGAGGACATCTGAGGACACCCATCCCTCCCAGGTCCCCTGGGAGATCCTTGTGACAAGGAGCGGCTGGCCAAGGAGGCTGGATTTGCTCAGGGGATTTGCAACTGCCCTGAAGCTCCTTGGCAGCGTAAAGGCAGTGTTGACTTTCCCATTTCCCTCTGCTGCCACATCAGGGATGGGTGTCCAGATCCTCAGGGTATGTACCCAGGAACACCCAGAGGGAGCCACCTCACACGTTATCAGACAAAAGGGCATTGTCAGTAACCGGAAAAACCATTCTCATTCTTCCTGCACATTGCTGTGGCTTTTGGTTTCTATTCCTCTCAAAATTCGCAGTGAACTTTGCTGTTTACACAGCACATTATTTAGGCTGAGAAAGGAACATTCTCCATTGACTTTTGATTCCTGCTTTTTTGTTTGTTTGTTTTTCCTTTTTTACCCTCACATTACAGCCGTCTGCATCTGTACTGATGGACCACAGCAGCACCAGAAGCATTGCAAACAGCTTGATTTTGAGCAGCCTCAGTGCCAAGGCAAACTTTCTCCTTTGTGAAGCTGTCAGGCAAAATGAGGCCAGCCACTGGCACCAAACCACACCTTTCCGTACAACCTGCATCCCATGTTCTGCTCTGGAAAACAGGCTGTTCGTCGGCAAAGCCAGGTCCCGGCACCTACGGACAGCTGCTACGCCGGTCGTTCTCTGTCACAGGAGGCAACACAGTGCATAACCAAGAAATGCACTGCTGATAATGACAAGCACCCTTGTAATGGATTTACGTTTACACTGCCGTAACACACAGTTTGATTTGTATGCTATAGGAGTATTACAGCAGCTGGCCAAAACAACAGAAGATAAGCCTGATGAGGAACTGACCAAGTGCAGCAGTGACCCAACCTGAGCTGGCTTTGCAGCCAGGCTTTTGCAAGCTCCGTTTAACTTATTTTGGTTGCTAGACAGGGAAGTGCATGGCACCAGGCCTCGGGCTGAGCCACACTGCTGTGCGCAGTGCTTCAGCTAACCCAGGCAAAGGAGCCATTCAGGTTAAAAATGCCAGAGATTAATGACTGATGGATGCCCTTCACTTCGACTTTCGGTAGACTATGGCTCCTGGCTGACCAGTCTCTCTATAGGTGAAGTGAGTTCTTCCTCTGGCACCCCTTGACCACCAAAGCTTTGCAGGCACCTGCCTGTTCTCCAGCAGGCCTCCCCTGAGCCTCTTGAAGAGGAGCATCCCCACTTCTCCCCCAAGGCGAGCACACAAAATAGGATGTCAGACATGGCTCAACACCACCCAGCTGAAAAGACGCACAAGTGCATTTGCCGTAGGACTGGCTACAACTGAAAGAAAAGGGGGAAATTCACCCCGTGGGACTGTAAGTACATACAGGCTCACACACTTTACTTGTCACAAGTGCAGGATGCCCTCGGTGTCCAGCAGAGCCCACAGGAGGTAAAGCAGGTGGCAGGTGGCATCGCCCACCTTTTCAGTGGTAGAAATTAGGCAGGACACGTGCAAAAAGACTTCCAGGTTTGCAAGATGCCATCAGACATGAAATCTTGCACTCTGCAAGGCTGGACCCGTTTCAAGCCTTCATTTAGAGTAGTGACCATTGCGAATTGTAGACAAAGCTTATTGTCTAGCCTCCCCCGGGGCTTTTTTCTGCAGAGCCAGTACTGGTTTGACATCCCTGGCATCTCGCACACCTCGGAGGCCACGGTGACCCACGGCTGCAGAGGGGCTGAGGAGTTGCCCCCTGGTCTCATACCACCAGGGAGGGTGCACAGGCCTGTCCGTGTGGGCACTGTGTGGTACCCCCGTGGGCAGCACAAGGACACTGGCAGGGCACGGGGGGACAGGCCAGACTTCTGTGGATCCTCCTGCTGGCTGTGGCACCTGCAAACCCCGCTTTGGCACATATTCATGTCCTGTCCTGGATCCTGCTGAGCCCCTCAAGGGCTTTGCTGCTCTTTGGGGGTGATGGGGCTTATAACCTCCCTACTGCTCCTCGTACTTTAATGCCTAACCACGAATGTCTCGCCACATATCAGCGAACCTTCACGCTGTTGCACCCCAATGGCTTGTTTCAGCACGCATGTTGGGTGTTTATGATCTCTTCCATCTGCCAAGTTTGATTAAAATCAGAGCTACAAGTCGTCAGGCATGGTGGACTGGCAGACATGCCCGTGTGCGGCACAGCAGTGTAGTTACATACCGGTTATCTGCAAGGACAAAAAAGGCTAAAAATTACCTTCACCGGAAAAGAACATCTGTAGTACCGTGAAGCTGGTATGATAACGTAGCAAAGTCAAATCTCTGAGAACAAGAATTAAGGTTGGGCCAGGGTGGAGACTGCTGGCTGGAGAGGGACAACGTGCGGAGCGAATGAGAGCCTAAGGGCAGGCACGAAAGCATTTGTCCTTTAAGACAAGCATTTCTATTTCCTTATTCTCTGATTCAGTAGAACATCTTGCCTCTGTGCCGTCATAAAAAAATAAAGAAGTGTGTCATTATGTACTTAACTGCGCATACCTATATTTACCTATTCATACATGACTGCACACCTGTATCTACACAGAATGTAAATGATCTCTGACAGCAGCAGAGGCTGCTTTCATCTGTAAGCTTTGCTCTGATTCCAAAGCCCTTCTGAGCATTTGCAAAGCAGTGGTGTCATGGCAAAAATAGTGAAGTTGTTATACCACTCACACAAATCATAGCTGCTTTCTATGGCAGGATGCTACAACAGAACTATGTGGAAATGTATGTTGAAGACTTTCGAACTGTGTGATGTTTGTACTGGTCACTGTACAAGCTTCTTCTGCAAACACATGCTAAATTTATGGCATGTCATATTTAAGAGCTTGAAGGGAAATCAAATTGACTCTACCTTGAGTTGCAGTTGAGGTCTGACTCTCTCTGCATCACAGAAACTTTCCCAACAAGCAGCCAGCTCAAAGCTGAAAGAAGTAAAAGACAAAATTTACATGGATTATTTGCTGGCAGCAGTGAAACAGGGAAGCTTTGGACTGACCTGTAAGTCTTGACGAATGGTTGCTCTGCTCGGAGTCATGTTGCTGGGGTTGCCTTTTGCTAACTGATCCAGAGCAGATACCTGGAGGTCCTGAGGGTCTGAAAGATGGGTTTGCTCATTCAAGGAGGCAACTTACGAGCTGGTGCTTAGTCGAATGCTGACCGAGAATATCAGTAGCAATAGCATTAGTGTCACGGATGGCTGCATTGTCATCCTGATGCTCACACGGTTCAAGCAAAGCATTAAGTACTGGACTCACTCACAGAAGGTGTCAGGAAGAAACGAGAAATGTGTAAGTAAAGAGAAGCGTTTGGTCGTGAGGATTACTTATTGCCCTGGCAAACCACCCGGGTGTCCCCCGCTGTCCCCGCAGCGCTCCCCGAGGCCCGGGTACGTGTGTGGCGGCGGGGCCGCGTGTGCGCCCAGCCTCCACCCCCAGCCCCGGGGGACAGCAGCGCCACGGGCGGCTTGCTGACCACCACGGCTCCCACCTGAGGGCATCAACGAGCCGGGCAGGGCTGCGGGGACACCCCCCGGGCAGGGGGACACCTCCGCGGGGACACTGCACCGGAGAGGGGGATACCCCGGGCTGCCCGGCGGCGCCCCGCCAGCCCCCGACCCCTCTCCGCTGCCCACCCCCGGGCTGCCAGCCCCTCTCCCCCGTTTCGGGCGGAGGCTGCGGGCGGGCCCGGGTGCTGGGGGGCCGCCCCCGTCCGGGCGGAGCCGCCGGCGCCCCCGCCCCGCTCCCCCGGTGCCCGTCGTCGGCGCGGTGCGGCGCGGCGCGGCGCGGGGCGGGCGGCAGAGCGCCTCGGCATGAAGGAGCCGTCGCTGCCCGGCACCTCGCTGCAGCGGGCCTGCCGCCTCCTCGTCGCCTTCTGCGCCCTGCACCTCTCGGCCACGCTGCTCTACTACCTGGCGGGCAGCGCCCTGGGGCCGCCGCGCAGCCCCGAGCCGCCGCCGCGCCGCCCGCCCCCCGCCAACGCCTCGCAGCCGCTGTCGCGACAGCCGCCGCC
The DNA here is from genome assembly GCF_964211825.1 of Aythya ferina. Classification (NCBI taxonomy): domain Eukaryota; kingdom Metazoa; phylum Chordata; class Aves; order Anseriformes; family Anatidae; genus Aythya; species Aythya ferina. The sequence continues at coordinate 69,193,585 of NC_140299.1, forward strand.
GACAGACGCCCGCCCGCGGCCGCGACCCCGACCCCAGCCCGCGTCGCCGTCGCCCACGCTTCCTCTGCCGCCGGGGCCGTGCCCCGAGCCCTCCCCGCTGCTGGGTGAGTGCCCCCCCGACGGCGACCCCCGCCCCGGTGGCCGCGGCTCGCTGGCCGCGGGCTGTGACAGCCCCCCCGGGGGGCACCGGGGACGCCCCCGCGGTGGCGGAGGCCAGGAGGGGACGGGGCGAGCAGGGGGGCACCGAGCGGAGCCCCCACACCCTCCCCGAGCGCTGTGCGCGCCCCCGGGGCGGCGAGCCCCCGTCCCCACGGGTGTCGCAGCTCGGGGGTGGCGTCGCGGACCCCCCCCCCCCCTCCGCCCCCTCTGGTGCTTTCCCCGGGCGAGAGGTTTCCCTTCTGGTGTCTTGGAGAGGTTGGGTAATTTCCTCTGGGAACTCTACCCAAAAATACCTCCCCTTGCGCAACGCCTCGCAGGAAGGAGCGGGCGGGCTGCGCCGAGCTCCGCTCGCCCTTTGTGTGCGCACTGGGGGGAGCCGCGCCGGCTGGGACGGGGCCGTGGGGCAGAGCCGTGGGGCAGAGCCGTGGGGCGCAGGGCTTGTGCGCATCCCGGCGGCGCTTCCCGCATTTGTGGACCCGTGATGCAGTATCCTGATACGTGGCAGCCTGGCGTGGGTTTGGTGCGGGCTGGAGCCCTGCTCCCGCAGGCCTTCCCCGGGGCTGCATCCCCTGCCATCCCCCCCGGGTTTCTGCATCAGCCTCCTCCCGTAGCTGCTCGCATCCGCTGGCTTTGTCATGAGGCAGAGAAGAGAAAACAAAACAAAACAAAACAAAAAAAAAAAAACAAAAAAAAAGAGGAGGAAAAAATAGAAAGAGCAGACTTTCAGCTGTTTTCCGCCCAGCTTGCTGCTGCTGGGTGCCTCGCAGGTAGGGGAGCTCATCCCGCTGGCATCCCAGCCCATCCTCACCTGCCCCTGGAGTCTGGGCACCCATCACCTGGCTCCTTGCTGAGGTGCCACGTTTCCGAGGGCGTTTTTTTTATTTGCTGGAGATCGTAAAGGGAGAAGAGGCTTTCAAGCAGCTACCTGTGGTTTTCAGTTAATGAAAGCAACACAGAAATTCATAGTTTCTCTCTGTACTCGCTGGTCAGCTGTTTATGGATCAATGCATCTGAATAACAAATGACTGGTTTCTTATTTTAGGAAGGCGGTTTTGAGGTCACCAAAAGGAACTGCGTTGTGTTTTTTTGTTGTTGTTTTTGATTCGTGTCTTTCACTTTTTCCCCGTGCATCAATTTTAAGTTGAAAGCGGCTCTGCAAGCCTGCCCTCGTGAAGTGGATGTGGGAGCCCTTTATGAGCATGGCTTTGCTTTAAGCCATCTCCGCTCACCCTGATCCTCTCAGGAGCAAGTCATGTGCTTCGAAATGCCCAGAGTTCAGAGAAACGCTGCTCTGTGTCCCCAGGACTCAAGGCATTTTCAGCCTTGGTGGCTGGAGGATCAACTCAAGTACACTTTGTCTTCGGTGCAATTGGCAGCCGGTGCTAAGAGGCCAGAGGAGGCTGTTGAAAGTGGCTGCAGATGTTCAGAGTCACAGGGCCGAGCAGAAAGTAGCTCTGAGCAGCACAATAGGCAAATAGTTTCCAGCTTTGCTGCATGCAGCACTCTTGGGGTTGCGCTCAGGTGCAGGTTGGCACGGCACCCGCACGGCTGCGAAACATCTAGCCAGCATGTCAGTAGGAAACCCAACTGGCCTGGGGTAAAAAATTATTTTTTACCACTTTTTTTGGTTCATGTTTTGATGGCAGGCAGCATTTGTAAAACAATCCCGTCGTACCTCAGACGTTGATCAGAGCTACGTCTGCTCTGATAATCTTCTCATGTATCTCTGTGATCAGCGTGGGGGATGGAGAGGTGTAATGTCTGCAGGCATTTCTGAGGCTTAATTCACCCACTCAGAATTCAAAAACAAACAAACAAAAAAGCCTCCTTTCTCCACACAAAGCTGCTTTTCAGCATAGGTGAAGCTGCTTATCAGTGTAGCTGCAACGAGCAGGAACCAGCAAGGACCTTCCTGGGGCTCCCTCCTTCCCCAGGCCACAGGGCAGTGCTGTGCTGTGAGCAGGTAGCGCCGTTCCCCCTGGCACAGACCTGGGTTCACGGGCACACACCTCATTTTCTCTTTCTTTTCCGTTCTTCCCCGCCCCCCCACCCCGCCTCATTGGGAAGCATGTGATGAATCACCCCGGGGATGTGTGACTGAGCTGGTTTGGCGTTTTGAGCAGTCAAATAGCCAGATACTGCCTTCAGAGCCCCCGAGGTTCCCTTCGAGTGATGTTCAGAGAGAGCAGCTGACAGTCCCTGCTGCCTGGCTCCTGGGCAAACACATCAGCTGAATGCGAGGTTTAATCTCGACATGAAGCTGCTGAACTTAACCTGCTTTTATGGTTCGTTTGCCTTTGCTTATCGTTTGAAAGCAGGAATTAGGGCTGGTGAGACAACACTGTAAGTAAAACTTGAACGAAAAATCCTTAACAGCTCTGAAGTTCCTTGATACAAGGTAATAAAAGCGTTTATGCTCCAGCTGAGAGCTGCATGCCAATAAGTGGCTTAAATGGGATACCTGGAAGCAGAGCCCACTTACTGAAATTTCAGCCTCCTAGGAGCCCGAAAGGCAAATGCAAGCTAAAATCCAGCTCTGTGCTGCCAGTGACCATCCCCTAAACTGTTACGATTTTTGCCAGCTGTAGAACAACATAGTTTTAAAAATAATAATTAAAATATATAAAAAAAAATCAAGAGTTGCTCTACAGAACTAGTGTATGTGTCGGCCTGCATGCTTTCAAAAAAGTCAAATGATTTTCCCCTCCCCTTCCCATGAGGTCCATGTCTTTCGGTGGTGGTGCTGTTTTCTGCCTCCGGATTTCAGTGAGGAGTGAGGAAGGAGGCAGCTCCCTTGGTGGCAATATCCCCACGTAAAAGAGCTCATCTACAAGCAGCGCTTATCTTTTGGTGCCAGAAGTCTGCAAGGCAGAACCTCATGGGCAGGCTTATCTGTACTGCAGGGATGTCATTTTTGAGTCCTGGCAGGTCGAGAGCACGTGTTGTTTATGGAAGTTATTTTAGAATACAGCTGTCTCTTTTTGCAATTTTTGACCCACATTTAGATACCAGGTGCGGCTGGCAGAGGGATGGCAGACCGAAGAGACGTGGCATCACCCTCAGCCCCGTGAGCGTCGCGTGGCAAAGACGAGCCAAGTGCCCGAAACACGCCGCAGGGAGGTGTCTGGCTCTGTGGCTTTTTGCCCCCAGATTTAGGCTTAGAGAACGTAGCAACACCAAACTCTAATAATTTAGGGAAATCATCAAAATGAAAATAAAAACTCCATGGTAAATCAGAGTCCTACATGGAGGCACTGGTGGTTTCCACCGACGTGGGAGCAGACGTGCTATGTAAAATGGGTGGTGATGCTTCGTGTCTGCGTGGCAGAAGGACTTATAGGTTACGTGCTGCCTGAAAAAGCTGGAGATCTTACTGGTGCAAGGGCCCACTGCCTGTGGGCATTTCATGAACAGGGACAGAGGACGCCTTAGCATCAGCAAAACCCTGGCAGGGCATAATTTGGGGCAAGAGAGTGGAAATCTTGAGGTGTCCAGCATCCCGGGGCGCTGGAAACACCAGTTCCTAAGAAAACCAGCGGTGCTGGTGCCGTTGGGGTTTGGCAGATCCTCGCCCAGCAGCCCCACGGGGCGGGTGTTAGGAGGACAGTTCGGAGGGGATGCCCTGGAGTATGTCATTCTGTAAAAGTAAAACTGAAACTCGAAGAGAAGGGCATGGAGAGGGCCTGGGGAGGGGGAGCTAACACGTGGACCGGTTTGCTGAAGGTTAGGGCTTTTTTGGCCTCGAAAGAGTCTGTGCTCAGCTTCTCCAGAGAATATGCCAGAGGTGTTTGGCCCGGAGTGGATGCATGATGCTGCTGGCAGCTTGGCTGGCAGCACCACGACCATCCCCATGGTCTGGAGCACATCTCCCTTGGGAAGCGCAGGCTTTCTCAGCACCGAGCATCCCTGCCCCAGCACAACCCCTCACTTCTCCTCGTCTCCTCGAAGGAACAGCCTTGGATTATTATTAATTAGGCTCGCAGACTAGCTCAGAAAGGCACTGTGCCTTCCTGGAGAGCAGTCGTTTTGGGGACGCGGCGCAACACATGGGGTGCGCCGGAGAGAAAAGGAAAGTTTTCCATCTCGTGCGTCTAGTGTTTTATAACGTGCTTGTTTCCCTGCCAGCACTGATCTGAGGCAACAGCTAGGGTTGGTTTTTTGTTTTTTTTTTTTTTTTTGGAAATTGGGCCAAGTTATGCTTGGAAAGAGGCAGCTGCACTTGGATGCAAACATGGGCTGAGCCCTTGGCCGCCCTGTCCCGGTGTGGAGCTCCTCAGACCCCGGCGGGCAGGGCACGGTGCCCACACCTGCCAGAGGGGTTTCGGGGTGAAGCGGAGGGGATGAAGGCCGGGCGTTTGGGGGATGTGGAAGGAGCAGTGCCACCATCCTGACAGGCTAGGGGAGGTCCTGCTGCCCAGCCCTGCTCCACGGGGAGGCCGCCTTTCCCTCGCTGTCACGCAGCGTGCGGCGAGGCGCGCATCAGCACCTCGGCAGCTCTGCAGACAGCCTGGTTCCCAGCTGCCTCCCGGAGATTTTCGCTCTCGCTGCAGCAGAGCAGTCCCGGGGCAGTCCCCGAGCAGTCCCCAGGCAGCTGTCTGCCTGAAAGAGGGCTGCTCCTCTCTCCTCGCTCCCCCTCTGCGGGGCTCCAGGTGCGGCCCAAGGGCACAGGACGGGACCAGGAGGCCTCCCGTGTCCGCCTGTCCGCCCGCCCGTCCGCACGTCCTGCGGCAGGGTGGGGTTTTCCTGGCGGAGAGGCAGCTCAGCCTTTTTCTGCTCCGAGCAGCCGGGGAGTCTCTTTTGTTTGTTTGTTTTAAGTTTGCCGTTCGAGGGTCTGGAATTTAATTTCGCGGCGGCAGCCTGCAGCGAGCCTCAGCACGAGCGGGGCTAATCGCATGCAGACCGTCCCGCCGGGTGTGAGCTGGGCTGCAGCCACCAGGGAGGACTCTGCTTCTCTCCCCGAAGCACTTTCTCGTGGAAAGCACAATTTAATAAAAAAATAAATAGATTTAAGACACTGTGCGCTGGTGTGAGGCCTTGTGTTGGAGTTGGTGTCGTATGGGGCTGGATTCAGAACTCGTGCCCGGGCTATCTTTCGCAGTCAGTCTGCATCCAAACGCTGCAGGCTGGTGTGAATCCTTGTATTTTTCAGCCCGTTTTCGTGGTGGTGGACGAGCGGGGGCACGTGCCGGGCTCCAGGAGCGCGGCCTCACGCCAGCAGAGCTGATGTCTGCAGGAGGACACAGCTCCGTGAGCGTAGGCCAGCCGAAGGAAACAGATCCCGGTGCTCAGGAAGGATTTTTTTCCCCCCACCAGGACGTTTACAGCCAGACTGGAGGCTGCCCTGGGCAGAAAGAACAGGCTTGCCCCGTCCCACAGCTTGCTCCCTGGGGCTGCCACGTGGGTCTGGGGGCCGGGGCGACCCCTGCTCCCCAGCCCGGGGCTGAGGCTTTCCGGGGTGGAGCTGGTTTTGTTTTTCCCGGCGAGGCCTGTGTCGGTGCGGTCGGCGGGCCCTTCCCTTTTCTGCTCGGGCCCTGCAGAGAGCCTTTTTTGTTTCTCTCTGCCAGTTCTGCTTCTCTTTTCCAGTTTTCCTTCTGCACAGGCTTGCCTGCCCTGCCCGTGGCAGCACAGGCGCACGCGTGGCTCTGTAGCAGGGCGATGGAAACCTCCTCACCCGCCTGCTGGAGGAAAGCATCTTTCAAGCCTCCCTGCTGCCTGCTTTTCCTTTCATTCTCACCAAATTAAACATCTGAGACCTTTGCCCACCCTAAGCCCGGCCGAGGCAGCTCTTAGACGGCTTGCAGCATCAGGCTGGGCAGATGCTGGGCTCTTTGTGCAGGGCACTTTGCTCCCCGCAGGTTTTTGCGAGCCTCACCTTTCGCTTCGTTTGAGAAACTGTTTCCTGTTTGTGCGAACCACACCGGCTCCTCTGGCGCCTGTGCCTGTGCAGAGCTCTTCCTGTGCACCTTTTGTTTGAAGCTGAGCAGAAATGTTTCTGAGCGAGAGAGATGGGGGGTGGGAGGCAGCTGGCTGCTGCTTGTTTTTTTTCAGTCCCTTCCACTGCCACCTAAAACCTCCGAGGTGTTCGGGTGTGAGGCGCTGCTTCTGCGTCCGTCCCAAATTTCTGGCAGCCCCTTAAGCATATTTTCAAGACTTTCTTGTGCTGAAAGCATGCAGCGAGGCTCGTGGGAGCTCTGAAGGCGAACCCAGGAGATGTCAGCCTCCAAGCCCCGTGCTGCGCGCGTTACCGGGGCTGCACGTCCTCGCGGCGCTGCCGCACGGGTGTGTGCTTGGCAGAGGCCCAGTGCAGAGTAGCAGCTCCTGTGTCAGGCAGCCACTCTGAGCGGAAGCAGAAGAGAGGTTGAGATGAAGTGAATTGGGCCGGAAAGTTTACACAGCAAACACGGAGCAGGATACGGTTTTAGCCAGTGTGACAGCACCCATGGCAAACTTCACACCTTCTCTTGGCATCCGCAGCTCTTGTCCTGGGTCAGCATCCTTGGGGCTGCTCGCTACCCAGGCAGTCAAAATGATCCAAAATGTGCAGCTGGAGCCGTGGCCCCGGTCTCTGCTTGAGAAGCCCGTGCTTGCAGCTCTCATTCTGCGCTTGCCCTGCCTGGGAGGCAAACGGCAAGCACCGATTTGTGCCGGGTGGCATTTTGCTGCTGCTCGCTGTCAGCTGCGTGGCCCTGCGAGGTCTGATTTGTTTTCAGGCGTTCTGTGAAAGCAGCTCGTCCGGATTTTTACATTTTCCTATCCTTACTGATGCCAGTGAATTTCCTAGCTGGGTGACCTACGTCCAGCTGAGCTTAGCGGCGGTACTGTGAGAACTACAGAGGCAGTACTCGAGGAGCACTCATGGACTTGGACTTTGAGTGTGCTACGCTTAAAACTGACTTTATTCACAGCAGGAGGGGAGTGCTGCAGATAGTTCCTCATCAGCCTCCCTTCCAGCCCCCGAAGCTGTTAAATCTGCCCTCTGCAGCCAGCTCTTATCACGGCTGCCTTCCTCTCCTCTCTTTTCCTGCCTGACCTCCCAGCTTCTGGGTGGGAGGCAGGCAGGAACAGGGCTCAGCAGGATGCGCAGTGACCTGGGAGGGCTGCAGCTGCCAGCCTGCACAAACACCCTGCCGGTGGCTCCCCGGGGTCGCACGCTGCCGAAGACAGATTTTTGTGCACATTGGGCTCAGCGGCCCACCTTCGCTCCCTGCTGCTCTACCAGCTGCTGGCAGGGCTGCCAAGCTGTTGGGGTGCCACTGTGGGGAGTGATGCTGCGCAGTGTGTGCCCCTTCCTGACGCGATACCTCCCCTTCCTGCGCCTTCCCCCCGCTGCAATGCACCCCGCGGGTGCTGGCAGGCTGGAGGGGCTTGGGCAGCGCAGTGGTAATGGGAGCTTAACGCCTAGGCTGGAGAAATTGCTTCCTTCTCGGCTGGGAGGGAAACACAGAAGCAACTGTTTAACATGGGAACTGGAAAGCATAAAAACTTTCCCACTTACCCCATGCAAAACGCATCTGCTCTGGGCAGATCATCATTATTCTCGTCGTTGTTGTCATCGCTGTTAATTTTTTCCCCGGGGAGCAGCGCGCTGGGATCCTGCCTGGTGCCGCAGCAGGCTGATCGTGGTCAGCCCCGCTCCCTGCTGAGCAGCCCACGGAGCTGTGAGGCGGGCGGGATGCCCTGCAGGAGACCTGCCCTCCCGAAGGACCAGCAGTCCGGCCACCCCTGCGTGCAGGCAGCGCTCGTGTCCGTCGTTCCCCAACACCCCTGACCCCGCGGTAGGTGGCCGATGTGCTGCTGAAAGACACGGAGTGGTGGTATGGATGCTCAGGGCTCGTGCTGCCCAAGGGTCAGCACGTTCTGTGGCACGCTTCCAGCTGCAGTCCGGGAGCTGGCAGCGGGCAGGCACCATTCCCCGTCAATTGCTTGCATTCAGACACCTCTTCTTGCGGGCTGAGCCTGCCCCCCTGCGCCTGAGCAGCTCTGCCAGTGGGTGTGAGAGCTGTTGGGAGATGCCTTCGCATCCCATCCGTGACACCTCTGCCTGCAAGGTCTCGCTTCCCCTGTGCTGGCAGCGAGTGAGGTGGCAGAGCTGCCCCGGGGGTGTGCTGAGCACGCCTTCATCCTCAGCAGGTCATCTATAGCCAGAGCGAGCACAGGGCTGTGAAGCACGCCCCACCTAAAATGACTTGTAGAAAAATAGCCTGGGAATGAGCCCGAGCTGCAGTATCACTTCCACCTCCCCAGTTGTGTCAGAAGGCACATAGTTGGGTACGTACAAGGTTGCTCGTATCGGTCACAGCCTTAAATAGCTCTAAAAATGCCCCTTCTCTGGGGGCTCACTGCCCAGTGCCTGTGGTGGGGCTCCCCTCTGCAAAGCCCAGCCTGGCCGTGGAGCCCCGATCCTGCCCGGGGGTCGCAGCAGCAGTCACAGCCACGGGTTTGTGTGCTGCACGCTGCGAGTCCACACGCTGTGGCTGCGTCTTCAGCAAATGCAGAGAGGAGCTGCTGGCCCCAAGGTGAAACCTGTGTGCCAGTGCACACGCACCCAGGTGGAGGAGAGGGAGGAGAAGCAGCAGCCAAATCTTTCAGGAGTGATGCCCAGCCTAGCGTTTATGGCAAAAACCTTCAGCTTTGTGCACGGGGTTTGCTGGTACGGAGACAGCAGTGTTCCCGCTGGAGCCGATCTGTGCTGGTGGCTGGGCGTGCAGGCAGAGGGCAGCCTCATGGGCACCTCAGGCTGATTTATTAGCTCACTGTCACCGAGCACAGGGCAGGGCAGAGGCAGCAGTGGTTCCCCGGGGAGCGGTGCCGCTCATCAGCCTTCTTCCACGGGTCAGTTTGTCAGGGCTGGGGCAGCCTGTGCCAGCAGGGCATCCAAAAACTGCTCCTGGGCACCGTGCTCGCCCCATGTGTTGCGTTGCCTTTGTCTGGCTCCTGAAATTGAAGTGCTGCCAGGGGGCTTCTCAGTTTTTTACGCACCAGTGATGGCACCGATCAATCTGGCAGTTTCAAAACCTGCCGCTGTTGAAACCACGTGCAGGAATCGCCAACTGCATGCAAATCCGGACATACTGCCGGTTTTATTTATAGCCGTGCTAGCACAGGACTCTTGATAAATAATGGGCACGCTGTCGGAACACTGAGAGCATCTGTAAGAAAAAAAAAGAAAAAAAAGAAAGAAAGGGGGTTTTGTTCGCTTTGCATGTGGGCAGCCTTGGCGTAAGTGGTTACGTCGGCAGGAGAGCGGGGCTATTTTTGAAGTGCCCGACTCTCACGCTGCACGAGGTGGGTGGGAGCGCAGGGGACAGCACCCTGCTCCGGGCTGGTTCCTCGATGTGTGTGCCAGCAGAAGCACGGCCGTGTGATGTTCAAGAGCTGTCAAGCACCAGCGGCTTCACTGGGGTCTGATATCATGGGGCCGGAGCGTTTGCAGGCTTGCCCTGGGTGGCGGCGTGTGGTCGCATCAGGTACAGCTGGCCCCAGCTTCACACCTCCGTGCACCACTGGGATTTCGTTTAGATCCAAGCCTGTGTTTAATAAAAAACAAACAAGAAAACAAGAAAATGAGAGTGGTGAATATCTGTGCGCGAGGGATGCGTGCCTGTGGAAATAAATGGTGCGTGGCCGTCGGGGCGTGCTAACGGGCTGTGTGCTCTGCCTTTCTTCCAGTCGGGGCACTACGCGTGGAGTTCTCCCAGCCCGTGAACCTGGAAGAGGTGGCGAGAATAAACCCACAGGTCAAAGATGGAGGTCGTTTCGCTCCAAAGGACTGTAAAGCACTTCAGAAAGTAGCAATAATCATCCCGTTCAGAAACCGAGAGGAGCACCTGAAGTACTGGCTCTATTACCTGCACCCAATTCTTCAAAGGCAGCAGCTAGATTATGGAGTGTATGTTATCAACCAGGTAAGATGCTGGGGACACGGGGCTTTTGACACTCTTGCAGCGGTGCCCGTGCCCCCTGAAACAAAGGAGTGGTTACTTTATCCTGAGTGGCAGTGGGTTGGCAGGCAGGCGTCAGGTTGCTTTGAAAGGCAATTAAAAAACAAGGTGAAGCACAAGAAAACGAATATGAACAATTTTGCTCTGATGATTTTGATGGAAAACCTGGAGTCTGCTCCTCCGGTCAGGCATAGCTAACTGTAAAAAGACTCTGGTTGAAGAAACTTGTTGGTCAGGAGGAAAAAAAATCCCTAACAGCCCAACCCAATCTCATTTCTCTTTTGAAAAGTTCCTTTTCACAGGAACTGCTGCAGGGGTTGCACACAGAGCTGTAAGCTGACCGGGTAGCCTTAATACCTGATCTGGAATTAAGTGTGACATAAAGCCATAGGATTTCACTCGAGGAAGTGAGCAGCTTTTGTTCATGGTTAGTAATAAAGCATAAAGTGTCAGGATGGACAAAAGAAAGGTGCCGCAGCACAGCAGGTAAGTGGCTGTCTTCAGGCCAACAGAGCAGAGCAGGAACAGGCAGCCACAGGGTGTGGGGGGTGCTCGTCATTTTTTTCCTTGGTATCTGGAGGACGTAGACTTGCCTTAAAAAATAAAAAAGAAAAAGGTACATTTCACTTCAAGCAACATAAATCTTAATTTATTCCATAATGGTGCTTAAACAATTGGGTGTTGGAGGGGCTTATGGCATGCGGGCAGCAGCGTGGCAGGGCAGCAGCAGCCCTGTCGGTCCCGGCAGGCCTCTGGAAACACAGCCCCGCAGTGCATTATTGCTCTTTGTCCCGTTTTGGTCTCAGTTTTCACAGAACTGAGAAGCAGCCTGCTTCCTCAAACGCAGCTCCTGCCACCTCGGTCTGGCCCACATGGCTGCGGGTGTCACGGCGCGGCCGGAGGGGCGGGCGCCGCGGCCCTCACGACGATCCAGGAGGAGCTGCTGGTGGTGTGGAGCCAGCAGCACGGCTGGGGCTGGTGTTTCCCCATCGGGAGAGCCACGGGGTGAGGGAAGTGAGGGGCTGGATCGCACAGAGCCATGCTGGTGTCCTGTGGGCTGGCAGGGCCCCGGCCTGGCCCCAGCTCCCAGCGCTGCCGCGGTGAGGGTTTGTGCAGCCCGCCTTGCCCTGCTCCTCTTCTCCTCTGGTGCTCTGTCCTCTGGTGCTATGCCCGTGTGCTCTCAAGTGATTGAACCCTCACACAAGTCATTTAAGGAAATGTTCTTTATTTGTTTGTTTTGGTTTTGTTTTTTTAACTCACCCCTTTGGGCAAAGCGGGAGCAGGAGTGACGTCCAGCATGCTGGGTGTATGTGTCCTGGACACATCCTGTGGTCAGATATAATAGGTTAGTAAGCAAGGCTGCTTGACTGGCAAAATAAATACTCTCCTTCCTCATGCCTCTTGTGAACTTGTGTCTGGAAGAGGCAGCACGGTCAGTGCTGGTGAGCCCATGGGATGTGTCTCTCCAGGGTGAGTGGGAACACTGAACGAAGAGATGCACAGAAAATGTGTTAATTCTGCCAGAACTACAGTGGGATAATGGTCTTATTTCTCTGCTGTCTTGACAATTGCTTTTCTCTTTTTCTTGTCTGTCCTTCCCTTTGCATCTGCCCTCCTTTTTTTTTTGTTGTTTTTGTTTGTTTTGTTTTGTTTTGTTTTGTTTGTTTTGTTTTGTTCTTTTTTGTTTTATTTTTCCTTCTAGTGGGGAAATGTTACCTTTACTTGTTAATCCTGTCTATAGCAAAGCAATCACTGAAGCAAGGAGAATTACTGTGTGATCTGATTCTTACACGCTGCCTACGTGCTCTTCTGTCCTCTGCATCTCATAGAAAGAAAGAGGAGCGCTGAGCCCTGCTACTGCTGCACTGGTAATGTCAAACTTCTTCCTTTCAGCACAATGCGTTTCCCTCTCGAGCCCGTTGTGTCTCCACCATGCTGTTCCTGCGTGCCTGAATGCCTCAGAGTAGGGCTTGGCTGGAGTCAGGGGAACGGTGTTCGTAAGATGTCCAGCATGTAACAGGAGCCAGTGGAAAATGTGTGCTACGTCTGCCCCTCCCCAGCCCAGCAAAACCCAAACCTGACACGTGGAGCAGCGGCTGGAGGATCCCTCAGATAAGCTTGAGATAAGAGATGCACGGCTGGCAGCACACCCAGCTGATGAAGCACAGGCTTGGCTTCGTGGCAGGAGAAGGCAGCGGCGAATTTGTCAAGCCTGCTGTAATCCTGCTCACTCCTGCAGTCGCCCATGTGCTCCCTGTTGCATTCACAAGACCACGAGCCTGCAGTAGCTGTGCAGTCGCAGTCACTTTGGGTGGACTGCGTGCTGCTGCTCCACGAGCTGCTGTGCGTGCCAGGACATCCGTGCACTCAGGTTTCAAAACAAGTTTTCTTGCTGCACCTCAGCGGGTGCCACTGCCCATGTGTCGGAGACCTCGTGCACCAAGCTGGAGTTCAGGAGAGAGGAGGCATGGCAAATTCCCTAAAAACTGCATTTTCCACTGGTCCCTGGTGTTACTTGCAGCACCCTTAGTAGCGATTTTCCGGAGAGCATGCGTGTGTCTGCGTGTGTGTGTGGCATCACGCCCGTTCCTGTTATTTCGTGGGGTGTGCCAGGGCTGCCTCCTGCCTCAGAGTGCGAGACAGGGCAAAACTGGGGTGACACCACTGTTCAGGTGGCAACTTGCAGGTTTGCAAGCCTCTTAGTGTGAGTCTCAGCTCCGTACACCCCAGCTGAAAGAAGGCAGCACCCTTTGGTGGGGCTAGCTGAGCAAACCAGATCCAGCAAAGGGAAGGAGGAGAAGCCTAGCTGATCTTCTCCAGGTGCCAGCAGGAGCCAGCATCATCCCCTGTCCATCCGAGGCAGCCAGCTGTGCCCCTTTGTGCCAGTCTCTCATGGGCTGGTGGCTGGGGATGGGCTTACAAGTGCTGGAAGGGACACAGGGAGTAAATCCGTGAGGCAGAAACAGGTGCTGAGCACCAGCGCTGGCTTCTGATGTGGACTGAGCTCCTGGACGAGAGAATACAGGGGGAAAAATTGTCAGGGAAAAAAAAAAAGTGCTTGGAGTGCACCTTTTCTTGTTGAAAGCCCAGAAAAAGAGGTGCAGAGGCTACACCTGGAGCACGGCGGTGGTGCCAAAGCGGCAGCCCCCCGTCTGCTGCGTGGCTTTTTGGGGCGATGCCCTCCAACAGAGCGGGTCCAGACCCATCCCTGCCCCTGGGATGAGCACCCACGGGCGCGGAGCTGCCAAGCAGGGGCGGGCGGGAGGCTGGCTCCTGCCTGCTGCGCCTCGCCTGCGCTCCCCAGCCTCGCCGGTGCTGCCGTGCAGCTGGACAGGGTGGCCACCAGGAGAGCAGATTTCCCTTTTCCCTCCCAAAGTCGGGAGTCAGTCGGAGACAGGAGCCTGCAGCACCATCTTCAAGTTTTGGGATGTGGATCCCAGATTCTGGGGGCGTGCTGGTGCTCCTGAAGCGCCTTAGGTTAAGAAGCAGAGATTTCTGCAAAAAGAAAAAGCTCTTACCGGGGCAGGGGGGGAGAATTCGGGGAGAAATTTAAGAAAGCAGCTCCTGGTAGAATTGTTAATCCCTGAGTGTCCCCTGGATGAGCGAGAGGCTGCCGTAAGGCATGGATTAAATCAGGCTGAGCCCCTGCTGATCACAAAACCCACGTGGAACACGCTGCTCGCCTTGCACTGCTGCTACAAGAAGAGCAGCCAAGGGGTGTGAAACGAGCAAGCACAGCTCCTGGTGCAGGGAGAGGCCCTGAAGGATATTTTCTGGGGACCAACGTCTGGTGTGGCCCAAGATCCTCCATCCAGGTTGAGTCTCCCGGCCGTACGGGCTCTGCCGGGGCTCGTAACTCCAGCTGCAGGACTGGGGAGCGCGTGGGCTCGGCAGCCCCTTTGCTGGCAGCCAAAAACCCTCTGTTCCCACAGCCACAGCCGCTCCCTCTCCCCATCCCCTTTGTTCAACTTTCCTTCATCTTCTGCGCTCCAGTTTTCACAGCTCTTGCTTATGCATGATGGTGATCATCTTCCCACCACCTCAGTTATTGCGTGAACCCTTTTATTTCAGGTGAGGATGCTGAGAACTGGCTCAGATCCTCCTCCGCTAAAGCTCACTCCTCCCTGTGAAGTCATTTAAGCCCCAGGCAGGTGCTGAAAGCTTTTGAAAACCTGGGTTTGACACTTGCATGTTAAATCCTTCATTTGAAAGATATTTGTGTCTGTTTCACGGTTAAATTCTTGGCTCTCCAGCCACAGATCCATTAACCAGTTTTGGTTTTTGGTTACTAATTATTAATCCAAGCGATCGGATTAATCAGTTTCTAAAAAGATTATTTATTAACCAAACAAAGCCATTCAGGAGAGGAGGTAAACGGGATACTTCAGGCTGCTTCTCTGTATTTTATCTAGCCTTGATTTTGCGTCCCACACCGCCAGCTCACAGCAGGGTGGGGAGCCGATTTGCACGCCTACACGCACGCACACGCTGCAGGAGCCAGGCACGGCAGGGCAATCCTTTGGCTCGAGGCTGTGGAGAGAGGAAGGTGGGAAGGATTTGGCAGGCTGGGTCTCCCGGCTGGCAAAAATCTCCTGCAGCGCTGCTCCCCGTGCAGGGCTTGGGTTTGGTGCTGCTGCCGCAGGGCCCGGTGCTGGATGAGGAGCCACCCCAGGCCACCAGTGCCCCCAGGGTATGGTCCCGGTGCTGGTTTCTGAGAGCACCCCAGCAATCCGCCAGCCCGTGTGTGTGTGCCAAGCCACGTGTGCTTCTGCCCGAGAGAGGCTGGGCTGATTTCTTGCACCCGAGATGTTTAGCCCCACAGTCCTTGTCCTGGCCACAGCCTGAAGCGCAGCCGTGGTTCCTCTCCACAGTGCTCAGAGCGAGCACCTCCTTCCAGAGCGGTCATTTGGGTTACCTCGCTTTTGCTTTTGCTGTTTTATTTAATTTTTTTTTTTCTGCCGTGAGAGGCTCCATCTCCTTGCCCTGCAGTCTGTGAGCCTCCTCACAAAACTCAGCCCTGAAGTGCCCATGTGTGGGGTGGGATGGGGCCCTGAGCCCTCACCACACCATTGTCTGGCCATTTCGGCTGCCCCTGCAGCTGGGACCAGCTCAGATGCCAGGTCCCAGAGCACCACAGGAGCACTCGGTCCCCAGTTCGGGATGCCAGAGACCTGCAAACCCAGCGTGGCAGCACCGGCGACAGGTAAGAGACCTGCTGATTTCAGCTGTTCAATGCAAGTCACTTAACCGTGTTTCTTTTATTTTACACCAGGACGGAGAAGAAGAATTTAACCGTGCTAAACTGCTGAATATAGGATTCACGGAGGCTTTGAAAGAGTATGACTATGATTGCTTTGTGTTTAGTGATGTCGACCTAATCCCAATGGACGACAGGAACACCTACAAATGTTATAGCCAGCCAAGGCACCTCTCTGTCTCCATGGATAAATTCGGATTTCGGTGAGGGGCATTTCCTTCCTAACTCTGCCGCGAGCACCGCAGGCCAGGTGCAGCGTTACACATCCCCACCCACCAGCAAAACCCTGGGAAAATGTCTCTGGAAAAACGCTGCCTTGGCACTCACGTCCCTGTGGGAGCAGGCAGCTGGGGCAGAGGGAGCAGGGCACAGAAATGAGCCGTTTTCTGAAAATTTCAGTGTCTGGGCAGGCAGATGCAGGGCTGGGAGAATCGGGCCTGTTGTGCTGCAGGTGCCTGTGCCCCACCTTGTGTTTTGTGGTGTCAGGGGCTGGTGTTTCAGCCCAGCCTGGAGAGTGAGGTGATCTCACAAGGCAAGATCCATGCAGGGAGCTAGAAGAGGCCGTGCGGGGCGTTATTCTTAGGGCAGGACCCGGTGTTTTTGGGGCTGCTTGGCTTCAGGCCGCAGCAGGGCCTGCCCTGGTGTTTGGGGGCAGCACAAACGGAGCGCCTGCCAGCTTGCACGCTGGTTCTCCAGGCTGCTGCAAACACAGATGTGGCTTGCTTTTCCTATCTTTCTTTCATTTTTCCTATGCCAAATCCCCCCGGCTGAGTTTAAAAACTCAACCCATGAAGCAAAAACCGGTTGTAAGCCCCAGGTGTCCCTGCCCCAGGCCCTGCAGCCCTCCAAGCAGCCAGGTGATGCTCCGAGCAGAAATGCTGGCCCCGGGGGGTTCCTCTGCTTGCTGAAGCAGAGCCAAGTCCTGTGGTAGGTCTTGGGGGTGGGTTGCTGGCCAGGCTGGGGTGACGGGCACCGTGACCCCTCCTCAGGTCCATCCCCTAATGGTCTCTTCTCCCAAATTCCAGGTTACCCTACAACCAGTATTTTGGAGGCGTGTCTGCCCTGAGCAAGGAGCAGTTCACAAAGATCAATGGGTTCCCAAACAATTACTGGGGCTGGGGCGGCGAAGATGACGACATCTACAACAGGTAAATGAGCACCCACCTCGCACCACCGGGAGCCATGGGAGCTGGGGGGGAGAAGACCTTCACCCACAGAGCCCAAGGCAGCTCGAGGCTCGCCCAGGTCTGCAGCCTGGCAGCGCATCCCTTTGTTCCCAGGAGGGATTTGTCTGTCAGGTTTTAAGCAGCTCCAAACAATCCCCTGAGCGCTTGCTTCCTGCCTGGAAGAAGGCTGAGGAAGGCTTAGAATTGCAAACGAGGAGGAAGGTATTTGCACAGGGCTGGCCGGGCCCTCCTCTGCCTGAAGATGAGGGCAGATGTCTGTGGGTTTGTGTTACCTTCTTGTCCCCAGGAAGGTGGGGCCATCCCTTTGAGAAATCATCGAGAAATCATCGTAGGAACTTGGATTTGAGAGTCTCCTGACGTTTCTTGCCTGCGGAGCACACCCTGCATTGTCCTTTCCCTGGGCTTTCCAAGCTCTCTTGAGCTTCCTGAGGCAGCTGCAGATTCTCAGCACATTTTTTCGATAGCCCAAGCGAGGGGTGACTTCTGGTGTGGCAAGGCACTCAAAGAAAGGTGGAAGTTGCCTCTTTGGGAACTTCTGTTTTGAGGGGTGGGAGGTGCTGTGTAAAAATTCAAAGGGAGACACGAAGGAAGAGGTCTGACATTGGCATCCATGACCTGCAGGTGCCTTGCAGAGAGCACAGAAATGACGGCGGGCTGCCCCCCTCCCCGTGCTGCTTCACCACTCCCCGGTTCAGTTTCTACCAGCACAGCACTTCCTTGCACTTCAGCTTTCACATCTTGAAAAATGAATGCTCTTCTGGCTGCCTTCCAAATGGGTTAAAAACTAGATGTCTGCCATTCAAATTCCAGTCTAAAGCCCGGAGCAAGGTTAACGCAGGCGCTGGCAGAGCCGGCTGGGGTGCAGGGAGTTAGCAGGGCCCTGGTGCAGGCGGGGGGGTGTCTTCTTTTCCCACGCATGGGAAGGGACTGGCTGTCCTCTCCTGGCATTAGCAAGCCTGCAAACACACAGCAAGGTCCTCAACCAGAAGAAGAAAGCAGGTGGTGGCCGCCGGCGGGGAGCATGCTGGAACAGCCCTCATCTGTCACCTGTTGCGGGTGTTTAATATGCTCTGCTCCTGACAGGCTGGTGTTCAAAGGCATGGGGATCTCGCGGCCAGATGCTGTCATTGGGAAGTGCAGAATGATTCGCCACTCGCGTGATCGGAAGAACGAACCCAACCCTGAGAGGTGCGTGCCTGCATCCCCACTGCCTTGTGTGCTCTACCCCTGCACCAACCAGCCCCACCGCCCCGAGCCTTGGCCATCTCCTGCCCGCCTTGTGGTCCCCATGCTGGCTGCACCCTTCCCTTTGCCACCGTGTTTCCTTCTCTCTCTCGTCTCTGCAAGATTTCACCATGGCACCAACGCCTCTCACCATTTTATTTCTTTCACCCCTTTTCTTAAATATCCCGTGCACATCAAAGAAAGCTGCAAGCGGTGGTTCCCAGCTTGTGGTGGGGGAATAAAACCATTGCTTTAATTCAGAACCGGAAGAAAAAATATATATATATTTTGTAGATATACGTAAAAGGCCGGTGTGGTCTGGAAGCTTGGCTGTTTCCTCCTGGCTAAAAGCCACCCCCTTGGCCTCCCCAGATGAGGGGTCTGACGGGACCCACGCTGATACCCAGGCTGTTCTTAAGGGCTGGAGCTGAGCTGCTGTCCGGGAGGCAATCAAAATGTCACACGGAGTGGGGGTTGTTTAAAGGTTTTCTTGTTTGTTTGTTTTTCCCCTTCCGCAGGTTTGACCGAATTGCTCACACAAGGGAGACAATGGGCTCTGATGGCTTGAATTCGCTCTCCTACAAGGTGTTAAGGACTGACAAGTACCCTCTGTACACAAAGATCACAGTGGATATTGGCTCACCGAAAAGCTAACACCGCAGGCACAAGAGAGACATTGTGTACGTTGCCTGGGACATCTGGCCTCGCTGATGCTTTATATCTTCTGGGTTTATAACAGTTGCAATGAACAACGACAAAGAAAAAGGCCTCATTTGGTGTGCCAAAGCCTCTCCAAATTGGGTGGACAAGTGCTTTTATTCTCTTCTTTTTCTTTTTTTGGCTTTTTTTTTTTCTTTTTTTTGACTTTACACAACTTTCCAGCTCTCCATTGTTTTATAAGTCCGGAAGCTGTACCTAAGAGCTGTAAATATTTACTTTGGTGAGAAACATTGAATGTCATCTCTCTGTGACAGTGCTCCCTATGTTAAGTTGATTGCTGGACCCAAGTTTTAGTGATTACAACTGTGGTGCATCAGCAGTTGGTGCCCATGACATTTTAGTATTCTAAATTGGGTGGATGAAAGCATTCCTTTTAATTCATTCCTGGTTTTACTTTATGAAGGACTGTAAAATGCTGCTAAAATTGTACAAGTTTACGCATTTCATTAGATTTTTTTTAATGGAGACAACATCATGTCTTTTTTTCTTTTTTTTTTTCCTAGCAGTGACCAAAACATTCTTCTCTGTGTGCAGAGCAAGTTTTGAATAACCAAGTCAGGATTCAGTGAATGTCACTATTTCTTTCCGTCTCAAAGGAGACTTTGAGTGAGTTGAGCCAGAATCTGCCACTGCGCTAGCTCTCTGCGTAGGGTGGGAGCTAGGCAGATGGATAGCACCTGCTTTGTGATCTGCAAGTACCGCTGGCTTTAGATAACCATACTTCTGGATGTGACGGTGACATTTTGCCTCAGCAGAACATGACACTTGGGGAATATTTTGTTTGGTTGTTTTTTTTGATGGATTTTTTTTTTTTTTTCGATGGGGGTGGAGGTGTGCTTTTTTATTCCCCTAAAACAGAGATTGAGTGGGTTAAATTGCACGTTGAAATGATGGCCTTAAAATTTGCTGACACTTGATAACAGTGGTAGAAAGCCACCACGCTGTTCAAACATTGTCTGAAGACAAAGAACGAAGCTTTGCTTGCAAGGTCATGCGTAAAACTTGAATTCACTTATTACTTCTGTTGTTGTAACATTTTAATAACTTTTAAAGTAATTTGTATATCATAAGCAGAATATTTAATACCAGATTAAACTAGGGTGCAGCATAATAGGATATGCTTCAAGGACTCCTTTCTCTCCAGGCTATTGGGCTTTTTATGGATTGTAACATATAAGCCATGCATGACACTTGCTCTGCATACTTGTCCACGGAACCTCCCGCAGTGCTGAGATACTTGCAGGACAGCAGGTATCCCGTTTTTTAATTATTATTATTTTTTAATTATTTTTTCCTTAAAGCCTGTTGAGACACGTGTCCTGTGTCGGGTAGCTCCCTCGAGGAGCACGCAGGCTGCAGAGCACTACCTTCTGCTTGTGCACCAGGGCACCAGCAGCACCCGGCTTGTCCTTCCCACAGCCCTGTTGAAACCCTTAAGCGCTGACACCCTCGGAGCTGGGTTAAGTGATTTTTAAAACTCTCAGCCAAAATGGAGAGCTTAATTCCTTCTGGTGAGTAGTTACTTACCAGCTGTGACCACAGAAATTTGCACTTCCTTGGCCTGTGCTGAAGGCTGTTGAAATCAGGGACACTTGTATTGGGGATCATCTTCAGCACTGCCTCTCTTTTTTTTTTTTCACCCTTTTTTTTTTTTTTTTTTTAAATAACTTTGATTTTTTTTTCTTTATTTTCTTTTTGGGGTGTTTTGGACCTGAAGATTTTGCTGAACCCTTGCACTGCAGGGGTGGGATCCTGCGGGGGCCGGGGGGGCTTGCTCTCTAAGCTGCCAGGCTATGGCCTTGACATTTCTTCCTAGGCCAGCAGCAGAGCAAAGTAAGAGCAGAGACTGTACTCACTAGGGAGACACCCAGTTGCCTTTACAGCTTCATTTTGGGAACATGCTCATCCCCTTGAACACCGTTGCTGCCAGGCATGCTGCTGCAGTTGTGCTGGGTGTGGAGCAAAGGCAGGCTTGCAGGGAGGCAGGCGTTCACTGTTGCCTTACAAACGTGGCTGCTTTTTGGCAAGTCAGGCTCCAGCGCTTGCAGACACAATGGGGTGCAGGAGGAGGCTGTGTTACAGGAGCCAGGTCAGACACCTGCCTGCAAAATCTTGGCACAGTTGCAGTCCGCACCAGTAGCTGAGGCATAGGCGAAGGCTTCTTTTTTATTTTATTTTATTATTTTATTCTTCCAAAGGTGCCTTACAAGCAGGGCCCCCCTCCCACAGGTGGCAGGCAGGTCAGCACCAAGCCTCACCAAAGCTCCACTGCAAATCCTGGGTCTCTGCGAGAGCACCTGGGTTTGGTCCTGAGCCTTTCATGTGCTGGAAAGCTGGGACCTTCGGCTGTGGCTATGTCTGTCTGCTAACTGGCTATGCAAAGGGGCTACCTGCTGTATTTTAGTGTTTTCCTCGTTTGGTTGGCTGGTTGTTTTTTTAGTTCATTTGTTTCTCCTTGCCTATTGATTCTCTGGGGATTAGAAAAAGTCAGTGTAAGAGCTGCTTGCTCCGCTGTCTGCTGGAGTTGTGGAGCGTCGTGCAGGTGGTCCGAGCACGTGGTGGTTCTGGCTGTTACAATCAAAGCTCTCCACGGATGTGCCTTGAAAGAAGGGAGAGATGGAAACTGCAAAACCAGGAAACCTGAAAACCATTTTCAGCACAGAGACGCCGGTGGTGCCAGAAGCTGCCGCTTGGTTTCTCTCCCAGCGCTGAAGCCTCAAGCCATGTCAGAGCCGAGGACGCTGCTTCCTTACCCTTCGGTGCTGAACCTTCGTGCCCAGATCTCACTGCCCCTGCGTCAAGCTGCGCTGCTCGAAGTGGTGAAACGCTCTGGCTTCCACCTGGCCGTGAGATCTTTCCCCCCGGGATGCCCGGGGCCCTTTTCTACGCATGCTCGTCTGACACAGCAGTGCGTTTTGACTGGGTGGTGCTCTTTCCACTCCTGTCGCGACACTCAGAGCGATACCGTGCCTAACGGTTGAAACCTGCAACAAATAGCTGCAAGGGAAACGCTAATGCTCGGCTTCTCTGGGACTGCTGTTTGCTCGCTGGGATGAGAGAGAGGGTCCGGGCATGCAGCTTGCCCCCTGGATCTTGCTTGCCTACTGGACTGCTGCTCACGGGTCTCCCGCAGGTGGTTTTGCTTTTGCATTTTTATCATTTATTTACCAACGGGTGTATCGTCTGATGTTCCTCTTTACTGTTGGTGTCAAATAAAGTATTTTCAGTTACGGCGTTTGGCAGTGTCACTCTGACGAAGCGGGCTTCCCAGCCTGCTACCCTCAGGGTCCCCCAGCCTGAGTTTCTCCCCTGGCCCTTGCAAAAAATTTAATTGGAGGGGTGGAGCAGATCCCAGAGTGCCCAGGTGCCCCCAGAGGACCATATTTTGCCCAGCAGGCTTGGCTGGAGGTTTGGAAACAGGGGAATCATTGCTGGGAAAGCGATGCAGAAGCCTGCCTGCCTTAGTTGGCACTTCCTCATGCAAGCGGTTTCCGCGGAGGAGATGATTCGACGCTTGGTATCTACAGGCGAAAAACGGTCCGAGAGAGGCAACGTGCTTTTCCCCTTCCTGCCGGTTCTGTCCCCAAAGCATCGAGCTTGGGTGGCCAAGGAGTGGGGGCAGTTTTGTGGTGGGAAGGAGCCCCGTGTGGAAACCTTGTCCCTCGGTGAAGGAAGCAGCTGAGAAGCCTCAGCAGGATTTCACCGTTTTCCCTGCTGGTGCTGCAAGGCCTCCCCGGCCAGAGCAGCATGTGACTGCAAAGGATCCCTTTATCCCTTTATCCTTCTGCTGTGAGAGCTAGCTCGCTCCAGCACAGCTTCCTTCTCCACCTCCAGCTCCACCTGTCTGGAGGGACAGGGATGGGTAACCAGAGATCTCATCCTTTGTGTCACGCTTGTTTACCCCGCTGCACCTTCCTGTTCTCCAGTCCATGGGGGGAAAATAAATAAATAAATAAATAAATCCAACAAACAAACAAACAAGCATACAAAAACCATGAGGCTGTTGTTAGAAGGCAGGAAAGGACTTGGCTGAAGTTTTCTGACCCCTTTCACCCCCTTGGAAGGGGACTGAAGAGCATGTGCTTGCTGCCTGCCCGTGCTCTGTGTCTCAGCACAGCGGGGCTGACACTGGATCTGTTTTTATCTGCCTGCATCGTGCTGGCAGGGTGTCTGTGCCCTTCGGGTGATGCACCCACACAAGACCTCCTTTTATCTGCCTGAGCTGAGGCAGCAGCCCTGCTCCTGGGGCCCGTTTTCCTTTTCTGCCTGCCGCTCTCTGTATCACAACCAGGGAGGCAGATGTTAGTGCACGGAGACAAGACCAGCGTGGAGCCAGTGGTGAATGACTCCTGAAGCCAGGATTAGGTCCTGCGGTGAAGGAACCAAGCGGGCAGAGCATGGGACTGGGGTTCATCCCAAACTCAGGGGGCTCTTATTGCCTTCCTGCCCTTCACAGGCTTGAAAACTGCCCCTGAGGAGGTGTGTTTAGTGATGTCCCTAACTGCAGTCACTGCGGTGTTTCACCAGGACAGCCAGCCAGCTTCAGCAAGCAGCCTGCCCGTGCTTCCCAAAGCCAACCAAGCCAGACCCCTGCTTCGTGTTCACCACTCTCAGCACCTGCCCAGCCACCAGAAGTGCAGGGAGGAGCGGTGAAGCTCTCCGTGGTGGGGTCCAGCTCGCCCAGAGCCGGCAGAGGGACACAGCCCGCGCCTGGGAGCATTACCTCCAGCACAGAGGTGCTGGCTGCTGGCACCGGGATGCTGCAGTAAGAGCTTGCTGATTGATTTAATTTTTTTTATTTTTTTTTTTCCTCCACCCTTCTCTGGAGAGGGAGAGAAATGGCTTGGTCAAAAAAAAACATAAAATAAAATAAAATAAAATTGGCAGGCTCCCATGCAAAACGGAGATGGGCCAGGAAGTCCTCCCTGCAGTAGCACCCCACCTATCAAATGCCCCATTTTTTTTTTTTATTTATTTTTTTTTTTCCAAACCACAACTGGAATAGAAAAAAAAAAAAATCAAATGGGAAACAAAACAAAACAAAAAATGGCATTTCTGTCCGATCTCCTTTCTGTGGGATTTAGTGATGGCTCTTAAGGAAAAGCAGTGACGAGTCCTCACAGGGAGGAGCACCAAGGAGGTTTGGGGTCCCATCGTCACCCCTGGGGCAGGATGTGCTCCACCAGCACGTTGTCCCCAGTGACCTTGTCCTCCCAATCCCAGAGATCTGTAGCCCAACAAGGTCTGTGAGCCAGAGAGGAGAGCAGCACACCGCTCCTGCCACGTGCTGCTGCAGGTGCTCCCTACCCACACTCCGTCCACACCAGCCTCAACATTTCTACTGCAACCCCTTGCAGAGCCAGAAAGCTGGCAGTGTATTTCCATCCAGCACGTAGATAAAAGAAGTAAGGCCAATGGAACAGCTGGCCACTAATCCAGGTGCCAGTCTGGCACGCAGGATCAACAAAGAGGCTGAAAACTTCTGTCGAAGTCAGCTGTGAGGCATGGTATGGCCAAACAAACTTGTTTTTCTCAGTTTTTCTTCCGTTTAGAAAAAAAAAAAAAAACAAACAAAAAACAAACAAAAAAAAAAACAAAAAAAAAACAAAAAAAAAACAGGATGGGATTACTGCTTCGATCAAATAAAGGGAACGGGGTTTCAGTTACGTAATCAGGTTTCCTCAATGCATTTTTGATTTATCACCTGATGTTTTGGTAAGACCCATGCTTTATGCAAAAGAAACAGAGCTTAAAAAGCAGCTTGGTGACCTTTCGGGAAGCGGCTGTTACAAAATCTACGCGGAGTTTGCAGATGGCAGAGACGCGGTGGCAGAGCAAATAATAGCTCTCTGTTACAGGAGGCTCCGGGTCTGAATAAATCGCTGCAGCCTGATGAAATTAACTTTAACAAATAAATGACAGAAAGGCAGCCGGGGCCAACAACGCCAGATGTGAGCTCTGCCTCGCAGAGCGGGGCTGCTGGCAGGCCGAGGCGTGCCCGTGGGTAGCACCACGAGCTGGTTGTGAGGCAGCTGCTGGGGATAAGGCAGCCCCAGATGTGAGCAGGGGGGTGACGACACTCAAACAGAGGGATCCTGCTTCTGTGCACTTCTGCTCGGGGGCACGCTGCAGCAAAAGGGGCGGCTCAGCCGTGTCCCTCAGTCCTTCAGGCAGCCACATCCCTGCTTTGCTCCTTTTTTTTTTTTTTTTTTTTTTTGCCTGACACTGGGCATGTCTCTGGGGATGTGCTATCGGCAGCTTTGCAGGTAACTTTGGCAGCTCCGTGTTGTGGCAGTCTGTAAACTGTCTGTGAACTAAAATTAAAAATTTGCTGTTTTAAGCCCTGGCACCCATTTTACCAGGGCAGAGTGTGCCGAGGGAGCTTGGCCGGGCAGTGAGATACATGTAAAACACCCGGCGTGCAGGATGTTTGAGCAGGGCAGGGCGGGCATGAGCTGGGACGGATCTTGTCCTCTGGGCAGATAGTTTCAGCCCAAAGGACTCACGCCTGTCCTTGTTAATCTCATCTTCCAGATCTCCGTGCTCAGGGCATCCCCCCCGTTTCTGGGTGCTCACCCAGTGTGTGTCTGTCTGGATGCCACATCGCAGGCCTCAGGTGAGGCAGCCCCAGCCTGGGAAGTGGAAGCAGGCAGGCATCTGGTTTTCCCAAACCAGTTCTTCCTGAACTCCCAGCCCGGAGCTAAGCCGCTTTTTCCCCCTCTCCCTGGGAGGAAGGGAACAGACCCCATAAGCACCTCGGACGTTTTCCAGCAGGACATTTACGCAAGGCCCTCTGCAGCCTGCCAGGGCCGCACCACGTGGCCGGAGAGATGATGAACAGAGCGGGTCCCTGGGGACACGGGGGATCTTGGCAGCTCGGGGTGGGGAGGAAGGCAGATAAGCCCCTAAAATGCCTTCTGGGCTGGGGGGAAGGCAGGACAGCTGCGGGGCTTTTGGGGGAGAAGCCCGAGAGACTGTGAAACACGAGGCTGGTGGGAAGCCCCCCGGCTGGCCCCCGGCAGGAGGAGCTGGCACACTGAGCAGCTGGGGAGTGGGAACGGAGCCACCCCAGCCCCACTGTGCTGCTGCTGCCCCCACATCTGCCCCACAGCCCCCCGCAGGGCTGCTGCGTCCCATCCCCAGCCGGCCGCCCGGAGCCACAGCCGGAGCTTGCAGGGCGCAGTTGTCAAGCCCTTATCTCTGTTGTGATTATTCTCCCCACCACCACCTCCCCTCCGCATTCCTCAAATAGCAACATTTGTTTTGGAAATTCCTCTCCTGAGCGGTTTCGGGCTTGAAATCTGGGAGGGAGCTGGTGCGGGATGGGGTCAGAGGTTGCGCTTGCCCTGGTGCTGCACGGCAGAGTCCCGGCGACGGCTGGTGCCCGCTGGGGTGGCTGAGGGACAAAAGGACATCGCCATCCTGTGCCCCAGCCCCACAGCCACCAAGCACATGATGTACATTGAGTGTCCAGAGCCGAGCGGGGAAGGGGCTGCTGCCTGCTCACACATCTTTCACCCCCGGGCAGCTGCGCGGTGTCATCGGCCCCGGAGAGACGGCTGCAAACGAGGCACGCAGGGAACGTCCTGACCCGAAGCAGACGTGGCGGGGGAAAGGGTTTTTGGCACGGGACTGAGCAGCTGTGCTCCTAGCCCCAGCACGATGGCAGCTTGTGGGGCTGGGGAGCCCACCGGGGAGGTCTGTAGGGTACATTTCTGGGTGTCTTCCCCCTGGGGCTGTCGCACGTGGCAGGAGCCCAGGCAAACCCGGGGGGTGGCGGAGCGTGGTGGAAGGAAACGATGCCCTGCACAGCGGGGAAATCCTAGGGCAGAGGAAGCCCGAGTTGAGACATTTCTTGGGCAACATCCAGGAAGTAAATCTGCCTCGCTTCACTGCAAACAGGGAGTTTTAGCAAAAATATGGCGGGGCGGCTGACAAGGCCAGGGGGTGGTGGTCGTGCTGGGGAGAGGACCCTGGGACGTGCAAGCCCCAAGCACGGGCTCTGCCATCATTTGGGATGGCGGGCAGTGATGCCTTGGAGGATGGACGCAGGGCAGGCTTGTGGTCACTTGGGCTGGAGCCTGACAGCAGCCCTGTGATGCGCCCTGAGGAGGAGCAGGACCTCCCTCGAAGGAGGCTCCTGTTCCAAGCAGACCAGTATTTACACAGCACTTACTGGTGGTGAAACGGAGCGCTTAGAGAAACGCCGGGGGACTTCCCCGCACCCCAGCAGTGTCGTTCGTCACCGAGACCTGCTGCCCAGGTGGGTGATTGGAAGCTGCTCACACAGCCTGTGTGAACTGAAACGTTCCGGCAGGAAACCCATTTTGCTGCACGTGTGGCTTTTCTTCCAAGCTGCGGGCTGCTTTGAATGCCAGAGAGGTTGACAGAGTTCGTGCTGCCGGTGTCACCGCGCCGTTTCTTGCTCCAGGCAGGGGCACAGCCTCTCTGCCTGCCTGTGCACAAGGAGGAACAGCACCCAATCCCCTGCAGAAGCAGCGGGTAGGGCTTGCACCCCTGCTGCTACCAGCAGCCTGCAGCTCCCCACCGTGTCCTCCAGGTGGGTTTCCTGCAGGCACTCCCCATTTTGCAAAAAGGGATTCCCACATTTAGCTGGCAAAAAATAATAATAATAATAAATAAATAAAAGCTGATTCGATTCCCTCTTGGGCAGGCAGGCTGCCTGCTCCCAGGCCTGCTGCGTGCCCCCCACCCCGGGCAGCAGAGCCGAGGGGTCTGCAGGCTCCCCGCGCAGCGCAGCGCAGTGGCAGGGTGCTGCTGACTCACGCCTGCGGGTTGCTGGGGAAACTGCAGTCATCACCACTGGAATATGCTGTCGCACGCTCACTTCTGCAAACCCTGCACTGCCAGGCCCAGAAAAAGGGAAAAAAAAAAAAAAAAAAAAAAAAAAAAGCAGCCGCAGGAGTCCAAGCCCTTCGGTGGGAAGCGGTGCTCGGTCCCGCAGCGGTGCTGCAGGGAGAGACCCGCCCTGGCAGTGCTGTCTGCAAGGTGGGGGCCCTGTACCCACTGCCACCCCCCATGAGGGCCCTGCAGGGTGGGAGAGCAGCATCTGGGAGAACAAGGCAGATCTGACCTTCAGGAGGACGTTGTTCTCTGTTGGAGGACATTGGTTCTGCTCCAGGGCAGCCGGATCTGGGGCTGGGGTTAGCGTGCATAGAGCAGGGGGTGTGTTAGGGGCCTCCAGGGCTCCCTGCTCCCCCCACTCCCTGCTGGTATTGCCAGCTGGTTGTCTCGCCCTCACCGAACATCCGAAGGACTCACCCTGTGGCAGGTCCCCCTGGGCCTGTGACTTGCCCAGCTGAGTCATTCCTTTCTTCTGGAGCACGGTGGTGACCACAGGCAGTGAGTCACCTGCGCCCTTCCACCGAGACGCAGGGCACGTCCCAGCAAGGACAACCCCTTGGTCACCTCTCAGGGCAAACCTACCAGGGCAGAGGGCCTCCAGAGGGGCGTTGGTTCACCCTGGCGGTGTTCCCTTGAGAAACGAGAGGCTCCAGCTGATGCCAGGTGGCATTACATGTCGCTGCGTGGGGACGTGGCCACGGAGGAGAAGGGGCTGGAGAGGGCAAGCCAAGTTTCTGGGTGCCCACCCCAAGCAGGAGCCTCACCATGCCCCTCCGCACCCCACCACGGGCCCACCTCGACCCACCTGGGGACAGGAACCCAGCCCCTACAGCCACCCTCCGGACCCTCTCAGCCACCAGGCACAGCACCAGCATTTCTCCCTGCCACGTCTCCTGTCCTCCAGCTGAGCTCTGACTCATCAGAGCTTCCTTCCTCCCCAAAATTATTTATTGCATAAATAATGGCTGCTTTGGAGCAAGGCTAACAATGGACCGGGCAAGCCTGCCCCTCGGGGTGTGGAAGAGGGCCACATGTTTCTATCCCTCTTCCTCAAAAGCATCACCTGAAAACCTTGGTGTTTCTGACATGGGGGGGGGGGGGAGGATTCCCACCTGTCCCGCCCCTGTTTTGGGCTCTGTTTTCTGGGAGTCCTGGCTCAGTTCACCTCAGGCTCCCCGAGCTCTGCGCAAGCAGATGCAGAGGCTGGATGTAAGTCATTCCTCATGCTGACTGCAAACCCCTGGTTGACTGAAATCCCTGAAAACAAACACACATCTGTGTTCACATTCAAAGACAGAAACAATTTTCAGACCTGGTGCTAATAAAGGTTGCTGATCTGTGTTTGGGAGAAGAAGAGGAAAATGAAAGAGGAGAAAAGCAGAGGCGGCTCTCGAATAAGTGGATCTTTTAGTCATAAAATGCCTGGATAGCTCTTGAGTCCTCTTGGCTCTTCGAGCAGAGAGGAGACAGATGTTGCCGATGCTCCGCTGCTTTAGCTGCTGGTCCAAAATCTGTGCCTGGACCTGATTAAGCTGAAATCCTTCTCTTATATCTTCTCCAAAGTATTCCATCTATGGTCATGTGAATGCGCTACACAAAGGAGACCAAAGAAGAAAAATCTTCCCCATTGTAACATTTCTGGATGAGGAACAAGTACCTATGGGAAAGAAATCAGGCCAAGGTCCTTGTTCTAAGACCAGGGTCTCCTATCTTCCATCCCCCCACCAGGCTGCTCATAACGGAGAGCAAATGCAAAAACCAGAACACAGGGAGAAATGTAATTAATTTGTTTTGGGATTTTGGGCTGGAAAAACAAAAACAGAAAGGGGTTCCTTTGTTAGCAAAGGCTGTGGCTTCTTTTGTGAGCAGCTTCCATGTGGTCGCTGGTTGCACATGAGTAAGTGATTATCCTGTTTCAAGTAACATCCAGGAAACCGAAAAAGCACCAGACATAATGGCATTGCAATGTCCTAACAAATCAAATTTCTAACCCCTGCTGTCAGAGTTTTAGCATTGCTGGGGCGACAGCACAAAATAAGGGCAGAGATCCTCCTTCAGGGGAGATGAGTGACTTCTGCTAACGTGTAAGCCCGCGGGCTGCTGTAGCAGCAGCAGGGCTGCTCCGTCCCAACGCGGCACCGTGGCTGGAAACAGCCACCAGCACGGCCGGCACAGAGGGCACACGGCGTGGCCAGGGACCCCGGGCCTCCAGGAGAGCATCACCCAGCGGAAGGAAAGTATGAAAGCAAGCTGGCAGAGAGCAGATGATGCCAAGAGGCTCCCATTTCGGCTGAGAAAGGAGCAGGCTGTGCTGCCTGACGCTGGCCCTTCGCATGTGCTGGGGGCGGGGGTCCTCAGAGGGAGCAGGAGAGGCGGTGCTGTCTGCACCGTGCCCCTCAGGTTCCCTGGCAAAGGAAAGATTTTACTGAAAGCAATAAAAAACAAAAATATTCAGGCTCAATCCACAACACAGGAGTCAACGGGAGTCAGATTATTTTTTTTTTGCCTGTAAATCCCTTGTGATGCTTACCAATAATAAGTTGACTGAGGAGTAGCACTTCACACAGCAGGGGTGTCCCTGAGACACGACGCTGCTGGCGATCTGGGTCAGCAATGGAGAAGCAACAGGGCTAATTCTTTGTGAAATACTTACCATAGCCATTCCTCCCGGCCTCTGACTGATGAATGCCATCACTGGATGCATTCCTTGAGCCCTGGGCAGGGTTTGTGAGAGGGGTGGTGGGGTGGAGCCCACGTGGCCCAGTGGGG
Organism: Aythya ferina; assembly: GCF_964211825.1. Lineage (NCBI taxonomy): Eukaryota > Metazoa > Chordata > Aves > Anseriformes > Anatidae > Aythya > Aythya ferina. The sequence goes on from NC_140299.1 coordinate 69,223,707, forward strand.
CTGGCAGCGCGGGCAGGCTCTCCTCAGCACACACATCACACCAGGGGCACAAAATGCTTCTTTAAAGCCAGCAGTGGGTCTCAGGAACCATCCCCAGACCCTTGGCCGAGCCCCTGGGGTGGAGCCGTGACCCAAGGCCTGGCCAACCACCCCGAGCAGCTCGTGGTGGTTGAGAGGCTGAGAGCCTGGCCGTGGTGGGCGACCTGCCCTGTCAGCGCGAGCCAAGGCAGCACTTAGAGTCCACAGGTGACAAAGGGTCACCACAGGCGGATGCTGAGCACACGCCCAGGCAATTCTTGGGATACCAGCAGCACCAACCGGCCTGCTGAAGAGCACTGTCTCACGGGCTGGTGGCTCAAGAAGGACAGCTGAAGGACACGGCCACCCGCAGGGTGCTCCTCGCGACTGGCCAGCAGAGGAACAGCCCCCCTCGGGGCAGCTGAGGCAGAGACCCAGGTACCACGGGGAACAGCACGCCACGAGCTTCAAAATCCTTGACACCCGACGTCCGGAGATCCCTAGGACGAAGAAAAGAAGATGGCCAACGCAGTGCTTCCTCACGGCTTCGGGAAAATCTCCACTGAGATCTCGTTTAGAGAAACGAGAACAAAAGCCAAGCACACCTGCAGCATCGCAGGGAAACTCAGGTTGAAAGGGACCTCTGGTGGTGCCTGTCTCCAAACCCTGCTCACAGAAAGGATCACTTTGACAGCCTCCCAGCTCTCCAGCAGGACTCCTTTCTTCGTAGCACTGACACCAGACCCACGACCAGGGTGAGGCGGAGGAAGGCTGCCACCTGCCCACGCACCCGTGCCCCTCCTCGGCTACCTTTCACGTCACCCTGCCTTGCCCTGTCCGTAAAAACATCCCAAGATCACGACTTGGAAATGCACAACGGGCTGCAAGATGATCAACCCCACTCCACGTCCCCCAAAGAGTGTCGTTGTTCATTATTAGTCTCCAGTTACACAGAAATTAACCTTCTCACTGCATGCAGCCCTTAAAAGCGAAACACACACGTCAAATCTAACGCTGCCTGCGAACAACAGCCCCTTCAGCCCGATTTCTGATTTCACTTCTAACCCTGAAGTGGTTTTGACGTGAGTCAGATGTTAAAGTCACTCAGGCTGGCTGCGAGGGCCGGCTTTGGACCTGAAGCTGCGGTGTAGCCTTCCCCTCCAGCAGCACACGGTGCCACGTCCTGCTTTTAGACGGCCTCCCCTGCCCTGTATGCACCCAGAGAAGCGCCTGGCTGTCCCTACGCCACAAATCATTTACGACTTTAGAAAGCAGGCAGCTAAAGAAAATTGTGCAGGGGTGCCCGAGACGGCTGGTTTCGTGCGCCCCAGGGCCCTGCACTGGTGAACAATTGCACAGGTAGCTCCTGCAGACACGTTTCTCGTGAGGAAACATTCCTCCTGGTGGGAGCAAGGCAGGGCTTTGGGAGAAAACAAGTGCATCAGCACACGCCACAAGCTCCAGGCAAGCCAGGGGTGCCAGCACCCAACATTCACGTGAACCAGAGCCCAGGCCCCATCGCAGTGAGATCCGGGCCCTGTCCCTACAGCATGTGGCTAGATTTGGTCTGAAAGAGGATGTGAAACCTCCAGCTCAAAGGCTGCAGGTGGCCCATGAGCTAACGGAGGTGCAGAAAATCTCTGACCGCACTTGGGTTGTCCTTTCACCTCTCAAAAGGAGAAGTAAGAGTGGCTCCAGCTCTGACCAGGCTTGCACAGGAAAGCCACCTTCCAGGGAAGCAGCAGTTCCCACGGCTCTCCTGGGATGTCTGGAAAGTGTGGGGGCAATGCTGGGCAGCTCTTGGGACACCTCCAACAACCTCCCCCATCCGCAGAGCGCTGGCACTCTGCACAGCTGCCTGTCGGGAAGGTGGGTCCCATCACAAGAAAATGTGAATAAAGTAAAATAAAATAAAATAAAATAAAATAAAATAAAATAAAATAAAATAAAATAAAATAAAATAAAATAAAATAAAATAAAATAAAATAAAATAAAATAAAAACATTTGCAGTTAATGTCTAACTGCAGGAGTGGCCACTCAGCGTTACCTTGGCAGGCTGGAGGAATGGGCCAGAAGAAACTCTGCCAGAAGGAGAGGCAAATGCAAAGGCCTGTCCCTGGGGCAACATATCCCCATAAACCAGTGCAGGCTCTGCTCAGAGGTGCACGAGAAGAGGACACGCTGGGGGAAGCAGGTAGATGCTGCAGAAAGGGGAATTGCCAGCTGGACCTGGGCTGGGAGCTGGGAGTTGGACTGCAGAGCTTTGGAGGTGCCTCCCTAGCGAGGCCTCTCCACAGCCCCGTGTTACGGAGGGAGGGAATGCAGTTGCCTCCCTTTGGAGATCTCGGCTGTGCTCCAGTCTGAGACATCCCAAATGCCTGGGGCAGATCCGAGACACTACGTGCCTCCTTCACCCCTCCTGGCCTGCTCTCCGGTGCTGGGTGTTGTTCCTGCATGGCCTGGCAGAGCTGTGTGTCCCAGCAGGCTTGTCTGGAAGAAAGGTCGGAGATCCCAGGGCTGAGCTGGAGCTGGCCTCCTCGCACCATGCAGTGCTGTGGAGCAAGGACTGGACACGATCTCCTTCCCAGGCAGCTGGGGAATTAATATGACTGCTGCAACTCACAGCCCCTTAAGACTCTTTCGGAGGTTTTCTCTGCTGCCTCTTCAAGTGCTATTTCTGCTTGTGCATTCAGGATTTTATTGATGCAGAGCAGTGACTGAGCAGGCAGAGGAACCTGACGAGAGAGGAAAATGACTGCAGGCATGTACTAAAGCATTCAGCTCTTCCAGCTGAAAGAGATTTCTGCCAAGCGATTTTATAAGGAATGAGGCATTTTACAGGAAAAGCAGGGCCTCTGCTCTCATTTCCTTTCCCCTCTTCTCCGTGAACTTCAAAGAAAAGAGGGGTCAAAACAGAGGCCAGGCAACTGGAACCGAGTTCCTGAGCCCTACAGCCTAATTAGTCCAAGCTATGTTTCATTGGCTCACTCTCAGAGACAGGCCTGAACTACAAATCCTCCCCACAGTGTCACCAAAGTTCAGACAGAGCCCTCCCCGATGCCCAGCAGAGGGGATAACACCGTCCCCCTGAGCTGCTGGCCACGCACCCCTCACGCAGCCTGGCCTGCAGCTTGCCTCTCTAGCCGTGAGAAGCAAAGCTTGTTTCTATACAAATTTAATGAGCGCTTAGGACCGCATGCCAGTTTCGAGTCACAAGCCTCTCCCTGCAAGATGCAGGTCTCAGGGTTTTCTTTTTTTGGACCCATTAAAAATATTCTCAAGAACAGAGAGCCAGAAATGACACAGCCCGTCCCTCCTGCACAGTCACTCTCAAGACACTGGCCTCAGCAGGGTGCATCTTATTTTGAGACCACAGTAAGTGCACTTTGGCGGAAGGACTCATTTCCGGCCCTGTGGTCTGAAAGCTGAGAAAAGCAAAACCCCCACCAGATCGTAACTTGGAAAGCAGAGAAAGGACATCATTGTCGCAGCAAGTTCATGCGGCCCTCTGATGCTACAGCACTGCTCTCGGCCGTAGGGAACCAAGCCCTGCAGCTCGCAGGCTCACAAAACCAGGGCTGCAGGGAAAGCGAGGCCCTCCTGCTCCCCAGCCATCAGAGCAGGCTGGGACCAGCCAAAGGCACAGCTCACTGCTGGCTCGTCCCTCAAGCTGGTCTCCCAGGGAAGTGAGAGCAGGAGGAGTGCCGCAGAGGGCTGCACAGAGCACGGTACCGCCACCAAGTCCCCCAGCTTACACAACTTCCAAGAAATGGCAGTGTTTGTCAAAGACATTGTTTGCAGACAAACTGTGACTGAGCTCTTATTTGCTGAGGAAAGCTGGCTACTTTTGAATCAGGAAGGATCTGCATGTTATTTTTTCAAACCTTCTGCCAAGAGTAGAGGTAAAGTTCTCGCTGTAATATTTCTGACTCCATGTCACATGCTCAGCTTTCACTTGAAAGAACCATTCTGGGGCTGACAATGTCTGGGGGTTCAACTCCCAGTTTTACTGGGAGTCATTTGCACTGCCTGACTGCAGCAAGACTGTTTACCTCCTTTCGCATCTGTCTCTCAAGCCAGACGATAAATTCTGGATATTTTCTTTTCTCAAGTAACACACTGCAAGAGCTGGCAGCCAGCGCCTGCTGCCTGCAAGGACTTCTGGAGGTCTCCAGACGATCCTCTCTCAGTGCAGCCCCGCTGCCAGCTTGAGATCAGGCTGGCTGCAGTGGCGTCTCGCCACAAAGCCTGTGTCAGGGAGCCCGCACAGCCCGAGGTGCACGGGGACCTCTTGCCAGACGAAGTTTGCTGAGAGCTGTGACCCGCCTCGCAGAGAGGTTTAGCTGCAGTGTCCATCCCTGTCTGCTGCCACCGCGGAAGGCAGGCCAGATGGCGGACACACCACCACCACCACCCAGCCTGATAGCACGCTCCTGTGCTGGCCTCACCTTTCAGAAAGACGTCGGCCGGAGGGCTGTGGCAGCTAGGGATTAGGTGGCCTGTCTGTCTGTCTGTCTGTCCGTCTTTTTCTGCTCTGGGGCAGTAACGCACGAGGGAGGGAGGGCAGGAAAGCATCAGCCATTCCAGCTGAATTCACCTACAGAATTGAGTCAGACTTCTGCGTGCTGCCAGCACAAAAATAGCTGCCATGTTTGGATTTTACAGCCTGATGTAATTCAGCGTGGCTGAACTACTGACAGACAACTGGCTTTGCTTTGTTACAGCCTCGACCAGGGCTGTTTTCAAAACAACTTTAAGCAGATATACATTCACCTGTCACTGAAAACAAACATGCCTGGCATGGTTAGCTGATAGCTCTCCACAGTAATCCCCACACCTCCATAACAGCAGCTACGACAAAAGAGCTGGGATAGCTGAGAGGACACAGCAGCATGCAAAACATTCACCCTGCGCCTCGCTCAGTATTTCTTCAACTTTATGCTATTGGATTACTTTCTTAAGCACTCTGGGGACAGAGACAGTGAAGAACAGCTTTCATTGGCAAAGGCAGGCAATTTCTCACACTGTTCTGTTTTCCATGGCTCATCCAGCAAATTGTGCACCAAGCCTAAACAAACAGCACGGGACAAGCCTGTCTGAGAGGGGCTGACTACAGCAGATTTCACAAGCTCTTGTGCTGGCAGCCTGGTGCTGGTATCAGGCCCTTGCTGTGAGCGGGTGGGAAGTGCCCCACGCCGGGCAGATACGAGTGGCGAGACCCTCGTTGTGGCCAGCCACCCGTGCGAGGAGCTTCCTTCCTGGCAACTCCACCTAAGCCTACTTGCAGCGAGGAGGGCAGAGTCAGCTTTGTTTGCCTTTCAGCATTAACCGGGGCTTCGGGACTTCTGGCCTTGGTCACAGTCCAAGCGAGCAGCATGGATGGACGCCCAGCCATCCTTTGTGTGTTTAGCACGGGTGCCTCATGTTCCCTCTCACCACTGGAGGGCTCTGCCCGGCACAGCAACAGCATTTGTCAGCCCTTACAGTACTCCATAATTAAAGCAGTCAGGATATGCTAATGAGTCCCTTGCTAATGAAATACTGCCTTATGCAGCATTATAGTTTAGTGCGGGTTTAGCGGGTGACATTGGCGGTAGGGCGATGGACCAGATGATCTTGGAGATCTTTTCCAACCTTAACATTTGAGAACCAAGCTCTCGCTTGGTTGTCTCCAGGTTCGCAAACAGCGAGATCCTTGGTCTGGCATCCCCAAGCCTGCACACGCACCCAGGTTGGGGCTGACTCTGCCATTTCCGAGTGCCACCACGGGGGAACCCCACAGAGGGAAGGTGAGCGGCTCGGTGGGAATGACAGAACCATAGGATCATTGGGGTTGGAAGAGACCTCCAAGATCACCTGGTCCGAGCATCGCCCTGCTACCAGTGTCACCACTAACCCACGTCCCCAAGCACCACATCCAGCCTCTCCTTGAGCACCCCCAGGGACGGTGACCCCACCACCTCCCTGGGCAACCCGTCCCAATGCCTGACTGCTCTTTCTGACAGAAATGTCTCCTCATTTCAAGCCTGAACCCCCCTGGCACAACTTGGGGCCATTCCCTCCGGTTCTATGTGTGGTTTTGTGCGAGGAGAGCCCGACCCCAGCTCCCCACAGCTTCCCCTCCGCTAGCAGCGAGCTCAGCCCTGAGGAGGCGCTAAAATGGCCGCGGGGGGGGGGGGGACGGACTGTGCGTGGGGAGCGGGCGGCCACGGGAGGCAGCACAACTTCTGGCGGGCCTCCCCGGGTGCCTGCAGTGCGCATCACGTTGTGCTCTGAGGGGCAGGAAAATAAAACCAGACAGTCCCAGACCAGCCTTTATTGCACAGCACAGCTCCCCCCCCTCCCACCGCCCGCCCGCCCGCCGCCGCCATGACAGGCCGCCAGGGGGCGCGCGCCCGCCGCCGCTGTTGCCAGGAGACGCCGCCCTGCCCGCCCCCCCGTCACGTGACGCCGCTCCCCCGTCACGTGGCAAGGGGCGGGCGGCGGCGGCGGCAGCGGCGGCGGGAGGCGGCGGCGGCGGCGGGGCCTGGCGGAAGCGGCGTCGCGCGAGGCCGGAAGCGACGTAGGCGGCGCGGGGCTTCCGGTGGTGGTGGTGGCGGCGGCGGAGGAGCAAAGATGTCGATCGAGATCGAGTCCTCCGAGTGCGTGAGGCCGGGACGGGGCGGGACGGGGCGGGACGGGGGGGGCCCTGAGGGGGTTTTGGGGGGCTCTGAGGGCGCCTGGAGGGTCCTGAGGGGGTCCTGGGGGGGTCCTGAGGGGCTCTGAGGGGGTCCTGGGGCGGCTCTGAGGAGATCCTCGGGGCCATGAGGGGGCCCTGGGGGGCCCTGAGGGAGCTCTGAGGGCGCCTGGAGGGTTATGAGGGGGCTCTGAAGGGGTCCTGGGGGGGCTCTGAGGGGGTCTTGTGGGTCCTCAGGGGGCTCTGAGAGGGTCCTGAGGGAGCTCTGAGGGGATTTTGGGGGGGCTCTGAGGGGTCCTGGGAGGCTCTGAGAGGGATTGAGAGTATCCTGAGCGGGCTCTGAGAGGCCCTGAAGGGATCCTGGGGGGGCCCTGAAGGGGTCCTGAGGGGGTCTTGGGGGCTGGGGGGGCTCTGAGTGCTCCTGGAGGGTTATGAGGGGGTCCCAAGGTGCTCCTAAGGGGCTCTGAGGGGATCCTGGGTGGGCTCTGAGGGATCCTGGGGGGCCATGAGGGGGTTCTGGGGGGACTCTGAAGGGTCCTGAGGGGGTCCTGGGGATCCTGGGGGGGTATGAGGGGGTCCTCAGGGAGCTCTGAGGGGGCTCTGAGGGGGTCCGAGGGCATCCTGGCGGGGTCGTGAGGGGGATTTGGGGGGCTGAGAGGGCTCTGAGGGGATCTTGAGAGGATCCTGGGGGTGCTGTGAGGGAGTCCTGGGGGGGCCCTGATGGGGTCCTAGGGGGGCGTGGGGTCAGGGGTGCAGCCCTGGAGGTGCGGGAGTCCCTTGGCTGATCCCCCCCCCCCCAATTGATGCTGTGTTTTCCCGGCAGTGTGATCCGCCTGATCATGCAGTACCTGAAGGAGAACAGCCTGCACCGCGCCCTCGCCACGCTGCAGGAGGAGACCACCGTGTCGCTCAACACCGTGGACAGCATCGAGAGCTTCGTGGCCGACATCAACAGCGGGCACTGGGACACGGTGCTGCAGGCCATACAGTCGCTGAAGCTGCCCGACAAGACCCTCATCGACCTCTACGAGCAGGTGAGGCAGAGCTGGCACCGCAGCAGGGCCCTGCGGAGGCATGCTGTGCTGTCCTGAGCTCACCTCGTGCTTGTCGCCCTGCTGCAGGTCGTGCTGGAGCTGATCGAGCTGCGGGAGCTGGGTGCTGCCCGCTCCCTGCTGAGGCAGACGGATCCCATGATCATGCTGAAGCAGACCCAGCCAGAGCGGTACATCCACCTGGAAAACCTTCTGGCCAGGTCTTACTTTGATCCCCGTGAGGTAGGCTGCGTGCTTCTGACACCGCGCTGTCTTGTGTGACTTCCTAGCCTTGCTCCAAGTTATCAAGGCCTTGCAGCATATTTTCCATGTGAACATGCAGCTTCACAGTTCTAGGTGTCTTAAAAAGTGCCTGGGAAATAATGGGTAATTCCTGGTCGTAAGGCAACAGAACAGTAATTTAGAAGTATATTGAAGGTGGGATTTTAGGGAGTTACTCCTCTGTCCTGCCACAGGATGATGTTGTGCTCATCATTTGACATCTACCTCGCTTTCCCTGTCTTATGTGTGCAGAAGAACATGTTTACTTAGTTTACAAAGCTGCTGTTTTATAATAGCAATAGTAAGGATTTATCTGATTATGAAAAACTGAAATTCTTAATGAAAGCGTATCGGGAATGTCTGAAAGGTTGAAGATAGAGATGGGCTGTTTTGAAGGGCCTAGTAGAAAATGAATCTGGAAGGGGATTCAGATAAGAGCAGTTTAAAATTTTTATGGAAAACATATTTACTGCAATTTTTTGAAGTAATTTTTTTCAAAGAGAATAAATTTTTTTGAAGAGAATTTACTTCATAAAGATAACTTCTCCCTAGGCATACCCTGATGGAAGCAGCAAAGAAAAGCGGAGAGCTGCTATTGCACAAGCTTTAGCTGGAGAAGTCAGCGTGGTACCTCCGTCTCGTCTTATGGCATTGTTGGGGCAGGTAATTCTTGGAAAAAAAATAAAAATTAGTAGCACTCTTGTTTTCTGTAGATCTTCACCCTATAGAATTAATGATGTTGTAGTTGATTTTCCATTTCAATAAAAATAGAGCTTAAATGTTGTACATTTGCAAGCTGAATAGTTAAGTGACCTTTTCTCCATGTGGCAAAGATTTATCAGTTGCAGCAAAAGTCATCACTCCAGCATTAGATTTCTTCCCATACAGTAAATGCTCATTGTACAGAGAGATTTTTTTGCAAAGCAAGTATTAACACACAGTATTTTTGCTGTTGTACTTACTGACTCTTCTGATTCTCAAACCACCTTCATTTATAGTTTATGTAGACAGTATTTCATGTATTTTGTTGTTTTGTGACTTTAATCTTATTTTTAAAGCTTGTAAGTATGCCAGTTAAATTTTCTTGGCGTAACTAGCAGGTCCTGACTGAAGGTAGCTGTTTTCTAAAGGGCTTGTATAAGACTCTGTCTTTTGAACAAAGTTCATCTATGTATTACAAGAAGGCTTAGGGGCCACTTTTAATTTTAATTTATGAAGTTCTAGGCAAATAAACAACAGGTTAGGCAGTTCAAATGAACAAAAGATCAAACTCATCACACTATTCATGTACTGTATCCTCTGTACTGATGATCTGAGCAGGGTGGGTGTGAAGTCATTCACACCTTCAAAAACATGTAGGTATAGCATTCTCTTCTTTTTGTGGTCATGACTTGGGAAGCATAATCTTGATAAGACTTGTTTGCTCTGGTCTTGAGTAAATTCTAGCAGTGTAATTCCCTTAGACTATACAGGTGTAACAATTCCTGAGGGTACGCAAAAATACTGCTGTATCGCGCTCATTGTAACAAAGTTTTGATACAGAAGGTAGATATTAACTGATAAACTGATAAAGTATTGCTTTCAACTCCCAAAAAGGCGCTGAAGTGGCAACAGCATCAGGGCCTGCTTCCTCCTGGTATGACGATTGACTTGTTCAGAGGCAAAGCAGCTGTGAAAGATGTCGAAGAAGAGAAGTTCCCCACACAGCTGAGCAGGCATATTAAGGTGATGTTTTATTTGGTTTGTGTATCTATTACCAGTGTTTCTTCTTTCCTGTGCTTTACTTTGGAAGCTAAACGTAAATGCTCTGAATTCTCTGTTAAGTAATATCTCTTTGGGTAGACCTGTGCGGTGTCAAGTTGGACTTGATGATCCTTAAGGGTCCCTTCCAACTCAGGATATTCTATGATTCTATGATCTCTTCCTTTCTTCTCCTCTCCCCTTCTTGTCCATGCTTTGCCTCATCAGGAGTCTTTCCTTGAGAGCCTGAATTGAGGTCCCTTAACAGTACTGGGTGCTTGTAATACTTGTGGATGTGATTAATTTGACTCCACAGTTCAGAATCATTCATCCTTAAGAAGTTACTTCCTTAGTCCTCTTCTTTGTTTCTGGAGGGAAATACCTTCCAGAAGTGTCTTAAGCTGATATGCTTGCACAAAATGCCAGTAAATGACTGAAGATAAGATCATGAACTCTACCATGTCTACTAATGGATTCAGTGTCTTCTTTTTAAGGATTTTGCCATGCAAATTTCAGAAGAGAAAAAAAAGTGTGCTGTAAGGACACTGTTGTCCTGCAGCACTTAGCATGGAATAGGCAGTTTCCTCCTGTGAGGGTTTTCGGCTTCACCACGCAGTTCTGTGCAGTGAGGAATTTCAGTTCACTGCAGTGTCTCTACTAGTTCTCACAGTGAACAGAAGGTAGTGTTTTTCAGAAGTTGTTCAGTGGCAGCTTGCTAACGCTTTATTAGAACTTGCTTTCTTTTCCAGCACTGGTATTCGACTTCTGTAGTGAGCAAAAACATATTTTTATACTTGGTTGTTGTGCTCACACATGTTCCTTTTCCCACAAAAGTGGAGAAGTAAAGTATAAAAAACAAAATACCAAACATTCTCCATGAAAGCTTCATTAGAGAAACATCATTCCAAGTGAAGCAACTCGTACTACTTTGGAAGTCTCCAAAACCTGCCAAGGATACATATGCAATGATACACACATTGAGTACAGGGAAGGTGTTTGTTAACATTCACAGTTCACTGAGGAAGAACAAGCCAACTGGCCCTGCTGCTTCTGCAGGCAAGAAGTGTTTGGCTTAAGCTCAAGAGATATTACCAGATCAAAATGAATGCTTTTTTTTTATTATTTTTTATTCGTGTAAGTAGGTACTGACAGGTTGGGTTTTTTTGTACCTTAATATTAAATATGTGAATGCGTATCTCTAAGGAAGTGTTTTTTTTTTTTGTTGTTGTTGTTGCTGAAATGAGGCTACAGTTTTGTTTCAAGGTGAATAGCTTATTTTAATTTAGGTTTCTTGCTAAGCTAAAATTCTATTCTTCTGTAAAACAGTTTGGGCAGAAGTCGCATGTGGAGTGTGCTCGTTTTTCACCAGATGGCCAGTATCTGGTCACTGGCTCTGTGGATGGTTTCATTGAAGTATGGAACTTCACCACTGGAAAGATCAGGAAGGTAAGCTGCTTCTTATGCCAAATGGGTAGTGGCCAGGGTACGTGGATTTATTCTTTCTGGTTAGTCTGCGTATTTGTTTTCATTTCCCAGGGACTGAAGGATGTCTTCCTGGTGATTTGAGTGTTGGTCTGGAATCGTGATACATGCTTAATTCTCTGTTCTGTCATAGACTTCCGCCTGCAATAACACCTTCACCACCACCACCCCCCTCTTTCCATGTCGTTGCCTATAAAGCCACGACAACAGCACTTCCCTATTTTTATAAGACTGTGAGATCTGCTTGATGATAGGCTGTAAAATATAGCTGAAGTTAAAACTGCTAGTACCTTGGCCTAAAATTAAATTAAATTTCATGTAATTCACTGTTTTGACTGGTGTGTTTTCCGCTTTCATTTAGGATCTGAAATACCAGGCGCAAGATAATTTTATGATGATGGATGATGCAGTGTTGTGCATGTGCTTCAGCAGAGACACAGAAATGCTAGCAACCGGAGCACAAGACGGAAAGATCAAGGTAGGATCTTTTTGTAGAACCCTGTGTGGGAAGGGCTGGTGACCAGAAAGAGTCATTTAACATTGCAATAATGTTTCTGTTGTACATGGTAACAAAGTAAGTTTAGCATGGCCCTGAAACAGATACATAGTGAGGTCTGATGTGTCAGATCTCATAACAAAGTAACCACCTCTATTTTATTTGCTGTTTCTTTTTCAGGTGTGGAAAATCCAGAGTGGCCAGTGCCTGAGGAGGTTTGAACGAGCACACAGTAAAGGTGTTACGTGCCTCAGTTTTTCTAAAGACAGCAGCCAAATTCTTAGTGCTTCTTTTGATCAGACAATCAGGTAAACTGAGAAGGTGTCACATATCGTTCAGGAGAAAAGAAAAGAGTGTTCACATTAGGGAGTTAAACTTGGATCTGGAGTTTGATCCTTTTGCATTGAGTTTTACTACTAATAGGAGAGCTTATTGCTGAGAGTTGGAGAGGAATGGTTTGAAAGTTTGATCTTTCTTTAACTTGTTTTATCATAGAATCATAGAGTGAATCATCGAATGGCTTGGGTTGGAAGCGACCTCAAAGATCATCTAGTTCCAGCCCCCCTGCTATAGCCAGGGACACCACCCACTAGATCAGATTGCTCAGGACCTCATCCAACCTGGTCATGAAGGCTTTTTTCCTGCTTCAGGGGCAGAGTGTTTCATCTGCTCTGTTGGTGTTGAAATTGGCCTTGGGTGTTTCCTTCTGGGAGGTTCCTAGGCTAAGAAACTATTGTATCAACCTCCAGATACAACAGTTTTTGTAGTAAGCCTAGAGTAAGAAAGATCCAAGGATAATAGCATGATAATGTTTTTTTGAAACAACCTAAATGGCCTAATCACAAACACTCATTAGCTCCAAAAGAAGTGAAAATAGTTGGTTCCATCCAGATTATTTTTCTTCATTCAGCAGTACAATGGGCTCTTTTTTTCTGCTGCTTAAAGAAATCCTCTGAGAGCACCTTTAAGTCTTTTGCTGCATTTTCTCTGCTTCCCCTCGTAGTTGCTGAAGAGAGTAAAATTTCCCAAAGTGGTGGGAATACTTGGGAATCTCAACTGGCAGTACTCTTGTCTCTCCTTTGGTCTGTGAATGAAGGTGTTTGTCTCTCCATGAGGTGCACGTGCATGAGGGAAGATACGGCTCATCCCAGTACAGTCAGGGACAGTAATTTTTGCTGCTCTCTGTCTCAGTCGTGCAATACCAGTCCTCATCCTAAAAAGGTTCTTGTCCCAGTTTACTGCCCAAATCCATATTATTCTTAAGTATCCTCAAGTTCAGGCCCTTAGATCCATCCCCTTTATCTCTTTTGGATCCAGAGGCCTCCTTTTGGAATGGGAACAAGAGGAAGGAGGACCCAAATGAAATGTTTTCCGGGCACCTGTTCTTCCCAGCAGTCTGACATGGAGTAGCAGAGATCCAGTCCTGTAAGAGAGCCAGGCTGATGGACCCCGAGAGCTACAAGGGCAGGAGTTGGAATTTGTATCTGGAAGAGCCAGTACAGCCTTTCTGGTGCTTTAGCTCTCTCGCCAAAAGCACATGGACAAGGAAAGGCTGGCCCTGATCAACCTGGAAAACAGAAGGCTGAGGGGTGCTTAGCTGTCTTATCTAGAACTAGTCATACATGTAGATAAGGTGATGCCAGGCTTCTCTCAGAAGTGCACAGTTCTTAAAAAGGGCAAACAGCAGAAAGGGAAATTCAGATTGTATATAAGGAAACACTTTATTTATTTCTTTATTTTATTTTTTAAATTTTTTTATTTTGAGAAAAACTACTGCTTGGACAATGTGGAGAGAGCTGGATAAGGTCGGGCGGGATCTCAACCCTTGTTGAGACCTGATTGGACTTGGAAGTTGACATCGCTTTGAGGAGAGCGTTGGAATATATTTTTCCCAGGGTTCCTTCCAACTTAAGTTATCTTGTGATTCTCAGACATGTACAGCAGTCTTGGAATCCCTGTTACAGGAGAATCATGTGGCCAGATGGTTTATATGTTTGCGATGACAAGGTAGTAAAACTTACCTCAGTGATGAAAAAGAGCTATAGAGACAGAGTCATTTCACTTCCAAAAGGTGATTCCCATTTATCCATGTTGACTCTGCAGCTCCTGTGTTGGGCATGGGAGATTTTCCTTTCTTGTCCAAACCATAGAGCAAATATGCTCCTGCACCTATCTGGGCTCTTCTGTGCTGTTCTTGTTGCTGAGTAGAATTTGGCCACTGCTGGGTAGATTTTGTTGGCAATAAAACTTCTGTTGATACACAGCCACTTCGTTTCTGTTGACAGAACTGATCCAAGCTGCTTTCTACGTCAGTTGTTTTTCTTCTTTGGAATTATTCTGAGTTATACTTGATAATATTTTGTTTTCACATCTTTTGTCTGTATGGAGGACAGCTGTCAGATGCCCCTTCTGTGATATGCCCGAGCCTTCTGGCCCCTGGATTCTCCAGCCTGTCCATCTCTTTTTACAGCAGGGGCCCTGCAGTGGGCATGGTACTCTAGAAGTGGCCTCAGCTCTGCCAGATAGGAAGGAGCCTTAATCTGCAGACTGTGGCTCTCCTAATGCGTCTCCTAATGCGTGTATGTGGATGGGTCTCCCCACTGCCACAGCATGCTGATGGCTCTCTGTTTGTTCTTCACAAGGAGCGCCAGGTCTCTTTCTGAAGACTTCCTTGCCATCCAGTCAGTCCATAGTCGATTCTGAAGCCCGAGATTGTTCTGCACTTTGCATTTATCAATTTTCAGCATTGGGGGTTTTTTTCTTAGCCCAGCTGTCCAGCTTGCCAAGGTTTCCAGTCTCCTCATCTGTGTCTCTCAGTCCTGAATTACAGGATATGAGACTTACAATATGAATTAGATTGATGCAGTGCTTGACAATTCTAAACATATAACATTTAATTTAATGAGATTATGTAACTTTTAATAGATTTAGCCTCTTGCCTCTGCTGTAAACCCTATTGGTACTGTTACAGATCTGGAAGGAACTTGACAACGAACAGGTACAACAAAACAATGAGAAATATTCATCTGTTTAAATCCTAGTATAGATGAGCTATAGCATAAGCATTTTAATTGAGATTATGTAAGGATGGATGTTGAATCAATGCCAGCAAGCTTCAAAGAAAATTAGGAATTTTATTGCCGATTATTCAAACTTCTGCTTGAAAACTCTATTTCCGTAGGCAGTGGGTATTGTAATTTAGGGGTTAAATAGATTGGCAATATCAATTTCTCATAAATAACTAAGCACATACATCATGAATTTGCACAGCAGAAAAGGTAAGAGGCAATGGGAACAGGTTGCAAAAGAGAAAACTCTGCTTAGGTATAAGGGAAGATACTTTTCACTGAAAAATAGTGAGTTTCACACAGTCTTGGGGTAGATCCCAGAGAAAACCTGCATCTGTGGAGATTTTCTTCACTGGCCAAGGCCTTGCTCAAGGCCCAGAGCAAACTGACCTCGCTTAAAGGTCAGCTTGGCTTTGAGGAGTCTGAGTGAGAGACCTCCAGAGGTCACTTCCAAACTTAAATCGTTCTGTAACTTCCATTTTGTCAGCATCGTAATTTCTCATTCGTGCTCCTGTCGTCTAGTATCTGTAGGATGTATTAAGGGTCCTTGAAGCTGAAAGTTGATGGTGTTTCTCTAAGCTTTTTACAGAAACACATACTGCGTTTGATGAAAGGGGATTGTGGTAAAGAATTATGGTTTGGAGATTTAGCACTTCCTATTGTTGCCTGTTAAAAGGTAGCTCAGATTTAAAATGCAGTGAAGCCAAGGGGTGTTTCAGGCTACTTCAGCTGCTCACTCAGTTGTGACCTCTATTGTGTGACAGGATTCATGGTTTAAAATCCGGCAAAACTCTAAAGGAATTCCGTGGTCACTCCTCTTTCGTCAATGAAGCTACGTTTACGCAGGATGGTCACTATATTATCAGTGCATCCTCTGATGGCACAGTGAAGGTAAGATAGTGCTTACCTTTTGTAAGTAACGCATTCAAACTCTTTGCATGTTCTAGCTGGTGTGTTAACAACTACTGCAGACCTCATAGTTGTTTTTTTGTTTGTTTGTTTGTTTTTGCATAATGTGTCTTACTGCTTGTGCTCTTTGCTGTAGCTTGCTGTAAACGAGAACTGATGGTGGTTCATAGTCCCCTCAGAGACTGCTGCAGAGCTCCTTTCTGCTGTGTATATGAAAGGAGAACATAAGTGCATAGTAACCTGCTGGTTACTGCTTTGATCTAGAAAAAGAATGGTCTGTGACACCTCTTTTTCCTAGAACGTGGAAATTTGCCTGTCAAAAATAATGGCATTTTCTACCTTACTCTGTTGGACACCTGCTTATTTCTTGGTGCTTAGGAGTCCTTTGGAGTATAAAGGAGTGTTAATAAAACTGATTGTAGAAGTGATAGGTTTGGCTTTTAGTCTCCGCAAAGACCATAACTATGCTGTGTAATAGTTAGGAGTAGTAAAATATTGTTCTGTACACTGCTGTAACAACACCAACAAAAATATGTGTGTATATATAGAAACAGCTACATTATGGAGTGTTTGGGGGTGAGTAAAGGTAAATGGTTTATAGACAGGGGGAAAGGAAAGTGTGATAGATCTTACTCATATTAAATGGGGGTGTTGCTGCAAACTTGCACTCCTTGCCAGACTGCTCCTAATAATGGGAATAGTATAAGAAGGTGAGTCTCCCATTTTGGTTGTACTAGTACGTAAACTGCAAAAATATTCCACAGGTGGTGAGTTAATGCTTCATTTTGTACACTTCATTTCATTTTTAAATGTAGGCTACACATATATTTACAGATGCCAGCTAAAACCATAAAGCAGGTGCAGGTGCGAACTCACCCCTAAGGGCAAATGCTTAATGAAAGGGCGCCAGGCTGAATTTGGGTAGTGGAAATTCGCTTTCAGGTCAGTCATACTGCAGTTGTTCATGGTATCCACATGGTGTTCAGAACGGATCTGGTAATTTTCCTTTTATTTTTTTACAATATGCTTCTATTCATATTTCATTTCGGGAGTTCTTAATAGAATGTCTGAATCCTATACCATGAGCTATTTCTGAAACCAGTCAATTTTGTTTACTGTTTTTTATAAAGCTAATTTTGTTCCTTGTTCTAGGTTTGGAATGTGAAGACAACAGAGTGCTCAAACACCTTCAAGTCTCTCGGCAGCACTGCTGGGACAGACATTACTGTGAACAGTGTCATTCTGCTGCCTAAAAACCCAGAACACTTTGTGGTTTGCAACAGATCGAATACCGTCGTTATTATGAACATGCAGGGTCAAGTATGTGATCTTACTGGTGTCCTTTGAAGTCTCTCTGTCATCTTAAGAATGTCAGAAACCTAGTTAATAATCTAGTTAATTAGCTAGCCTGGGCTTAAACTTGATTTCTCCAGTTCGCTGTCATGGCAATTGCTCTGCACACAGTTTCATAGAATATCTTGTGTTGCAGAGAGTAAGTATAGATATGGAGAGATCCTGTTTTCTAAACAGGCCTAGTACTGCCTGAATATTTTTTACTCTGAAGATGGTGATTATGTACACACCTTAATCCTGTGAAATGTGTTCTGGGGGATGTTCTGTTACAGATTGTAAGAAGTTTCAGCTCTGGTAAGAGAGAAGGTGGTGACTTTGTCTGCTGTGCACTTTCACCTCGTGGTGAATGGATCTACTGCGTCGGTGAAGATTTTGTGCTCTATTGCTTTAGCACAGTGACCGGCAAGCTGGAGAGAACTCTGACAGTAAGTTCTTAGCTGGAGCTGTAGCAGTGTTTTAAACAGAGGGATGATATTAATGCTTTTTTTTTTTTTATGAGGTCTGTAAGGAGAAGTTTTGTACTAATGTGGCTTTCATTTCCAGCAGCCCTGATTGGTAACAAACGTGTTCCTTTTATGTTCCAAAACGTGGAACACTTGGCTGTGGAATGTTCTCAGACTTTTTCTTAGAGCCATTTTAATCTTAGAAGTTCCGAAAATATTTGTCACCAAGACAGGAATTCTTGGTTGAAACTATGACATGAACTTGAGCACATTTTAACCTAGGCTGCAGCTAGCACAGAATTTGACCAAGCTGTCAGATTTCAAGCTGTCAGGCTTAAATTTGTCTTGGAGTAAACTAAAGAGAGAAGCCAGCTTCAATGTCTAAAGTGGGGAGTATTTCAATATAGTGGATTTCCGTTGGTGTAGGTGACAAAGCTGTCTGTCTCCCCCAATAAAAAGTAACTGCTGTGTCATGAAAATTGGAACTTAATACTGTTGGGGTTATATTTTTGCTTCTGCTGTATGCACAAAGCATGTTAAGTCCCCTTCAAGTACTGAAGGGAAGATAATATTTGGCTTGTGTCACTGTGAAAGGAAAATTATCCTGATGGTTCTTTCTGCTTTTTCTCTAGGTTCATGAAAAGGATGTCATTGGCATTGCTCATCACCCCCACCAGAACCTGATTGCCACCTACAGTGAGGACGGCCTCCTCAAGCTCTGGAAGCCATAGCTTGGTTTGACTTTAAGCTATGAAGTATGCCTGTTGGCTGCAGGGTGTTGGTGTTTGTGCTTTTACAAGGTCGAAATACATGGAGTGCGATAATGTGTTCAATTTTCAGTTCAGTTTTCCAGAAGGTATCATTTTTAATTCCTGGTCTAAAGTTAGCTAGGTTTATGCTAGGTGTAGCATCACTTAATTTCAAATACTTTTATTTTTACTAGAGTGGCCAACTCCTATGGGAGTGGCTGTTCTGTCTCCTGAAGCGTATACTCCTCTTACACCATTTATAAAAAGTGAATGAGATACAAACTGTACATACAACGGGCTACTGGCTTCCTATAATATAGTCAGTTTTTGTTGTTTTGAGTAAACGATGCGGGATAAGAAGACTCTCTTCTCCACAGCTGGAATGAAGGCACAGTTTTCCGTGAATGCAAATGAAGCTACGCTTTCCTCAGTGGGAAGGCAGAAGCTTTTCTAGTCCAGTGCGTTTTGCTGTGTTTGATTTTCCATTATACTTTTCTCCAGTTATTTGTATTAAGCATTGTCACACAGCTTTCTCAGAATGAAACATTTTTTTCCTTCCCCATTTCCCAGGACTTCCCTCTCTAAGTCTGCCTAGCGTGGCAGTGAGAGGGGGGTGGGTTTTTGTTTTCAGTTTTTTTGTTGTTTGTTTTCATCTGCTTCCAGGCTAAAAGGAATAAGACGGGCTCGCTTGCTACTAATGCATAATGTCTTCAAACCAGTTTTAACTGAAACAAGCCTCAGGGGATCAATGTTTTAAAACAGGCAAAAGCCTGTTTTGCACGCACCGAGTTCTTAGTGCGATAATGTTGCACATTAATACCTTGAATTTCATCTTACCTTCCTCTCTTCTTAAAAGGGCATGGCATACTCAGATGGGTCTCATTAATCATAACAGTGTTGCTTAGATTCTGCACTATGACAGGAAAGATTCTAGACTTTCAGTTTGGAACAGATGATGATTCTGTCTGAGATCCTGGCTAGGCTGAACTGTTGTGAATGATCACCAGAATCTTCTAAAATCTGACTATAGTTTTTTCCAGGATGTAGCTAAAATGGAAGCTTTGTCTGTAATGATGGGACAAACACGTGCATATAGATTTGAGTCTGCCTCGCTTCTAGTTTTATTCTCTTGTAGAATGCTTTCTTTCAAACAGTAATAATATTTCTGTGACTCAATAAATTAGTTCCGGTTCCAGTAACCTCAGTCTTTTTCAGCTGGTGGGCTTGATCCTAGTGCGATTATTGGTTGTCAGCCAGTGACAAAACCCTTTTGGCACTGACCTGTGTATTTGGCTGGTCTGTGCTCCTGTTGGTCTAAAGAAATGCGAGCAATTTTAGCGTGATTTCTCCCAAAGCATTGTTTGTTCACTACAACTCTAAAATTCATTCTCTGTTATCCTCAATGTTTTAATTCCTAAATTGTTTTTTTACTTCCTTAGATACAGCAATAAAGCTATTTTTTAGATAGCAAGAAGTGATTATTTTTCCTGCCTGAAAATACACTGTTGTAGTGGAAGCTTCTGGCAATAACACATATGACAAGCTCCATCTGACAGTTGACACCTTTTGGTAAAGGAGAAGATCCTAACAAAATATTTTCAATATTACTTAACTTGTGATTCACTTCACTTTCAGGTTACATGGAAGCACTAATCCTCAATGTAAATGATACCTTACCTTGTGTTTTTTAGAAGAAAAAAACTTGTATCAAATGTAACTGTCTGTCAGAATCCTGAATGTCTAAAGATTTTAAATACATTTTCTAGCTTTAGGACATGAGAGAGAAAATCTGGCATTTCTTATCCTTTTTATTTATGATTTTTAGAGTTTATTGGCTCAACTCCCCAAGATGAAAGGGCTTATGAAAGGGTAATGGTAAAACTTATCTCCTTGGCTGAAGCTGTAATTTGTAAAATTGCTGGCATATAACAAAAAAGTAAAATGGTAGTCTTGAAAATGCTCTTTTTTTTTTTTCTAATGTCATCTAGGAAGATATTTTATCTCTGGAGAATCAGCCAGTTATTGTGCCATTTTACCTGAACAAGGCAACGTTTAGTGCTTTAGTTAGCATTAAAGAAAAATTGTTTGGTGTTCACCCGTGGGCCTTACTTTGTTTTTGAATCATTTTGCTTGGAGTTACCTAGCTCAGTGATGCACAGATGGGCGCAAAATGTTTGGCAGGAGTGTTGTGTGATGGAAGTCTCACAGGTCAGTTCAGATCTGGTAAATCATAGTGATTTAGTCTTCCTGATGTGGGAATCAGTGGATTTCAGCCCTGCTTGGGTGGAAGCAGCCACCCGTACTTATAAAATATATGGGGAAGAGCTACTGCTGCCTCAGCGAAAAATAAGCAAGCCTAGGTTCCTGCTCTGTTCTGCAAGCGTGTGTGTAACTTTTTATTTAATACGTTATTGGGGGTAATAGTTTGTTCAAGTGCCTGCACTTGTCAGGTGCAGTCCTGCTCTGGTACTGTTACCAGCACGCCATCTTCAAAGACAAACAAAAAACCAACAGACCCTATTTTGACTTGTCAAGATTTAGAGAGACCAGCTGAGAACTGACAGTTTGATCATTTCTAACGAAAATTTTCTCATAAGGAAAAGGTCCTTTGTGAGTGTCTAATACAGCAACTAAATTCTCAAAGGGTTAGAAAGACTGAACAATCTCCAGAGGTGGCAGACTGCCGCTGCGAATCTAGTTCTGCAAATTGCACAGGATTTTGACCCGTGAGCTCGGGTGAGGGGGGCTACCTGCGATTTGGGCAGCTTGGTAACACCTGTGTTCAGTCTGAGGTACGGAAGGAAAACGCTTTGCAGAGACCTATGGGGAAGATTACGCTAAAAGTCAATTATAAATGATCAAGTGCTGCCTTTCTTCACTTCCTGCCTAGTGTCTGTGTGGCTTGTGGAGTCCTTTTTAGGCAGAGTTGCTTCATCTCCAGTTCCTGTGGGTGATGTGGGCTTCAGGAGCTGTGCGTTGGATGGCAGTGCACAGCCCCTGTGACCTTCTGGATCACGGCAGCTGATGGGAGGGAGGCCGAGTCAAACTCTGAATGTCCAGGGGAACAGCACAGCATTTAGGGAAGCTTTCAAGGAGAAAAGTGGCTGTGCGCTCTATTTCTGGCACAGAGTAGGAATCATTTGTGGGCATTCTACAGCTACCTGTGGAGCAAGGTACGAGGAGCTGGCATTAAGGGAGCATAACAATGTTTTATTTATAGCGTGCTGTTCACACTGTGGGACTGGGAGCTTCATAATGCAAACAGTTTGAAGCCCTCTCCAGCTTCATTTTGTCAGCCTCTAAAATTGCTCCCAGTGTAGCAACAAATTCCTCTGATACCGCCGGCTCTTTGTCGGGCATGAAATGTCTGGGAGCTGGCATGTGCTGTTGCGAACTTGTTAAGCTCTTCCCATCTTTCCAAAATGGGAGTTTTGTAAACAAAACAACAAAGAGCTCTTTCAAGCTTTATCCACAGAGTGGCTGTGGTTGGAAGGGCCCTTCGGAGGTCATCTGGGCCGACCCCCTGCTTTTCTCCGGGCTGAACGGGTGCAGCCCTCTCAGCCTTTCCTAATACCACCTAATTCCTTGCCTCGTGCAGCCAGGGCACAGGCAGCTTTGTGGCAGCACCTGCTGCTCCTCACAGTCCCACGTCATCCGCAACCCTGCTGAGGGTATGCTGTGCCACTGATAGCCCTTTGTGGGGATACTCAGCCCCTTGAAGACACCACTCCCTGGTCACACTCGTGACTGGCTTCCAGCTAGCCCTTGTAGCCAGCCCCCAGGAGTCCCCCCCATCTCGTGCCCGCTGAAGGACCACCCGGTTCTGCCCCCCTGCCCTGGGCAGGGACACCTCACACTCTTTTTTTTTAAAAATTCACAGCCCTCTGAAGCAAAGTAACATCCCGCTGTAATCCTGAAGGTGCTGCACTTTGCTTTCTCAGTTTGTCAGGCTCTGGCTCTTCTGATCCAGGGGTTGGTCTGGCCCTGAGTTCACGCATCCCTGTGCAGTTCAGGCTTGGGACAGTTCTGCGGAAGCCTCTTGGCAGCGGCAGGATTAGGTTCTACTCCCCCCCCTTGACGAAGCAAAGGCTCCTGCTGGTTAGATGTAGGGGTAGAGCTGACTAATGAGCTCATGAGTGCAATTCACAAACACACCTCGCCTACGGAATCTGATTCCTGCTGAGACAGATGAAGGGAAAAAGGTGTAGGCAAGACCCAGGTTCTCTGTTGTGCGTGTGCCTGAAAGGGAGCTCTAGCTGAGGCTCAAGGAACACTTCATGAGCCGTCCTTGTAACAAACCCACCTCTAAGTCAAGGTCAAGAGGTGCTGCACAACCTGCTTCCAGAAATACGACACACACTGTCCTCACGGCAGCCATTTTCTGGAGGAAAGAAACATGACAATTCTCTCCCTGCTTTTGCTTCAAAGTAGGGCGGAAAACATGAGCTGTGTCCTAAGCCAGATGGTAAAACAAGACCATGCTAGAGGTTAAATCCAGACCTGTCTGCTCAGCATATTCTGTGAAAGATGTGTTTTGCCAGGATTTTTCTGTGAATAGCTGCCTAAAAAGAGGGGTGTGGTATCTTTAAACCAACATCTGGTCTCAGAAAAGAGGCAATGAACGATTTTGTAATTATATTGGAAATGCTTCATCTACAATAATTAGAACATTCATACATAATTTTCAAGAGTCAGCTCAAAATAATGCACACAACACATTAATTTCAGAACATCCTAGATGTGTCAGTCGGGATACTCACTGACAGTAAGTTTTTTTTTTTTTCTGCAGGCTCACATATAAACACCAGTAGGGACCGTACTGCTTTCCACGACATACCCTGTAGGGTATCTGATTTCAGTAATCAAGGGCAAAGTCAAGCTTCACATGCCAGCAGGGTGATAAGACTCAAACCGCATGTGTGCTAAGGCCTGGAGGTTTTTTGTTTTTTACTCATGCACAGTAGTGGATGAAGCTCCTGCAGCAGCAGCCAAGCGACCACTGGCTCTATACACAGTATCATGCAGAACAGCAGCCAAAGAGCAGCCAGCATGAACTGAACAAAGCTTCACATCTAGCTCCAAGGTCAAGACCGAAGCTGGCATAAGGACTACTTGACCTTATGTGCAGAAACTTGAGAGAAGTCATGGATCATGTGGCTTCAACAGGCTTGTGAAGATTGACCACATCCTTGTCAGCTTCATGTGTTAGGGGGCCGTGTTAGAGCCAGTCCCTACTGATAATCCCCAGCGCAAGCCCAGAACATTAACATGATATCCTAACAGGTACAAAGATTAGCTATATCTTACCGTGATTTAAAAGTACTTGTGCATACTTTATCAGAGTATAAGATGAAAATACCAAAAAAGACCACCACAGAATCTTAGTCTAAGCCTCAGCAATTGCACACATACAGGAATTACAAGGCTTGAAATAAAAGACAAGCAGGTGAAGGAGTTTTCTGGATCAACAGGCAAGGGTGAAGTGCAATCAACTTGGTTTGAGCTCACATCCTGGAGCTGTATACAAGTTTCCAAGTCAGTTTCATTAGTTTATTTCCTTACGCTTTTAAGAAACAACTATGGCTGGATATAACAACAAATAGCAGGAAGTGAGGGTGAACCGCTTGTAGTCCTTCACTCATCCACTAATGCATACAAAACAAGCATCACAAGTTATTCACTGGCCCTTTTACGATGTCTGACATTGAACACCACCTCTAGGGTGGTGCTCATCATCTTCGTAGACTTCTCCATTATAGTGATGTTTTCTTTTTTGAGATGGATCAAAGTCCACTAAATCCACTTGCTCCATTTCCTCAGTTTCTTCTATTTCCTGCCTCGTAGGTAGCAGTTTTTCAAGTAAGGACAGCTTATCTGAGGAGAGGAAGCCACTCTCTGGGAAGTTCACCTGAAATCATCAAGAGCCGGAGTTACTCAGGTGTTCCTGAACTTACCTTTTCCCATCCAACCACCGGTCAATGATCTGCCAAAACCTGCTACATCACCACAGGTGACATCAGCCCCGTGCTTGTATGTGGCATGACAGACAGGGTGGCGCACACAGCCTGCTGTCAGAGCTCCCAGCACCAGGTGCAGGGACATGATGCAGTGCTGAGCTGCGCCCTGCAGTCACGCTGACCCACTTACTCTGAACTCGATGATAAGACGTCCTTTCTCATACGGTCTGCGATAAATTGGCATGCCTTCATTCAACACACACTTAATAGCCCCGTGCTTGACAACCTGGCCTAAGAAAGGACAAAACAAGAAAAGCAATAAAGGAACGGAATTCAGGCAGGCAGCAGAAGCGGCTTTAGTTCTAACTCCCTTGAGTGTCTATGTAGCCGTCTACATTTTCTTTTAGACAGCTACACTGGTACGCAGCAGTGTAACAGGGACTTACTGCCTGGTAACTCCCGAGTAGGAAAGCAGGCTGACATCTACGTTACACTCTTGTAGGCTTGTAATTATGCTTCTTTTGGGAAGCATAACAAGTACATTAAGTGCTCCATCACTTCCAAGGCTGAAAGTCATTTTCAGAGAGCCACAGCCTTCAACTCTAAGGTCGAGTACCCCCAGGATATAACCATGTCCATGAGGTAAGGTCTGTTACCATATCACATGGCTGTTCCTGTTCCTTCCAGCTTGGACTTTTAGCAGGAAGCAAGCCAGCACTCACCAGGATGGGAGGTAATAATAATGGTTCGGTTATCCAGCGTTGTGATGGGCTTTTGAAAGCCGCACAGTGCTTCAACCAGCTGTATATCCATAGACAGAAGAAGGTCTTCATCTCGTCTGTGGAAGAACCGATCAAAAACAGTCACGGAAAGGGGGAAGCAGTAAGAGCATCGTGCCCAACTTTATTAAAGGACGAGCTTTAGTAGAGAAGTCTGGGCAATTAAGTAGTGTTGAGTATTGATGCAGCATCTCAAGACAGCATTATGGGAACAGTACCCATGCTGAGAGCTGTTGCTCATCAAATCTAGCTATTCAAAGTGGTGAAGTGTTTACTGGAAAGAATTAAATATTAAGGCTCATCTGCATTCAGTTTTACTTCACCACGCCTTCCCAATTCTAGGGAAGAGCTGGGACAATTAATCCCTTCCTTTTAGGTATATTAATACTTTCTCTGGTGTATCAGCCAGCTGTAAGTTATTTTGTTAGCCATGCCTTCTGACAGCCTGGTGCTAGGGAATTGTAAGCAGGCCACAGCCACGATGTGTTCTGAAGGTACAATGAATCACAAAGCACCTGGACGTTACAAAGCAATCATTTTAATCACCCATTCTGGCTTCAGTACGGCAGCACAAGTGATGTCCAGACGCACTGCATGTCCAAGGGCTATGAAATCCTCAAGCCTATTTAAAGAACTTAGTTATTTCACTCACCCTATTTTAAAGGTCTCTGGAATGAGACTTGCCTGAAAAGTTAATTTTAGACTACGAAGGGAGAGGAGGAACATTCCAGTTGTCCCAGAAGCGGCACGAGCTCAGCAAAACACCGCAAAACCAGTAATATCAAGGGTTATCTGAGGACACCAGGACTGAAGGCAGCAGGCAGAAGGATGGACAAAAATAAGCCATCAGGGTTCTGGTCCCAGGTAACCACTCATGCACAGTCTGACCCTCAAAACCATGGCTCTGGCTAACTGCACCGGGGTTTCTGCACACATCAGTACTCACAGGTGACTTCCAGCCACCTGATCCTGCCTACTCACATTTCCAGGAGCTAGGAAGTCAGCAGTAACCAAGGAGGCATGCAAACACGCAAATCAAGAGCGAACACTAAGGACTTCTGAAGTTCTTACCTTGTAAATACAGAGTGGTCTTTTTGATCCAAGACAATAATAATATCCCCTGGTTCTAGTCCTGGCTCTTGGTCCCCTTCACCATGGAATGTTATTTTCTGACCATCCTTCATTCCTGTCATAGAAAAGCAAAAACATTTTCCAGCTTTTTAATTGAAAGGCAGCAACAAGAAATACTTGTATAGGCACAAGCTGATAATGGGAGATCACTGAATCGTGAGATTAGAATATTAGGAACTTCTTCCCTCGCAACATTACTTCTCCCCTCAAATCAGCTCACACGTCCAGCAGATCTTACTGCTGCCAACCTGGGCTACAGCTCAAAATCATTAAGCCTAACTGTAGCTCGTAGTAGCCACCTGCCAAGATAAAATCTTTAAATGCGACACTGTATGAGCAAGCACTACAAAGATAACAAACGGTACGTACAAAATTCATTTTGAGAATAACCAATCAATCCAAGTTCTATAAATATATGTGGCAAAGAGACTAATGAAACACAATCTCAGTGACTGCATGGTGCAAGAATCACTTTCCCTAGGACCAGAGGGCAACCAAGATGGTGAAGGGTTTGGAGGGGGAAGACGTATGAGGAGCAGCTGAGGTCCCTTGGTTTGCTCAGCCCCGAGCAGAGCAGGCTGAGGGGAGGCCTGATGGCGGCCTGCAGCTCCCTCACGAGGGGAGCGGAGGGGCAGGCGCTGAGCTCTGCTCTCTGGGGACAGCGACAGGACCCAAGGGACGGCATGGAGCTGGGACAGGGGAGGGTCAGGCTGGGGGTTAGGGAAAGGGTCTGCACCCAGAGGGGGGTCGGGCACTGGGACAGGCTCCCCAGGGCAGTGGTCACGGCACTGAGCCTGACAGAGCGCAAGAATCATGTGAACAACGCTCTAAGACATAAATGCTCTGATTTTTTTTTTGGGTGGTTCTTTGGGGACCCAGGAGTTGGACTCAATGATCCTTGTGGGTTGCTTCCAACTCAGATGATTCTATGATCTCAGACACCCAGACCACCGACACAGAAGTCATGATACATAAATTCTTGCTGCTTCATTCTAGCTCAGTCTTTTTCTACGAGGAGAAGAAAAAGCTCTTTTCAGTGGGTCTCCTTGTTTGAAGTGCCAGTAATATTTCCCTCCTGACCTTCAAGTTTAGCATTACTGTAGGATTTTCCCAGGGGAAACTAAAGCAGGGCAGTGCGTACAGTGTGGTTATACATACATGTAAAATAGTTACAGATCTGCAACAAATTATCTTCTGTACAAGCCATGTGCTTGTCAGCACAGCTTATCTTACAAGCTGCACTAGTTCCAAGACTTCTCCCATTACCTTCTGAAGAACTTCCTCAAGTATTTGTCACTCAACATGGCATTCTCTGAGCCCTGTGAGGGTTTGTGAATTGCACTTGGCCACACCAAGAGCATCTGCGCTAAGCAGCACTGTCAGGGTTACGCAGCGAGCAGTTCTAAGCATTAGGGGCTTAGCACCGTCTTGGCACCCTGTTACTGTAGCAGACCTGGTTCCCCTTCTCACTGAAACACAGCAGAAGTGATCGGAGTCTGCGTGGTTTCCCTACGCACAAAAAGTCATCAGGGCAGCTGGACCAACAAGGGATGGGTTTTAACTAGTCCCATTACCTGATCAAGACCAGCGTTTACACAACTGCTCTAAATAAAAACAATTCACTGCTGACAGCACAGCACGTTTCAGGATTCATTCTCAGCTATGTGCACAGAAATTAAGATGCTAACACAGAAGCGATCAACCCTCCCTAAAAACAGATCTCCTCCTTTTGGAGCCAGCAACAAGCGACTTCATTATGTATTCGAGGGCGTTACTCACCGAATCAACACCGTGTACTTGTTAAAGCTTCTATTTCAGTGCTGCAAAGGCAGTCTGAGTAGAAGCAAGTTTAATGCTGCTTCTTAGCAGGACACCTCACCTTTGTCGATGTGAACTTCTAGTATTTTCTTCTCTCTAACGATTTTTCTGCCAGTGCAGCTCTTACACCGGTCCTTGGGGCTGATGCGCTCCCCGTGCCCCTGGCACTCCATGCACACGGACTGGATCTGCTGCACCATGCCCGGCCCGATCTGGTGAATTCGGATTTGCATGCCCGTCCCCCTGCAGTTCGGACAGCACTCCACCGCGCCCTTCTTGCCTCCACGTCCTGGCGGGAGAATGAGGGATGGATGGTTACACATTGCCAGAAGAAACAAGGAAGCAGAGATTACTTCTGCAGCTTTAGAAACAAAGGCTACAGCATTTCAACTTCACAGCTACCTTCACATTTGTCACAGATAACGTTCTTCTGCAGCGCCAGTTTCCTCGTTGCGCCATTATACATATCCTCCAAACTGACTGATAACTGGTGGACCACATTTTTGCCTGTAAAAGAATACGTGTAACTACTTGAGTGTCTGGACTCAAAGTAATGGTAACACCACTGCCCTCCCCAATCACAATAAAAAACCCTAAGTTTTAGCATCTTGTTTAGCTGTGTTGCTGGTATTAGCCAATTGCTATTTTCCACTTGCAATTATAATTAGGTAACAGTTCTAATGGCATTGCCTGTAATGCCTCTCTATTAGGTTAAGCCAGAGACCCTTCTCTGGAGGCACAAATTAAACAAACAACACATTAAAAAAATATATAAAAGCTTTATCTTTAAGTCTCAGATGCAAGATTTCAATTTTAACTGCGACTAAGGAAGAAGTTCTGCCTGCCACAGGGAAGCGTGAGGCACTGCTGAAAGACCGCATGGTTCTTTTTTCCTCTCAGGAGGGAACTTCTGGGAACTGATCACAACTGTAGCAACTGCGGGGCTCTTTCTGTGGAGTGCAGCCAGTCCTGGTACAGGACTCTGATACAAAAATGTAACATTTTCACATGAAGCCTTTTCAATTCTTTGTCCTTTTGGAGATCACACCTAGGAAGTGCTGTGGCCAGCGCTGCTCTGAAGCAGTTTAATTCATGTTACACTCTCCCAGCGTGACCCATCCGGACTTTAGTTTTTGAGCATCATTTCACCACAACTTCAGCCCGATTCCACCCAACACCACAAGAAAACAAAAGTTTCACGGACTGAAAATGATGTGGCTACCGCACTTTGATACATTTAACTCTAAGTAAAGGAGAAATTAACGTTTACGGGCTAACTTCTACAGCAGGCTGCCGAAAAGACCGCTTCAAGGCACGGTACCGTTTCTTACTCAGCCTCACGCTGTCCGCGCACAGGGTCGGGTTAGGCATTAACACGAGATATCGCCCAGCAGACCCAGCACGTGAACCGAGCGCTCTCACTTCGCCTCGCCGCCCTTTCGGGGCTTTGCTGCCGCGGGAACACCCCCCCCGACAGCCACCCCCGGCGGGCGGTACCTCTCCTCTCCCTCTGCATCCTGCCGCCGCCGCCGAAGAACATGTCGAAGATATCCATGGGCGACCCGAAGCCGCCGCCCGAGCCGCCCTCCTTGATGGCCTGCTCGCCGCCTTTGTCGTACAGCTCCCGCTTCTTGGGGTCCGACAGCACCTCGTAGGCCTGCGAGATCTGCTTGAACTGCGGGACAGACAGACACACAGACAGACAGACACAGCGCCTCAGCGAGCCGCCCTGCGGCACCGGGACCCCCTCCCTCCCCAGCCCCCCTTCCCCAGCCACCTTCTCGCCCTCGTTGGGGTTCTTGTCGGGGTGGTACTTGAGCGCCAGCTTGCGGTACGCCTTCTTCAGCTCCTCGGCCGAGGCGTTGGGCTTCACGCCCAGCACGTCGTAGTACGTCGTCTCCTTCACCATGGTGCTGCCGCCGGGCCGGGCCCCGAGCCCCCGTCACGGTGCTGGTGCTGGTGCCGGCGCCGCCTTCCCCTTCCCTTCCTCTTCCCCTTCCCCTTCCCGCTCCGCTCGCCTCAGCGCTCCCGACCCTTCTGGAAAGTTCCGAGCCGGGCCCCGCATCCGCCCGCTTTTGAGCCGGCGCCGCCCCGCCCCGGAAGCCGCTGCTTGGCGGGCAGCGCGGCCAATCGCAGCGAGGGGCGGGGCGAGCGGCGAGCCAATCGGCGCCGCCCTCCCCGCCCCGCTCGGCGCGGTCGGAGGCGGCCGCCCGGCGGGGGGGGTCACGTGGCGCGCGCGGCGGGCTCCCATTGGTGGAGCCGCGTTGCCATGGCAACCGGGCCTACCCGCCGCGGCCTAGCGCGGCCTAGCGGGGCCTGGCGGGGCCTGGCGGGCCGCGGGGGGGTCCCCGAGGGCGCGGGGCGGGCTCGCTGGGGCCGGGGGCAGCCATGCGGGCGTGCTGGCTGGTGCCGGCGGAGGGCGGCGGCCGGCGGGTGCCGCTGGCGCACGCGGCCGCCGTGGTGCTGGGGCGCGGCCCCGAGACGGGGATAACGGACAGGAGGTGCTCGCGGCGGCAAGGTGGGGCCGGCCCAGGTGCAGGAGCACGGAGCGGGGCGGAGCAGCGCCTCCCCGCTCGGTTTGCGCGTTTTCTGACCCTTTCGTTCTTTTTTTCTTTCTTTATTTCTTTCTTTTTTTTTTTTTTTTTTTTCCAGTTCAGCTCCAAGCCGACTGCAGCAAGGGGTACGTGACGGTGAAGCAGGTATGCCGTTAAACCGCCGCCCAGCTCGTTCTGGTACCGGCCTGGTAGGGTGGGTGCACGTGCAGTCCTAAATAGCGCAAGCGGCAGCCCTCACCGCCCTGTCTGGAGCTTCTCTCGCTGCCTTCTGACTCACAAAAGCACAACGCCTGGCCCTCAGAAGGGACCTGCCCTTTGTGTGGGTGTCCGAGCGCTGCTCCTTCCAGCTGCGCCGACAGCCAGGGGCTGCAGCATCAGGGAGCACTGCTGCGCACCCTCAGCCTGTTCTTCCCAGCTCCACGCTTTGCACTTTTCGTAGTTCTTCCCCTAAACTTGCCGATGTTCCTGGGCATTCGTCTTGCCTTTCTGAAGCTGAGGCAGATCTTCAGCAGGGGTCAGAGCGTGCCCCGTACCCACGGGTCTGGGCAGCTGTTGAGGGTTTTTGTTTCGAGGGACAGGCAGGCAAAGATGTGGCTGTCTCGAGGGTGCAATGTGCTGTCAGACATCAGCGAAGGCATCCTCGTGTTACATACTGGGTGGGCGTAGGCCTCCTCTCATACTCACAAAGTGTCCCCAGGGTAGTGTGAAAGGAAAGCTCCTTGTCCTCAGCTGCAGGTGTCCACGGCAGCACCATCCACGTGGACAACACGTCAGCCCGGTCAGCCCTCTTAGTCCTCTTATCCTCCATCAAAATGTCCTCCTGAGCTCAGCAAGCCCCGAGCCCCTGCTGGTCTGTGGCGAATCCTGCAGAAATCTCGCAGACACGCTCTCACAGGAGTCGGTCCTAACCACGATTTGAATGCAGCGCTACGGGTATTTCAGGGCCAGGAGGACCCCCTGGCAGGGGATGTTAGCCCATTTACACTGCCAGCTCTGGAGTTTTCTCCCCTTATAGGGTTGCAGTGGTCAGTTAAACAGCCCAGTTGGCCAGGGGTGTGGAAATTTACTTAATTTCAGTGAAACTCTGTGTAAGTGTAGGCTGAAAAGGTGCTGCCTGGGATCAGGCAGGCACTTCGTAAAAGCAGACAGCGGGTAGGGAGAGGCACGATACCATCCTGTGAAACAAACAGGTTCCCTAGGACAAAACTGAAGAAACACTGTCAGGGTTTATCAGTCACAAGCAAGAGCTGATTTCCTAAAACTTATTTATAAGCATTTGCTGAAACCAGGCACTCCTGGCTTCCCTCAGGTCACCCTCTTGATTAGGCCAAACCTGTCTTCAGCCAGTCACCGTTAGATTGCCCACGCAACCGTGTTGTTGGCCAAGGCTGAGACAGAGCAAAAAATGCTGCTTTTCAGTTATCGGATGGACTTCAGGTAACTTCTCAGTTTTAAAGCACCGTTTTGGGTGGAAAACCATTTTGGAGTTGCGTGGATCCATAAAATGATGAAACGAGAAGGGCAAGTACATTTTGATTGTGCTGTCCTGAGCTTCTGCTAGAGGAAAATCAATAGCAGAACTGGTTTAGTGACAGCGTAGCATGCAAAATGAAAACAAAAGCTTTAAAATACAGACAGACCTGTGTATGTTTTGCACAAGCTGAGGTGGGCTGAGAGATTTTGTCTCTCTTAAAGCAACAGGCAAGCGTTCTCACTCTCTGTGCGAACACAGTCCTCTGTGGAGTGGGGAAAAGTTACTAGTCTGCCTTGGGACACAAAAAAAGCCAGGACAAAGGAGCTTATCTCTGTGTAGTTGAGCCCTCTGAGGGCTCAAAGAACCTGCTTCCTGGCTTTTCTTTCCTTCTTTTGGTTACACAGGGGAGTGTTGAAAGCCTTAGCAGAGTGCTTAGTGAGCCAGCTGCTGTGAGCCTCAGCTCTCTTAAAAGGAACCAAAGAGTGAGATTACGCATTTGAAGGTGGATGCGTTGATGGGACAGAGTTTGGTAGGTGCTGGGCAGGAAACAAAACATAGTAAAAAAGAGAAGAAAGAGGAAATGAAGTAATCTGAACTCAGTAGGCTTTCTGGTGGTTATTGGACTGAAATAATTTCTTAAAACCACTGTTATTTTTTTTTTTCCAGAAATAATTGTTGCTAACTTTGTTACTATTTTAGCAGTAGGTTGTGTATATTTTGAAAAGCCAGGCGCAGGTCTTCCTGTAGCTCTGTAGCCAGCTGCAGTAGAGCTGCTGGGTCCTTTCCACACGGAGCCAAGAGCTGCAATTGCAAGACAGGCAGCGAGGTGCCTCCAGCTTTCAGGCTTCCTGATCCTGGGAGTGAGTCGCTGTGGGGCAGGCAGGGGGTGAAGACAAAGCACGTTTCCTTTACTGGATAGTGGTGTTCCAGGGCTACTGAGCAGCAGTTGCTGGTGATTTCAGTTGCATCTTCTGCATTTCTTTCTTCCTTTCTTCCTTTCTCTCTCTTTTTTACTTCCTTTAATCTTTTTCTCTCTGCCAAAGATAGGAGTCAACCCAACTAGTGTTGATTTAGTGGATGTTGGCAAGGATGAAGAGGTGAAAATGAGGCCAGGCCAAGTTCTGCACATCGTGAATAAGCTTTACCCCTACACGGTGCAATTTGCTGAAGAATCGGGGAAAAGTGTTACAGAAGCAGAAGAGAAAGTACAAGCTGAAAAGAGGCCATGTGAGGACTCCTCTGAGAACGATGATATAGAAAATGTGCCCAGGAAGGCAAAGAAAACAGAGGTGGTGGATACACAAGGCAGTTCTGCAGAGCTCAAGCTAAGCAAGACCAGCGTGCCTCCACAGGAGGGGACTTCGAGCAAAAAGGCAAGTCTCTTGGTGTTAGTACTTCTGCTGTTCCCCCTGGAGTTTCCTCCTCCATCAGAGGGCTTTGATCATCACTTTTGTGGGTGCTGCCTGTGGGACAGCTTCTCAGCTGCACGTGTTGAGAGCACACGGGCTGCCACGTGCTAAGGCAGAGACTCTGCTCCTGAGATCACGCAGCTCCCGAGAAAGCTGCTCGTGTCCGTGCTCACCTGAGCTGGTGAGTGTGTGTGAAGGGGCCTGCTGTAGCAAGCGAGGGTTCGTTCTCTGCTTCCTGCTGCAGTTTGTGCTCGAAGGGCAGATCTCCTCGAGGCTCTGCGCAGCGGGAGTCACACAAGAATAGTGTGCTGGCTCTTGAGATGAAATCTGCTCTCTTACAGGCAGAGCAGTGGTTATCGAGACGCTTGTGCACAGAGAACAGAACATCTTGACCCCTTTTCTTCCTGTGCCTTCTGCACCTGCCTCCCGGTTTTGGTCGTTCCTTAAGGTAGAACCGGGTTTACGTTGACGTTACCAGCCAAAATCTTCTGAAAGGAACTTTTTAACCCTGCTGACATGGACAAAATAATAATAATAAAAAAGAGCCATGGACGTCTTAGTGCTTCTGGAACAGCAAAAGTGCAGTTGCTGAAGGAGAAGGCATACAAACAAAACCCTGAAGGAAGTGTCAGTCTCATGGGTTCTTTATTTCTTTGGCGGCCTGAGGCTAGTTATGTTAGGGCAGTATTGGTGGCAAGGGCAAAAAAAAATGACAATTCATTGGTTCTTTGTCAGCGCTGGAATAATGTTTGAACATCAGCCTCCATGAGAGTGTGATGATGGCGTGTGCCCAAACCTGCATGCCAGTTACTAAGCTCAAGCAGGCACAGAGCTCCCTGCTGTTACGTTTCCAGCTTTGAGTCCTAGCAGCATCTTGTTTTCAAGAACCAGCTTTGTGGGGACGGTTGGAGTGCCTGTGTTGGTGTTCGTGGAAAGGAAATAATTCAGGTGTCAATCAGCTTTTGTTTTTCATGTTACTTTGTTCGTTCTGTTGTTTCGTTGCTATAGTTCCAATGAAAGTACATAACAAAATGCTTTAAAATGCGTCATTATATTCTTAATTCTCTTACAAAAAAATTTTGTTTGTTTGTTTGTTTGTTTGTTTTTTCCATCTGTTCTTTAGGAACATTTAGGACACTGGAGTCAGGGTCTGAAGAGTTCCATGCAAGATCCAAAAATGCAGGTGAGAACTGTGCACTCGTACTTCGCAGCAGCTCCTGTCTGACAAAGTTAAACGAGCTTTTTCCTTTCATGCCACAGTTTACTTTAATAATCAGATTAGCTGGGGGAGTACCTCACAAGGGCTGAATTGCACTTTCATCTCTGTCCGTAGCAGCATTAATCTGGGGGTCTTTACAGTCCCTTTGGGAGCCTGCAGAATGTCAGAACTTCATTATCCCGGAGCTCCCTACGCTGTCAAGTTTGGCCAGCAGTTACACAAAGGTTGTTGGGAGAGCAGGTGAGCAGCGTGGCTGCTTTGTTTTCTCAGGGAAACCGACAAAAACGGGGCTGCGATTTGAAGTGAGCACGGAGTGGAGACCCCTGCTTTCTGGCAGTCAGCACTGTCTTATCTCCAAGTGCGGCGCAGCTTCCTGGTTTCTAGTAAACTTTAACTTTGCTACACCTGTGCAGCAGCTGGCAGGATGTGACCCCTGGCTCCAGCTCCACACCATTTCCTCGCGCCAGCAGGGATTTCCTGGGTGGCTTCCTTTAACCTTCTGCAGAGGCTCCCGACGCACCTCCCTTCCTCTGCTTCCCCGGGGCTGCATCGCGCTTTTCCTTGGGCTGACTTTGTCTGCTGAAAGAAAGCAGCAATCTGACAGCGTCTTTTGTGGCTGCAGCCTGCGCGCTTTCTCATCATTGTGTCCTGACAGCCTGAAGGGAATATTCCCTATCCCTAAGTAAAAAGCAGACTTTGGTTTTATTTCAGAGTTTTGCAAGTATATAGAAACTCCTTCCTGAAAACAAAATTAATAGCTTATCTCCAAAAGAGGCAGGATAATCTGCATCAAACAGCACTTGCGGTGGAATTTTTGCCTTGAGAGAATTAGACACGAGGGTAATCCAGAAATTAATATTTCTCCAAGCTGTGTACACGTTCCAACCATTCGTAAACATGTGAAAAGCAGGAATTTCTCTCCACATTCCCTGAGCTTGAGAAAAGCAGAGAGTTGGGCTCCAGTATGGCGACTTGTTCCTCCAGTTTTCTTGTTTCTGTTCTTGGAAGGTTAGAACACAAATAATTGTTCGTGGCTTACTGTTAGTTTGTTAGTTGTGGTTCAGAGTTAAACACACAAACCACAGAACCTTTGCTTCTTAATCACTATTAAAGACACGACAAGGTGTCTTTTTCTGGAAACACCTTGTCACAATTGTCTGTTCTCCCTGGTTGCATATACAAACACTGAAGTGTGTATATAAAGACAGGACAGCAGTCTTGCTGCTGAAAGAATTAGTCTTATGATTTGTGTGCTGACAGAATTTTAATCTTCCTTCCCAGAGAGCATGACTGATCAGCTCTTTATATAAACATATGAAAATAATTAGCAAAGATGACAAAGACACCATCCATCTCTCACCAACAGACTTGCTGCTAAGAGATCAGAGAGACAGCTCACAGTTTCTGCTTCAGAACCTGACGCATTTTTACTGCCGTGGACGTGCTGTCCCGCCCTGCTCTCCACATGCTTTACTTCTGTTTCTCCCAATGAGCTGCATGGAGTTGAAGCAGAGGGCAAAACAAAATGAAAACACGGGAAAGGAGGGCACGAGAGACAGAAATCGTTTCTCCTTTATATGAATGAACGGTCTTACAAAGTAGGATGAAATGAAGTAGCTCAGATTTGAAGGTTCTGGCTTTGTAATGCGGGAGGAGGTCTACAGTGCTGAGCACTCCGTTTGTAGCACGCCTGAGACTTGTGTTTCACTCCAGAAACCTTCAGAGTGTGAGGCCGTCCAGTGCATTCCTATGTGCTCTGTATTCAGCACGGGGCCCTGAGCATGCTTCAGTGACCACACGGCCTGGATGCAGCCCGGGGGAAGCAGGGTTTCCTGGACCTCACTGCTGTGAGCCCTGGTGATTTTCAAGAGTTTTCACATCCTCTTGTAGCAATGGCCGCTGTACTCCTTGCTGCATAGGAACAGAAGGCTTTTTCCTTGAAGCATGTAAAGAAGGATGCGGGATCGTCTCTCGCTGTAGCTGCCTGCTGTGGAAGAGGGGACGTGCTGGGCCAGCATGGTTACGGTCACGGTCCTCCTTGACGTGGAATGCCCTGCTGCTTGGTATTTCTTGCCGTGTAGGATTTTTTTTTCCTGGCTTTTTTTTCCTGGCAGGCCCAGTTCCACTAGCAACACAAACACGTGCTTGAGGACTTCTGCAACAGTGATGGGACGTGCAGATGGCTAACACCCCAAAATTCACTCAAAATTCACTGCAGTGGTTTTAGGGATAAGGCATTTAGCTTCCAATCAGCATCTAATCAAGTTTCTTGTTTTGCTAGGTTTACAAAGACGAGAAGACTGTAGTCATCAAAGACAAATACCCTAAAGCACGCTACCACTGGCTTATTTTGCCATGGGAATCCATTCCAAGCCTGAAGGCGGTCACCAGGGAGCATCTTGGGCTCCTGGAACACATGCATGCAGTTGGGGAAAAAATGATCGACCAGTGCCCTGCTCGAGGCAGCCTGGAGTTCCGGCTGGGCTACCACGCTATCCCCAGCATGAGGTAAGGCCCGGGTGAGCCCTCAGCTGGAGCCCCTGCTCTGGATTTACAGGCTTGGGGCTAAATCTGGCATTGCTGAAGGATAACCAGTCCTCCTAAGTGCTAAAAACTGACCGGTGTCCGAGGCGTTTGGGTGCAGCTGTGAGTGTGCTGCTGCTGCATACGTGCTGGCGGGCTCCACGCGCGTCTGGAAGCAGGTGGGCAGTGCCCGCTGGGCCCCAGCAGGGTTGTGGGGCTGGGGCGCGGTACGCTGTGCCCGGCCAGTGGAAGGGGTGGCACGGCCATCGTGCATGCCGTCCCCCCTCCCAGGGCGCGTATCCGGGATCAGAGTGACTCTTAAGGCAGCCAAGTGCAGCCTGACACAGAGCAAGGATTTTAATCTCGTGTGTAAATAAGTCCAGGCAGCGCAGTGCCCGAGTGCCTGCAGAGGATCTGGGTATTGCAGTCACAGTGCTCCTGAGTTTCCTCCGATTCTCGGAGTGGGCCTCGAGTCACCGGTAAAGTCCCATTGAGACACTCTACAAAGTTTAATCCTTTTGTTTATTAAAAACACCGTCTCTGCCTTTCTGGAGACCCGCAGGAATACAGACTGTAGTTACGTGCTAGTGGGATGTGCAGGGTGGCGACTCTGCCTAAGTGGAAGGCTTGGCATGAGACAGTATTTGAACACGGACTGTGTTTCTTCTGTGGCAGAATTATGGGTCAAACGTGATGAAATAAGACTCATGCGTAAGTCTGACAGCCCAACTCAACTGGACCATGCTTTACCTGATACTGCTGCAAAAGTACTTCGTGCACTGACACGTTTCTTCTCTCTTATCTGTATATTTGTTTTAGTCACCTGCATTTGCATGTAATCAGCCAGGATTTTGATTCTGCTGCCCTGAAAACCAAAAAGCACTGGAACTCTTTTACAACAGAATACTTCTTAAACTCCCAAGGTAACGATTAAAAAAGTATTTCATAACACAATCATGTTTGTGTGTTTTACCTGTGGGCTTCTTTTCCCAACAGAAGCGTAAGCCATGCATTCAATCACAGTAAGTGAAAGGTCTTGGGTGATTTCAGATATTGGGGAACAGCATTAACTAAAAGTCAACCAAATTGTGTGGATGGATTAAAATAAAACGTAGTAATGACTTGCTGTGCGTGTGAAGTGGCGTTCAGATTTCTGCAGTGTCAAGCTTTTTTCATGGTATTGCACAGTCATAATATCTCCCATCTCTGGTTTTATTTCAGATGTGATAGAGATGGTAAGAAGCAAGGGAAAGGTAACAGTGAAAGATCATGCCTCTGAACTTCTCAAATTGCCCCTCAGATGCCATATTTGCAAACAGCAGCTATCCACTATCCCACAGCTAAAGGAGCACCTCAGGAAACACTGGCCAAAATGACGCTGCAGGAAATCACCCGACAACCCACGTGTTCGGATTTCAGGCTAAAGCAACAACCTCGAAATGTTAAGGGGACATGTACGCGTTTTGTTAATTGTGTTGAGAAATGTTAAAGGGAAAATGGAGCCTGCAAACAGCAGCATGATAACTTTGTCAGAGCTCAGACAAAAATTTAATAAAGTGACCTCTGAAATGAAGGGTGCTTGCAGCTCTGTCACAGCGCTGCCACGCTAATCTGTATGTGAATGGAAGCGTGGGAGCAGTGTTTTGTTTGGATGAACAGATTTATTTTATTTCAGAAGTTGAGGTGCTAAGCCCAGATGTAGGTTTCAGTAGTGAAGGGGGAGAAGCAATGATTTAGAGGTCTTTCCCTCGATGTATCATGCCTGTCAAAGGCTTTTCTGAAGACACAACGTTGGAGGGGCTGGTGTGGCTGGCAACAAAACTGTCAGAGGAGTGTACCGAGAATATACAGGGAAGAAGCATCAGCTGCAGCACCCCAACCACACTGCCCCAGCTCTGCTCAAAGGCTGCGGTGCTGCTGAATTGCCACCTGCTGCTCAGACGTCAGGAGGGGCAGGTCTGACTTCTTCACGCACAAGGGCATATTTAACCATTTACATGTAAAATACATGTACAGCACACAACGGTCAGCTCTGCTGTCCCCCAGAGCAGTATGCTCTCAAGGCTCACAGACATTGCAGTGTGGTCCGACGCTGCCACGATTCTCCAGGCCTGCTTTTTGGTGAGTCTTTAGCCTCCGACTGTTGCCAAGGTGTGAGCTCCTGGCTAGGCAGCAGATCAGTAGCAATGGAAATCTGTTCCGAGGCCGAGAACCGGTTTGTAGGGTCAAATTTAATGCTAAGCACAGCTTGGACTTGTTAAGTAAGACGCCCTCTGGGTGAAATGGCTGTCAGTAAAAGAGCACGCAGACCTCTCACACAAGGAAAATGTTGTTTGTAAAATCTTGATTGTATTACTCCGGGAGAGAGCGTCCTTTGCTTCCACGCTGCAGCTGCACAGCACTGTGTTACCGCATACACTGATGGGGCAGAGCGTCCTGTTGCTGCTGGAAAAGAATGAAGAACCTCGTGTGAAATGGAGGACAGTAACGGTGAGGGGGTGGCTGTGTCCTAATTTCAAACACTGCTCACGTTCCCTTTAGTTCTTGCTGGCACTTGGGTTAATACACCTTCACCTAGAAAACGTGATTTGAAAAAAGGGAATTACACAGTGTGAGGGTTCACTTTTGGCATGGTCAAACCAAGCTCCCGAAGTGAAATAGTGCTAGAGCTTAGCAGTAGGAGCTGCTTTGGAACAGCAGCAGTTGTAAATGCTGGAGAACGCCGGTCTTACGTGCCAGAGCACCCAGAAAGGAAAGCCACCTGCTTTCACAGTCAAGCCCACGCCTGATGTCACAAGTCCGTGACATCGCAACCGCTGCCACCAGGCCCCCGGGCGGGCGTCCCTCTGTCCCTCTGTCCGCTCGTGCTGAGCCCGGGAGGAGCAGAGGCAGAGCGATGCTGCTGAGGAGCATGCCCAGCCCCAGCTGCACCCACGCCACGGCTGTGCAGGATGGGCCCACAGGGAAGGCAGCGCCAGGGAAAAGCCACTCGAAACCAGTCAGGGACAGGTGTGTGTCAAAGACCAAGGGTTACCTAGAGGTGGTGAAGAGAACTGAAGCTGTAGTCGTGGACATGGGCACGGGTTACTTCAAGTGTGGCTTCGCAGGGGAGCCGTGGCCTTCCCATATCGTTTCCTCGGTTGGAAACCACCCACAGGAAACCCAGGGCGAACCAGAAGAAACCTTCATTGGCAGAGTGCTCCAGGACACCTGCGTGCCCTTAAATCTCATCAGCCCCTTAACGCACGGCGTGGTGGTGGACTGGCAGTCTGTCCGGGATATTCTGGAGTATATTTTCCAGACGGAGATGCAGATCTGGCCGGAGGACCACGCCGTCCTGCTGTCAGTGCCTCCCCTGTGCTCCATGGCAGACAAGAAGAAATACGCGGAGATGATGTTTGAAGGCTTCCACGTGCCCGCCGTGCACCTCGCCTACCAGTCCCAGCTGTCCATGTACTCTTACGGGAAAACCTCGGGTCTGGTGGTGGAGAGTGGCCACGGTGCTTCGCACGTGGTTCCCATCTACGAAGGCTACGTGCTGCGCAGCATCACGGGCAGCGTCGATTACGCTGGCCTGGACATCACCAACTACCTCATGCAGCTACTGAACGAGTCCGGGTACACGTTCACGGAGTACCAGCGGAACATCATCGAAGACCTCAAAGAGAGGTGTTGCTACGCTTCTCTGGACCTCACGCAGGACTTGAATTTGCCTCTGAAGAAACAACAAGCTGACTACGAGCTGCCGGACGGGCACCTCATCACGGTCGGCAAAGAGAGGTTCCTGTGCGCCGAAGCGCTCTTCAAGCCATCCCTGCTTGGGTCGCAGCAACCCGGGCTGCCGCAGCTGACGCTCGGCTGCCTCGAGAAGTGCGATGCTGACATCAACAAGAAGCTGGTGAGGAACGTCCTGCTGTGTGGGGGCAGCACCATGATGGAAGGCTTTCCTGACCGCTTCCAGAGTGAACTCAGCAGGATGTGGCCCAGCGACACCGTCCTCATAACGGCGTCACCTCAGAGGAAGTCTTCTGTCTGGGTTGGTGGGTCCATCCTGGCCTCGCTCCACTCCTTCCAGAAGCTTTGGGTTTACAGGAAGGAGTATGAAGAGTGGGGTCCTTCCTGCATTTTTAAGAAGTGCTTCTGACGGGGACACTGGGTATCTCAAAAACTATTTTTGACAAGGGTACGTGATTCAGTTCAAGAGCATCTCCCCTCTACCCATTGCTGTGGTTACATTAAAAGATTTTTGCTACAGCTACATTAGTTTTGACAGTGTGTCTGTTTTTTAGTTTTGACAGTGTGTCTGTTTTTTTTTTTTTTTTTTTTTTTTTCTTTTCTTTTGTATTTAATGAAGCAGGACAGCAGACTGGTGGCAAACTACTGCCTGACGAGAGAAGCAGGCTTCCAGCATCACATTTACTCAGAAACTGGGACAGTTCTTATATTAAGTCTATTTTTGCTTTAATGACTTACTTCAGCTGCATCTGTTTGCAAGAGCCTCCACAAATGTTAAGAGCAAATTCAGTGTACCTGCAAAGACAGTAGCTAAGGCACAGTATGTTTTGAAGCGAGATGCACTGCAACAAAGGCAAAGAACATCCAAAGAGAAACCCAGGGCAAGGGAACTCCTGGTTGCTGCTGAAGCAGAAGCAAAGGTTCAGGGACTGTAGCAGCAGGATGCAGGACTAAGAAATGTCTAAGAAAAGGGTCTCCAGCTCTGACTAGCACCACGATGGAAAAACAAAAG
Source organism: Aythya ferina (assembly GCF_964211825.1). Classification (NCBI taxonomy): domain Eukaryota; kingdom Metazoa; phylum Chordata; class Aves; order Anseriformes; family Anatidae; genus Aythya; species Aythya ferina. The sequence continues at coordinate 69,265,567 of NC_140299.1, forward strand.
CACCAACAACGCAGACTTTAAAGGAACTTGTGTGTTTGGCACAAAGAAATTACCATCAAGCTAGCAGAAGTTTTGCCTTTTCTTGGGATCTTTAAGAAGCAAATCTTTTTCTAGGCAATAGGTTAGGCTGAACAAGACCCTAAGCACTTCCTAGCATCACATTGAAGTGTCAGGGATCAGCAGCGTCAGTGCCACATTTCAGTTGCAGGGCCAGAACTGGAGAGGACCGCAGACTTCATCACTTATTTCCCTTATCAGAAAGTGTTTTCCGTGTCACTTTGGACTAGATTTTGCTACCAGCTTGAAGACCCAAGCCCAGTAAAAAGCTGCTATCCACTGCAGCCGTCCATGTGTTTTGCTGCCTTCAGGCTTCGTGTTTGTACAACCTCCTTTCCAGCCTCATCACAATGCTCGAAAACAGGCTCGAGCCATCCCCACACCACCCAAAGAGGCCATGTAACTCAGAACAGATGGAAGTAAAACCGCTCCAAAGCTTATATAACGCTGACAAAGGATTGCTTTTCCACTGCACTCCAACCATCCCAAGCCAGCACAGCGCAGGCTCATGTGGCCACCCCAACGTGACGGAGCTCCTGCACCAAGGACACAATAACCTGCAGCACCAGACACATTAATGCCATGCATGCAGAACGCAGCAGATGCCACAGACAGGAATTATGTTGTTGGTGCTGGCATTCTTCCCACGGTGCATTGAACTGCATTGAACACAAAGCTGCCAGGCCAAAATTAACTGAGAGGAAGGGCCGGGGTGGGTGGAGCAGCGCTGCTTCCACTGAAAGCACCCAGCCTCGTCCGCAGAGCTTGTCCCCTTCCTCTGCTCCCCAGACTGGTGCTGTTACTTCTCGGGCCAGATTGCAGAAGTATTCTGTAGTAAAGTTTAATCCTCAGGTGTGAATTTACACATCAGTTTCCATCTGAAACAGTTCTGCAACAGCACAGAGCGTAACCAGGGCACAGCTGCTCACCTGCCAGTGCCACACAGCAGCATCGAGCACAGATACCTGGGGTAGCATTACCCAGCAGCGTGCAACACCAACACAAGTACCCCCCCCCAGCTTTTTTTTCCATGTTCTCACGTACCCAAGATGTCCCTGGTGCAAGATCAGCAGGGCAGTAATGGCTGTCAGTAATGCGGGGTTCACTCTGATGCAACAAAGTGATTCTGATGAAAATCCGCTATTATCAACACTCAACTTCAGCAGAGGAAACATAACTTACTTGGTTAGCAGCTGCAGTTTGCCACTAGTACAGGCTTACTGGTGAGATCTCTAAGCCCGGCTGAGCAGCTTAAGACATGACCTGCTCTCACGGCAGGTACTGTACCAGCCACGGGAGGAAGTGTGATGAAGAGAAAAGCACCCGCTGGGCACTCGTGGGTTTGCTTCACCTGGAAGCGAGGGCACAGTGGTGGCACGTGTTGGGTTCAGTCAGCAGCCTTCAGATCTGCACAGTCTGCTACTCCCCACCCCTGCACACAAGCTCTGCTGTGGGATGCAAGCGGCTGACACCATTAGCACGATGCAGTATGGGTCACAGGCACAGCTGCATCGCCTGCAGGGACAGCCCCATGAGCAATAGAGCAGGAACGGCAGGACAACAATGGTTTTATATAAGGGTGTAATGAAATGATAATGAAAAGTGACAGTTCAGAGTCCTCTAGGATTCCTTGGCTTTTAGTTACTGGAGAAGATGCAGTTTCCACTGTAGATTTTTATTGAGTTTTGGTGGAACGAGTAGCTCTGGATCTGAAAGGCAAAGAGAACAAATGTCAGAGCACAGGTTACCAGCAACACAGTTTCTCTGGGACCTGTCAACCAATTCATTTGCTTTCTTTCCCATCAAATAACACCGAGAAGTCCCAAACATCGTGTTCACAGCCAGGAGTCTGCTGGAGGACTTTTTCCTGGCAGTTCCAGGAGTAGTAAGGGAAGATGGGAAGAGAACTGAGGACTAATGGGGAAGAGGGCAATTCAGGCAGTAGTTTTAATGCAGGACTTCAGAGAAAATAAAACCTTGTTAAGAAGACTGCTCACTTGTCACGAGGAAGATGACACTGTAAGGTAAAGCAATAAACTCCTACAGCTGAAGAAACGCTGCGGCTGTTGGCAGGTGTCAATGCTTGAAGAGCCTCAGTGCTCGCTGGCCTCGCTGACATCTCACACCCACACCTAACCCAGAGCCAGAACTAACCTTGTACAACAGGAGCCAGCATCCTCTTCTGCTGATAGGCAGCCATAATGCTGTTAGCAGTTGAATTGGGACCCAGGACCTGTATGGAGAAGCAATACCCATGTTCCAACCTGTACAGAGGGAGGCTGAGAGCACAGATGCCTACCAAGAAAACTGCTGATAGGCTAGACTCCAGGAGCAAAAGCAGCTGGCTGCAGGAGACCCCACAGCTCAAAGCGATCAGGAATACAGGATCAAAGCCCAGAAATGTCTCAGAAAAGCTGACAGAGAGGCAGAAAGAACTGCTTTGGGACAACCTTTCAGAATACAGAACTTTAATCTCAGTACTTACTTCTTTGCAGCACTTCAAGTGATAAGAGTCACTGTGCCTGGGAGTGTTCAAGGAAGGGCTGGACGTGGTGCTTAGGGACATGGTTTAGTGGGTGACATTGGTGGCAGGGGGATGGGTGGACCTGATGATCTTGGAGGGCTTTTCCAACATTAATGATTATGTGATTCTAAGTGTCATGAATTGGCAGGACTACTTTCATTACAGAATCAGCAACATTTAAAGTTCATTGGGGAGCCTCAGCTCCTAAAACCACATTCAGCAGTTTTAATCTCCCCTTAAATGGACAGATTAATCAGTGGTAAGGGAAAAGATACTGGGGGACATCTTGTGTTCACCTTGAATGCTCAGAAACTACTCATTACAGAGAAAGACTTTTACTTTGGAAGGGACCTAGTATAGTCCTCATGATTTCTGTGTTAAGCTGAAGCTTGATCAAACTCACCTTTTTGCAGTATACTTTTTATGATACTCTGGTTCAGACCAAACTGACCAATCTGTTTGCTTTTCGTCTCACGATAACGGTATGGACAACCACTATTTCACTACATAAAAGCTATGCTAACACTTCAACCAATAGGGCTGGAAAAGAAAAGAGTGTTCCTTTGTTCTGGAAATTGCTTAAGGAAGAGCTTATGAAAAGAAGTCACGAGGACAAATTAACACATGCCCTATGGGATATGATCATGTCCAACATGGTATTCAGTGGGACAGACACAGCAGGCTGTATCTGTCACACGTATCTAGGGCGTACTGATTCAGAAGTTGCAGCACTTCTATAATGTACTACACATTGCGTCTACTTAAAGTCTGTAGAAAAAGGGGCAGATCTGGAGTGCCAGGAAAAGATTGTGTGTTCTTTGCTGAAGAATTCAAAGCACTACCAACTACTTGGTATTGTATAGCAGGCATCATGAGTGTTGCAGATGAGCACAGACCGGGTTGAGAGAACTCTGCTGCACATCTGGAGTCCAGATTTCTGGGATCGAGGTCTCCATCAGCTGCAAAACCTCTTCCAGGACTTGCTGCAGTCCCACAGCTTGCTCATCAAAACCAAACAGTACAAGCTGCTTCAGAAGGATGTGTACGTCTCCTGGAGAGTGAACAGAATACCAAGCAATGATATTTAACATAGGAGTGTGAAATAAACAGCTGTATTGCCCTGGTATCGAGATACAGGACAGGGAGCAACAAATCAGAACTGGTTCTTTGTCCCTACCCAACTGCTAGAGCACCTGAATACAAAATGTGAGCTAAACCTCTCATGGCACTGACAGGTCCTCACTGACCTGCTCCCAAAATTTCAAATGAGGAGACCTCACACTATTAGTTATTCCACCTGGCAGAGGAAGATGAACCGAATAAAAGTCCACCACAGACAGTCTTACGCACCATGAAGCTCCTCTCCTCAGCATACCTATGAAGAACAGGAGGCTGGCCGTGCTCACAAGTTGAAGAGTGGATTAAGATCACTGCCATCCTACCTTTCACATTCTCAACAGCACGGACGCTTTCTCCCAGGACTTCCAGAAGGGCCACATCTTCAAAAGGACTCCCCTCCTTCAAGCTGTATCTCTTGCGTTCAGCCTTGCGCCGGTTCTTTGAGGATCGCCTGGAAAAGACGGATGCTTAATTCTGCTGTGTGCAACAGGATTAGCTGTAACAGGGTGAATTTGAAGATATGTCAACAGCATGCATGCAACTTGTTACCTAAGCCCTTAGTCTCTCCAGTACAAAGGGTCTGTCTGTATGTTAGCTGATGCATCTTTGCATCAGTATTTAAACACAAGTTGGTAGCTGGGCTGGGAAGCTGTCCTACAGTTTCTCTTCTACAAACACAACTGCTTTGTGTTCCAGCAAGGTCAAAGCATCATTCTAAGCACAGAGTAGGGTAAATTGTTTGACAACGGTTGCTAGCAGGCAAAAGTGAACTCCACTTGGAACAGTTTGGTGCCATGGTCTGTGCTTGCCTGTGCACATTTTAATTTCTGCTATCTCCACAAGCTGTGCACTAACACAGCCCAGCTCCTGGTCCATTATCACAGGGAAACAACTTCTAATCAGAGGCCATTATTAGTTACCTAATGACCCAAAATGATCAGCACACTCTGACACAGATATGCTGAATACTATGGTTGCGTTCTCTTTTCACCTGAGCCGCAGAAAGTGCCCTGAAAAAAAACCATGTTTTTTCCACAGCTCTATCTTTTCAAGATTTCAACTAGGGAGTCCAGAAGTGGCCCCACAAACTACACCAACCTTTAACACAGCCCGCCCCACACCGCAGCTTATATTATGAAGAGCACTCAAAAGCAACACAGAAGCTCACTGTGGGAAGAGAACAGGTATGAAATTATATAATGAGCCCCAACTATTAAAATGCAAAGCTTAAGACAAAGAGCACAAGCTGTTAATGTTTGAGAAACTCTGCCTACTTCCTGTGTCAAAACTCCCACAGCCAGCTATTCTGGCAACATGCCAGCTGCCTACAGAGCCAGCTCCTGCACAGAGCCTGTGCTCACAGCTCCTCTGCTGGGCATTCACTTCCTGCTGCACTACTAGCTTCTGGCATTTTCTGCTCTCTCCCCTCCAACAAGAGTTAAAATAACCAAGAAATGCCTGTAATTAAAACAGTTTCAAGGCATGTACAGCTGCTAGGAAGAGCATGCCAAACATGAGCAAACTGCCCTCCCAAATAAAGGCTGATGCCAGGGCAGCCACCATCTAATTTGGAGGCAGATACCTACGCTGATATTCTTGAATTGCTGTGTGAGTATTTGCTGTTCATGTCGCTAGCTGTCACAACACTGCTGGTTTCAGAGAAAAGATCCAATTCTGGGCAATTTGGCATTTCATAATCTGCAAAACACATTAACAACTGTCACAGCATGGAAAAAGGTCACAGTTATTCCAAGCCTTCTCTCTGGGTAACCTATGTGGCTTTCTGCAAAAGCAGCCTGGGCAGATTTGTTCTACCTGTTGGTGCACCGGAGCCCTGCGGCTCTCAGCCCACTCAGCCCGCACACAAGAAGAAAGAGAAATTGTGAGAAGAGTGCAGCTCCTCTGCCTTGGCAGGGACTGTGATTATTCAATGGCACACTCAGAGGGATGACAATCTCAGTGCAGCAGATCTGGACCAGGACAGAACGTACTGCTTTCAGAAAACTTTCCCGAAGCCAGTGTGTTCTTGCAGGTGTGTATGCCTAGGAGGTACTCAGCACAAAGGATGTGCTAAGCACGGCCTGACCCAGGCAAGCTGCCATTGTGGAGACAGTGCCATCTCATTCTGAAGTGCTCTCAGTTGTGTTTAGCATTCTTATCCCAAGAAAGCTGTGACACAGATAGCAGTGAAAATAAAGCTCTTAATGGAATGGGTCAAGGTCAAACAATTGCACCTCAACTACGGTGCAAGGGGTGGGGTGAGAAAAATGCTGTTTCTGGGGTGGTAGATACCACTGGAGCTACAAGAGGGCACACTGCAGCTCCATCAGGGTAAATAAGAACCACAAAATTTAAAAAAAAAAAAGGATAATCACAGTTACTTATGCAAAAGAAAGTCATATGCATTTTAATACAAACCATGCAGGCTCTCACTAGCCTTCTCCTTCAGCTCTCGGACTACCTGCAGGCGACTCTTATGGCGAAGAAATGCTGTTTTCTGAGAATCTAGGAACATCAGCTGACTTTTCTGGGCTGCTCAATAACAAAAAAAGATCAGATCCAAGGTAAGAACATGAACATTTGTACAAGGGAGTCAGAAGAGTATTCTTACACAAGGAGCTTGAAGAAACACAGTCCTCCAAGCACCTTGGAAGTCAGGTGTAAAGCACCCAAAAGGACTCATGCGGAAGGAAATTCAAAGCTAGTAGTACAAGAGCACACCAAACTTAAATGCAGCTGGGTGTGGAAAGAACTAACTGGCTAGACAAGCATCTCTGGAACAGGAGTCTGTTTCTAATACAGGAAGAGAAGAAAGCTCTGTGAACACATCTCTTTACATTAATTAGGTTCAAGCTAAACAAAAATATCGCTGAACTCACATAGCCTATTGCCCATAGCATGAGAACAAAGAACATCTGACAGCTATCAAACATCTTCCGGGGCTGAAGAGAGAATACTGGTATCAAATAATATTTTCAAAAGAGCTTCTTTAACAAACAGCAGTTTTCGTAGCCCATAAATCTGCCACCACACATTTGTGTGCTGGAACAAGGGCTGTTTTCCTCGTTCATAGACATGTAAACACCTACTCCCTTGCAGTCTGTGACTGTGAAGTCTGAAAAAGCTCAAAAGCTTAACTAAACTGAAAAGAGCCTATGGCAACTGCAGAGCTTCAAACGTTCAGTAGAATGCTGGCAAATGCAGCTAACTGGCCAACACCAGCTGGGCAGAATCAAAGCATCCTTCCATACAGCTTCCAGTACGAGTGTGCTATGGCTTCCCACAGGCCCAGCGAAGACCTCCTTCCACCTCCTCAGCACAGCAAAGTTTCAGGTTTGTGCACAGATTTACCTTCCAGGATGGCGGGTTTGAAGTTGGTCTCCAAGATATCCAGCCTATCATACTTGTGAATCTGAATCAGGAAAAGGAAACAAGATATTATTTGGAGATCTAACCTGGACTCCATCCCTGTTCTTGCACTCTAAAAAAAAAAATAAAATAATTATATCCACTTCTTGCTATCCAGACAGTATTTCTGGTTCTTGAAATTTGAAATTCCTTACCAGTCTTAAAGCTTCTTCCCACAAAGCCCCTTCTAGAAGGAGGAGAACAGCCTCTTCGTAGTCCTGGAAAGACAGAGCAACTGCTGCTACTGATGCTAGAAGTACGCATTTGGGTAGCACCTACATGATGCGTGCTTCTACTCAGCAACATCAGTCACAAGAATACAGCTGTGCCCAGTACCTTGGAGTGCTGACACAAACAAAAATCTCTCATTAAAAATAAACAAAACAAAACAAACAAACACAACAAAAGCCCCTTTTGAAGGGAAAGTCCCTCTGGAACTCATAATTCTTTATTCCAGCACTCATACTTCAGCTTTCTGAACCTTTTCATACCAAAGCAGAAGTAACTTCATGAGTAGAAAACCTGGGGACACAGCATTCATCTACTCCCTGATTGCTGCATCACCCAGACCTTCTCTGCCATTCCGAAAGGAACTCATGGCACAGAGTATTCTGTAGTAAGCACACATGGAGTCACATGCAGCCCAGGAGAACAGAAAAAATAAAAGATGGAGCTTATCTTGGACAGAGGATGTTGCTGGGGCACAGACAGGAGAGGCACATTACCTGAGCGTACTGCTCCAGGAGCACGGCTGCCTCCGCATGCCTTCTCTGTTCAACCAGTTTTCCTATGAGAAAAGGTGGAGTTCAGCTTTTCAGGAGCAGCTGGATTTTCGACTACAAAACAATAAAGTACAGGAACATCCCACTCACTGTAGCACCTTCTACCTGCTCAGACACTTATTTAATCTGCATGATAAAAAGAAGGGCTGCCTGATGTCGAGAATTCATTAACCTGTATCATCATCAGCCAGTTGCTTGTGAAATTGATGATTCTTGTCTCTCATAGCCACTTGAAGAACCTCTCCCCTACAGTTTTAGACAGAAATAGTGAAGAGTCCCCTGAGTGGAGGAAGGCAGGATGTAAACAGGAAATCTCTCTTGAAAGCTTCGGTGTATCACAGTCTCAGTATCTGCTGGGAGAATTATGTCTGTTGCTCTCTGTGGTATAGCCAGGAAGCACCAAACCTATGGGATTCAAGACTTATAGTCCCTTAAAACTTAGGACCAGCTTTAGCACTGGCTTTTCTGTTAGGGTGTAAGTGAGAAAATGATACACAGGGCCAAGGAAAAAAAAAAAAAGAAAGAAATTACCTAAGCAAATTGCATCGAATTTTATGTGCTCATCCTGCTAAATTACAGTTGTGATTTAAGAGGGGGCACTAGAAAAAGCGTTAAAGGCAAGTCATGAAGGATCCAAACTGCATTAAGTGATAGAAAAATAAAATACTGGAATATCCAAATCTGGAAGACTACTCCCAGAAGCCATTCCCACTGTTTAAGGGGTTCTTCATAAACTCTGCCTCTGAGTACAGCAAAACCCAGGATTATGCTCCATTTTCTTGCTGAAATACGTGCCAGGCTCACGACACATCTCATGCATGAAGCCTCGTGTTTCTTAGTGAGCACAAACTCTTAAGAGAACCCATCTTTTTTTCCGGCAGTAGGACCACACGTAGCTTTATGTGTACCTGCCTGTCCTGACTGCTAGCAGGCATTACGGAGAAAACATGAAGATGGAGCACCAAATTCTGCAACAGCCTTTAAGGTCTGTGGCTAGGCAATATCAGCGTGCACAACATCTGGAGGACTCAGTCACGTCAGATGCTTTAAACAATCTCCATTCCCTGAGGTTAACCAAGGAAACAATCTGGAACAGCAGTTCAGCAACAGGTTGCCAGGAAAATGCAAGAACCAGTCAGCCCCGGGTAGCCAAGGCCATAACTAGCTCAGCAACTCTGGGGTGCCAACCAGCTCAGCCCCAGCATCTTTTGGTTCCTGTGAGAAACAAAGGTGATGTGCAATCACATAAACCCATGGGAATTATAGTCCTTTAAGAAAAACACTGAAGACTGAGGCTTTCTCTGATTTTAATGAAAAATCAGAACGAACGAGAAATAAAAGCAGCCAGTTTTGGTCTGCTCACCTCCACCCTCTCAAAGCCTACCTGCCATGCTCTGTGCCAGGCTGGACAGCTTATCCGTCGTGTAACCAAGCCGTGAAGCCATGCACAGGGCTTGCTGCCAGCTGCCACTGCTCAGAAATGCATCGAGTGCTTTTGCAAAGATGCCAGCCCGAGCAAATATCAGTGCAGCCTGTTCATAAAGCTGCTTCTGAATCAAATACTCCCCATATGCATCGCTGATATCCTGCAAGACAGGGACAAAAGAGAAGTAAGAAATCAGCTGTGGAGTCAGCAGCAGTCCTACACTAGTGAGAATTAAATGGATATCATCCCCTGAGGAACCTCCAGGCACAATGTTCTATCTCATTTCAAACTTTTTATCAGCTGAACGGTTTTGATCAGCACACACAGACTTTTAATACAGTACTAAAGTAAGAGACATAAGGAAATACCTAACTTACCAAACTGGGTAACCTACAAACTGCAGGAAATCAGCCCCTTCTTCCCTACTCCAACCAGTAATTTTTGTTAGGTCTCCCTGAACCATGTCACCCTAGGAGTCAAAGACTGGGGCAAGAGGGTGCAGGCCCTCGAACTCTGTAGGCACAGGCTGTTCAAAATCAATACATGCAGCTTCTCTAGGCTATTCCAAGCTCACAATCTATATCAAGAAGGGGATGATATATTTGACTGGAGTAATACAGAAAGAATAAAAGACTCCATATTAAGCCAGAAACAAATCTCTCTCGAGAGAGACCTTTCTACTGTCACCTTGCTGCAGAAAGACAAGTTTCTGCATCACCCTTCTTACTTCTTCACCAACTTCTTTTACAAAGGCTTGTTTGTTGTATACTTTAAAAAAAAAAAAAAAATTAAATTAAATGCATTCATTTACATTTGACAATAGCCTTGGGCAAGCTACAGTTCTTCAGTACTGAAATCTACAAGGGACTCTACATGCTAGAAAAGGGCCCACCTAAGAGTGCCTCAAGCTCTCTAATGCTCTCCAGAATAGTTTACAGACAACAAAATGTCCCCATACAACCTGCAAGTGCTACACAGAAAACCTGTATCACAAACATCAAGATGAGTACACCACAAGACAGCACAGCAGAAACCAAACTCCCAGGTGCTCTCTTGGACATGAGATCAAAGAAGTAACAGCTGCTCTTTCAATGACCAGACCTAGCAGGCTCAGTGCTAAGAGTAATTCCAGGTATGTTGGAGAAAGGTCTCAGACAACACAGGAGGAGCAACGCCCTACAAAACCTGAATGCAAGTGACTGTTGTCTCACTCCTGCCCTCACTCAAGGTGCGGGGGATATGCAAACAACTATGTGAGAGAATTAAAAACCTGCATGCTACACATGCTACACACCTTGTACTCCTGAGTGCTTGAGGCGTACAGCTTCAAGGCTTCACAATACAGATTCTGATCTTTCACCAAGTTCAGAAACTCAGAGAAGTGTTCAGGACCTGCAGAGATATTTTATTTTTTGTAGCAACAAAACAGAAAGTACATGACTCCCACGGACCCCACCCAGACAGGGTTCATTTTATTAAGAAGCAACAAGAGGTGCTTTGGTGCAAGGTCGTAAGTGCACCTACTCTATCACCCCAAACCCAAGGGATTCACTTTCTTAAGGTTTGCTTCACTTTTGCCAGCAGAGTTAACTGGGGAAAAGTCAACAGCAACTGGAAGAAAACAAAGGCTTATGCTTCACAATCGCAGGACAGTACACACATGCCCACCTTTCTCCCTGCCCCAAGCTACACTACAAAAACTATGGAGAAAAAGTTAACCAAGCATTACCGGGAGAGAAGATGACCTTGTGAAATTCTCCTTCTTTAGCTATTTCCCCCCAAAGGTTCTTTGAAAGAAAAATGTTCTACTACAGAATTTCTTAGAGATGCTGCATGTGCAGGACACCTACCACATTTGCTGAGGTGTCCAAGAGCTTTTGCATATCTCTTCAAATGTTTGTCTATGGTGTACCGCTGATAATTGGTCTCCATCTTCTGGAGAGTATTTAAGAAGGGTAAATATTCTTTTGGGTCCTGTGAAGAATAATAAAAACAGCAGCTTAGTTAGTCTGATAAAATCCTTATTCACACCCCATCTTCAACAGCAGACAGCCCCAAATTTTAAATTATATCATAACACACTAAAGAAAATTTTTCATTAAAATGTAAGCCATCCTGGAGAATCAGTTCTGTCTGTGTACTCTTGCCTGGTAACTTAAATTACCAGGCTCACACATGAACTTCAGCACTATCCAGAGACTATGGACACTTAAAATTAAAATTCCCATGTATTTGATATGCATCACACTTAATATTGTTTACTAGTAGCTATTATCATATATAAATTTGCCTTTATACAGCTGCCTGGTATCTTCCACACCAGAAGTCATGAAAATCACTGTGTTTTAAGCCCGTTAACACAAAGAGGATGTTTTAATTGACAGGCAACAGGCTCTGCTGTAACATCTGGAAACTCTGTGAAGATCCTGACGGGGATTTTCATTGAGACTTCAAGTTACAGATGCTGGAAGATACACACTGTTGTTGTAGCCACCACCAACTACGCAAAAACTGAAAGAGTACAGAACTAGAATGCAGCCACAATGCTGTAGACGACAGTCCTCCCCTACTCTGCAGTGCTGCTCTAGAACAGACCTGTATCACTTTGAGCACAAACAAGTTCCCTAACTTGTGCTCAAAGAGTACTAATAGATGCAGAGGCATGCCATATTCCTCGCATCACCCCAAACACACAGAGGACCTGAGCAACTGAAATCCTGCCTGTGCAGAGAGCTACAACTAATAAAACATGTGGGCTGACTCACAAACTACAATGAACCTTTGGGAAAGAAAACTGTTCACTGAAACTATAAACCAAGACCTTTTGAGACTTTTCTGCCACCATGATGACTAAATCAAAGTCATATGTGCCCAGGGAGTAATCATACAATTCATTGACATCCACAAGGAAAAGCAGGTATTTTAGTGCTTCCTCTGCACTCACAGCTGTGACATTTGGAGAAATGCTCTCTGTAATGAAAGAAACACAACATCAGTCACATCATTAGCAGTGGAACACCGGTCTGAGAAATGGATGCAGTATCTAGCACAACCTTAACACCACATAAAGACCACTAAACTGATGGCTCACTCCACCTTGCAGGAGGGGTTACTTGGCTGTTTGCAGAGTCTTTCCCACACAGCTTCAAAAAACATCCCAAGCACAGTAATTTATGCAGCGTGCTATAGTGACAAGTCAGAAGTATCAGCACAGAATAAAAGCACAGTCTAACAGTTTGAGGCACCAGGACCTAGAACAGAAACCTCCTACTCCATGCTGGGAGAAACTCGGTTCTGAACTGAAAGACAAAACAGCTCCAGCTCTTGCCTGTCTGCTGACATACCTAGACAAAGGATGAGCAAAGGGTAGGCACAAAACTTAAGAAGGGTAAGTACAAAACTACTCATCTTAGCTGACAAACTGCTGTTCTATTAACAGCAGTTTCAAGTTTCATAGTTAGTTTCAGGAACATTTCTTTTTTCTGACAACCTCCACAAACAGCCACCTTAAAACAATTTTCAGGGTAAACCATGCTAACAATGAAAGCTCCAAACTCCACATATTTTCAACTCTTGTGTTCCTGATACAACACCTCGAAGATCATGAACCTTCTGGAGAGCAATTTCCAGTTCTGGAGGATTTTTCTTTACATGTGCTGTCAGTATTGATAGGCAGTATCTAAAAAAAACAGAAGCAGTAGATGAAAAAATTAGACAACACTTTCTTTAAAGAAAAGATCATCTTTAAAGGTCCCTTCCAACTCAAACCATTCTACAGTTCTGTGAAAGAAAAAAACTACTCAAGCTTTTTCAATGAAAACAGAGAACAAGAGGAGAACCAAATATACCAAAGAGATTTATTATTTTTTTTTAATTTAAATTAGAATAGATTAAATTTAATTTAAATTTATTATTTTTTTTTAAATTTAAATTAAATTTTCCCAAACGTACTGCAAGACTGGAGGTGTGTTTTGAGTAGAATGAGCTTTCTTGCTATGCCAGACAGTATGAATGGAGAGGTAACACCCATCAAAAAGCTCAGATTGCTGGGTGTAATTTTCCAGATTAAATTTGGCATTTTTTATTTTTTATTTTTAATAAAAATGAAAGCTTTCTAGGAGGTTATTTCCACTTTCATATTATTCACATGTACTATTTCAAAACAGGTTTCCCGTGTAAGGAAATGCTTTGATTACCAACACAGTTTGCTGTAAAGTGTCTTAGTTTTCAAGGTACAGCAACAACCCACTGTCTGCTGCTCCTGTATCCACTGTTTCACACGTGAGTCGCCCAGGATTTAACACTGCTTCACCAACCACTGATATTATCCTATTTTCCCACCCTTTAATTTTTGTCTAGTCTTGATTCATCCAAGGAGGATGGTGACAAAAAGGTAACCATTCAGAAATACAGCTGAAGATTTACAAAAATAATTCAGTCTCAGACAGAACAGCTGAGGTTTTTCTGAAATGCCATCTGCTCCATAAAGCCAGCACTTCCCTGGGATGACAATCTTGCTCATCTCTCTCCATCCCCCATGTCACACAGTGTTCCTAAATTCAGTCTGTTTTTCAAACCCTTGTAGGCGTCCTGCCTCTATTTCTCTAATACTTCAGGGAAAAGATATTTTGCTATCTCTGGAATTATTAGATGCTGTGCTTTTCAGAAGAGTATCCTCAGCAGATAGTAGGTACAGTGATACAGGCGTTGCAGAGCACAGGTTCACCTCAGGGGATCCAAAGCAAAATAACTGACATTAAGGACAGCTTCGCTTTTCTGCTAGTGATTTAACAGAAATCTCTCTAGTAGTTCCTTCACCATAAGCAAATGCTCACTTTTCAGGGTCAATACGCTCCATGGCAACTCTCATCATATCACATATGAGGTTTACTTTCTTCTGATCGAGATGCTGACGTGGTTGAGCATTACTGCTACCATTCGGAGTCGGGTACATGCTCTTTGTGAAATCTTCCTCCCTAAATAAAAAGACATGAATACCAGCCTGGTCCATCACTTAGTTCAGCACAAAGACAGTAACATTAAAACACAGAAATGTATGCAGAAACAAAATAGCTCATATGTCATTCAGCGCAGACAAACAATCTGCCACACTACCAGAAAGCTCTCCAACATCTCTTATCCATCCCAATTGATTTTTAGCCAAATGAGGTACTGAAAAAAAAACAAGAACTGGTCAGAGCTGCTGTAGTTACACAAGACTTGGAAGGTAGTATTTTCAAGATACAGCTGCATTCTACTAAATCCACTGTGGAGGCGCTGGGCAAAGAACGCTTCTGAAAATTAAGACATTTGATTTTACTTCTAGACAAAGATTTAAGGTCAGGTCAAAACTGAAAATAGACACAGAGAAGACGAGTGTTAGCTCTAGTTCCCAAACAAATTACTTCAGCAAGCCTGAGAAATCTTGAAGCTACCAGTGCTTTAAAACCTCTTTGTCACTCAACCTCAGAAAGAAATCAGGGTGTCTGATTTGGGAATCTAAACAAGTAACTTGGCTTCAGGTCTCAGACAAACAGGGCTGTCATGCCTTTCTTTATAGGGGTACAAAACCTTTTCTGTCAACATTTGTCCTTCTACAGAAAGCCAGCAGACAAGTCAAAGCAGTCAGATGGTGTCCTAACAATCCCTTAGTGGAAAAATGTAATGATTGCCTCCAAGTTGAAATTCCCCAAAAGATACACTTACTGTCCTTGAAACAACCAAGCTCACTTGTGTTTTTATGACCCAGCACATCAGATTTCTGTCTGAGTCCTTCCACTGAAACTGAATAGCTGCCAATACTTTGTCAAAACAATCCACCACCAATTACATGCATGCTTTCATTTGCAGAATTATACTCACTTCAGTTCTGTGAAAAACAAGTTGATATGGTTCACAGAATCTATTTGCTTGATAAAGGTTTCTACGTTTTCCAGAAATACCTGAAATGAACAAGAGTATTGCTACTGTTATTCTGACAAGTACAGGAACTACAGGAGCAAGTTCAAAGACCTTCTTTGAATGTACAAGATGAAGGAATCCGACCAGACTAGATGGATATGGAAAAGGACACAACAGAACTGGGCATACTTGCCTTGGGATTGTGGTCATAGAGAAGATTGAGGTTGATCCTCAGCTTCCTCATGCACTGAAATGCTTCCCTGAACATAAGCCTGGGGGAATGAGTCAAGAGGGACAGTTTACATATTGGATAGGTACAGTATCCACAAACAGAGGCAGCTCACTAGAGGTAACTACAGACCCAGCTGGAGGGGAACAACAGCCTAGGCAACAAGCCACGTAGACTGCCTTCCAGAAAAACCGTGCGAGGTCAGTCCTCTTCACTGCCAGCCTCTGCAGTTGAGCGGACCAGTAGATCAGGTTGCAGTAGGTCAGGGACAGGCTTTGAGTTTTTATATTCCTCTCTTAGAGAACTACACTTAAGTCTAATGGAACAACTTCTCTTTCAGAGAACTTGAACAAAATTATTTAGCAAATACAACATGAAAAATAGCAAGCAAGTCATGAAGGGATCAAAATGTCTGGAGAACGGAGCAGACCAAGATCTCTCCCACCCACTCAGTCTTAGTACATAAATAAGCCCCTCAACGGTGAAATGTGAGTCAGATGGGACTGCTGAAATTTGGATTTCTAGGTGGTAGACCCAGAAACAGTTTCATTCCTACCTAGAAAGGCAGTTTCTTTGAGTCCAGCCTCCCATCCTTCTGCAGCACTACGAGAGATGGGCTCTGAACAGCTCAGCATGGGGGAGGGAAGACCAGAATATGCCGGCACCATTTACCTGTCTAGCCACTTTCGAATCTGGGCAAGAACCAGAGCTCGGTGGTGAACGGTCTCCAGATTTCCTCTTGGCATCTATAGCATAAGATCCACATCATTATTTCTTGTAGCTACTTAGCCTACATAGAAGACAAAGTGAGGATAGGCTAACTCTTCTAGGCTTGTCTGCTATTTGCAGTTTCACGTGCTTGTTTGTTCACCTCAAAGAACAGTTTCACTTAACCTGAATCATCTGAAAATTCTCTCAGCTCAGGAACATTCCTTCCTCAGGAGGCTAGACCCCACACAACAGGACAAAACACAGAGCAAACTGATCTAGCTCTCAGGTTCTTGCTGCTCTGAAGAGGATGTTAGGCTACAGACCTCCAGAGGTCCATAACAGATGAATCCTTCCATGTCCTGTGAGCCTCTGCTGGTTCTCAAGAGCGAGCACAGCACTCAAAATTTGGACAAACTTGATGCCAAATCTAATGGAGGGTTGCTAGAACATACAGTGAGTACAAAGAGGCGGGTCTGAGATTCACAGAAGAGGCCACAATACGTAACATTAATCTGCCTCAGCCAGTAGGAATTTGAACAACACCCCCAGTTTGGTATGAACACAGTTGCCTGTGCTCCAACTAACTCCCAGAGACATGCTCAAAATCGCTCCATATCTAGCCTAGAGATTGGAAGTGCTGTGCTGCAGCAGCACAGGAGATCAGCTTTGTAGTGCTGTGTGCATTATTTGCAGATTGATCAGCTACCTACCGAGACAAGCCCTCTACACCCCAACAGCAAACCTCAGCAGACATGTGCAGAGCACTGACCTGTAGCACAACCTTTGTGTCCTGGGGCACAACGGTGACGATACGCGAGCCTCGCTCCACCTTGCGCAGCGTCTCGCTGTTAGGGGCTGCAGCACTGCTCAGGCCAGCCTGAAGGGCTGAAGACAGCAGTTATCAGCAGACACGCACACACGCCCCTGCACAGTGCCACCTGCACAGCTTTCCTGTGTAGCTCTGCAAGGTCTCCTACTTCCCCAGCTCAGTCAACAACACATCGATGGTCCTTAATGGCTGCAAGCAGGTCGAGAACCTTTTAGCGCTGAGCAGTGCTGTACAAAGTAGAGGTGTGCCCTCTATACACCGGGAATATAAAGCTTAATGCACCAGAGAGAGGAGCACTGAAAGCTGTAGAGCGCCAATAACCTGTCATCCTGACCCTCATGAGGGCCTCATCTCCCTAATGGACAGAAACTCTTCCTGTTGGGATCCCTTCTCTGCCACATGCCCTTGAATACCAGAGCGCCTTTTCTGTTTTTGGACATGTAGGGAAGGAGAGAATGCAGAGCTAAGCTGTTGAAAATAGGGAAGGAACAACCATAGGACAAATCCTGCTCCCTGGGAGGAATGCATGATATTCAGAGTCATTCTCCCGTGCTCCTTCCTCTCTTGCAGATTTTTGCAAGCAGCTCTCTTCCTCTGTCCTAAAGTAGCTGCTTTGAATGACCCAAATACAGCAGGTTTGGATGTGGAAAAATGGGGACACGTTGCAGGTCCAAGACAATGGCCATGGCAGAACTGGCATTTACCTTTCACTGTTAGGTCCTTCAAACAGAAGCACTGACAGGTGTGGGAGTTGGTTGTCACCAACAAAAATTCATTGTATGTTGCAAATGAGGTGATGTTGGAAGCAACCTGTAGAAAAATTACTATGTTTATTGCTGTATAGAGCACAAAAGGAAATCTGCCTTTGGCAGAGGAAAAGGGGACAGAGTAAGGGGAAAATGCTTTGGTACCTCAGTGTCATTAACAAAAAAACGGCATCGATCAGTGAGGCCCAAGATCACCTCCTGTAAATGAAAAGGATGACAAGTGTAAGGAATCAGTGTCTCAATCTCCAGTGTTTCACCACAGTGACTGGCAATGGATTCGAGTGCTTTACAACTGAGTATCAACTACTTCATGTGAACGATCTAGAAAAGCCGGACAGGAAGTCAGGCAGTCTCTATTCCAGGAGGGTTTACCTAAGTGTCTTTAAATACTTCTGGCTGGAAAACTAGCTTGGTTTACCCTGTCACAGAAACATAACAAAAGCAGAAGCCACACCAGACCATTTCGTTTATTTTATTTAGCAGCTTTAGGTGCAAAATAACAGAGGATAGACACTAGTAGAGAGGAGAAGAGATTAAAGCAACTCCATACCACACTCACCTGGATACCCACTGAAGGAAAGAAACCCTGAAAATAGCAGCAAAATAGCTAGTGATTCCTTAAGCTGTTGTTGGTGATGGTTTCTCGATAGTTACAGGAAACACTACTAGCAGTAGATCTGCAGTAACTCAGAGCAGATGTATTTGCTAAAAGGATAGCTTCAAATAAAACAGAGCAAAATGCTGTTTTCACAGAGCACAGCAGTAACTGATGAAAATCTTAGAATTGAAATTTCTTGCTCTTCAATTAGATTATTCATGAAATTAACAGGAAGGGGAGATTGGATGTTACCTACAAGCCATCAGAAATGCTCTAGAAGACAAGGAAAGATGTGCTGTCAGATCTGCATAGGGCCTTACAAAGAACCCAGTTAAGTATCACTGGACCCTGGGCAGAAAATTATGGTGCACGTTTGACACAAAGAACAAATAAGTTAGGAGTTCAAACTGCTCACAGTCTTACTTACTTCACCACCGATCCTCGTGAGAGCAGTCTGCACGCAAAGCTGGGGGAACTGGACAGCACAGCCACTGCTACTCTGCCAGGGCTCAAGGACTGGAGGAGAAGCCTCTGAAGAGCAAAGAAGATCAGACTGTTTTCCAGCCTAAGATTCAGACATTACAGCCACATAATATAAATCCCAGGAAACCACAGCTGCAAGTATCTGACAGTATCAGACAGGGAGAGGAGGAATATTAAAATGTAAGTCCAGCACATGGCAGAATAGAAGGTGGTAACTTCTAGAGGCTCAGAAGTGACTTTATTCTACTACAGAACAAGAAGCACCAAGGATGTGGCAACTCAGTCACCACTTCTGAAGCCTCTAAACCTGTTGTCATCTTTTCAAATGACAAAGTCAGAGCTATCATTCTCAACAACGTTAACTGCTCTCAGTTGAAAATCACTAATTCTAATCAATTTGTGGGGCTAGAAGGAGCATGAAATCCAGCACTAACCACTATCAAGGGTCATGTTCCCATGTTCCTGCAAGTCAAATCATCATTAAATGTTTTAAGATTTTATTTATTTTTTTAAAACAACTATACCTCAGGCCAGTGGGCCTTAATAGGGTCCAGCTTACCCCAGAGGTACTTCAGGATCCGTCCATCAGCCAGCTGTAGAGCTACAGTTTTGGTCACTGGGCTGCAGCACAGGCTTATCACTTCTCCATCTACAGGCACAGACAACCTGGAGCAAGGTACAGAAGACACAGAGCATCAGTCATGGTGGATACCTTTAACACCCCAATCCTCCATTTCCTGGGGCCAGAGTGAAGGGTGTAGATCTCCAGCCCAGACCCATATCTTCGTCATGTAAATCCTTACATCCTTCTTCAGTCTTTTCACACTTACATGAGTTGACACTGGTAAAAAAAAAGAGCACTAACAACTTGTGTCAATTAGTGTTTGCCTAGCTGTGCTAGTCACTGTCTGCACACTTACAGCACCCTGCAAAACCCACACTTCTTTTGTTCCAATCTACAGTTCACATGCAAATTACCCTGCCTTTGCCTTGTAAGTGCTGCAGAAAGTGACTCTCAGGATCTCTCTGTGAAGCAGATTTTTGTAGTCCACTTGGCTTCCTTTCATGCTGACTGCACAAAGACCAGCAGGAGGAAGACAGGAATAACAAAAGGCTACCAGTCCTCTCTGGACTTTAGTAATGTGGACAAAGGGTAGAACTGAGAAACTTGCTCCAAGGGCCTGGACTTCAGAGAAGGTAACAGAGATATCCTGCACTCACACGGGCATGCTGGCATACCACGTCTTGTTAGGCTGGGTGTAGGCATTAGGACTACATGCAGGCAGCTTCATGAGCTGTTTTGTTCTCCTGCAGGAAGACAGCCAAATCCCCCAAGGCCAGTCCCCCCCAACAGCCTCCAGGATGCACAAGAGAATTCCTTCTAAGCCCCAAGGCACTCTCAGACCTCACCCACTACTGCAATCTCTTGTACCGTAAATTCAGGTGCTCTTCTTCAGCTCCAGTCACATGAGGTGCTGCAGTCAGGTGGTGAAGGACAGACTGAGAAGCATGCTGATCCTGACCGACCACCAGGAAGCTGTCATCTGGCAGCCAGGTCAGAGATCGGAGCCCAAGAGGATGCATCATCTCATCGGCGCTGCTGCCCAGATCAACTCTGTCATGAAATAAGAAAGACCATGAAGAAAATAGAACTCAATTTTAGTTTTTACATCAAAAACCTCACTGCAGAAAGCCAAGATCCTCCTAGGCACAGCCTGGCTGTAGATACACACAGCATGGCTAGGAATCCACTCTGCAGTTGCACTAGTTCTGTATTACCTGTATGTTTTATCCAGGTGTGGCGTTTCCACATTGGCTTTAAATCCATTTCCACCCACAGCTCCTAACCTGATAGTGGGATCCTTCACTGTCCTCTGTCCTAACAAACACAGAACAAAATAGAGTTCAGACATTCTGTCAACAGAGTCCCTTCCATTTTCATCCTTATAAAAAAAACACAGATGCTACAGGAAGTGATTATGAAAATATAAAATATACCACCCCTACATGTACAACCAGCACATCCTCCTCCTTATTAACATTCACCCTGAGGAACAGAACTACCTTGTAATGTTGCAAAGCATAACTGAGAGGCTGCGGCAGCGGTCTCTTGTCCAACAGCACACTGAGTATTACCCTGTTCATAGGAGTGCTTCGGGAAGTGCTGGGCAGCTCAAACAGACCCTGTACAGCTAATCCCAGATTGATTCCAAGTGTCAGGGACAGGGTTTCTGTTAAAAAGCAATAGTGAAACATACTCTCACCATATCTGTACACAGTGATCTTGTTATCAGCATCCAGGACAGCCATGTCTCCACTATGTTTAGGATCTGTGTGAAATGCAACCTGATTAACTGCTTGTTTGAGCTGAAGCTCATAGGTACACATGGGCGGAGGCACCACAGCATGCTGGAATGCCGTGACAAGCACTTTATCTGTGGAAGAAAGCAGAAAGAAACCAAGCTGTAACAAGTTTCAAATGTCAGAAAGGCTCTTATTAGGTTCTTTACTGAAAGCAGGAGTCTTACCTCCATCTATGACAGCCACATTTGCCACGTGCTGGCTGTTCTGCCCCATCCCATGGTCTGTGGTCCAGTGCCAGTCATAGCAGAGGTACTGCCAGCCCTGGCAGAGCACATGCAGCCTATATGGGACCACTGGGTCCCACAGCAGTGACACCAGCTTATTTTTTTCCATGTTGCCAAAATGCAGACTTTGCTTCAAGTACCAGTGATAGTTCCCTGTGGTCCATAGCTGAACTATAGATAAAAAAAAATAAATAAAGTTACCAGACATTACTACTTGAGACCCATCTCAAACCCTCCCCACTGCTCTTCTGCAGGCAATTTAACAGTTTTACCCTCCAGACCATGGGCTCTGTCATACAACACCCTGCACAAGAAAATTGCAACCCCTGATTTAAATCAAAGGAGTTGATCTTAGAATTCCTCTATCTCCCCTCTCTGAGAAGGGAAGGGATCACACCCTAAGCATTCCATGTAATACCACCTTCAGATACAGCAACCTGGGAGATGCTTTGAGCTCAAGCTAGCTAGCGTTTCTTCCTGACCTGCAGAGGGATCTCAAAGCTGTAGATAAGCCATCCCAAAGTCTCCTCTCCTGCAGAGGAATATCCTTTGCTGACCACATTCACAGGCAAGTGTAAAATCCAGAGCCGCACAGAGCGCTCTCACCATAACTGTTTGGGTTGGAGTTTTCAGTCTTCAGCTCTTCCAGCCATATAGCCAGGACTGTGGAATCTGCATTCCAAAGCAGTTCATTAACCTGCAGAAACAAAAGATGGCTCTTACTGGATACCGCTGCCTCTGCAAAGACTGGGTACATTTCAGATCAGTTCTCAAGACCATGAGTTGTTCCTTACGTTCAACAAGGTAAGGTACATGCCTTAATGTACTAACACAGTACTTGCATACTGCAAAGCTCCTGACAGCAGGAGCAAAGCGCCCTAAAGCAGAACCCATCACAGCAGCTGTACACAGCTGAAGAGGTTATACGCAAATGGGACAGCAGAATTCTCTTTGTTGACCTTGGCACTGAGAAATGATCTGCCAAAAGACCTCTCAGCATCCAAAGGCAGAAGTTGAAACCACGCCTTAGTAGCAGATTTTCACTTACATTATTTGGGACAATGTGAATTATTTCACCTCACTCCTGCATGAGCTGGCATCCTAAATGGCGTTTCTGAAGCATTTGCCTAATATAAAGTATACAGAAGCCAGCAGTACCCTAGGGGTACAACACCCCAGTTTTGCTCTGTACTGAAAGCTGCAGAAGGCATTGCATCTTCACTGTTCTCTCTTCTACTAGGACCAGCACTAACTGCAAAGTCAAAAACTTCCTCTTAGAATCTGGATAAAGATCTAGTCTTCTTCTCCACTACAGTCTAATGAAAGAAGCCCAGACACGGCACTTACTTTGACCTGCCCTTTCCGGAACGGGAGGGTGAACTCCCCATGAAGAAGTCCATTCTTCTCCAAGAAAACCACATCATGTCTGTTGGGTTTTTCTTGCGTGGATGCTATCAAGTTTCCAGAGGGCCTTAAAAAAAACAAACAAACAAAAAAACAAGTAAAAGGAACAGTGGTTGCTCACACAATCACTAACTGTCATTTTAAACACCAATCATCTCCCCTCTCTCCGGAGAGGAAGCTTTCACATGAGAAATGAAGAAAAGGGCAGCAGGAGATCTGTTTTCCTCAGCACCGTTCAGACAAAGTCATAGGTGCAGCACAAACGTTTCACAGGGTCCCTAACATCCTCAGGTGAGCAGGTAAGTGTCAGCACAGGCAAAGGCACCTGTAATATTCCTTTTCACACAGTTAAATCCCAAACCACCTGATACTGAGACAGTGCAGAGAATCTATCCCTTCTTCCCACATATAATGCAAGTTTTTCAGGTCTTACGGGGCTACCCTTCCACATGATGGATCAGAAGATGGCTTTCTTCAAGTTTTGAGAAAAATAAACATGGGAGAATGAAATTAATGCTAAGCAAAAGGCAGTGGCTAGGGAATAAAAACAAGCGCTCTGCAGCCCTTAAGCAGGTTCATTGCTACTCACTTCCAGGCCAGTGCTTGTTCTAATCCTGAGATGGGCTCACTTGTTGACTGCAGCACAAGCTCCCTGTTCCACACCCGGACCTTTCGAGCACCTAGAGGTTGAGAAGGCAGGGAGAAAGGGGTGTAAGAAAATACCGGGAAGAGAATCTTAATTTTCATGAGGGTGGGAGAGCAAATTCAGATGTTCATGAATAGAAAGGATATTGCTTTTGTACACCTTATGGGTAACAACAGCACATCAAAACTTCAGTCTCAGGAAGCTCTTCCATAGTAATTGAGTGACTCTACTCAAATAAGTAGAAATTTCAGTTCGAATTAGCTCAGTGGTAGCTGTTTTGCTCTTCAGCAAAACATTTAAATTGTCTTGTATTATTCAAAATCTTCCTGATCCGAAGTACTGAGGGTCAAAACCCAAACTAGTGGAAAAATAGGTCTTTGGTACAGTTCAATATACTGACCAAAACATTTAAACTGCTCAGGAATATCAATCATGGAAGACAATTACAAAACCCAGAGAAAAGCATTATCAATACATAAAGGCTGCAAGGCCAAATTCTTACTATGAGGGACTGTGGGTACTGCAACACCCAGACACATGCACTTGGTATTAGGAACCTGAAAGAGATTGCTTAGAGCTCAAGCAGTGGCTTAGAGATGGTGAAAAAAACAGTTCACTTAGTAACTACTCAGTAGTAAACTCTTCAGACCTCTCACTGGACTGAAAACCAAACTGACAAGAAAGCATTCAAAAGACCACATTTACAAAATGTCTTTCTGAACCCTTGAATCAAAATAGAGGAAGGAGCAATTAATTAGCTCAAATCCCCAGTTTTAAGTGGCCAAGAGACCACAGACGCTAGCCAGTTCTTGCCTTGTCTCACTTCCACTGAAGAAGCCTTTTACACAAGTTGATATTTCAGTGGAATTTGGTACCATACCTGTCTCTGGACAGACAGCACTCACGGCAACAAACTGCCCATCTCCTCTCCATGTCACCCGAGGCCTGCTGTCATCCCAGGCTGAAGTAGGTGATACTTCCTGATGTCATACAAAAGAAAGTTGCATCAAAGCTTAGGAAGGAAAGTGCTGGCTTTGTCTAAGCAGACTGCATTGCTAAGACAGCTCTTTCAAGAAGCTCGGCATGAAACAAACCCATTAAACAATCATGAGACTGTGAAGTTTAGAATTCACTACTCAGAATGTTATTTCAGGAAATGCTAGTATTAAAACTGTCTGTCAATTCAATCTGTTCCTCCTGTATGTCCATATGACCATCTATTCTATGATCACATCATACGCTTCCCTTTCACCTCAGTCTCTCCTTACAGACCAGCTGTGCCCGAGCTGGACATGCTGCAAGGGTGAGTCAAGGTTTGTTCACAACCACTACTTAAGAGTCAACATCCCTTGGAAGGAGGGAAAGGCATGCTGCCACACTGTATGGCACACAAAAGTTGGGATGAGAAGTAGCATTTTTCAAGGCTTATTTTTCTAGATACAGCCAAACCTTATCCTGGTCCATCCTTCGTAATAGTAAAGCTATTGCAGGACACATTTCATTTCTTTTCGTGGTAGCCTACCATATTTCAGCAGGACTGTTTTAATCTGGGCCACACATTTTCCCCTAAGTTTTCATTTCCAATTGGAGTTTATTAGCTACCTGAATTTTCATAAATACGTAAATGAAGAAGAGTCAAACAAAGGAACAAAGACCTAAAACTTACAGGCACAGAGAGAATCACCTCATGTGACTGGTGGCAGTCAGTAGCCCAAGTCCTTAAACTCTTGCCTTCGTGGAGCGAGCTGAACTACATGCTACAGCTTTTGGATATATAAATATTTTGATACAGAGAACACGTTCAGTAACATCTGTCATGCTGATTCAGGGTGGCTTTACATCAGCAAGGCCTAGCACTTACAAATCTTGCTTTGAGCTCCATATGAACCAGCCTTAAGTACTTCCAGCTGCTGTCCTGATATAGGAAGAGGATAAAAATGCTGAATCCCAAATAACAGAAACAATCAGAAGGAGACTATGAAAACAGCTACCTGGAAAGGCAGTGTCAAACTAGCAGAGCAGAAACAACAGAAACTTTCTTTATACATATCTTCCCTCTGGGGAGTATGGACCTAATGTAAGAAAAATAACCTAATACCGTTTGTTTGCGATGTGCTGCTTGTTTTCCCTCTGATCCATGGAATTGCGTCTCCTTTTTACCCCAGCCAAGAGCAACAAACTTTCCTGAGGAAGAAATAATCATTGTAGTAGAAGATTTACAGAGTTACGTTGCACATTGTGGTTAACAACTACAGCATCACGCCACATACTCCATCCATCCAAGTTTAATTCTAAAAAAATTGGAGGAAATTGACATAGCCCAGAAAGTTTTCCAGTACAAGGAACTTGTTTGAATTTCCACTGACAAATACAATACCGGCATTCCCTTCCAGCTGCCCAGAACTACAGTCTAAAACGTCTCCTGGGGTCTAGTAAGCACTCCATTTCTTTATATGTGCTTACAACACAACAACAAAAACAGTCCAAGAAACTTTATTTCATTCACTTCTTACCTTCTCCAAACTCATTTTGGTGGATTTGCTTTTCAGCAATTGGCTCAAAATCTCTTGTCATCATGATGAGAGTTTGCTGACCTGCAGGGTAGACATCAAATACGGCATTAATACTGAGATCTCCAGCAGATCAAAACGTTTTCCTCTATTATCCTACTATTTTGTAATGGACTTGAGTATAAGAGTATTTCTAATGGTAGCACAATACAAAAGAGAATGCATCCTTTGAAGCAGAAAATCTCAGACCGGAACACAAGGACACCTTAAAGTCTCTCTCTTCAGAAACATAATTCCTGAACTAGCCTTAAAGATTTCTTTCCACTTTTGAAGTAAGCACTTGGCACTTCATAAACATTTTTACTCAAGGTATGAAGAAGGTGACTGACAGTAGTCAGTGTAGATTTATGAAGGGGAAATCATATCAGACCTATCAGATTGCTT